>NC_135383.1:8075292-8684935 GCF_049243985.1 Paroedura picta | reverse complement strand
ACGTCCTTAGGCCTGATGGTGCAGAAACAGCCACGACCTTAATTCTTTAATCTTCAAGCGAGGCTAATTTTAATCTTAATGCAAAGTTAATTTTGGCAGCATCAGAGGGGAGCTGCGGACAGTCAGTTAGCTTGCCCTCAGTTCTTCTAGGAAGGTGGGCAAATGACACACCCGGCTTGACACATTTCAAGGGCTGATCAGAGCAGTACGAGTTGGATAGAGTAGGGGTAGTCAACCTGTGGTCCTCCAGATGTCCATGGACTACAATTCCCATGAGCCCCTGCCAGCACTTGCTGGCAGGGGCTCATGGGAATTGTAGTCCATGGACATCTGGAGGACCACAGGTTGACTACCCCTGGGATAGAGGGCCATGGTGCAGAATGCAGCTTTTCTTGGTGCTTCACTTGTCTTGGCTGAGCACAGAATCGGTTTGCTTGAAAATAAAAGAGAAAGGTTGGCCCTTTTCCCGCTCTCTTTCCCCCTCCCTTAATCAGTGAGACAGTTTCTATTTCCTGGGGGACATGCAGGGAGTCTTCTTGCATAGGGCTGGGTCTGTTTGCTTTGTTTGGAGGCGAATATTTTCTCTCAAAGCTCTTTGGAGAAGCCACCTGAGACCAACGCTGGGTCCGTTTCCTCCACCTACTCGCCCCCTTTTTACGAGTAATTAAAAATATTTTAAGTATTTTGACTTGGCGAACTCACTGCTGCTAGATGGGTGGATGGCCACTGGCTTAGATCCAAAGGGATGTGTGCGGGAGGACTAATTGTTTCTGGCAATGAGAAGGGGATAGATGATTGGGACTTCCGGGAAGCCTCTGCTTGTCAGATATCGGGGGGCAGCCTAACCCTACCTGTGGCTCTTCCCTGTGGCATCTGGCTGGCCCTTGTAGAAAAGCAAGAAGAGCCTGCTCTGGGTTGTCCCCTGGGCTGATGCAGCAGGGCTCTGCTGGCAGTCCTAGGAGTTTGGGTGTTTCTCTCGCAGGCACTAAAAATAGAAACCTGCTACAAAGTGTGCTTCTTTCAGCACACAGAGGTGTCAAGAATCCATGTGTTCCTGCTATTCTGAGAAACTGCCTAGAGCAAAATGTGCCAAAAGGGGGTGGTGGTGCTGCTTTATGTCTCCTTGGCGGCTGCAGTCTGAGACACAATTAAAAGGAGGTGATTTCTCCTACTCGGGCCAGGAGGATTCTGGGCTCCAGCGTGGTGTCGTGGTTAAGAGCTGTTGCATTCTAATCTGGAGAGCTAGGCTTGATTTCCTGCTCCTACCCATGCAGCCAGCTGGGTGACCTTGGGCTAGTCACAGTCCTGATAGTGCTGGTATCAGAGCTCAGTTCTCTCAGGGCTCTCAGCCCCACATACCTCACAGGTTGTCTGTTGTGGGGGGAAGAAGGGAAGGCTATCGGAAGCCACTTTGAGACTCTTGAGTAGTCAAAAGAACAGGACAGCTCTTCTTTTCTTCAATTGCACTCTTTTATTTTTTAAGTGCATCCTAAAGTGCTTTCCCCCCTGAATTTATATGGGAGGTCCATTTCACACTCAGTACACTTTACTTCGAGAACATGAGACTCCGGCAGAGATGCAACAGGCAGCCTCCACTGAGACTGATTCCTGCTGCAAAACCTGTCGGGAGGAAGTAAAGCCAGGGAAATGAAACATGCAGAGAAGCATGGGCACCCTCCTCTGTGAATGGGCACTTTGGTATTACAGAAGCTTTAAATTATTCTTTGAATCGCTCCCCCCGGACATTAGCAAAACGATATGCCCCATTACGCCATTTAGTGTTTAATTCTATGAAGTGTCTTGGGAAATTGACTTCTACGAATGCGGCAAGGCATAGAGAAAACAATTTCTGTCTCCCCAATAGGAGAGAGCAGGCGGAGGGGCTACTCATATAGAACAACCCCCCGGACAGCAGAGCTCCCTGTACAGGTGCTGACAAGCTAGACACAGCTCCGTTGCTCATGCAGGTAGCTGGAAGCAGGGGTTAGTTCACACTGGTGCCAAGGCAGCGTACACATGGTACACAGGGCCAAAAAAAAAAAAAAAGTACACCCGAGAATCCCAATATTCATTCCCCCCTCCACCCTTTAAACAAAGCTTCTAGCCCATAGTGTGTTTGCAAGAGGACAGGCAACGCTTGGTACAAACTCAGAAGCCAGAAGAATTTCGGAGGAAGATTTCCAGCGATTCCTAATAGGGCCACATGTGGTCGCGTGCGCCTCTCTGCGGCGGGGAAACTGCCAAAGAAACCATGCCAGCGTCCACGATGCAAGATCTTTTGCAGGATCCAGGCTGCCTCCGTGCCCAGTCACTCGGGCGGCTCTGCTGCTTAGCGCCCAGCCCTGTCGGGCGTCCTCCTAAGAGCTAATGAACACTGTGCACATTCGGCACAGGAGCCCCTTCGCCACTGGACCTGCTGCCGCCACCCACTGGGGGGCTGCTCCCTTGGCCTTTCGGCTGGCCCTTGCAGCAGTCTTTGCTCTTCGACAGCGGATCTTCGGCGGCCGGGCCAAAAGCGTGGGGTTCTGCTTTGGGTTCCGAGGGTCCCTCTTGCCCTTTGGCGGTTTCGTTGCCTGGATTGGCCCTTGGGGAGAAGAGGAAAAGAAGAGCATCGTCTCACAGTTATGGAAGGCAGGGCTGCGGATGAAGCACATGGTGCCCTCGGCCGGGCAGGCCGCCTACAAGTTCAAACGTGATGCGGAGAAGAAGCAGAGGTCACCCCCTCGGTGGCATGCTGGCTCTCCACTTGTCCCTGTCTTCCCAGGAAGGTGGACCCCTGGGTCAAAGGACGTCACAAGACCCCATTCTGTTCGGCTTGTGGGGAAGGGGGGACCTTGTGGGGAACAGGGCCTCCCAAAAGGGACGGCTTCCGACGTGACATGTGACACGGCACCAGGCCATTTTGTGACTTCAGGGGAAACACACTGGGGGAAAGCCAAGCTCTCTACCACGAAAGCGGACGCAATACCTGTGCAGGACGTCACCGTCCACCGTCGCGCTGTCATCATAGATGTTAAGCAGGTTCTCGGTCTGGCTGTCCTTCTCCTTCGGCTCCTGCAACCTGAGCGTTCAGGGACAGGTAGGTAAGCAAGGCAGGTGGCTTGGGCAGGTGAGCCAGTGGAAGCCCCTTGCTTTCCGGCTCTCGCGTCTAATAGGAAATTTCATGCAATCCCAGCGGAATGGGGAGTGCCGAGTCGGACGGCAGGTGGTTAATCCGTCTCCTGGGCTCTTGCCTGCGGTCCCCTCTGTCCACGCCCCAAAATGGATGCTAGGACCTGCAAGGCCGGTTTCTCTCTGGCCTACCTGGGCTCCAGGCGTTCCTTCACTTTGGCGATGGAGCGGACGTAGGGGGCGATCTGTTTGGTGATGGTGGTCAGGTAGCTGTTTTCTTGTTTCAGCTGCAGGAGGTCGTGCAGCTGGGCTGGAGAGAGGAAGGTCAGAGCAAAGTACATCAGGCAAGCCAAATGTTTTGCCGCTGGGGGGGGGGGGGATGCCGACCAAGCCAGCCTGGCATAATGGTTACACTAATCATCTGGGAGTCCCCCCATGATGGAGTTCCCGCTCCGTCACTCTTTTACACCCCAACTTTGCCCCCCAGTAGGGACCCACGGCGGCTTACATCTCCATTTTATCCTGACAACGACCCTGTGAGGTAGGTCAGGCTGGCCCAAGGTCCGCCTACAATCTTCCACAGCTGAGTGAAGATTTGAACCTGGGCCTGAGGTTTTATTCACCGCGTTTCGCTGGCTCATTTGTGCAGTCACCCCAATTCCACCCCTGTTTATGCCCTCACAGTCACTCGCAGCCTCTTGCCCAGGGTTTCCCCTGCTCCATGGCACGACCAACCCTTCCGCAAACAGCAGAGGACTCTTCCGTGCACGGCTGCTATTCCGCAATGGGGAAAGGGGGCTCTGAGACTATTTAACGCAGCAGGCTCTTTCGATGAAAGCTGCTGACACCGTGAGTGTCTTAAACCTCTTCGTTCCATTCCTTGCATGTAGTGAAAGGGTCCATCACCAACAGGTCACCGAGTGGCTACTGGGGTCTGGAAACCAGCTCCAGTGAAATGATTGGTGGCTCGTTTTGCGGCCTTTTTGATCTTTGTAAGATATCCATTATAGGTCTGTTTCAGTGGTCTGTGAACTCTGGCAAATTATCCATCCTGTCTCCTGCTTTTTTTTTTTTTGCAACAGAAGGTTCCTGTTTTGTTTCCCGCTGAAGGAATTAAGACAACATTAGGGTCAGGACAGGAGATTTGTCTGCCCTCTACAGCCTGGTCTCGGTTTTTGGATGGAGGTCTTTTTTTTTTGCTCCAGCAGCTCTTAAGGTAGGGAAGCAAACTCCAGTTGGCTGTTTTGCGTTGGCAGAAACCACAACCGCCTTAAGTGCAAACAGTCCGGGGTTATCAGCGCCATCTTTCAAAGAGCACTATGCTCACAAAAGCAAGAGGGGAAGCACCAAGAGCAGATTACAGTCAAGAGGGGGAAGGAACACCCCCCCCCCCCCAAAATGTTCCACTTACCTTCATAAATCTCTTGTTCATTCGCCACCCGCTGGTAGGTTTCCTCCCATGACTGTAAGACAGAATTGAGAATCACCCACACCCAGGGCTGCACGTATGTATTATAGCAGGCGGCCTACAGAATGCTTGTTTCATTCTGGGCACTAAAGGGCCGAGTTCCTTAAGGAGCCAAAGGAATTCTTGAAACAGTGTGGGAGGCCAGGTAAGATTTCTAGGGAGCAGGGCGAAGATGGGGTGGAAGGCTGCAGAACTTCACCCCCTCAGCTCTGCCACCCCCCTTCCTAAAGGTAAAGGTATCCCCTGTGCAAGCACCGAGTCATGTCTGACCCTTGGGGTGACGCCCTCCAGCGTTTTCATGGTTTGCCAGTGCCTTCCCCAGTCATTACCGTTTACCCCTCAGCAGCAAGCTGGGTACTCATTTCACCGACCTCGGAAGGATGGAAGGCTGAGTCAACCTTGAGCCGGCTGCTGGGATCGAACTCCCAGCCTCATGGGCAGAGCTTTCAGGCGGCTGCCTTACCACTCTGCGCCACAAGAGGCTCTACCCCCCTTCCTAGTATAATGCATTCTGCAGAGTGGTAAAAGCACCATCATGAAGTATACAGCTTTGTTTAATGTACATAAGGGCAGACTGAGCCTTGACGCTCTTTGCTTTTAGAAGCCCCCTAATGGAAGATCTATCACCATATTGAACAACGTTGGCGATCAGCGGATGCCATCCCCTTGACGCCCGGTTGGCACTTGTCCATGGTGGGATGAGGGTTGGTTTCTTACCGCCAGGATTTATTTTTTTATGGCCTTGATTTATATATTGTTGTATGCTTTAATGGGATTTTATTGGGGGTTTTATTGTAACTGGGGATTAATTTTTGTAACCCACCACGAGCAGCGTGTCAAAAGTGTCAGGAAATAAATCAAGAAATAAAATAAACTTAGGCTGGGCGGCAGGGATGGTCCCCACCTGGACACCTTCCACTTGACAAATCCTGCAGTAGATCTGCTTATTAGCTTCTGCTATCACGTCTCGCTTGGCCTTTAGGAACCCGGCAATTGTGCCTGTGTTCTGCCCTTCTTTCAGTGCATGTACACACAAGCTGCTCTCCAGGTGAGGTCTTTCACGCTACCTTCGACTTACCTGGAGATGCCGGGGACTGAACCTGGGATCACCTGTGTGCCTAGCAGATGCTCCGCCTCCGAGCCCTGGTTCCTCCCCTGAATCTTATGTAGTAATAGACATATTCTTGGCTCTGCCCTGGTATTAAGAAACAAACCAAGCCGCTGGGTGGAGTTCCCTCTGAAAGGACTCCGGGGCCTACCTCTTCGAACATGCTCCTCATCATCTCCACGGACGAGTATTCGGAGGCAATCTGCACGTCCATCTGCAGGGACTTCTGCAAGATCTCGCTCATGATCTCCGTCTTGATGAGGGAGTGGTGCTTGGTGAGGTCACGGTGGAGCTCCTGCACTTGATCCTTCAGGTTCTGGATCTCCGTCTGGAGGATCTGAGACGGGAACACAGTAAAGAAACGAGCTTGAACTGTCCAAATTATATATCCGACTTTTCTCTCGGCAAAGGATCGGACGCCAGATGAGCAAAGGGCAGATCTTCCTCTCTTTTTCTTTCTGTGTTGCTGTCGGATCTTTTACCCAGCTCTTGGTTACGGCCCTCAGGCTCCAATTAGGATGCCAAGAGCCTTTTCTGGTTGTTGTCTTCCGGTTCATGCCGCTGGGCATGCCCAGAGGAGGGCGGGAGATAAATCAGCTCAGCCAGGCTTCTTGCGGCTGTGGCTGGCCGGCCAGCTAGCAGACCCTTCCCAGTTCCCCCCTCCGTACCCGGTACATATTCTCATAATTGCGGCAATGTTCCGTGAACGACGTCTCTCCGCTCTCGGCCAGCAAGACCTTGGTGCTGATGTAACGGTGCATCGTCGGCTTCCGGACAACGGAACCCGTCAGAGACATCTTTTCGCAAGCAGAGGGGCAGGCGGACACCATGAGGGTCTTGGAACACGGGCCTCCGGCGATCCTGAAGCAAGACGAGAGAAGGGATGCATAAAAAGCCGCAGTCCAGGACACCCACAATGTCGCTTGCAGATTATTTCCTGCTGCTTTTGCAGAGCAAAGACTGTAAGAATCCTGACTTTTTGACCCTCCTTGAATGAAATTCAGCGGAGTCCAATAACCGGGGAGACGGGTGGGAAACCGTACGCTAGAGCTCCTAGTGCAGGGACTAGAGTTGTTGAGAGAACCAGCAAAACAGGGACTAGCAGAACTCCTGTGGGCGGCAATAAAAAAAAGGTAAAGGTATCCCCTGTGCAGGCACCAAGTCATGTCTGACCCTTGGGGTGACGCCCTGTAGCGTTTTCATGGCAGACTCAATACGGGGTGCTTTGCCAGTGCCTTCCCCAGTCATTACCGTTTCACCCCCCCCAGCAAGCTGGGTCCTCATTTGACCGACCTCGGAAGGATGGAAGGCTGAGTTGACCTTGAGCCGGCTGCTGGGATCGAACTCCCAGCCTCATGGGCAGAGCTTCAGACTGCATGTCTGCTGCCTTACCACTCTGCGCCACAAGAGGCAATAAGGACATCAATAAAAAAACAAAAATTTCACAATGCCACCCGATAAAGAGTGCAGGGCACCTGACCCACTCTTCAATCATGCCTCATGCCTCTTCCCCACTTACTGATCAGAAGATTCCTGCAGGCCGCAGCTCCCTCCCTTGGCTCCTCCCTTCTAGCCAGTCTCTCTCTCCGGCCACAGACCTCGGTGACCTGCAGCCGTGGAGGGTTTGCACCCTCCGTTTCTCTCCAGAGAGAGGAAAGGGCTCCGGGATGCCGACTGCTGCAGAGCCCACCACCCGTTCCTCCCTCTGGCTTTGGAGCAGACAGCCTTTTGCCTACGAGGGCAGCAGCTGTGGTGGAGCGAGGGGGTGTCTGTGATGTCAACGCGCCTAAATATATCCAGCACTAGGGAACAGGGCCCTGGACAGTTCTGTGAAATTCTGATAAAAATAGGGATGTGTGAACTGCCCACTGGGGGGGGGATTCTGGTGATGAACCTCTCTGCAGGTAGACTGGGGAGGGGTGGGATAGAGACAGAGAGGCTCATTGGCCGTTGCAGCAGGTTGGGGAGCACCTACGGCCGAGGAGGGCCAAGCACATCTGGCCCCCAGAAAGCACATCTGGCCCCAGAGGATTCAGCAATCATTGGGAACGTCAGCTGGCTGTGCTGCATCTTGTACCTTAGGGAGCCAAGCTCCTACTCTTATTGCTATCGTCCTGTTTTGTACAGTGATAGGGACATTCCTCCAACTTAGCTCTGGATCGAGGCATGAGATAATATTTGTATTTTTAAAAACCTGCAGCCTGCACCTTTCCCCTTCTAATTCCACAAGGCAAAGGGCCAGAGGGTTTCCCTCCCCTTAAATGAAAGCTGCGTTACAGTACAGTGATGCAACCGAGCATTATAATGATATCATCACCTGGCAATCACTATTTTTTTTCTTACGTCAAGAATACACTTGGGTGGGGGGAGCAGGAATGGCACCGGCAGCGATTAAGATAAGGAAAATAGAAATGGCGTAGACAGGGCCTGCAAAAAGGCACACCTTCCCATCCACATGACAACCAGGTGACTGCAGTCTTTCCCCAAAAGCAGGACAAACAGAAGCAATACCTTGTGGAAGCTCCCGTCAAAAGCACCACTTTAAGGAAGCCAAAGTAGAGCTGTACACTTCTCAGGGTTTTGTTTGGTTCTCTGATGAATGTGTCCGTATGATAGTCTGCACTCATTCACACATTACAGTCTGAAGCGTACACCTAAGATTTATAATGGGTGCGTTGGCTCCCTGACAGCGCTGCTGCGTGAGATTTTCAGATGGGTTTTTTGTGATATTTGCTCGGGCGTTGGAGCCTAATGGACGCGGAAAGGGTGTTTCTTTTCTTCCTTTCCTCTCTTTGATCCAGTGCCAGCTGTACCGGGAAAGCTCTAAGACAGTGGCATCCAGCCCGGGCAGCCTGACTTTCCAGGAACTGAAACACACTTGGAGCTCATCAGGACGGCCGTGTTGCCCTCTAGTGACCCAAGGACACCCGAGGCTACGATCTGCCCAGCTCAAGGGTAAGTCAAGCGTGTGTGGGAGTGACGGCAACTGTACGCCCCCCTCTGTACGCCATTAGGTACTGCCTTATTGTTGAGTCGCAACAATCTACAACCTGTTTTCCTTGCTGTGGACAAGCCAATCTGAATGAGAAGCCAATCATAGAATCATAGAGTTGGAAGGGGCCATACAGGCCATAGAATCATAGAATCATGGAAGGGGCCATACAGGCCATAGAATCATAGAGTTGGAAGGCGCCATACAGGCCATAGAATCATAGAATCCTAGAGTTGGAAGGGGCCATACAAGCCATCTAGTCCAACCCCCTGCTCAACGCAGGATCAGCCCAAAGCATCCTAAAGCATCCAAGAAAAGTGTGTCTCCAACCTTTGCTTGAAGACTGCCAGTGAATGCTCAATGCGTCCCACAGACCCCATGGTGTGTGGATGCAGCTCGAGATCGCTTGTTTCTCCAGTTTAGCATGCCTGTTTCAGATCCTCATTCCCATATTCGGCATCCAAACCCTGCTCTGAACCTCAGCGCTCTCACGTTTTGGCGTCCAAGTCACCGGACACAGACACCCACGGCTCCCCCTGTTTTTATTTTTGAACCACAGCCCGGCAAAAAGCATTCTGGCGTACCCCCAACTAAAGCAGTCCCCCCACCTGCCCACAAATGACATGGAGAGAGTGGACGACTCACATGTTTCCGTTGCTCATCCCAGGCCCGATGCCCCCGCCGTTCACGACAACCGAGCGTCGCGGCGTCAGAAGCAGCAGCGGCTCCAAGCAGTGGGCGAACTCGGCCCTGTATTCGGTGTTGATCTGGAAGAAAACCGGTGAGGAGGATCTGGCTAATTTATACAGTTTTACAGTTTATAGAGTTTTCCTCCCCCTACAGATGGATGTGACTGCTGGACGCAGGACTTCCTGTGAAAATGGAAGCCCCCATGTCAAATTCTGCTCCTTCTCTCTGCTGCATAATTAATCTGACCTCACAGCGTTATTTGTTTCTCCGCCTCACCAGTAATAATCAACGGTGCAGACTTGAAGGTGCATATCGTGTGGAGACATCTGGGTGCAAATCACTTACGACACAAAACCAAGATGGACAGACTATAACGCAGGGCTGCCGTTTTCTGCAGCAGCTCGCAAATATCACGAGTGTGAAATTCCACCCTTTGGCTCCTGCCTGGGCAATGCTGGGTACAAAACCCCGAGATACTGAAAATGTCCCAGGTTTGCTTAAGGTTCACAACTGGGCAGCATTTTCCCACCTGCATGCCTATTTCCTCTGTAGTCACGAAAATAGTTGATCATCAAAGCAGGAATAACTGTTACAGCAAGAATGCAAATCTGCTAAATCAGAGGCAAGTGTTTGTAATTTCTCTGCAGTCATCAGAATACTATCTTATGAAGCCGCTATTTTTTGCTAAAAAGGCTCAGAGAGAATAAACCAGACAGGAAAGCAGAAGTCATGGGGAGGGAGGGAGGGGGGGAGGGAGGGAGGAAGGAGAGAGAGAGAGGGAAGGAAGGAAGGAAGGAAGGAAGGAAGGAAGGAAGGAAGGAAGGAAGGAAGGAAGGAAGGAAGGAAGGAAATGTGTGCAGGAGAACTCTGAAATGCAAATATTCCCACTCCAGACTTTTTTAAGGCCAGCTTGCTCTGCTCATTCTGCAAAGAAGGCAACACCTCCCCTTACCTTGCTGGTTTGGGAGGGCCTCATCCGATGGGGAAGCTTGACAATTTTCTGCAATCTCTCCATCAGTTGCTGAAAGCAGAGACATGGGTCAGATGGCATCAGTTTCCATTGTAACTAGAGCCATCCTGAGTGTTTCCAAACAAAAAGGGACCAAACAACTACTGGAAAGAGACCCTCCGACAAACCATTGGGCCCCACTTTTCACTGCCCGAAGGAGTCTCAAAGTGGCTTTCCTTCCCTTTCCTCTCCCCACTGCAGACATTCTGTGGGGCAGGTGAGGCTGAGAGAGTCCTGACAGGCCTGCCCTGTGAGAACAGATCTATCACGGCTGTGACTAGCCCAGTGTCACCCAGCTGGCTGCATGTGGAGGAGCAAAACCCATCTTGCCAGATTAGAAGCTGCCGCCCTTCATCACCATGCCAAGTTAGCTTTGAGAGCCAGTTTGGTGTAGGGGTTAGGAGTGCGGACTTCTAATCTGGCATGCCGGGTTCGATTCTGTGCTCCCCCACATGCATCCAGCTGGGTGACCTTGGGCTCGCCACGGCACTGATAAAACTGTTCTGACCGAGCAGTGATATCAGGGCTCTCTCAGCCTCACCCACCCCACAGGGTGTCTGTTGTGGGGAGAGGAATGGGAAGGCGACTGTAAGCCGCTTTGAGCCTCCTTCGGGTAGGGAAAAGCGGCATATAAGAACCAACTCCTCTTCTTCTTCTTCTTGCCAGTGGTTTCTGAAGATATTAAGCTGATGCCTTCGGGATTTTTCCAAAACAACTCTTGTTCCAGCGAGATCAGACAGAATTGGGTCTGTGCTTTTTGGGGGAAAGATGCTTTGAGGAAGAAGGGAGTCAGTACCAGGAAGCCCAGGTGCTGGGGACCAGGTTGTTGGCTTGCACTTACGTAGCCTAAATCCAGGAATTCGGCTTTGTTTGCAGAACTCAGAAAAGCAGAGCAGGTTACCAGATGGACCTAGACAGAAAGGCCAAAAGTCACAGCTTGCCCTCCTTATACAAACATGCAACGTCCCTTTTGATAGTTGTAGATGAAGAAGCTTAGAGTGATACGCTCTTGTTTGTGTATTTGTGCATTTCTATACTGCCCTCCCTGGCGCAGAGCGGTTTACAGGGAACGTGAATTGTTAACAGCGCTATATAAATTCAGTATGTTAACCATGAAGTATCATCAACAACAACAATATTTCGTGAGAACATCCTTTCTTGAGACGGAGACACATTGGATGAGGAAAACCAGACCTGTTGGATTTCGGCCTGTCACATAACTCCCTGTGCACAGAACCCCTCCTGTCTTACCTGGAGAGTGGGCAGTAGGGATGCCAGGTGGGCGAGCTGCTCCTTGAAGGCCTTTTCTTTTTCTTCATACTGACTGAAAAGAGCCAAAACAGAGATGTAACTATGCTGCTATTCATTTGGGAGCTTGGGTAAGCCTGACCTTAACAGGGACTATAAGGGTTACAATGTGTCCTTATTTGCCTTACTGGCACCCATCTTTAAAAAGCCCGATTTAGTAGTTAAATCTGCAAAACATTCCGTTTTGTCAGCATTTGGTGCTGGGTGTCCTGCAACCACCCCCGACCTTCCTTTTTCTGAGGCTCGATCTAACATTCTACAATGCTGATAGCGGAGGCACCTTTAGAGCTGCCATGTTGTGAGCTCCTTTAGAGCTGCCATGTTGTGAGCTCCTTTAGAGCTGCCATATTGCGAGCTCCTTTAGAGCTGCTGTGTTCCCCCCGTTTCTTGGCAACCCTTGGGGCATGCGTTAATTTCTCTTTGCATTTGCGGAGGGAAGAACACGACAACACAACCGGGTTGGGCTTAGAAGCAGCGGAGGTGCCGGGTGGGAACTTCTGCTGCCTCTCTGCCTTGCGATTGGTTGGCTCACTAGACTGCTCCTCGTAGAGGACGACACAGAATATGCAGCCCTTAGAGAAGGCTTCCTGTTGCGTCTCTGCACGAGTCCCTGTTCAAAAGTTTTCTCTACCCAGTCTACAAAAAGTGAGATCCCTTGAAGAAGCATCTTACTCTTTCACACCGTTTTTTGGGAAACTGCGAAGCGCACCCTTAATTCGAGAGCAAAAAATCTCTCCCCTGCTGTCTAAAGGTTGGGAAATCCCGCAAAGCTCTGCGATATGAAGGCTGACGCCAGAGGGTGCTGTTGCTTCCCAATCACATGGGAGCTTCTAAAGTCAGATTTCTCAGGAACAGACAGCAAAGCAAACAGCTTACTCAGTGCAAAAGGCGTTTAAGACCTCACCAGATGGATAATGGCTGCATGGATGGTTTACTGGAGTCTGTTATTTATTTCTGTGGCTGTTATTTATTTCATTGGGATACGCAGGACATTGCACACAAGTAGGGGCAAAACAAGACAGCCCCCAGCCCCCAGCAGGCGAACAGAAGGCTTCTCGCTGCTAAATAACTGGTGCCTTCTTACCTCTGGACCACTTTTAAAAGCATCTTCTTCCTTTCCGCCAACCTGTCCTGCAAAGAAAAGGGGGGGGGAAGGGGAAGAGAGCATAAACACCCTGACAAGATGACTGTTCCCAGGGAGACTCTCTGTTAGCTACTTCACAGATTTGGAGGGAGCCTTTCCGGATGCTCCACCAGAAAGCCTAGAGAAGGTTAGCCCTGCTGTCTTTAGTTCTTCTTCCAGGAAGCCCCACGGAAAACCAGCCGGTGCTCTCTTGCCGCCTCCACAAATTGAAGATTAACTTCACATTCTTGAGGACTAGAAACTTGCATTAAAATTCCAAGCGGTTTCTGGGCACAGGCTACACGTGGCTCTTTGCGTTTGGGGCAAGGAGACAATAAAAGGATTTCTTTGTGTACGGGGTAGTCAAACTGCGGCCCTCCAGATGTCCATGGACTACAATTCCCAGGAGCCCCCTGCCAGCGAATGCTGGCAGGGGGCTCCTGGGAATTGTAGTCCATGGACATCTGGAGGGCCGCAGTTTGACTACCCCTCAGCTAAACCATCCTAGCCTTCCATCCCAATCTGGTGTTTAGGGGCAGGCGGGTCACCCATGTGACTGACTCTCCATCATTTTGCCTTATTGGACTTCCGCTCGCCCCTCACCTGCATGTTGCTGAACAGCGAGTTGATGGCCGTCTCCTCTTCATCCGCACTGTTGCGCACTTCCTCGATCATGGCTTTGAGGAGCACGATCGCCTCTCGCGTGGAAGTCTGCAGCTCTTTCACAGCCTGGGTGGCGCGTTAACACAGACAGAAGGTTGCATGTTACCAGCTGCCAGGGGAGGAAACCAGGATGGCTAGATGGAGGCACCCCAACGTTCACGCCCATTAGCAGGCTGGCCTGGTCCCCCCTCTCCAGGATACTTCTGGGATTCAGCCCTCCTCGCTTCTATCATTGCCTTCTCTAAAACCACAGAGTGGCAGGAGCAAAGCTGGCCATGCAAGAGCTGAGCTGACCAGGTCGAGCCAGAGTTCTTTGCAAGAGATAACCTGCATCATCTACACAGACAGACTGGAGGTTTCCAGCAGTGGATGAAAAGTAGCAATAAAATAGATTTTTTGGGGGAGGGGCTTGGTGTAGTGGTTAGGAGTGTGGACTTCTAATCACCCTTGGGAAGCCTTGTATTTTCTGCCTGTGCGTCCTTTTTCCGAGCAGACCTGGGCCTAGTCTGCACACAAAGGATAATGCACTTTCAATGCACTTTAGAAGTGGATTTTCCTGTTCTGCACTGGAAAATCCAGCTGCCAAAGCACACTGAAAGTGCATTATCCTTTGTGTGCAGACTAAACCCAGGATGGGACTCCCAGACCTTAACTGTTCCCTGCCCCAGGAACGTCGTTTCGACATAAGATTTGGACTGGCTGCAAGCAGACATTTTGACCCAGACCCAGGGAGCCACTGTTAGGGGGAAGGGGCAGGACTCAGTGGTAGGGCATCTGCCTGGTTGTGCAAAAGGTCCCAAGTTCAATCCTCAGCAGGCAAGAGGGGAGATGGGAAAGACCTCTGTCCGAGACCCACCTAGGGGGGCTGCTGCCCAGTCTGAGTAGTTGATATTGACTTTGAGGGCCTGATCCAGTCTGGCATCCTCCTGTGTCCACACACCTACTGAGAGATTCCCTAGCCCCCCAGTGCCATCCTAAACAGAGCTGTCCACGGAAGCCAATGTGTGTGGAAGGAAGCAATTCAGCTTAGCAGAGCACTGCCAAGGTCCCCAGGGATCCGCCCGGATTCTGTACCCACCATGACCGCCTGGTCTAGCTTCTCGCAGCCTTGCATGTACGCAGTCTCAATGTCGATGCAGTGCGCTCTGCTCTCCCTAGAGGAGGAAAGACCAAAGGACGTGGGATTGAGATCACGCCATCGATTTAACATCCCCAAAACCTCCATGGTCAGCACCAAGGAGCCTTGCGTCCTTCGGCCCAGATCGGCCTTCCAGATCACCGCCTTCATTGCTCCTCCTCGTCTCCTGCCATTTCGGTCGGCCTCCTTGGTTCTGAGCCATCGTGGACTAACTGCGTTTTGCATACATCGCGGCCCCCCACGGCTTCCTCCCCCCCTGCCCCCTCTTTCCCGCTCCTCTGTAGGGCAGTGATCTCCCCCATGCTCTTGATTTGGCTTCTAGCGCACCGTGCCACATCTAGCTAGTAAGGGGGGAAAGAAGCACTCACACTGGCATATCCCGGAAGCAGTTAATGCACAGCATGGATTTCTTCTCCGTAGAGAACATGATGTAGAGCTCTTCATGAAGCGCTGGAAGAGACGGAAGCAAATCATCCATCGGGCGGGGAAAAGGTGACTTCTGAAATCTTTTAATTTATCGGCAACGTTGCTTTAAAGCAGGGATAGTCAAACTGCGGCCCTCCAGATGTCCATGGACTACAATTCCCAGGAGCCCCTGCCAGCGAATGCTGGCAGGGGCTTCTGGGAATTGTAGTCCATGGACATCTGGAGGGCCGCAGTTTGACTACCCCTGTTTTAAACACTCAGAAGTGTGTGCTTCTACTTAAGGACACCCCTGCGGTTTTGTTGGGTTGCCCCAGCACCTACTATGCTTTGTGACAATCCCACCTGCCTACAGATGTCAGTGGTCCATGAGGAATGTGGCCGGTGGACGAGCCACAGAGCAGGGGCCATGATCCGGGTCCTTAAGGGCGGATAGTATTTGCGGCAAAGTGACAAGTTCTGCTTATCGCAGAGGAGGGCCCGCGTGGGGATCGCCTACCGCATTTCTTGTGGATGTCTTTGGTGCGCTTGGTCAGAGACACGATCTCATGGCGGGAAAACATCTTGGCTTTATGGGTCTCCTCGCGGCATTTGGCACAGAGGGGCTGGTTGCAGGTATTGCAGAAGTACATGGTGTCCAAGTCCTAGGACGGGCGGTCGGAAAGCAAAAGTCATTGGGCGGGTGGAAAGACACTTTCTAAAAAGGGCAGCTCTCTATCAAATGTGCACCTGTGAGTCCCCATGGCAGGCCTGGATGAGGACTGTGCTATGCTTAGTTAGGTCTTTGTAAGTGTTCTCCAGACCATGCGGGGCTTTGAGCCTGCTCTCCTGCAACGAAGCCCAGGTCAACTCTGGGCTCGCTGCACCAGGGCCTGGGGAAAGAGATGGGAGCCTACCTGGCTGCTTCTTTACCTGTTTTTTGCACTGAAGGTCGCAATTTGCACACTGTGTTTCCTCCTCACAGTCCCCAGAGCTGTCCACCAGGAACTTGAGGAGACGGTCCTCAGGGGGCAGGCCACTTCCTTTCACGATGGACTGGTGTCTGCGACAGAAAAAGGCAGGCTAGAGACGGCACCTGGGTCTTCATGCAAGCAAGCAAGCAAAAGAAAAGAAAGACCCAAGTCCCCAGCCTAGGGATGTCTTCTCAGAAGTGAATTCCACTATGCTTCATGGAGCAATCACTCAGGTAAGCGCGCACAGCCTCTGGATCCATGCAGTGCTTCTTTTGCCTTTTTTCTGAATGAAAAACCGGAGACACGCTCTTTTCTGAATCCCAAGAAGGCATGTCTTGGTGTGTGGGAGAAGCATAAGTTATTCTGCTGGTTGTTTTGAAAAAAGATCAACCGGAGGTATATCACCATAACACTCTAGTGATGTATTTAGCTTTAAAAAAAAACTGTCAAAGCTCTTTGGTGGCAAGGGAAGTGGTGGTGGGGGGTGGGAATGGCAATAAACTAAAGAATGAAGAATTTCATGAGACGAATGCTCTGCTGAAGAGGCATTTGCCATAGTAGCAAGTTGGATTTTACCCCAAAACCAAAGTGTTGCTTGGACATCACTGGCGTGCTGATGTCACTTCCTGTGCAATGTTGGTCACGTGGCCTGGGTCTTCCTCTTTTTCCTGGTAAGTCCCCCCCACCTGGCCAATTGAATGAGTTTTATTTATCCATTTCTCCCCTACCTTGCTCGCTTTTAACTGTCTCACTTTAGGACTCTGGATCAAATGCATGTTTTTGAGAGGGTTACGGTGGGCATTTTAAATGTGTGGTTTTTACTTTATTATTTCATTTCTACCCTGCCAGCTGCCATCGTTCTGGTCTCCTCCCTTTTGTCCTCACAACCAACCTCTGAGGTAGGTTAGGCTGAGACTAGAGGAGAACTGAAATGCTGGACTTTTTGTAGTCTCAAGGCAGCTGACAATTGCCTTCCCTTCCCTCTCCCCACAACAGAGAGAGGTGAGGCAGAGAGAGCTCTGAGAGAACTGGGATTGGCCCAAGGTCCGTGAGAGAACTGTGACTAGCCACCGCTCTTAACCACTGCACCAAGCTGGCGCACAAGATCAAGAGGAGGTAGGTGACTAGCCAAAAGTCACCCAGTGAATTTCCATGGCAGAGTGGGGATTCACAGTCAGAGTAGTTCAGCAGTGGAATAGGCTGCCTAAGGAGGTGGTGAGCCCCCCCTCACTGGCAGTCTTCAAGCAAAGGCTGGATACACACTTTTCTTGGATGCTTTAGGATGCTTTTGTCTGATCCTGTGTTGAGCAGGGGGTTGGACTAGATGGCCTGCATGGCCCCTTCCAACTCTATGATTCTATGATTCTACGAAACCCGGATTTCCCAAATTATAGTTTGACACTAACCACTAACCCCCCTAGAGCTTCAGAACAGTACAGGGATCAGAGTGCTATTTTCATTCCTGGGAGTCCTGGCTGCCGTTATTTTGGGACAGTAGTCAAAGCACAGGGAGGGTCTCTCTCTTACCCTCTTATCACTAAACTTGCATCCCCCGGGCTGCATCTCTTCTCCTAGGAAGTCCTGCCACCTGCTATTTTTAATGCTTCAAGGGCTTTCTCGCGGGGCTGAATTCTCTCGGAAGAGAGAGCTCCCGGTGGCTATTAGTCCGAATAAGCACGGCTGAAGTCTGTGTTTCTCCCCCTGCCCCAAAGATCCTAGGCTAGACAGAAAGCTCTGTGTCTCCTTTGTGGTGTGAAGCCCTGTTTCGCAGTTTTGGTAGGCTCTGCATTGCTTCACCATTTTACTCGGCTGACAAAAGAAGTGTATGTACACAGACAGAGGACGCCAAGCCATCTTTGATGCCCTGTTAGCAACCGTAGCATTGTGCATCAGAGCACGGGTGCTGAGTCTTCATAGGGCATAGCGTCCGCTCTCCTGCTGCATCGGCACTAAAAGGCCTTGGAGACATGTCCCGTTTTGCTGCCCTCCCTGGCCAGACCCCTCTGCCAAACCAGAGCCCCCCACCCCCACACTAAAAGCAGAGGCTCTCTGCTCCGCAGCTGTTGACAGACGAAGCCCATTGTGGGACTGGTTTCATGTTTCAGCTCCCCACCCTCCAAGAAAAAAGAGGGAACTTCTAACATGCTTGTTTTCCCGGGTCTATTTACTTGGTTTGGACCCGGCATGCACACGCAAGGGCTAAAAATAAGTATACCGACAGCCTTGTTCTATGGGTGGAAAAGAGGAACGCAAGCCGGTGAAAAGAACAATAAACACCATCCCTGCTCCGGTTTCTCACTGGGCATATCCCTCAGCCGGCTCCCAGCTTCATCTCGCCAATCACGGAGTCTCGGATGCCTTTGGCAGCGACGCACAAACCCGATACGGATGCCTCGCAGGCAGGGACAAAGGCCAGACACCTGCCTCTGCTTCCTTTTTTAGAAAAGCCAGGGCCTTTTGCACTAGGCCAGTCATGCCCACCCTGGAAAGGCCTGCCACGAGATAACCGCCAGCATGCTGCAGAAAGTAAATGAACGCAGTAATTCAGGCCTCCGACGGGACACAGAGTATTCTTTCCTGTAGGAGGTTGCCTAATGCATCTCTGCGTGCTTCATTGTTCTGAGACATCCATTTTTTAAATCCTGTCCTTCCTCCAAGGGAGTCAGGACAGCGTACGTAGTTGGGGAGGGGGAACCACTGGACACGCACTCAGTTCCCACATCTGTGGTTTATCCCTTTATGATCTGTATGCCAGTTGTGCCGTTCCGATCTTAGCTGTATTAATCGCCTGGTTACTTATTAACAGACCTCTTTATTCTCATTAACCTTACCTATAGGCAGCCTTTAACGGAAACTGTTTCAGGTGTAAATGTCCCAACTGTGCATAATCTCTCAGTTCCTATTTGCACTTAGAGCTGAATGTACTAACTTGAGGGCTAGCCCTGAAACTCAACATTCTGTTCTTGAACTCTGTTTGTATGCTGATGGACAGCCATTCACAAGATGCTGGTAACTGCCTATCTCAGCTAGAAGGGCCCAGTTAATTTGTTAATTATGCATCTCAACTCTTGTCAAACCTTCCTGGCAAAATTCCCCCGCTGCCCTTCTCTACCTATATCAGATGGGGCTCCGCCTGGAAGATGCTGCCACGCTGGTCCATTGGTGTGGTTGGTTGTCACACCTTCTCCTAGCCACCCCACCTGTTAGTGGAGGCTGTTAAGAAGAAGAAGAGAAGAAGAGTTGGTTCTTATATGCCGCTTTCCCCTACCCGAAGAAGGCTCAAAGCGGCTTACAGTCGCCTTCCCATTCCTCTCCCCACAACAGACACCCTGTGAGGTGGGTGAGGCTGAGAGAGCCCTAATATCACTGCTCGGTCAGAATAGCTTTATCAGCGCCGTGGCGAGCCCAAGGTCACCCAGCTGGTTGCATGTGGGGAAGTGCAGAATCGAATCCGGCATGCCAGATTAGAAGTCCGCACTCCTAACCACTACACCAAACTGGCTCCCAGTCTTAAAAGAGTATTATTATTTCAGCCATATGGTTTTTGTATTTCCCTATAATTTTATGGGGTTTCATTCATTCATTCATTCATTCATTGTATTTATATATCACCTTCCCCTGAGGTTTAGGGAGGTTTACATAAAACACAGAAAATACATGGAACTTAGTTTTTCATAATAATACTACTAATATTAGCATTAAACTATCAGCTGCCATCCCAGGAGATCTCCAGCCGTCCCCTGGAGGCTGGCTGCCCTCGCTAGTAATTCTTCCTGTGTCTCTTGACTGGGGAGACCAGGCGGTCCTTACCCGCACAGAGGGCACGTCAGGCGACTGTCGATGGCCCTGCCCCTCAGGCAGCTGGCGCAGAAGTTGTGGTAACAGTCCAGGAGGCAAGGGTGTTCGTATTGCTCGTGGCATAGGAAACACACCAGCGGGTGGCAGTTTGCGTTGTCCAAGTCACAAAGGTTCTCCAGGGGGGAGAAAATACCACCAGACATCTGGAGGAGAGCCAGAAGAAAATAGAAGGTTATGGTCTTGTATCTGTTCTGAAATGGGCTTTCAATTTTTGCAACGTAAGAACAAGAAGTAGAAAGATTGCCTCTTCCGCTAGCAACCAAAGGCCCCAAAAAACTATGACCATGCTCTCCAAATCTGTACATTACAGAGCAATGCTGCTTCTTTTCCTTAACTAAATTTGGAGCCACACATAGACAAGAAAAGATTTTGTGCCGGTTAGAATTACCTGTGTTTCTGCACTCGTCATGGAGCTGAGTGGGCCTCCTGATTTGAAGGCGAGAAGGCCCAGAGCAGTGATTCATGCAGAGATGTAACAGGCAACCTTCATTGATTTCAGGTAATCCTGCAGCCCTCTGTACTGGGAGGGACTGAATGATCTGGTTATACCAGATGCAGGGAGACCGCAGATGTATGGTCTTGCGATGCAGGATGATAGAAAAGACCGAGCCAGAACAGAGATCATGAAGAGATGCAGCAGGCACCCTCCATAAGTGAGTACTTTGAGTTCACAGAAGCTTTTAATTCTGCGATTACTCGAAAAGCTTCTCGGATGGCAACAGTAATCATTCCCTGGTGGTGTAGGTTTTGGAAATGAATGGACTGTTTGCTTTACCTACTGGAATCTCTCAGTCCCTGGGGACCGACAGGGCAATGTGTATTTATAGCAAGCTATGAGCACATTTATGCAGAATGTGTGTGTGTGTGTGTGTGTGTGTGTGTGAGGCCCGCACTGTCTGCTACAGGTGACCTTCCATTATTAGGTTTGCCCTATGAATTGCAGCTGATCCAGTTGCTCAACCTGGGAGGAATTTTATAAATATTGGTTTTCTGGGTGTCCAAAATGCATCAGGACATTTCACCTGTGAATTACAGGTTTAGAAATACTTGGAGATTGTGGGCGTGGAGCCTGGGGTTTGGGGGAGGGGCTTCAACAGAGTATGGTGCCATAGAATCTACCCTCCAAGAGGGCCATTTTCTCCAGATGATCTGATCTAAGTTGCCCGGAGATCAGTTATAATAGCAGGAGATATCCAGCCACCACCTGGAGGTTGGCACCCTCAGTGATCTGAAAGGGCTATGGCAAAATACCACTTTCTTCTCATCTCTAAACTCTCTATCCATCCTAATATAATTTAAGACTGATGGAAATGACCAGGTCCTTCATCAGAGGGCAGCCCTGATTAATTGATATTCATTATCGATTGATATTCACGCATCCATTAAAATGTAAACAAGGAGCATTTGTATCCTGCACTTCCACCAAGGAGTTTGGGGGTGGCCTGCGTGGTTCTCCCTGCCCTATTTTATCCACACAACAACCTTGCGAGGTAGACAAGGAAGAATCATCCAGTGAAATTCACTGTGAGTAGAAGGAAGATGCGATGTTGGGAAATCCCAGATCCTAGCTAGCCATGCCGATCACAACACAAAATTCTCAGCAGGTTAACTGCATGAATTTTAATTTGCTTTATTTTTAGGAGATCTCGCTGCCACCTGCTCAGGATGGCTTACAATTAAAATAAAATAATATATAGTTTACCGGCATAAAACTTATCAATCAAAAACTGTCCCTCCTTGGACAGAAAGCAGGAGAGGGATGCTTTGCTGTATGCGGGAGGTGGTGATATAACTTTTCTGAATAGCGCTGCCCACCAGCTCCTCTTTTTCTGAAAATATCAACATTCAAACATTTTAAAAACTGCAGCTAGATTACTCGGGGGCGGGTCCCTCTGTAATCACTTCACAAGCTGATAGAGAAAGGCACAAATTCACAAAATCCCAATGGTGCTTTTTTTTGGTCAACTGGCAAGATCACCGGTTTAAGAAAATTTGAATCAATGAAACGAGTTTTAATCCACTGACTACACTTTGCAGCCCTAATAACACTTTGTTAAGGAGCAATTAATCCCCGTTATGTGACTGTAATGTTTTCATATCCCGAATTAGCTGGGAACAAAGACCACGTCACTCTTTCCACTCACAGTGTACTCACCTTTCCCTTGGGACTTGCTGCTGCCCTCTCCACTTGGTGCCCTTAGTAGACTAATTTCCAGTCTCTTCTGGTCTGCTGGTAACTTGCTTTTGACAGGTTTCGTGGCTTTTAGACCAGCCAACTGATGAGTTGAGGAACCAGGCATCTGTTAAGAGTTCCAGTAACGTGACCTTTGGACGTGGAATCCTTCCACTCAAAACTTCCTGCCCAAAAGGTAGTGTAAATCCATCCAATCAAAAGGAGTTTTGAATCCCGAATTTCCCTTTCCAGGAACTTGACGGAAGAGATGACAGCATGTTCTACAAAGAAGGAGAATCAGCTGCAAAATTCTGGCCTCTGGCTTCCAAGTGGCAATGGTTGTGTCTGATCTCAGGATTTATTCCTGTGGCTACAGCTGCCTCGGTGTTCTCTCCTTGCTTGTAAAGGGAAAGCCAGGAGCACAACGGAGGAGGAGGTGTGTGTGGCAGTCTTTTGATCATCTGTCTCCCCTAGCCTGTCGGAATCTGTTCCATCTCATTCGCCACCCCTGTCAAGGTTCATCCAAGGTCAGATCAAGTGGCCAACTTATGGGCAGGGGGAGAGGGGAGAAACGACATCCCATACAAACGTCCTCAGTTGTGAGAACCTTTAAAGCAGGGGTAGTCAAACTGCGGACCTCCAGATGTCCATGGACTACAATTCCTATGAGTCCCTGCCAGCATTCTCTGGCAGGGGCTCATGGGAACTGTAGTCCATGGACATCTGGAGGGCTGCAGTTTGACTACCCCTGCTTTAAAGGATCAGACAGCTGAATCACAGCTGAGAAGGTTCAGGCTGTCACCTGAACAGAGAATTATAAAACATATTCCCACACCTCTGAAACATCTGGTAATGGCTCTCCGCTTCCATCACAAATAGTTGGTCTGGCCCAAACTGGAACACCCTTTGTCCTAAAGGGATTAACTCTGTTAGAATGGTGTAGGGTGGGATGCAAATGAACGAGACTCTCTAATGTAAACCCCCCAGGGGTCGATTCCAGACACTCCAGGGGGCACTCTTGTGCTAGTTTTAGTGGTTGGGTAACTGTCACACACAGCGTTTATGAATTTTACATTTGAACGACGGTCGAGAAAGGGCTGGGATTCATCTCCTTGCTAAAGCAAAGTAGATCTGGTCTGAACCACCCTTGGGGCAGGACATGGTGCACCTATGACAACCATTCTGTAGTGTTTCTTATCCCCTGGTGCTCAAAATCAGATTTCCTCTTAACATGCGGATTCCATTTCGCTTTTGATCTAACCCTAGCCATGTAAGCTAAGGGCATCCACATGCTGTACATGCGTGCATTTTCTTATATTTATATTATATTTATAATAAATATTTATTTTTCTTATATTTGCCCAGTCTCGGCTTCTTGTCCGTTCAAAAGCCAAAAAAGCCTTCCTAGCGGAAGAGATGAACTTTGCAGGTGTCTCCTCCGTGCTCGCCCTTACTTTCCCGTCTCCACGTGCTTTCTTCTCCTGTCCATACGGCGAAACTACAACTCCCAGCGACCTCCGCGGCGGATGATCGCACGCCCGATCTCAGACTCAAGCGAGTGACGCCAAGACGGCGAAGGGCCAATAGAAAGCGACCTATCGACTCTCTCTGCGCTCGTCACGAGGGGAGGCGAACTTATTCCGCCAGAGGTTTTCCTAGAGCGGCCCGCGGCGCAGGAGTCGGCGATCGGAAGGCTTTGAAGTACGCATGCGCGCTGGAGTCCTGACGCAGACACGTCCGGCGTCCGGGAGAGGGGCGAGGCGAGTGGGCGCATGCGCACGGCCTCTCTTCCTTTCTCCCCCTCTCGTTGCTGCCGCCATGGCGCCTGCGGTAAGTCTCCAGCGAGGCCGGGCTGGGGAGGCGAGCCAACGGCGGTGGAAAGATGAGGAGGGGGCCCCGGGGGGAGCTCCACCCCCTCCTCGGCGGCTCCGCCCCCTTTTCCTTTCCGGCCCCCCCTTTCCCGGCCTGTGGAAGGGGCAATGGGGAGGGGAGGCGGGGAATGGGCCTGCTCGTAGCCTTTGAAGTGCCCCATAGGGGTATCGGGGGGGGGGGAGGGCAGATCCCCTTGAATAGATGGGCCGCAAGCAGCAAAGTGTCTTCCTCCAGGACAAGATTTGGAATTGTAGTCCAGAGGCCCATGGACTACAATTCCCATGAGCCCCTGCCAGCAGGGGTTCATGGGAATTGTAGTCCATGGGCATCACCATCAGCTTTGCATAGCAGTGACTCGTGGCTCTGCCTCTAGCAGCATCAATGGGTGCAGAAAAGCCGCCTTGGAGGTGCTGGCAGGGATTTCTAGGAAAAGAAGAGTTGGTTCTTATATGCCGCTTGTCTTTACGCGGAGTCTCAAAGTGGCTTACAGTCTCCTTTCCTCTCCCCACAACAGACACCCTGTGAGGTGGGTGAGGCTGAGAAAGCCTTAATATTACTGCTCAGTCAGAACAGCTCTATCAGTGCTGTGGCGAGCCCAAGGTCACCCAGCTGGCTGCATGTGGGGGAGTGGGGAATCAAACCCGCTCGCCAGATTAGAAGGCGGTGCTCCTAACCACGACGCCAAGCTGGTAATTGAAGTCCTTGGACATGTGAAGAGCTGTTGTTTGGCCGCCTCTGCTGGTGAGAACTGCAGGGGAGGCTGTGGGCACAGCAGGCACAGAAAGCTATCTTGTACTGAGTCAGATGACAGGTCTGTGACCTGTAGTAGCTCTACAGGGTCTCAGAAGTCTTTTGGGTCACTGGATCTCTTTACATGGGAGTGTTGGGGGACTGAATCTGGGAAGTTCTGCATGCCAAGCAGATGCTATGCCACTGAGCAGTTACCCTGTCTTCTGAAGTATCCGAAGTCTTGTTGGAGGGAGAGAGAGTCAGGTGCGTTGCAGTATTAGTCTAGAGCAACAGAACAAAGTTTGAATACAGCGCCACCTTTCAGACCAAGAAAGTTTAATTCTGGTTATAAACTTTGATGTGCATGTACACTTTTTCAGGCACATGAACGCTTGTACCCAGAGTTAAACTCTGTGGGACTAAAAGATGGCACTGGACTCATAGTTTGTTCTGTTAGAGGCGAAGAAAACATTGACATAAATTCTCTGGCAGCTGCTGACCTGCGCAGTGCTGGCCCAATGGGCTGACTCAAAATAAAGTGGTGTCATTTGTGTGTGGTCCTGGGTATCAAGGTTGTGGTTTAGCGGTAATCATCTATGTAGGCTGGTTCAGTCCTCAATAGGTCCAGTTAAAGTCTCTGCTTGAGAGCCAAGCACAGGAGATAGACTCAGAGTCAATGTACCAGTGCCTCTGTGAGTGTAAAGTAGCTTTATCTGTTGATATATAACACACTAGCAGCCAATTGCATATGTGGGAGAAATTGAAGGAATGCAGCTGGGGTTGCTTGCAGAGCATGGGCTGAGCCAATTCTTTAGCTTCAAAAGTGTCTGCTGTCAGACTGTACAGAATTGTGTGTTTGTGGCTGCTTGGGGATTGCAATGACCCCCTGGGAGTCACTGTGCTGCATACAAAATAGGCCACCCTATGTGTAACCAGTGTGGGATCCTTCAAAAGTAGCACATTGCTCTTAACTGTAGTCATAGTCCCTGAGTTCTGCCCGTGGCCCTTTTCTCCTGTAGGAATAAGTGACAACCATTGATTTGCATAGGATGTAATTGGGCAGGAGCGCGGCCAGTGTCTGCTCCTGGGGACCTTCATTCCTGGGTTGAATCCCAGCTTGTTCCGTTCCGGGCGTGCTGCCTTCCGTTTTCATCTGCACAGCTCCTTCCTGATTTTTGTTTCTCGATGATGCTGGCACAGTACGGAAGGTTGAAAATGAGATTGCTCCTTTTTTCACCAAATTCTCATCTACTGACATGGAAGCGAGAAAGGGTGTTGTGAATTGTCCCACCATGCCCATCTCGCTCATTTCTGCTGCTCCAGACAGACGAATGCTCTATCTTGATCTACCCTGCAAGGCTGTGATGTGGATGGCTCCCCCCCACCTCGGCCAAGCTGTTTGTCCTGCTGTGACCCCTGTGAAAGGGTCGTTGAACCCCCCCAAAGTGTCCTGACCCATAGGTTGACAACCACTGACCTAGCGTATTTTGTTTATCCTAGTTCCCCCCTTTCCTCAGCCTGGTGGTTGCGATCTAAATAACGTGTTGTGTTTTTTGAAGGCAGTGATACATGTAGGACATTTTATTTGCCTCGTCTGGGCAATCACCACGGTTTGTGTAATGGCGGCTTGCTTCGACAGTTTGGTTGATAAATCAGCTCGTGTGAGGCACTCCTGGCCACAGCTGGTACCTGGCTATCCAGGATCGCACCCAAGTTGCCCAGCTCAGTCTTCACGGGGAGGGTGCAGCCTATTCAGCACAGATGGTATATCTACTCCAAGGTCAGATTTGTCACACAACCAATCTCTCTTCCCTGCGGTAAACTTCCATCTGATTGCCCTATAGTCTGGAGAGTATATGGCTCTCTAGGGGGCCCTGGAACATTTGAAGGGGGCCACAGACTGGAAAATATGAGAAGGGGGGCCCAAAGCATTTTTGGCATGTATGACACCCTTAATTGCTCGAAAGTTCGAAAGAAAAAGAAATCATGCAGAAGCAAGTAGGAGTAACAATTTGCCTGGCAGGTCAAGGTAGGGGTTAGAAGAAGGGGAAATGAGAGAGCAGCCAGAAGGAGGAGGGCCTTCCAAGTGGGCTGTTGGAAGAGGTGAAGAGGCAGAGCAGAGGCTCAAAGGGCATGAGACATTGTAATAATATCAGCTGAGACAGAGAGCTGGGATAGATATTGTAAGTTTATCCCGTTCCTTTTCTTTTCTTTTTTTTACATGGAGGCTTGATTGGCTATTGGAGTGAGGACATTAGCGTTTTACCTTGAGCACTGCCCGCTAATAGCAAAACATAGAAATTAACACATGTACACATGCTCCTTATTCTTCTGTGCCCTGATTCACCTTTAGGGATAAAGCACATCAGCTGTCAACATGTACTTGCTGTGAACTGAGCCCTGTGGATAAAGCTAGTCTCCATACAAGATTGAGAAACTTACTCTGGGATTGAGCGGTCAGCTCAGAGGCCAAGCTCCATAGACTTTATCCAATGGACACAGTCTTCTGGTTTCTCACCGTGGGCGACCGCCGTATCTCTGACGAACGTTCTCTTTTTCCTTCCCACAGAAGAAGCTTCCCACAAAGGGCGGCAAAAAGAAGAAGCAGGTCTTGAAATTCACTCTGGACTGCACCCACCCGGTAGAAGATGGCATAATGGACGCGGCCAACTTTGTAAGTCCTGGGCTCTTGGGGTGTTGTTGTACTAGCTGTAGAATTGCACACACACCTCCAACACTAGATTTGGAAAAGACTGGGAATGGTGGTGGTTGGTTGGATTATTTGGGAGGCCTCTTGAGAAGTAGAAATGCAATCATCTTTGTTCCAGAGCGCATGCAATGCGCTCTCCTTTGCTTCGACGCAATGTCCAGCATGCTATGGCACAACCTGCACAGTTGTCACTGACTGGTCCACTGATGTTTTCTTCCTATTCAGTACCACACCCGTAGCTCTCGTAGCGTTGAAAAGGACTGTCGTTTTATAGCAACCAGATTTAGAGGTCACTGAGTGGTTAAGTACTTTCACGTAGGAATTATGTCCTTGAGAGCAACCTAGTTTGAAATGGGTATTTCTGGTAACAGGACATTGCATGTGCGTTATCTGTGATGAGCTTTGCATCAAGCATCTCCTTGGTGGGTCTGTATAACCAGACTTGCCATGTGCTTTGCTGTCATATAGTCGCCTTGCCATTCCACTGTGTGCTGGCTTGCGCATGGCGCAGTAAGCACACTCTTATTTTTCCTTTTCCTTCACCCCTATGGATATCAGCAGTAGTTGGTGAGCTACAGTAGAACTTTTGTTTAAACGGAGTGCTGCATTCCAGTATCACATGGCACAACCGTGCTCCTTTGGAGTGGAGGGATGTGCGTGAGATTGCTCACCATGTAACAAATCACAAATATTCTGGCGGCACTGTGAAATTGGCAGACGTATGTAGCTTTGGCGTGCTGGGACCCGTTTTGTCAGTGGTCCAGCGTGTCCAAGAAAGCTTGCCTTAGTCGTTCCGCTGCCACTAGACTCTTGGTTGTGCTTGCTTCAAGATGAAATAATACACTGCCAGTCTGGAAATTAGTTAACAGCGAAAAGTAGGATGTCAGCAAGGCTCATTTCAGATGGTTCCTGTGTCGGGTACGCATGTAAAAAAAAGATGCTTTTATTAATGATGTGTGTGTTAAGTAGTGAGATCTTCTGCACTTCTCTTAGTATCTCAAACAACGCACCTCTGCTGATGTTTTGATAACATGCAGACCTGCTTGCATTGAATTGGTCAGCCGGGGAAAGGATCAGTTCCCGGAACGCCCTTTCCTGTCCCAAGAAGTTGGCTTTTGCGTATCCTGTCCTCGAAAGAGACAAGGGGAAGCAGCTCTTCCTTCTGTGGCTGCTTCTTTTTATTGGCGCCCGCGTGTCTAGATAGGAACAACCCCTGGTGCCCGTTCGTCGGTGTCGGTCACCTGGCCTGACCCACCTGTCTCCACCCCCTTGCAGGAGCAGTTCCTCCAGGAGCGGATCAAAGTGAACGGGAAAGCTGGCAACCTGGGTGGGGGCGTGGTGACCATCGAGAGGAGCAAAAGCAAGATCACTGTCACCTCCGAGGTCCCTTTTTCCAAAAGGTAAGGAGACAGAAGTGGTTAAAAGTTAGGGAGGAGGCTTTGCCAAGGGCAGGGGAGGGTTAGAGTCTGGGGCACAAAAAAGCTTCCCTCCCATATGGGTGGGTTTTGGCTCATGGGTGGTGTTGTGCCCCCTTACCTGCTTCCATAGGAAAGCAGCCTTCGTGGAAAGGAGATTGCAGAAGTCACAGGTTGCCCCGTGAACTCTTCCCCCTCTGCCGCTGACTGATGTCCCCCCCCGAGTCCTACCTAGCAATCAACATAAATAATCCTTCTTGGCCCTTCTCTAGCGTATCATGTAACTAGGGCAGCTTTTCTCAACTCCTTCATTGTTGACCAACCCCTGAAACATTCCTCAGGCTTCAAGGAAGCTCGGAAGTGGGGCGATCGTGCAGAATACGGTCAGGAGGCGTAGCTGTGTACACACCCACCCGGGGCCCCTCCCCTTCCCACCCCCTCCAGGCCCATCACGAAACCCCGGTTGAGGCAGCCTGTTCTAGAACCTAAGCTAATTTGGGGCTGCTAAACCAGCAGGACTTTGGACAGCTACCTGTAATGTATCACCAGGCCGGAAGGAAATTTGAAAGGCAGTGTGTGTGTGTGTGTGCGTGTGTGTGTGTGTGTGAGGGGGGGGGGGCTACTGCATCATAAAAGAAATGGACAAGCAGTGAAATTAGCATTTGTCAAAGCCAGTCAGGGTTCCAACCATTATATGTCAGTTGAATTCTGGTTTTGCAAACCACATGTAGTTAATGCACACCGTGGGGCTGCATTAAGTCCGTGCTGAGCCCTGTTTCCAAGCATAGCTTTGCACTCAAAAGAACTGCAAATATAAGATCAGCAACATACATACAGGCCAGGTAGTATTCTCTAGATTGCTTAAATTTAAAAACGAAACGCCTCCAGCTTACCGCCGGCCATTGGCAGGTATCCAGGGGAAGAGAGATGTTCCACAGTGTTCCGGCAGCCACCAGGATGATCACTCATTCTGCTCAGGGAGCGTTCTGTCTCTTAAAAGCAAGCAACAGACCTGTACCTTGTGCCACACACGGCCGGATATCGAATGTCTTGTTCTTCACACAATAAGTAATTACGTGATGGAAACAAGAAATGGCATCTAAGGGGGGAATGATGGCTCAGAGCGTTCCAGAAGGCCCTGACGGCCTTGGGATTGCCCTTTTACATTGCAATCATGTTGGTTACCTGCTTTGTTTGGTGTGTGTTTGTTTTTTTAGGTACCTGAAGTACCTCACTAAGAAATACCTGAAGAAGAACAACTTGCGCGACTGGCTTCGTGTGGTCGCCAACAGCAAGGAAAGCTATGAGCTGCGTTACTTCCAGATTAATCAGGATGAAGAGGAGGAGGAGGAGGAAGATTAAACGCACAGGGATCCCGATATAGTTTTGTACATTTGGTTTTCCTTAAATAAAATGTGAGCTAATTGTTGGGACGGTTTCTGTGTGTCTCCCCACCCCCGCCAGCAGCGCTCTAGATCTCAAAACGATTGTGTGAGTGAGAAAGCAAAGCGTTTGCATGTGTCTGTCTCAGAGTATTACGTAGGGCTTCCCTCTTCTAGCCACCCTCCTTGGAACCAGAAGAAGAGTTGGTTCTTATATGCCTTTTTCTCTTCCTGAAGGAGTCTCAAAGTGGCTTACATTCGCCTTCCCGTTCCTCTCCCCACAACAGACACCCTGTGAGGCGGGTGAGGCTGAGAGAGCCCTGAGATTACTGAAGAAGGAGAAGAGTTGGTTCTTATATGCCGCTTTTCTCTTCCTGAAGGAGTCTCAAAGCGGCTTACAATCGCCTTCCCTTTCCTCTCCCCACAACAGGCACCCTGTGAGGTGGGTGAGGCTGAGAGAGCCCTGAGATTACTGCTTGGTCAGAACAGCTTTATCAGCGCCATGGCAAGCCCAAGGTCACCCAGCTGGCTGCATGTGGGGGAGCGGGGAATCAAACCCGGCTCGCCAGCTTAGAAGTCTGCACTCCTAACCACTACGCCAAGCTGGCTTTCAAGTACTTGAGGTTCTCAACCAGCCTCAAATATGGGAGCTCTGGCCTGGAGCTGTACATGATTCTTTCCCCCCCAAATGCTGAAAAAGTTGACATTGGAGGAAGAGCCTCAGAACCTCCTTGCTGGATCAGAAGGCCCATCTAGACCTGCATCTGGGGGCCAACAAAGAGCATCAAGACTAAGCTCTCCTGATGTTGCCTCCCAGTTCTGGTAGAAACTCTTCTTTTTGCTAGCCAAGAGTCTCAAAGCGGCTTACAACCCCCCTCCCTTTCCTCTCCCCACAACAGACACCCTTTGAGGCTGAGAGAGCTCTGAGAGAACTACACTGTGAGAACAGCTCTAACAAGATTGTGTCTAGCCCAAGATCACCCATGCGCAAGAGCGGGGAATCAAGGCCGGCTGGCCAAATTAGAAGTCGCCGCTGTTAACGACGGCACCACACTGGCCTTGGTATTCAGAGCTAAACTGCCTCGGAATATGGAGGTTCACTTCCGTGACAATGACCCGCCAGCCGTGAATTGAACCTGCCTGGCATGGCCAGCTTCATGTCCGCTGGTGCCGAATCCCACAATCTAATTGTTTCTGAATGAAGAGCCGTTTGTGTGTCCAATTTGTTGCCGCTCCGCCCCCTAATATTTTGGTAGACAGGAAGAAAAGGCTGGGGGGGGGGGGCTTCCTGGGAGGGATGAGCCCTTTGCAAGGGAGAAAGCAACTGGGAGCGTGATAAAGGGCAGGGTGTCCTTGGGATGGGGGGGGGAGTAGGATAGAGGGCTGCAGGCATAGAGGTCCCCCCCCCTGCCCTGCAGCCGTGCCCCATGGCCCCCGAGTCCTCCTCTGTGTGGACATCCACTGCCTCCACCGCCCGCCCTTGGTGGGATGCCAACCTGGCCCGCATCCCCGCCCTGGACCCCTCCAAGATGCCTCCCGGCTCCAGTTGGAGCTGCGCTGTGGGCTGCATGTGCGCGCATCCCCCTTGGAAAAAAACAAAGGGGGGGTCGGGGAAGGGAAGGGAAGGGAGGCCCGGTGCCCAAACGATGGGATGCGGTTGCCAGGGTAACCAGACTGGACGTCACCGCGTTTGGGCATGTGCGGCTCCGTTCCGGGAGGGTGCCAGGCTGCTGCGCTGCGCTCTGCTGTGGCGGCGGCGGCGCCGGCGGGTGCTGCTATTGCTGCTGCTTCTGCTGCTGCTGAGCGGGCCGGCCAGCCAGAGTCGCCTCGGCAGCCCCCTTGCCCGCCCGCCCAAGCCCAAGCCCGGCCGAGCCGCCGCTCCCTCCGCCGCAGCCATCTTCGCGCCGAGCAGCCTCGCCCTCCGCAGCGCAACGTGCGCCCCGGGCCCGGGGAGGAGCGCTGAGCATGCGAGGGGCGGAGGAGCCGGAGGTCGCGGAGGACGCCTCGGGTAGGGCAAGGGGGACGGGGACGGCGGGGGTGGGCATGGGGGTCGCGGGAGGCAGGGCCCGGGAGGGGCGCCCTTCCCCAAAGAGCCCGGCGCGCCCCGGCCAAGCGCCGCCCGGTTGCACCCCACCTGGCCGGACCGGCCTCAGTGTCTGGCGGCTGGGATAGACTGCTCCTGAGCCAGGAGGCTCTCTGCCTAGCCTGTCCTTCCCGGGCTTGTTGCCGATCCGGAATTTGGCCCTGTGGACAGGAAGCGCACAAGACGGCCATCGGGCCCGGGACCCTCCTACCCACTGAGGCCGACCTGGCCTGGTGGGGATAGACTTCTCCTGAGCCAGGAGGCTCTCTGCCTAGCCTGTCCTTCCCGGGCTTAGTGCCGATCCGGAATTTGGCCCTGTGGACAGGAAGACCCCAGGAAGCACACAAGACGGCCATCGGCCCTGGGACCCCTACCCACTGAGGCCGACCCGGCCAGGTGGGGATAGACTGCTCCTGAGCCAGGAGGCTCTCTGCGTAGGCTGCCCTTCCCGGGCTTGTTGCCGATCCGGAATTTGGCCCTGTGGAACCAGAGCCGGGGCTGTCTAGACAGGAGGCCCCCAGGAAGCACACAAGACGGCTATTGGCCCCGGGCCCCATACTGCCACCAGGGTCCCCCGAAAATGTGAGCTGGGTGGAAGCGGCTGCCACCTTCAAAAGCTGGGTGCTTGCCCCCCAGATGGGGCACGTGTGTGTGGCTATGGCTCCCAAGGCAGCTGCCCCCTTACAATGGAGGGTAGGTCTATGAGTGTCTGGCTGCCCCCCATGTGGGGCTAGAGGAAGTTACCTGTTGGTTAAGACTGCCTCTGTGCTGGGCGTGACAGCCACTGGCCTTCCGCCTGGGTTCTCCCCCCTTTCCCCCAACGCATGCTCTTTAGAGGTAGATTGCCTCTGATTTTGGAGGCTCTACTGGCCTCCACTATCCTTCATAGCCCATGTATTTCTGTCAGTTTTGTCTTGCTGGGGCTCACCATGAGCGTATCTCATTTCAAAAGAAATTATGCTTACTGGATCAGACTGTATAACCCACCCCCAGCTTCTAGCAGTCTGTGGTATCCTGCCCTTGAACATGGAAGGTCTCGTTTGCTATCTGCATTTTTTTAAAAAAGTATGCCAATGCAACTGGGATTCCACTTTCCATCCTGTATCGGGGTGCAAACTAGGAGTAGGTGCCAAAGGAAAAGAAGAAAGCATCTTCCTGTGAAGATATTGGGGTGCTGGCAACAAACAGGCAAGATTTATGCTAGGTCTGTGCATTTGTTGCTTGGGCAGAAATTTGGCCCTGGATGCCAAGCAGAAAGGCCTGGTGCCTTGCAACTGGCACATGTATCAGGTTGCCTACCCCCGATGTAAACCCAGTTGGTCCATGAAGCTTCTGCCATGACTCATACAGTCTAAAAGGCCTTTAGGGGCCATCTAGTCCAACCCCCCTGCTCCATGCAAAAAATCCAAAAGCAGAGTATCACCAACAGACATCTCTGCTTGAAGATCTCCAGAACTTGATCCCATTGTCCGCCCAGAAGTTTCTCCAAATGTTCGCCTGAAATCAGCCACAGCCCCTCACCAATCGAGGAAATCATTTGGGGCACCAAGCCTGGGATTTTCCGGTTGTTGTATTTGTGGTGGTTGCATTTGGTGTAAGAATTTCCCCCCTATGAGAGGGTTTCCCGTTTGATTAATTGATGGCTTTCCCTCTTTCTGCAGAAGAAGAGGATGGGGTGCTGGAGGGCTTGGAGGACTTCTTCCCTGAGGAGCCGGTGAACACCCAGAAGAAGAAGAAACCCAAGAAGCTGAAGGAGAACAAGGCTTCCAAGATCAAGCGGAAACAGAAGGAGGTACATTGGTTTGAGCTGGCAGTCTATGCTCTGGGGGTGGGTCCGAATGTGGGAACTCTCATGGGAAAGGACTTTCGAAAGGAGCATTTTAAAGGAGCATTGTGTGGTTGATTGATCATTCTCACATTTTACTTTATTGTGAATTCTGTAAAGATACTAGGAGTCGTCTAATTCTGTCCCCTGATTACTTTGCGTTTTCGACATTTCGACATTTCGATTATTCTAATTGCCCTAACAATTTATTAGTTACCTTCAAGATAAGGTTTCCAACATCTTGTACTCAGTGGCAAGGTTTTGTTCTGTTGCTAGCAGAAGACAGAGTTCTCCGGCGCCTGGGGGAACTATTTGTCAATATTATTCTTTTTTTCTTGTGCTTGATTCCTATTTTGTCTGTTGTGAGCTGTTTTTGTTCGCTGGTCAACTGACTGAATAGAATAGGAGGGTGGTTATAGGCCTAGTGATAGTTTCAGTGGTAGAATTTCTGAGAATGGTGGTATATAAATCAAATTATAAATAAATAAATAAATCATCAGCCCGGCCAGTTGTTCGACCAGTTGCTTTGGAGAGCCAACAACAGGGCAGAGAGGCTGACAGACCTTTCCCTTCTGTTGCCTTGTGGCACTGGTATTCAGAGGTTGACTGCCTCGGAATGTGGAGGTTCCGTTTTATCACAACAACTAGTAGCCATGAATAGACCCATCCTCCATGAATCGGTCCTTTTAAAGTTGTGCTGTGTTTGTGGCCATCACTATGTCTTCTGGCAGTAAATTCCTAATTTGAATTACTTGTTGTTTACAATAAGTTTTTTTTCCCTCTTGTTTTGTCCTGAATCTACTGCCCTGAGGAGTCTCGGGTATCCTCACCTTTGGGACCCTCATATTAATTTTATTTGGGCCTAGTTATGTCTGATTCATAACCTCCAAAATGTTCCTGGGGGGAATCCTTCCCAACCAGTCACCATGTGCTGAACATAGGGAAAGACATGTGCTTAAAGAGAACATGTTCACAGATCACCCCTATGCTTTTACACACTCACAATAACGCACGTGGGTGTTTATTGTATTACTGGATTGACCACAGATCCCAATTTTTACTGAATCTGTCATGGACTGGGCTGTGACGGAGTGGCAGTGCGGTGGGAGCGCTGTAGAAGGAAGTGGGGTGTGATTGGCTTTCCTGGATCACCTGACACTCTAAGCCCAAAGCATTCTGGGATGTGGTGTCTCTTTCGGAACTTGAGATGCCCTCTCTGACCTTTCTTCTACCAGCAGCCTTGGCAGCACAAGCAGGGGAAGGATCAGTGCCTGACCAGGCTCTTCAAGAGCTGGCACTCGCCATTCAACAGCAAGCAAAGCTCCTCCTGTGGACGGGCTTGCCAACCTCCCGGTGGTGGCTGGAGATTTTCTGGAATTACCCCTGATCTCCAGGGGACAGAGATCAATTGAACTGGAGAAATGGTGACATTGGAAGGTGGACTTTATAGCATTATGCCCCATTGATGAAGTCCCTCCCCTCCCCAAATTCCATCCTCCTCAGCCTGCAGCCCCCAAATCTCCAGGTATTTCACAACCCGGAGCTGGCTACGTACCCTACCTATGGAGGCAGCCTTTACAGCATGTCTGTCGAGGGCTTCTTAGAGAGCCACTGTGCTGTCTCAGAGCATGAGCAGAGAAGTATTTGGTGGAGGGTTCATCCTATCCCGAGCAGGTTTGCACTCACTTTAGAAGAGCATACCTGCTGCTTGAGGGTCCTGTTTCGGTCCACACCTTTAGATGGAAGTACCTCTCTTCTAGAGCAAGCAACAGATTTGGCCAGCTTCATTTGGTATGCCAGTGGGGGCACTGCTGCAAGAGGCAGACCTGATCTGGCCTATCCATATTCTGATCCCATCGAGGCTAGACTACTGCAATGTCCTTCACATCGGGGCTGCCCCCGAAGCGCTATCTGGTATGGAACACAGTGGCAAGGTCGCTTCCTGGCTTAGTTTACATCGCACGCATCTCTCTTGTTTAAAAATAGCTGTGCTGGCTGTCAGGTTGCTTCTGGATGCACATCAAAGAATGCCGGATGGCAGAGATGCTTCTCCTCTTTTTTGAACCCGCAACAGCCCTGTGAGGGAGGTTCAGCTGCAAGAGAGTGATTGATCCAGGGTCTTTCTGTAAGCTTCATGGCAGAGTGGGGGTTTGAACATGGGTTTTCCAAAACTAGGTCTGATGCTTGGCACGATTTTCTCATTTGACAAAAGCAAGCATTCACTTGAAGGCAGTGAGTGTTGATTATTTATGTTAGTTTATTTATATACCCTGCAATTCCTCTTAACGGGGACTCAAAGCGGCTTACACCGTTTTCTTCTCCTCCATTTTATCTTCCCAACAATCCTGCGAGGTGGGCTAGGGGGAAAGTGCGTGATTGGCAGAAGGTCACTTAGCTACCTTCCACTGGGATTTGAACCTTTATCTCCTGGGCCTTTTCTGCGGTGACTAGAAAGTTTGCGGCAGCATCCACAGAACTCCGCGGAATTTCATTATTTTCACACTAAAATCTCCTGGTTCAGGCACAGTGCCGAATGCACTCCTGGATTGCCAAGTGTTTTGTGAATCCCAAGAAAACGCGATTTTCCCCCACCCCTGGGCGGGAATTTGCAGTAACCTAAAGTGGAAGCTCAAAAGTTGCATTGGCTTCCTCCACTGTTTCCCACCTCAAACGTTTGAGATCTCACTGATGCTGTATCTCTGCCCGCCCTCCTCCACTTCCCATTGTATTTTTATAAATATTTTTGAACATGGATTACATTACAATGAAGTTCCAAAGTAGCACTAGCACACCCCCCCCCCCATCCCCCTGTCTCCCCCTTGGGCAAGATCAGGGGTAGTCAAACTGTGGCCCTCCAGATGTCCATGGACGACAATCCCCATGAGCCCCAGCCAGCATTCGCTGGCCGGGGCTCATGGGAATTGTAGTCCATGGACATCTGGAGGGCCACAGTTTGACTACCCCTGGGCAAGATTGAACATTCAACAGAACACTCTTTGTCAGTTTCATGAAGGGAAATGAGACTGTGGTCAGTTTCAGGCAGGGAGGCTATGATGAACTGGTAAATTTTCACCAAGTTGTCTTTTAATTTGCATGGCTCCTAGGAAGGCTGTGTGTGTGTGTGTGTGTGGGGGGGGTGAGCTGCACGGTATATGGGAAAGGGAAGTGCTTGGGCATTTATCCCACAGGAGGGGGAAGAAGGGAAGGGGGAGAACATAGAGTGCCCCTGTCCCTCTTTCTGTACATCACCTATCAGATGTGAGAATATAGGGCATATGCCTTAGCTTAGGAAGGGAAGTTGCAGAATTTCTATTACCTTGAAGGTTCCTTCAGCAATCCGGCCAGCACAGGGTTAATGGCTGCTTCCTCCAGCCCTCATTTAAGAGTTTTGACTGCTGTGATGGAATCAGCACAGAAGAGCCCTTCCTCCTTGCTTGCTGTTTTAGGATGCTCTGGGTTGATCCTGCGTTGAGCAGGGGGTTGGACTAGTTGGCCTCTATGGCCCCTTCCAACTCTATGATTCTATGATTCTATGAGGAGTTTTTATCTCCTCCTTTTCCTCTCCCACTGGCCTGCTCAGGCCAGGTCAAGGAAGATTTTCCTGAAGTCCCCAGAAATTTATTCCTGAAGTCTTCCTGTTATTTAATTCCTCTAAAACTCTGTTCTCTGTTAGGGGGAGGGGAGAGTTTTACCATCCCGTTTACCCCAGGAGTGGCTCTCCAGATGCTCATGGACAACAATTACTATGAGCCCTTGCTATTCCCCTGCTGGCAGGGGCTCTTGGTAATTGTAGTCATGGACATCTGGAGAGCCAGTTTGGCCAACCCTTTGCAGAATGAGTGGATGAGCTGTCAGGATTTGAAAGTCCGAACAGGCTTGCTCAAGGAAAGTTTGGAGCTCATGACCCATGGGCATCATGGTGCCCATCAAGGGAAGTATTTGAGGCTGTCCCCCTGCCCTGTTCTGCCCTCCCCGTGCGGAAAGCCTTCAGCCCAACTCATCAGGCCCCTTTCACTCCGTGGTGCTCCATCTGCAATGCAGCACCTCATTTGCAGTTTGTCTCCGGTGAGTAGCCGTAAATCTTGGCAGCCCGCTGCATACCAACCGTGCCGCCTGTGGATGGCGAGTGGAAGGGAGCCTGGTGGGTGGGACGCAGCCCTGGGAGATGCTGGGCAGCTCAGAAGGCCTTCAGTGATTCTGTGCTCAGCATTCAGCGTTGTGTGTATTTCCCACGTCGTTTCTTTGAGTCTGTCACCCTTATGGCGCTTTGGACCCCCCCCCCCCCAGCCTTTATGGTCCTGATGTGCCTTGGATGTCAGGTTCTGAAATTTCAGGAGCCAGAGCTGGGGGGGGGGGGATGTGGGAGAATGCATCAGGAGGTTGGAGTTGGGCTTTGAGTGCTTTGGAAAGCTCCCACCCACATTTTGTGACGGGTGAAAGGAAGGAAAGGATGCCCAATCAGTAAACATTTATGCAAGCATCAATTTCCATGAGTGAGAGCAGGAGGCTTATAGGCACATGGATCCTTTTCATGCTGGAGGGAGGTGCTCTCCGCAGACACCTGAAGCGAATTAAAAGGCATCTCGGCTGTACATCTTCCCCTGGTTTGGGAGGGCCTCGATGCTGCCAGCGCATGGGGGTGCCACAGCCTTTGTGTGACTGGCGGAGCATCTGTTTGGTATTTATCCCATTAACCTGACTGATTGCTTCTGCACCTGCCGGCCCATCTTTCTCCTGGGCAAACCAGGCAGTCATTTGCAGTCTGCCGTGCTGCCAGCTATATGCGGGGACTGCTTTGGGAAAGGACGGAGGCAGGAATGGTGGGTGGTTTCCTGTCGTTCAGCACTGGGGAATCTGGAAGCCTTTCAGGGAGGGGATTTTGAAAGGGGCAATTTTACGTGGCAACACTCATTGCATCTGTAGCGTTGCTGATTTGGGGATTTTTTTGGGGGGGGGCCTTTGGGTGACGCATCCTCAAGAAGCCCTCCGCATGGCAAGCCTAGGCATTTTCTCACTCTGTGAACGTAAGCTTTACGCATACATTTTTGGTGATGTCTGTTCCATGCACCTTTTTGGGGGAGGGAGTGCGGTTATCGCTCGAGGACATCCCAGGGTGCAAATTAAGGGACGCTCGCTTGGTTTTCTGCAGCCTTCTACTGGATCGGATGACGTGATCCTGGTTGCATCTCTGGCGGCTGCAGCGAGAAGGTGGCTTGCTGCTGTCTGGAAATCAATGGATCCACCCTCAGCAATGGATCTGAAAGGATCTGGACTGAGGCGGTGCTGACCAAACTGACTTATTATAACAGGGCATTAAAATGATCTGTGAAACCTTTGGATTTTGTTTGTTGAGCGTGGGAATACTGCCGTTTCCTAGCTGTGTGCAACCGATAAGCATTGTTCTTTCGGTTATAAACCAGAGATTCCCAACCAGGGCTCCATAGACTCCTGAGGATCTGTGGGAGCTCTGAACGGGGCTCCTGCTGTAATCAATTGGCCACAAGCTAGGGAGCCAGCTACTTCTATTGCTCCCCCTCCTGAGCATGAGTGAGGGTCTCTCGTGGTTTCTGGGAGGGGGCAGAACCTGCACGCCTACTCCCACCTTAAACCGCCTCCTGTCTCACTTCTCCTCGAACCTGCCTGTTAACCCAGGCGGTGATGTCACTTCTGGGGACGTGTCACTTCCAGGGGGCGTGGCAGGGAAGTGTGGCCAGCTGACATCACTTCCGGGGCTCCTCAAAGCCTGAAGAATGATTTCAAGAGCTCCTCCACGGTCAAAAGGCTGAATAAACAAGAGTAACATAGTGACATAGGTGTTCACCTCTGCCAGCTCTCTAGTAACGCTGACCTAGGAAGTTCTGCTCGCTTCCATTTTTGCCTGGAAAGCAACCAGCCAGCCAAACCGGCCAGGTCATCGATCCGATGGATTGGTAGTAGCTCTTCAACACTATGGGGTAGTCAAACTGCGGCCCTCCAGATATCCATGGACTACAATTCCCATGAGCCTCTGCCAGCGTTCCATGGACTACAATTCCCATGAGCCCCAGCCATGGACATCTGGAGGGCTGCAGTTTGACTACCCCTAATGTTTTCTCAGCCCTGTTGCTGGAGGCTTTTTTAAAACTCTCTCAATTTATCAGGCTATTGCACGATAGCGATTGCACCCCACTGAATTCTCAGGCAAGCATTATTGTGCTATAGCAATCGATCGCAGTCGAATTCTCAGGCAGGCCACTGAGCGGCAGATAGTTGCTGCAGAATCCACGATAGTTGTAGTAGTGCTGTAGCATCTTGCAACCTGTGGATTAGGAGCAGAGTGAGACCTGCTAGAGCTCTGAGCAATGTCCTGATGGTGGGAAGTCACAGCAGACTTACGGAAACGCCTGGTGCGGTTTTCAGGTTGAGAGACATTCAGAGGTATTCCTAGGAGGTCTCCCATCCAAAGATAATCCTGCTTAGCTTATGAGTTCTGACAAGATCTGGTCAGCCTGGGCTATCCAGATCAGATCTCCCACACAGCATTACCTCCACCCACCCTCCGGAAAAAAAAGAGAGGCGATTCAGTAATTTTCAGCGTTTGTTTTACCCTCCCCTCCCTTTCTGTGCCTTCCGATTTTCAAAATTATTTCTGCACGGCCGTTTCTGCAAAAACGGGCGAGAGCTATTGATTCATTTCCTTTTCGCTCGGCCCCAAATCCTCCTCCTTGGCAGCTGAACGGATTCGCTCTCGCCGTCCTCGCTGGGCTCCCGGCAGCAGAACCGACACGAGACGTATTGACATAAAACAACCAGCCTCCGGTTTGAATGGGAGCATATGTAGGCGGAGGTCCTCGCCAGAGACGGAGGCAGAAGGAGGGATGGGATTTCAGCGGGGTCTGCAGGCATTGCCATGGCAACCAATTACCCAGGCCAAAATTATAAGTGATTATGTCTCCGGTGAAAGGCGGGCGGACAGTCCTCCCCTCTTTTTTTTATTATCAAACGGGAAACTTGATGAACCCAAACTCATTAGCCGCTGGTAGAGGCGGAAGAGCCTCTTCCCTTTCAAGTTAGAATATTTTATTTGGAGGATTTGAATAAAATGTGAAAAATCCATCTGGTTTTGATGTGAAGTGGCTTGGGGGACGTTCAGATATGGCGGAGTGGAGGCCAGGCACGCAAATGAGGGAGAGCGGGGAAATTCTCCTTCCTGATCGGTGTTTTATTTTGGGTTGCTCCCGTTGGGTTTTTATGCCTTTTCTTGTATTCTTGTATTTAAACCGGGTTTTATTTGTCGCAATGATGTCTTTTTGTTCGGTTTCAGTGGTTTTTAAGATTTAAATAGGCATGTCTTTCATCTTATCTCCACTTTCATGGCTTTGATGTGGGCAGAAAGGTGGGGTGTAAATGTTGTAAGTAGATAATTAGTTTTCACCCTATCGTTCTTACGTTCCTTGGCTTCTTGATCCTGCAGTTTGTGTTGTCCCCTCCCTCCACCCCCCAAAAAGATCTTCCCTCCTAAACTGTCCACAAACCAGGGATCTTTTGCTGGCATCTGAAGTGAGCGCTCGTTCCCGAAAACGTAACGTTGGAATCAAATCGAATGAGTCCTTACGGAAGGATGCGACTCCTGATTTTGTGTTTCTCGAAATGCAGGGGTGCCTCGATGATGACATTTCTGAAAATGAGGAGGAGCTGGGCGATAAATCGGACAGTGAAGGCAGCGATTATTCCCCGAACAAAAAGAAGAAGAAGAAGCTGAAGGAGAAGAAAGAGAAAAAAGTCAAGCGGAAAAAAAAAGAGGAAGACGAGGAAGAGAATGAGGACGGAGGCTTAAAGGTACACCTCAGCGTGAGAAGTCTTGATAGGGATGCCAGCCTCCAGGTGGGGCCTGGAATTGCAGCCCCAAAGGTCAGCAATCACAGTGTGCCCAAACTGTTTCTGGCAGGGCTTTTAGAATCACAGAATCTGAGAGTTGGAAGGGACCTCCAGGGTCATCTAGTCCAACCCCCCGCAGATTGGAGGAAATTCACAACTACCTCTTCACCTACAGGGACCACAATTCCATGCTTCTCAGCCTCCCAGCAATCAGAATGCGGGAAATTTCATTGCCTCTTTTGAGGGCGGTTGTGGAAAGTAGCCCTGTCATCCGGCACCACTGTCTTACTCTTCCTTTCAAGCTGCTGAAGGAATTCCCCTTAGCCCTTGCCTCTGGGATGTGGGTGAGGTTTCGCTACACAGGTGAACTCCACACCTCAGTGGCCTTTGTGAGGGCAGAAAGGCAGGATATAAACGTTGTAAAACAAACACACGGAGCATCTGGCAGTAGGGCGGGGTTTCGAAAAACCCTGGGGTTTCTTGACGGCCCTGGAAGGGTTTCCTGAACGGGTGGGAGTTAATTAATTTGTAATATATATTTTAAACGTGTTCAACATTTATCATGTGATATGACCATGACCCGCCCCCTCCTCCCAAAATGGCCAATGACGGGCCTGGAGGGAAGGGGAGGAGCCCCGGGTGGGCGTGTCCACAGCCATGCTTCCCACCCGTATCTCGCATGATCGCGTCACTTCCGGGGTTCCTCAAAGCCCGAAAAATGTCTCAGCGGTTTCTCAACAGTGAAAAAGTCAAGGAAGGCTGCTGTAAGGGCTTGGCACGGCTGCCTCGTCATGCAGCCTCACCCACCCCACAGGGTGTCTGTTATGGGGAGAGGAAAGGGAAGGCGACTGTAAGCCACTTTGAGACTCCTTCGGGTAGGGAAAAGCGGCATATAAGAACCAACTCTTCTTCTTCTTCTTCTTCTTCTTCTTCTTCTTCTTCTTCTTCTTCTTCTTCTTCTTCTTCTTCTTCTTCTTCTTCCTATTCTTCTTCTTCTTCTTCTTCTTCGCCCCTCTGCTCTTCACCTCCCTGTAGGAGCCCAAGAGCTCTGCTCAGCTCATGGAAGAATGGGGCCTGGATGACGTGGACTATGCTTTTTCCGAAGAAGACTATCACATGCTGACAAACTACAAGGCCTTCAGCCAGTTTCTTAGGTGAGACCCCAGAAATGGCTAGGTAGGGGGATGAAACAATTTGGAGATGAAACTCTGTTGGTTAGTTGCCAAGGGTAGCCACAGCAAGCCTCTTATTTAGAGGCACTGGGAAGCCATCGACGTGGGTATGGTCCTGCCTACTAGCGAAGGGCTGAGCCCCCTTTCAGACAGCTAAATCCATGCAAAGCTTCCAGGGGGATACCTGGATCTGCAGATAAAAATCTTACTTCAAAAGCACTTATTTGGAGTGTAACCAGCCCCCTTGTTAACAGTGACGCCTGCACCTGTTCAAAAGCCGCAGAGCATCGTGGGTGCCATGCTGGCTTGCTCTACAGTAGTGCAATCACGTTGCAGCCAGCTTGTGGTGATCCCAGCCAAGAGAATTCAAAGCAGGGAGGGAGTTTGCTACTGCCTTCTTCTGCAGAACCTTCCTTGGTGGTCTCCCATCCCAGGACCAACCCTGGTTAGCGTCCAAGATATGACATAAGATAATAGAGGGCCATACCATACCATGCCACCTTCCCTGCCCTTTTCTTGCCCTGAACGGCGAGGAGGAGGGTGGCAAATAAGAGCTGAATAGCAGCGGCCCACCGCTAGAAGGAGCAACCACCGTCCCCGTTCCGAATTACAGGACTCTGCTGTAGAATCCCAAAGAGATTAAAAAAGAAATCCAAACCAACAGAAATCGAACCAAGAAAGCGTGCCATTGAATCTCAGCACAGTTTAATCTATTAAAATGGCGCAGGGTCGCCCATAATTCACTTACTCCCTAAGTGTTAGTAAAATTAGTCCTCTGTGTTGCTCAGGGCTCTTTGATTTCAGCAGGGCTGGTGTGTATTGATGAACTGCCCTTTCAATCACCGCCTTCCTTTCTCCCCAGGCCTCTGGTGGCCAAGCGGAACCCCAAAATCCCCATGTCCAAGATGATGACCGTCCTGGGTGCCAAGTGGCGGGAGTTCAGCGCCAACAACCCTTTCAAAGGCAGCTCGGCCGCAGCCGCGGCAGCTGCCGTAGCTGCTGCCGTCGAGACGGTGGCCGTAGCTCCAGCCCCGCTCCCCGTCGGCGTGCCACAACCGCTGCTTCCCCAGCCGGTCATCAGGAAAGCCAAAACCAAGGAGGGCAAAGGTAAGCGAGGCAAGGAAGGGGGAGCCGATCAGAGGAGCACAGAGACTTCAGGGCCCGTTTCCACCAAAGCTGCGGATTCCAACCAGAGGGGGTCTGTGGCTCGGTGGTAGAGCATCTGCCTGGCATGCAGAAGGTCCTGGGTTCAAATCTAGGTGTCTCCACATTAAAAAGAAGATCAATACGTGAAGAGCAAGACCTCAACCTGAGACCCTGAGGTGGTCCAGATAGCACTGACTCTTGTCTACCCCCACTGACTTCAGTGCCGCCTGTTTTCCTTTTCCTCCAGGCCCCGGCGTGCGGAAGAAGATAAAGAGCACCAAAGACAGCAAGAAAAAGGGGAAAGGGAAGAAGGTGGCAGGGCTGAAGTACCGCTTTGCGGGGATCGCCAACAAGAGGAAAAAGGGCTCCTCGGTAAGCTAGTGACGTCGGCTCTCGGGGTTGCCATCCCGCTCACGGGAGCCAATCAATACGGTCCCAGAACTGGGCCTGAAATTCAGACTTCCCCTCTTCTGTGGCCTTGGCTGCCGGACACCTTGGGCTGTGCTCAGAAAAGCTTGTCGATTGTTTATTATAGTGCGCTATTAAAAACAGAATAAAAATGATAGTTTTGATGAAGTTTTTATTCTGTTTTTAATTCTTTTTTAATTGTGCACTATAATAAACAATCAACAAGTTTTACATTCTTTTATTGTACAACTCAGCTTCTGAGTTCCTACCTGTTACGGCTGGGTTGTGTTCCTTTTTTGGTTTCGGTTGTGCTCAGAAAAACTTGTTGATTGTTTATTATAGTGCGCAATTAAAAACAGAATGAAAATGATAGTTTTGATGGAGTTTTTATTCTGTTTTTAATTGTGCACCGTAATAAACAATCAACAAGTTTTACATTCTTTTATTGTACAGCTCAGCATCTGAGTTCCTACCTGTTAAGGTTGGGTTGTGTTCCTTTTTTGGTTTCGGTTGTGCTCAGAAAAGCTTGTTGATGGTTTATTATAGTGCGCAATTAAAAACAGAATAAAAAGGATAGTTTTGATGAAGTTTTTATTCTGTTTTTAATTGTGCACCGTAATAAACAATCGACAAGTTTTACATTCTTTCATTGTACAGCTCAGCTTCTGAGTTCCTACCTGTTAAGGCTGGGTTGTGTTCCTTTTATGGTTTCGGCTGTGCTCAGAAAAACCCGGTGTCCCCTTCCTTTGCAGAGTGAGGAAGAGGAGCGTGAGGAGTCCGACCTGGACAGCGCCAGCATCCACAGCTCCTCGGTGCCATCCGAGTCCTCGGCAGGCCTGGGCAAGAAGGGCAAGCGGAGGAAGAAGAAAAAAAGATGTGAGTCCCAGTCCAGATTCTTTCCTATTTCCCTGCCTCACTGTCGCGGGGAAGGCAGGCCAGGTGGTCTGGCTGGGGTGTGGACCATTCCCTTCCAGCCAGTACCACACGCTGACTCGTGACCTCGAAATTATAGAGACTATCTCCCCTCCACAAGCACCATCTTCAAATCTCCTGGAATTTCCCTTGTTGGAGCTGGCAGCCTTGCCTCTATTGCGGACTGAGGAACTCTGTGTGCTCTCAGAGGAAAGGCAGCCTTCTCTGGGCCAGCGTTGGCAAACAGGACGTTTCCCTTCTGAAGATAACGCTTCCTCGGTCCTCCCTTTGGGGGACTCCCTTCTCTTTGCCCCTCTTCTGTTTTTCAGTCGAGGAAGGGGACGGCTATGAGACGGACCACCAGGATTACTGCGAAGTGTGCCAGCAGGGCGGTGAAATAATTCTGTGTGACACGTGCCCCCGTGCCTACCATCTTGTCTGTTTGGATCCCGAGCTGGAGAAGGCGCCAGAAGGAAAATGGAGCTGCCCACACTGCGTAAGGAGATTGGCAGCGGAGGGGCCGTTCTGTCTCTCTTTCCCTTCCTGGATGAACACATGTGAAACTGCCTCCTGCTGAGTCTGGCCTTTGCTCTCAGTATTGCTTTCCAAGGCCGGCAGCCGCGCTTGAAGTTCTCAAGAGATCTTTCCCTGATCCTCTATATAGTGTGATTCTGTCTGTCACATGACAGTCCTTAAATATTGAATTCACTGCAATTCCCACTTTCACATTTCTAACAAATGTTTATTTGTTGTATTTATTTTTGCATTTATATACCGCTGCATTCCATTCGGGCGGTTCACAGTAAAAGAATAAAGAACAGCATGACCCCCATTAAAACCCGTTAAAAATGAACATTATCTGGAGAATATCTGGAGAACATTTACTTATGCCATGTTTCTTATACCCTTTCTCCCCTCTCACCCAATATGGTTTACAGTGTCATTCCCTGCTTCTCCACTATATTTTATTTTATTTATTCATTCATTCATTCATTCATTCATTCATTCATTCATTCATATTTTTACCACAGCCCTGTGAGGTAGGCTGGGCGGAGAGTGAGTGACTGGCCCAGGGTCAGTCAGTGAGCTTCCAGGGCACAATGGCTCTCCCCGATTCTAGTCTGAGGCTTTATTCACTAGATCAGGGGTGGCCAAACAGTGGGTCTCCAGATGTCCATGGACTACAATTCCCATGAGCCCCTGCCGGATGGCAGGGGCTCATGGGAATTGTAGTCCATGGACATCTGGAGAGCCACCGTTTGGCTACCCTGTACCAGGGCAGCATTTGGGGAAAAAGCCAGCTTGTTTCAGCTCTGCCTCCCATGCCCCGCCAGGAGAAGGAAGGCATCCAGTGGGAACCGAAGGACGAGGAAGACGACGAAGAGGAGGTCGGCGAAGAGGAGGACGACCACATGGAGTTCTGCCGCACCTGCAAGGACGGCGGGGAGCTCCTCTGCTGCGACACCTGCCCGTCGTCCTACCACCTGCACTGCCTGAACCCTCCGCTCCCCGAAATTCCGAACGGGGAATGGCTGTGCCCTCGGTGTACAGTGAGTTCCCTCCGCCTTCCTTGCGCCGTCCGTGCCCTTTGCCCGCCTTCCCGCTGGTGACCTCCTTGGTGGGACTAGCTGCCGTGCCTCCGTGGGGGCTGCATCCCATGAGACTTCAGGGGGGTTGGAGCTCCCTTCGGCGCCAGAAGCCCAAGCCTACATGGGAGTTGTCTCTCTGTCGGTCGGCATTGGAGGCAGGTTGAGCTCTGGAGCTTTGGTGGCTTGTAGGAAAGCCTGGGGGGGCAATGCGAGGAGTAGCTCTCAGCCTGCATGTCTCCCCTCCTCCTCCTCTTACCCTTCCTCTTCTTCCACCCCTTCCGAGTCCTGCCTGGTTTCTTGAACTCTCTTTTGTTGCAGCCTGAAATCAGGATCGTAGGCTTCTTAGGGCCTTAGCTTTTCACTGGTTTCAAATAATATCAGAACCTTTCAGGGCCTCTGGGGGGAGTTCCATGATTAATGGGTTGCCAGCTCCGAATTGGGAAACACTTGAAGATTTGGGGAGGGCAGGGGTTGGAGGCTGAGTAAGAGGAGGTTTGGGGAGGGGAGAATCTTATTCCAAAATAGTTCGGGGGAGAAGCAAGTGTGACAGCGAACCTTTCAAGCGCAGGCAAAACGTGCAAGCAGGCAAACCCTTAGTGCCCCGTCCTGCTGAGCCTGAACGCTGGGGGCGTTTTTGTTGTGTCTTTGTCTCCCTGTTGTGCCTTCAGTGCCCGCCTTTAAAAGGCAAAGTCCAGCGGATTCTGCACTGGGTCTGGAAGGAGCCCCCAGCCCCGCTTGTGTCTGCCTTCCCCTCCGTGGACGCCGAGTTTGCGATCCCTCCTCCGAAGCCCCTGGAAGGGACCCCAGAGCGAGAATTCTTTGTGAAATGGGCCGGCCTCTCCTACTGGCACTGCTCCTGGGTCAAGGAGCTCCAGGTGAGCGGGGTCAGGGCGGTCCCTGTTGTAGCCCTGGGCGGGGAGGGCGGATGTGGTCGCCTGACCCCCCCTCCCGGCTCGCTCTCTCGTCCCGCAGCTGGAGCTCTACCACACTGTGATGTACCGCAACTACCAAAGGAAGAACGACATGGACGAGCCGCCGGCTTTCGACTACGGCTCCGGCGACGAGGACGGCAAGAGCGAGAAGAGAAAGAACAAAGACCCCCACTACGCGAAGATGGAGGAGAAGTATTACCGCTACGGCATCAAGCCCGAGTGGATGATGATTCACCGGATTCTCAACCACAGGTGACGGCACGGGCCTCACCCACCTCACAGGGTGTCTGTTGTGGGGAGAGGAAAGGGAAGGCGGATGGAAGCCGCTCTGAGACTCCTTTGGGGAGAGAAAAGCAGCATATAAGAACCAACTCTCCTTCTCCTTCTCCTTCTCCTTCTCCTTCTCCTTCTCCTTCTCCTTCTCCTTCTCCTTCTTCAGTAATATCAGGGCTCTCTCAGCCTCACCCGCCTCACAGGGTGTCTGTTGTGGGGAGAGGAAAGGGAAGGCAAATGTCAGCCGCTCTGAGACTCCTTTGGGGAGAGAAAAGCGGCATATAAGAACCAACTCTTCTTCTTCTTCTTCTTCTTCTTCTTCTTCTTCTTCTTCTTCTTCTTCTTCTTCTTCTTCTTCTTCTTCTTCTTCTTCTTCTTCTTCTTCTTCTTCTTCTTCTTCTTCTTCTTCTTCTTCTTCTTCTTCTCCTTCTTCTCCTTCTTCTCCTTCTCCTTCAGTAATATCAGGGCTCTCTCAGCCTTAGCTCCCTTACAAGGTGTCTGTGGTGGGGAGAGGAAAGGGAAGGAGATTGTAAGCCACTTTGAGAAAGAGAAAAGTGGCATATAAGAACCAGCTCTTCTTCCTTCTTCTTCTCATTGCCACTTTGGGGTAGGGAGATGAATTTACTCCAGGCCAAATTGGTTGGAGATTTTGGGTTTTTTTTGGGAGGGGGGGCATCATCTGGGCATGAAATTAGGGTCCCTGTGGACAGGCAGGGAGTTGTGAGTTTTGTGCATTCTGCAGGGGGTTGGACTAGATGACCCTGGAGGTCCCTTCCAACTCTGTGATTCTGTGAAATGACAGATAAAATAAATCATTGAGCCTCATAGGGCGACCGCTCCAGCCCTTGTCATGAGGAGTGCTGGGTGGGCCTTCGCTAAAACAAAATACCAGCTGATATAATTCTCCAAAGTTCAGTCGAACCTCCAGAGACTCCACTTGATCTGAGCCAAAAGGCCAGGACGCGACGTTTGGAAATACAGCCTGCCTGCAACAGCAGAGCGGGGACGACGTGTGTGTCCCGGCTTTGTGACCCAGCTGTGACAAACTCCTCTTCTGTCGTGCTGTCCAGTTTTGACAAGAAGGGAGACGTCCACTACCTGATCAAGTGGAAAGATCTCTCCTACGACCAGTGCACTTGGGAGAGCGACGGCATGGATATCCCGGACTATGAGAATTTCGAGCAGCAGTACTGGAATCACAGGTCAGTGCCGGAGACCTGGAGACATCACGGCCGGGTAGCAGCGACTCCAGTTGAGGCCTTCCCAAGGAACTCGGCGAGTGGAGGCTGGGGTGGATGGGTGGGTGGGAAGCTCGTAGCTGAGTGCTAGACTTCCTTCTTTGCATGCAGGAAGTCCATGGTCCATCCCCTGGCATCCCAGGCCAAAGGGAACTCAGGGATTCCGCACAAGACCAAAGAGAGCGGCTACCAGTCAGAACGGGAAACGCCGGGCCGGGATGGTCCAACGGTGCGGCTCATGGCGGGTTCTTTCCCACATCGTTTTCTTCCTCCCACACAGGGAGATGATGCTGGGGGAGGACACCAGCTGCCTTGCCAAAAGACTCAGCAAGAGAGGGAAGAAGCTGAACGACGACAAATTGGAAAGGCCTCCTGAAACGCCCTTGGTGGACGTAAGTGAGAGAGAAGGTCTGGCGGGGAAGGGAAGAGATGGAGATAGAAGGGGAGCGGGAGGGGGTGGGTTCTCCATCTTTGGAGATATTTAAACAGAGGCTGGAGAGCCATCTGATGGAGAGGAGGATCCTGGGAAGGCTCAAGGGGGTGACAGTGGGTGAGCGAGAGGGTTGGGAGTGTCCTGCACAGTGCAGGGGGTTGGACCTTGGTGGCGTATCAGCCAAGGACCAATCAGGGCTGACCCTAGTTAGCTTCCAAGAGCTGATGAGAGCAGGAAAGCCTGGCCCATCCAGGTTAGGACGATCACGGGATGACCCAGCGCATCAAGTTCAGAAAAAAATAAAATAAAATCTTTTAATCGGTGGACCGCCTGATTAATACCTTTTCTCCCCCCCCCCCCCCCGCCTGCCCCTCCGCAGCCAACGGTGAAATTTGACAAGCAACCATGGTATATTGATACAACAGGTGGCACCCTGCACCCTTACCAGCTGGAGGGTCTCAACTGGCTGCGGTTCTCCTGGGCGCAAGGAACGGACACGATCCTTGCCGACGAGATGGGCCTCGGCAAGACCGTCCAGACCATCGTGTTCCTCTACTCTCTGTACAAAGAGGTAGGCAGCGGCACTGACGTGGACCCGTGGCCTGTTTTCTCCAGCATCTTTTGCAAGGGGACTGCTGAGAGCCAGTTTGGTGTAGTGGTTAGGAGCACCGACTTCTAATCTGGCAAGCCGGGTTTGATTCCCTGATCCTCCTCCACAGGCAGCCAGCTGGGTGACCTTGGGCTCACCACGGTGCTGATAAAGCTGTTCTGACCGAGCAGGAATATCAGGGCTCTCTCAGCCTCACCCACCCCACAGGGTGTCTGTTGTGGGGAGAGGAAAGGGAAGGCGAATGTAAGCCGCTTTGAGCCTCCTTCGGGTAGAGAAAAGCGGCATATAAGAACTAACTCTTCTTCTTCAGTAATATCAGGGCTCTTTCAGCCTCACCTCCCTCACAGGATGTCTGTTGTGGGGAGAGGAAAGGGAAGGCGACTGTAAGCCGCTTTGAGCCTCCTTCAGTTAGAGAAAAGCGGCATAGAAGAACCAACTCTTCTTCTGATTAGCTGCGTGTCTTTTTCACAGGGCCACTCCAAGGGTCCGTACCTGGTCAGCGCTCCCCTGTCAACGATCATCAACTGGGAGAGGGAGTTTGAGATGTGGGCGCCAGACTTCTACGTGGTCACGTACACGGGGGACAAGGAGAGCCGGTCTGTCATCCGCGAAAACGAGTTCTCCTTCGAGGACAATGCCATCCGGACTGGGAAGAAGGTTTTCCGAATGAAGGTAAGCACCGGTAGGGGGTCGGCGTGGGGAGACGTGAGCCGCGTGACCCACTCCTGAGTGTATATGTCCATCCAGCTTTTATCATTTAATGGTGTTGGTTGCATATAAAAATGTTCATACTCCACATACTGAGAGTACAAGACCTTATATTAAAAAGAATTTTCATGCCTGCTCAAAGGTAATCTTTCAGATTAGTTGATTTCAGAGCTCCCCCAATTTTTAATTTTTCCCCTGTTGCAACAATTGGGGAGGGCAGGGGACTTAGGAGCAGTAAGAGGAAAACTATTTATTTGGCCTCCATTTCTATGGAGGTTGCCAACTCTGGGTTTGGGAATTCCTGGAGATGTTGTGGCGAGACCTGGAGACAAGTGGGCTTGAGAAGGAAAGGGAGCTGAAGCCTTCCCGGTAGATCTGTTTCTCCAGTAGTACGATTTGTCCAGTAGATCTGTTCTGTAATGCAGAGATCTGCTGCAATTCTGAAATACTTCCAGCCCCCACCTGGAAGGTTGGCAACCCAAACAGCTCCCTAATTCTAACTCTCACAAGTTTTGGATGCAATTTGGGGTGTTTTCTCAGAGATAAGGGTGGATGCTTTCTCAAAGGAGCAAGAAATACTGTTTTGTAAGCTTGGCAGATTTATGGGACGGGCTCCAGAGATTTCTGTTTGCTCTGCATTGCTTTTCTAATCCATTTCACTGCTCATAGATGGCAGGCGAGGGGAAGGCAGGCCATTGATTTCCTGTAGCTTTGATTCATAGCCCAGACCTGGCCTGCTGACATACTGCCCTGTGGTGCAAATGGACGCACATTTGTTTCTCCCCTGTGTTGGCTGAGTTACCGGAGGGCAGCGACGCTCTCTTCCTCTTTCCTCCAGAAAGAAGCGCAAATAAAATTCCACGTCTTGCTCACGTCTTACGAGCTCATCACGATCGATCAGGCCATCCTGGGATCCATTGAGTGGGCTTGCCTGGTGGTTGATGAGGCGCATAGGCTGAAGAATAACCAGTCCAAGGTAGGTCTATCTCTCAGCGGGGATCTGGAATGAATGCTGAGTTACTGTCTGGGTCCCTAGAATTCTGAGATACTTCCCAAACTGAAACCAGAAGCGTGTTACATAGAATCATAGAATCATAGAATCACAGAATCACAGAATCACAGAATCATAGAATCACAGAATCATAGAATCACAGAATCATAGAATCATAGAATCACAGAATCATAGAATCATAGAATCATAGAGTTAGGGCTGCTGTGCTGCTTCATTTCCCCCCAAAGCAACATTCTTGCACCCCCAAAATGTTGGGTTTTACCATGTGCAATTGAAAGGCTTACCTGCCCTCGAAGGCGGTCTATTCCCTGCATTCCTGCATGATTTCTGGTCCTGGGAATGACACGTTACCGAAGCCTAAAGCAGCTACTGATGAAGAAATGCAGCTGAGGATGAATAATTCTCTTTTATGCCTCTCTGAGCCATCGATCTTGAGAGCAGGTTCTGTGGAAGGAACTACATAGAACTTGGGGCCATGGCCAGAAACGCTGCTGTGCTGCTTCATTTCCCCCCAAAGTTGTGGTCCTGAGTTTCCTTTCCCTTCTATTCATAACCTGATGGGGGTCAGAGGCAGCGTTAGATGGGAGGGTGTCACAGTTTCCCTTCCTATGCAGAGTTGTGGCTCTCACCGGCATCTTCTTCTATGCAATGTCTAGATCCACTTTTGTTTAGCTGCACACAACTGCTGATGGGGTTGGTGCCTGATGTCTTTTGGCAGTGGCCAGAACTCAAGATCCTCTTATGGTTGGCCTGAACGGTCCCCTCCGTTTCTCCCCCTGCTCTTCCTCCAAGTTCTTTAGGGTGCTCAACAGCTACAAAATTGACTACAAGCTCTTGCTCACCGGGACACCCTTGCAGAACAACCTCGAAGAGCTCTTTCACCTGCTGAACTTCCTCACGCCAGAGAGGTTCAAGTGAGTAATTTGCACAGCTCAGGCTGGCATCGCTTGGTGGCTGACATTCAGAGAGGCAGATCAGAAAGGCTGTGCTTTGAATCTCGCCCAGTGGCTCAGGAAAAGTCTCTCTCTGGGGGAAAGAATGCTACTAGCCTACCCCACAAGACTGTTGTTAAATTGGATCCCCTGGAAGTGCTCATGGAAGTTTATTGCTTGAAAGCATTTTTATCCGGCCTTATCTCAGACCAGTGGCTCTCAACCTTCCTAATGCCATGACCCTCATGTTGTGGTGACCCCCAACCATAAAATTATGCAAGGGTTCTTTCCCAGAAATTAAACCAAAACTATAAAAATGGCGTGAAGATCCATTGTTCGTGATTGTATATAAATTGTTTTTTTCCCCCGGGGGTTTCTCAGTTCAGTTCTGCCTCTTGTCCCACCATGCCGATCTCGCTCTTTTCCACTGCTCCAGACAGACGAACGCTCTATCTCGATCTACCCCGCAAGGCTGTTGTGTGGATGGCATTCCCCCCCGGCCAAACTGCTTGCCCTGCTGCGACCCTGTGAAAGGGTCATTCGACCCCCAAAGGGGTCCTGACCCCCAGGTTGAGAACCATTGCCTTAGACTCAAGGTGACTAGCAAAGCAACAGTAAGTTACGAACATGTAAAAACAGTTTAATCGTCCCATCATTGAGATTCAAACTACAAGAAGCAGGTCCACCCTTTCCTTCCCCAACCCCCCCCCCCAAAGAAAACCCCACATTTTTGTTGAAACTTCCCTATGAGAATCAGAATAACCTCATGAGCAAAATATGCCAGAAAGGGGCTGCAGTGTTGGGTGGGAATAATGTAAAAAAATGTCTCTTGGTTCATTCTTCTGCTGATGCAAATTATGAACAGAAAAGGAGAAAGAGGTGATTCTACTTGATTTCTCCTCATAACTGCAGGCTCGCCTGGGTGCTGCCCATACTTGGATTTTAGGGCTCCCTTGAGGCTCAGGAGAAAGTCTGTCACTGTGATATGATCCCCTGAAAATGTGTTCCTTATTTGTTTTTAAAAGCCATGTGCTTTCTCCTTTAATATGCTCATAGCAAAGCAGGGAACCCTGTTTTGAACAGTGGAAAACCAAACGGAGGCTGAAGGGTTAACCCCCCCCCCATTCCCTGCACATCTCAGAGGCAAATTGAGGCTGTGCATTTTATGAACGGAGCGGGAGGCATGCTCTTCCATCCCCCAGCAGCTAAGCGTCTTTCTCCTTGCGGGCAAAATGTATCCATCAGTCGACCCCACGTGGCTTTCCTTCTGCTGCCCGGCTGATATCCTGCTTATCCCCCGCAGCAACCTGGAAGGATTCTTGGAAGAGTTTGCTGACATCTCCAAGGAAGACCAGATTAAAAAACTCCACGACCTTTTGGGCCCTCACATGCTCCGGAGGCTGAAGGCCGACGTGTTCAAGAACATGCCTGCCAAGACGGAGTTGATCGTCAGGGTGGAGCTCAGTCAGATGCAGAAGTAAGTTCTGGTCCCGCCGGATTTGCAGGGATTCAGCTAGGTCTGACGGGATCGAGCCATGGCTCTCTTCAGGGGACCTGGTGTGGGGTTCTCTCGTCTCGTGGGGTCCAGAAATGGTGGGCTGCCAGAGTATTGATGACGATAGTGCCGTGTTATAATCAGTCCCCAGTACAAGGAGGCCTTAGAGCTTCTGCCGGTGCTTTTTCTGAAGATCACTATGACAGTGGTGTGAACCTTGGTAGTATTGTTGATGTCCACAGACTTTGAGGGATGCAGCGTTGCTTTGGGCGGCCCTGTTACCTGTGCAGCCAAGCGTAACCTCCATTCCGGTTTCCCCCTTCTGCCCATGTAGAAAATACTACAAGCTGATCCTGACAAGGAACTTTGAAGCCCTGAACTCCAAAGGAGGGGGCAACCAGGTCTCGCTGCTCAACATCATGATGGATCTGAAGAAATGCTGCAACCACCCGTACCTTTTCCCCGTGGCAGCCGTGGTAGGTCTGTTTGATTTGCTTTCGACCTTTGCGTTTCTGCTGCCATGACAGGCATCTGGGGAGGCCTGCCCGCCTGCCAGCCAGGGGGATTCTCCTGCCCAGGTAATACCACAAGTCCTTGCAGCCAAAATATCAAGTAAAAGGGGAGGGGAGCCCCCAAAGAAGAGGAGATTAAAGCCAAAGGAACAACATAAATGTGAGTTTTGTATGCGGAGGTTTCCTTTGGAACGGTGATGAGAAGGAATTGGTGACGAAGAAGAAGAGTTGGTTTTTATACCCCTGCTTTTCACTACCTGAAGGAGTCTCAAAAGCAGCTTATAATTGCCTTCCCTCCCCCCCCCAAACACACACAACATGTGGGTAGGTGGGGCAGAGAGAGCTCTGACAGAGAGAGCTCTGTGAGAACAGCACTATCAGGGCTGTGACTGGCCCAAGGTCACCCAGCTGGCTGCATGTGGAGGAACAGGGAATCAAACCCGGCTCGCCAGATGAGAAGCCGCCGCTCTTAACCTCTCCACCAGAGTAGGACAAATGCACACTTCTTCATCAGAGATAATATTTCAGGAATACGTCAGACCAACCCAGCTCCCCGGCTGATCCAGAGTAGGCAGCCTTGATTCTTAGGACTCGCTGTCATTCAGTGAGAGGTGCACAGCAGACGTTAACCTCCCACACCCCCGTGGATGGATGGATGGATGGATCAGCCCCCCCTTACCTTGCTTTGCTGTGCTCTTAGGAAGCCCCGGTATTACCAAACGGGTCCTACGATGGCAGCTCGCTGGTGAAGTCCTCGGGAAAGCTGATGCTGCTGCAGAAGATGCTGAAAAAGCTGCGGGACGGAGGCCACCGGGTGCTCATTTTCTCCCAGGTGAGGCTCAGGTGGCCCAAACAGGGCAAACTGGGAACTTCCCAGGAGACCAGCTAAAGAGCAAAAGGGAGCAGAAGCCGGGTGGGAAGAGCAAGCCTGTTAGCCGAAGCGCTCTGAATAATCTCGGCCTTGCAAGAGAGGTTCACCGTTGTGGCTCTGGATCCGCCAGTGCAGCATTACAGTAGGGAGCCCAGCGGCAGGGCAGGGAGTCTCCGGTTCAGATCTCACTCTGTCGTCTTTAAGCGGCTGTTTCTTTGGTCTCCAGTCCCTGTCTGTGTTATGGGGTGACTGACTTTGTGGCCAGAAAAGTCTGAATGTTCACTACTAATCCTTTATAAGTGTTCTAGCACTGAACTGCCTTGTGCTGTCGGCCAGTGTGGAGGATCTCAGTAGAAAGGCTTAGTGACAATTTGTCCCCAGGCTGAGGCTCACGTTTTGCTGAGCTGAAAGGGAAAACCTGCTTCACTTTTTCTCCCCAAGGGAGTACGAGATAGGAAGGATTGCATATTCTTAGATGATCCTGACGACTATGTTTCTGCATGAGTTGCTGGTCTGAGAGTGCCTTCTCATCAAGAAGAGCAGTAACTCTTCCAGAGGTGCAGTGGGTAGGCTCCTTGGAGGAGAGGTGATTTCCCCCCTCAGAACTAATGATTGTTCAGCCACACCTGTTACAGATTCAGGGCAGGATTACCACAGCCCAGTGGAGACTGATTGGGAAGGAAGCAAGACCAGAGCAGGGAATCATGCAGAGATTCAATGGGGAACCTCTATGTGTGTGTATGGGGGGGGGGTCTTGCAGGAGCATATAAATTGACTGTTTCTTCCCCTGATGATGTCATAGTTCACAGTCTGTTTTTGTTTTGTTTCTTTGGTAGATGACAAAGATGCTGGACTTGTTGGAAGATTTCTTAGAATATGAAGGCTATAAATACGAGAGGATTGATGGGGGAATCACAGGAGGGCTGAGGCAGGAAGCCATCGACAGATTCAACGGTACTTTTTTTCGGCTTTCCCGTTTAGGATGCCATTCGCCCAGGCACCTCTGGAAGCTATTAGTGTGTCCTGAACCCCTGGAAACTTGCAAGACCAAAAGCCTAACAAGAGTTTTTTTTCTCCAGTGAAAGTTTTGTCAATTTAGGAGAATGAATCGCTAGGTTTATTCAGGGCTCGGTTTCCTTCTCGAGGCTGTTTTAGCTCTGACACGGCATTGCCCCCCCCCCAAAATAAACAAAAACAAAATGGCAGCTCGTATATACTGAAGCTTTATCCTGTTTAGTTTCCAGCCCCCAAATAGGCCACAGCTGGATGGTCAGGACAGTTAATCATGCAGAGACACAGAGGGCAGACTCTTCTGCAGGTGTGCTTTGGGCTCACAGGTGCCCTTAGTTCATTTCTCATGCTGCACAAGCCGTCCTTTCATAGAACTTGGGCCGGGAATTACCGACTCGAGAAAACGTGCCATCCATGTAGACCTGTTAGCTGAACTGGATGCATGGGGCACCCTCCTGTCTAAGTCTGAGCACTCTGCAAAAAGGCTGCTCAGGCTGTCTGTTTGTCCCGTGCCTGTCCCAGGCCTTAACCCATCCCTTCCTTGTCCGCCACTAACCCGTCTTGGCTTCTTTCCTTCCAGTCGGGACGCCTCCTGGACTTCCTGTGACGTCCGTGCTTCTCTGGCTAACCCTGACCTCCTTTCTGTCTCTCACCCTGTTGCTCCCCCCACCCCAATCCTGTGGATTTTTTGTCGTCCTCAGCTCCTGGAGCTCAGCAGTTCTGTTTCCTGCTCTCTACCCGAGCTGGTGGTTTGGGCATAAACCTAGCTACGGCCGACACGGTCATTATTTACGATTCTGATTGGAATCCCCACAATGACATCCAGGTTAATTTTCTGGCTTTTCCTTCCCCCCCCCCCCCAACCATCTGGTAAAACACACACCGGTAACCCCTGATGCTCCTGTGCCCTCCCGTGTTCCCCTGTGCATCCCTTGCTTCTCTTCTCTGACCTCCCCCACCCCAAAGTTGTTTCTGGTGCTTTGAGTGTCGTCTCCAAACCCACCTGTCTTTCCCCACCAAAGAGTTGCTGATGTTTCTGGGAAGTGCCTGCCTGTCGCTGCCCCCTCTTGTATTAATCTCCCCCCTCCCCATGCACACACCAGCTCCTTTGCATGAGAAGGAGTTTGTATGTTATTCATTTTTATGTCATTACCCTCCCCCCCCCAATCGGCTGCATGTCGTCCCCTTTTTTGGTGCTGTTGAATGTTCTTTTTACGTGGCCTGTTTTTAACGTGGCTCTTTTTGTCCGGGGCTTAATCGCAAGGCTGCCTTTTAAAAATTAATTTTTGCTGGGAAAGGGGGAGAGGCGGAGGGCATAATTGCCCAGCTAGGTCAGCGTTCTGCCTGCATGCAGTGGGCAGCCAGGTTCCTCTCGTGACGGGCCTGACGGGCCATCCCCTCCTCGGCTGGCTTTTTGAACCCACAGCATCTCTTAGAGCTGGTTTGTCTCCTTGTAAGATTGCCGGACCCAGGTTTGAACGTTCCTGGTGATCTGGGGGGCGGGGCCTCGGGAGGGTGGAGTTTGGGGAAGGGAGGGAGTAATGCCACTCTAGGACTTCTGTTTCCCCCTAGACTCTACGGGATACCGCAGCTTCAGAGGGAGGACTCTATGGTTTACCATAGAGTCTGCCATCTGAAGTGGCCTTCTATTCCGGTGGAACTGATCACTGTAGAGAGGAGACTGGTTGTAATTCCAGGAGAACTCCAAGCCCCACCTTGAGATTTGTAATCTTCTCAGCCTACTTTGTTGGATTTAGTGGTACAGTTTTGGGATGCAGATCGAGGCCGTGCGTTTTCAGCTCGATGAAGAGCTTTTAAAATCATTTTGAACGGGCAGCAGATCTGTAAATACAGGAACTGTCTTGAGTATGTCCCCAAAATATTGTGGTGATCTCTCATGGGGATTTGAAGGCAAGCGATGACCAGAAGTGGCTTGCTCTCATCTGCCTTTGCACAGTAACTCTTGTCTTCCACGGTCTCCCACCCAAGCACCAACCAGGGCCAAACCCACTGAGCTTTCAAGCTCTGACAAGGTTGGGTGAGTGTGGGCCATTCACCTGTCTCATCTCGTCCTGCTTTTCTTCCAAGCAAGTCAGGTCAACGGACATGCCTTATTCTCCTTCCCCCATCGCAATTGCCAGGTACGGCCATTAAGAAGTAATTGCCAACACTGTTAAAAGACCAACCGGCAGGCTTCTTTGGTTTGCCAAATGGCCTGCTTGGGCAGACGTTGGATACGCCAGCGTTGGCAGGAGAAGGCCTTTATGAGCCGGCAGCCACATGCCATCATTTTGTCATTGCTGCGGATCGAACCGTTGCGAGGGAAATTACGCAGGCCGGGTATTATAAACAACTCCGGGAGGGGCGGGTGGGCTTGACTCTTCCCACAATGCATTTCTGCCACTGAGCAGGCAACAGGAGCAATTTCTGCCAAGCCGTTTGCCGCATGCAAGCACGACACTTTCCCGTGTGCGTGCACAAAATAAAAAGGTCACAATGTAGAACTTTGAAATCCTCATTGTTGTTTTTTTAAAAATATTCTCAAGAGGGGCTTGAATGCGGGATCAGACCAGTGGTCCATCTCGTCCAGCATCCTGTCCTACACGGTGGCCAGTCAGTTACTATGGAGGGCCAACAAGGATCAGTGGCTGAGGCCTTCCCCTTCCGAAGGCCCTCAGCCCTTGCAGGTTGTGGTATCTAGATTAGAGGTTGCTGGAGGCAAGAGATGGGTTCCATCAGAGTTTCCAGCAGAGTTTCAAACAGGACAGGTTGCCTTTGAGATTTCAGGACTTGGTGTTTCAGCTAAGAGCCTCTTGTGGCGCAGAGTGGTAAGGCAGCGACATGCTGTCTGAAGTTGTCTGCCCATGAGGTTGGGAGTTCGATCCCAGCAGCCGGCTCAAGGTTGACTCAGCCTTCCATCCTTCCGAGGTCGGTGAAATGAGGACCCAGCTTGCTGGGGGGTAAACGGTAATGACTGGGGAAGGCACTGGCAAACCACCCCGTATTGAGTCTGCCATGAAAACGCTAGAGGGCGTCACCCCAAGGGTCAGCCAAGTCAATCGGTTGGCATCAGGAGAACCAGACTTTCCTACTTTCAAGGCAGGGGAGGACAGAAGAGGCATTTAGTCTCCCCCACAGACTCGAAGCCTCTCCCTGCCTCTTTGTCCAGGCGTTCAGCAGAGCCCACCGGATCGGGCAGAACAAGAAAGTGATGATCTACCGTTTCGTGACGAGGGCCTCCGTCGAGGAGCGCATCACCCAGGTGGCCAAGAGGAAGATGATGCTGACTCATTTGGTGGTCCGTCCGGGTCTCGGCTCCAAGTCCGGTTCCATGACAAAACAAGAACTGGACGATATCCTGAAATTCGGAACAGAAGAGCTCTTCAAGGACGACGTCGAAGGTGAGACGGAGCAGTCGTGGTCCTTGGGTTCAGCAGGGTGTGATGACAAGACTCTTCAGGGGGTTAGGTAGATTTGGTGGGATCAAAACCTGAGGTTCAGTGGTCGGGTGATGGACAGACAAGGAAGGGGATGGCTGGCTTGATGCTGGGTCTGGAGAATGTCTTCTTCCATTCAGTGTCCCTGAGGAAATATGTCTGTGGCTGTGGCTCAGCTGCTCTAAGCCAGGGGTAGTCAACCTGTGGTCCTCCAGATGTCCACCGACTACATTTCCCATGAGCCCCTGCCAGCGTTTGCTGGCAGGGGCTCATGGGAGTTGTAGTCCATGGACATCTGGAGGACCACAGGTTGACTACCCCTGCTCTAAGCGACTGTGAAGCAAGGCCGGAAGGAAGGGGAGCTTTTTTGTCCTGTCCTTGGTAAGACTCCGCATCGACCACTGCTTGTTCTCTGCTTCCCTTGTTCTCAGGGATGATATCTCAAGGCCAGAGAATCGGACTGCCCGAGGCCATGACCCCTTTCACGGAGACTCCAGCCTCCAAAGGGGTGACGGTGACTCCTGGCATGAAGAAAAAACATGGCGGCACACCACCTGGTAAGTGACTTGCACAGGCTGGAGGGACACTCAGCTCTCTGTTCCCTCTTGATTTGCGTCACATAGAATCATAGAATCATAGAATCATAGAATCATAGGGTTGGAAGGGGCCACACAGGCCATCTAGTCCAACCCCCTGCTCAACGCAGGATCAGCCCAAAGCATCCTAAAGCATCCAAGAAAAGTGTGTCTCCAACCTTTGCTTGAAGACTGCCAGTGAAGGGGAGCTCACCACCTCCTTAGGCAGCCTATTCCACTGCTGAACTACTCTGACTGTGAACATTTTCCCCCTGATATCTAGCCTATATCGTTGTACTTGTAGTTTAAACCCATTACTGCGTGTCCTCTCCTCTGCACGCTTGGGTTCTGTGTATCAGAAATGCGTGTGAAGCCTCCTGGGGGCCAGTTGTCCTGCAAATATGGCGAATCAGACTGTCTGATTCCACCCCGGACTTTTTACCCCGGACTTTCCTAGGCTCCACCCCCCAAAAAATCTCCAGGTGTTTTCCAACCGAGAGCTGCCAATAGTACCTCCACGCGACTTGCTTTGGCCTTATGAAAATTCTAGCCGCTAGTATTTGTTCCTTGCTGCTTCCGCAAAGGCAGGGCTGTTCTCCTTGCAGACACCGCTGTGCTCTTCCGTGTGCTTTCCGCCGACCGGTCCTTCCACCCCAGCCGGCTTGCTTTCTCTCACAGGCGACAACAAAGACGTGGAGGACAGCAGCGTGATCCACTACGACGACGCGGCCATCTCAAAGCTGCTGGACCGTAACCAGGATGCCACCGACGACACGGAGCTGCAGAACATGAACGAGTATCTCAGCTCTTTTAAAGTGGCCCAGTATGTTGTGAGAGAAGAGGATGGTGTGGTAATGTGCCCAGCATCATGGATTTCCTTTGGTCTTCTCAGTTTTAGATATTTGCTGTGCAGAAATATATGAAATCATAGAGTCAGAAGGGACCTCCTGGGTTATCTAGTCCAACCCTCTGCACTATGCAGGACACTCACCACCCTATCACTCATCCACAGTCACCTGCCACCCCCTTAAGCCTTCAAATCCTTCAGGATTCTTCAAAAAGTTGCATTTAAAATATCAGTTCACTTTCTCTATTTGTAGTGTTTCCTTTAATGATGCAAGTAACAGATCTGTGTAGAAGTTCTGAATGTGAACATTCCAACAGCAGCATCAAAGAGGTAGTGTAGAATCATAGAAGCATAGAATCATCTTTAACCGCCCCTGCGGTTAAATAAAGCCCTAAGGGCTATTGGGGAGGAGTTAGGGAGGGCTCTGTCCGTGATAAAAACTCAGAGGGGCAAATCAGGAGCCGCAAAGCGGCTCCTGATTCGCCCCTCCAAGTGCCACTCACAGGCCACTCAAGGGCCAAGCGGCCAATGGGGAGGTGCGCGAAGTGCCTTCCCCATTGGCCCCTCACCAGGACAGACCAAAATTCCATTCACCCAGCCCAGTCTGGCTGCCAGTCTGCTCCTGACCACTGCAGGGAGAGGAGGTCAGCAGGGCTTCCAAGGGGGATGAGAACAGGAGCTGCGCCAGCCCTTTTTGCCCCAAAGCTGTCCAAACTGTCATGTCTTGAATCTATCATGTTTCAATCTATAAGGTTTGCATCACATCTTATAGATCAAAATGTATTAGGCCTAAATTTATTTATTTGTTTGTTGGTTAATTGGTTAATTGGTTAATTGGTCGATTTGGTTAATTGGTTGATCTGGTTGATTTGGCTGATTTGGTTAATTGGCTAATTGGCTAATTGGTTAATTGGTTGATTGGTTAATTGGTTGGTTGGTTGGTTGGTTGGCTGGTTGGTTAATTGGTTAATTGGTTAATTGGTTAATTGGTTAATTGGTTAATTGGCCGTTTGGCTGTTTGGCTATTTGGCTGATTGGCTAATTGGCTAATTGGCTAATTGGCTAATCGGTTAATCGGTTAATTGGCTAATTGGCTAATTGGCTGATTTGTACTTATAAGTTGCCCCTATTGAGCCTGTCATCTTGGGGTGGCATACAACATCTGTAACTGCTCTGTGGAGGCAGTATAAATAAAATGCTAAGGGTCCTTGGGGTGGAACCTGTCTGTGATGGGGGAAGGGAGTCCATTGGCCCCTTCCCCCCCAGAATGACAAGCAGAGAGCTCAATTGGCAGGCACATTGCACCTGCCGATTGAGCCCTCCGCTTATCATTCCAGGGAGAAGGCACCAATCACCAGCTGAGCGCAGCACGGTTGGTGATTGGACCCTTGGCCTCGGCCTCATGAGTCAGGAGGCATGAAGAGCCTCCCAACCCGCCCCCCCCCCCCCCCCCACATCTACCACCTTCCCCCCAGGCAGCCATGACCAGGCTGCTTACCACGAGGACACGCAGGCGCCCGGCCCAACCTGCTAGAGGTGGCGGGGGGGCTTTGCCCCCCACCAAGGGGACAGGCCTGACGTGTCGCTGATGCCGCGGCCCTGTCCCGTTCCTACCCTGCAGCTGTCTGGCAGCAGCCCGGCCCCGCCACAGGGACAGCCCTGCCACATCACTGACACAGCAGCCCTGTCTCTTTGCATACCCCAAACACCCGCAGGTGCCCGCCAGCCAGCCGCAAGACTCGCCACTGACCCCAAACAACACACAAACGTGGGAGTCGATGCCGACACTGGTAGGCAGCCACCCCTCTCGACCCCACATGCTTCCTCCACCCCACAACTCACCCCCGCACTCTGCTGCTGGTTCCCCACCCCCAAACACCTTGCCCCCACCCTTCTCTACCCCTAACTCTTCCCCCCTCACTACTCACCCCCCACACCTGCCCAGTGGCCCCTTCTTTCCACTCCTGCCACGTCCCCTTCCATTGCACCTATCTGCCTGCCTGCCTGCCTACCTGCCTACCTCCCTCTCCCTTCTTCCTTCCTTCCTTCCTTCCTTCCTTCCTTCCTTCCTTCCTTCCTTCCTTCCTTCCTTCCTTCCTTCCTTCCTTCCTTCCTTCCTTCCTTCCTTCCTTCCTTCCTTTCTTCCTTCCTACCTACCTACCTACCTACCTACCCATCTATCCATCCAACCCTTAATCTCCTTTCTTGCTCCCATCCATCCATTTCTCTTCTGCTTTTCTTTCTTCCATTCTTTCTTCCAATGCTTATGCTCCTATCTCCCCTTCTCTGTCTCTGTCTCTGTCTCCCTTTCTCTATGCCTGGCTGCCTGCCTACCTTCCTTTCCTCCCTCCACCCACTGCCCACTAGCGCCCGCTGTATTTTCTATACAGCGGGCTTAATTTCTAGTAGAATCCTAGAGTTGGAAGGGACCTCCTGGGTCATCTAGTCCAACCCCCTGCACTGTGCAGGACACTCACATCCCAATCGCTCATCCACTGTCACCTGCCACCCCCTTGAACATTCACAGAATCATACAAGAGTACAAGAAGGACGGTCTATTTATTTATTTTATTTATTTAGGTTTCTATACCGCCCATTTCTTTGCAGCTCTGGGCAGTTTACATTGAACATTATATAATACAAATTACATAATTATCCAAACAGAGAGAAACAGACCTATCCAGTGGCAATACAATAAATATATTTATATTTTTATATAAATATATTTTATAAAAAATATATATTTTGTAAAATATATATTTATATAAATATATTTTGTAAAAATATATTTATATAAATATATTTTGTAAAAATATATTTATATTTATATATAAATATACAATAAAGGAAAGAAAAGTGTCCTTTTTTTGTAGTTTTCCTTATCTGTTTATTATGTAGGACTTCTGTCAAAAAGGAATCCAGGCAAATATCCGTTTTAAGTGAGATTCTTTCATCAGTGACAACTCCTCTGAGTCTTCAATATTTTTTATCAATTTTATAAGTATCAAGAATTTAAACCTTACATATATAATAATAATATAATACAGGCCACAGGCTCAAATAGGTATGGCGATATCGGTCTGTATTGACACGTTCCCTTGTCATCCATCATTATACTCTGGTTGCTAATTGCCCACTGCCTCTTCCCCACCCTTTTCTGAGGCTCCCCTTGTGAGCTGAGGCCATGGGTGGGGGGGACATACTCAGCTCTGCATAGGCAAAGCAGGGGGGAAAAACACCCTAACGAATGAAGGACAGATACCAAGTCGCACCAAGGGCTACAGAGAAAAACCTGCAAGTCCCAGCAGTCCTGGCATCTGTCTCCGGCCCTGCTCAGAACACCCACCTCCCCTTTTATTCCTGGAAGCCTTCAAGGTGAATTCAAAAGTAAATATAAACGTCCTGTTTGGAGTCACGTTACTTTTCTAACCTGGCTGGCACGTCCCCGTCTGGAGAGGATGGCCGTCGTGTCTCTTTGAGCACCCCGGATCGTTGGGCATCCCGTTCTCGAGCGTCACCTCCTCCCCTCGTCCTTTGCGGTTGCAGGAGGAAGTGGAGCGTGAAATCATCAAGCAAGAGGAGAACGTGGACCCCGATTATTGGGAGAAGCTGTTGAGGCACCATTACGAGCAGCAGCAGGAAGATTTGGCGCGCAACCTTGGGAAGGGCAAGAGAGTCCGCAAGCAGGTCAACTACAACGACGCCACACAAGAGGACCAAGGTAAGGCTGCGGTTTCACGTGGCCAGATGGGTCGAGCTGGGGCCCTGCTCTAGCATGGGTACCGTTCGCCCCCAGTAAACACTCTTAGATGCTAAGGAGCCCGTCTTGTGGATGGGCAAGATCTTTGTGTGAATTTCCAGTAGGAGGAAGTTGTACGGGAGTGGTCCCCAACCTTTTTATCACCGGGGACCACTCAACGCTTGATAATTTTACTGAGGCCCGGGGGGGGGGGTAGTTTACTCCTCTACTCTCAACCACTGCCCTAACATTCTCTTTACTCCTCTACTCTCAACCACTGCCCTAACGTTCTCTTTACTCCTCTACTCTCAACCACTGCCCTAACGTTCTCTTTACTCCTCTACTCTCAACCACTGCCCTAACGTTCTCTTTACTCCTCTACTCTCAACCACTGCCCTAACGTTCTCTTTACTCCTCTACTCTCAACCACTGCCCTAACGTTCTCTTTACTCCTCTACTCTCAACCACTGCCCTAACGTTCTCTTTACTCCTCTACTCTCAACCACTGCCCTAACGTTCTCTTTACTCCTCTACTCTCAACCACTGCCCTAACGTTCTCTTTACTCCTCTACTCTCAACCACTGCCCTAACGTTCTCTTTACTCCTCTACTCTCAACCACTGCCCTAACGTTCTCTTTACTCCTCTACTCTCAACCACTGCCCTAACGTTCTCTTTACTCCTCTACTCTCAACCACTGCCCTAACGTTCTCTTTACTCCTCTACTCTCAACCACTGCCCTAACGTTCTCTTTACTCCTCTACTCTCAACCACTGCCCTATGGTAGTGCTTAAACATCCCTTCAAAATAAGATACAGACACGCCCACAACCATGAACCTAAGGAACATTTTATTTTCATGGAAATTTTAACTCATGGCAATGACAAATCAATGGGAACCCTGAGCTTGTTTCTCTGCAACGAGATAGTCCCATCCGGGAGTGATGGGAGACAATGACACCCGAAGTGTGTTGTAAAGGGCTGGAGGGGATGAAGTAAAGGGCCGGGGTGGGGTGGGGGGAAGGCGTCCTTCGCGGCCCACCTCCAATTAGTCGATGGACCACATGTGGTCCGCAGCCCACAGGTTGGGGATTGCTATTCTATGGGATCACCCCCTACTGCCTTGTTCCCCGTTCTGTTATTCCAGGGTCTGTACTCACGGTTCGACTCCACTGAGTTCTCAAAGCTGAGGGGCAGTGTGAATCAAAGACTGAGCTATCCTCAAATTCCAAAATAATACCTTAAAATCTGTTGCGTTACCTTACCAGTAAGGAGAGTTATACTCTCTTAGATTGTAATAGCCTGTCAAAACGAGCCCGGCTCTTGAACCTGGCAGCTCTCCAAGTGGTCATGAGTTCCCTCCTTGCATGATTGTGGCAGAAAATATTCTGTCCATTGTAAATTGAATTATCGGGTGCAGATCCTTGCCTGGTCGCCTAGGATGAGTGTGAACTGCCTGCAAGGTGACCAAGCGAGAAAGCTTTTGTACACAGTAGCTGGACTTCTTTTTTCAGGTTGTTGATATGCTATAAATTACTTGTCGAAAGGTGAGCTAGTAAAAACATTTACAGGGGCACATAAGAGGAAATTTGCCTCAAGGTAGAGAGCTTAAAGGCGAGAGACATGTCTTGATTGTTATTTTACTGTTAAATGGATTACAGACTCTGCAGTGGCAATCATTGAAGAAGTATTTGAAAATGGGGAAGCCCATTATGATTGCCCAGAAATTATAGGATTTATACATCAAACAAGAGTGGTTGTGAGACTTATCAGTTTGGCCTGCTGATTTCGTTTTTTCTCTTATCAGGAACATATTTGCAACACTGGCCCAGGGGAGCTACCATTTAGGGAAAATTCTGTACATGGGAGTTTCCCCATTGGGAAAACAGCTGTTCCCTAGAGACACTTCAGGTTGGGAAAAGGGAGGGGAGGGGAGGGGAGAGGCCCAGCCCTCTACCTCTGTCCAAATTGGCCCCTCCCACACCTGAGAGCAAAGTTTACTAAAGGGACTGGGAGCTCTGAACACCTGTCTCCCAACAGACATCTGATCTGACTGGACCTGGAGCACACCTGCAAGCCCACGTGAAGTTAGGCCCTGATTCATGCCATGGTGGCTTTCTTCTTTCCCCAATGAGCCCTCCCCATCCCCCTCTTCCTCCGCAGAGTGGCAAGATGAGCTGTCCGACAACCAGTCGGAGTATTCCATCGGCTCCGAAGATGAGGACGAAGACTTTGAAGAGAGGCCGGAAGGTCAGAGTGAGTCTGGGGTTTGTTACTCTCTTGGTGGATTGAGCCCAGGCTGCAGAGATTTGGGAAGCACAAGGCTGCTCTTGCAGGGGCTCATGGCAGGGGCTCATGGGAATTGTAGTCCATGGACATCTGGAGGACCACAGGTTGACCACCCCTCTGTCTGTCGATGCTGACTTTCTCCAATGTTCTCCAGGTGGCCGGAGACAGTCCCGCAGACAGCTGAAGAGCGACCGAGACAAGCCTCTCCCCCCGTTACTGGCCAGGGTCGGTGGGAACATCGAGGTAAGTCTTGCCCCCAGCAACTCTTGAGGGCCTCAAAGAATGTGCCCAATTTCCTTCTGGCATTTCCCTGAGCCCTTGCAAGAGCCAGTGCGGCGTAGCGGTTAACAGCGGCGGACTCCAATCCGGAGGGCCGGGTTGGATTCCCCGTTCCTCCACAGGAATGCAGTTGGGTGGCCTTGGGCTAGTCACAGTCCTGATAGGATATAGCAGTTCTCTTAGAGCTCTCTCGGCCCCCACCTAACTCAAGAGTGACTGCTGTGAGGAGAGGAAGGGAAAGGTAGTTTGTAAGCCACTGCGGGGCTCCTTTGAGTAGTGAAAAACCAGTTCTCTTCTTATGCTTAAGAGTCAAGGAAAGGTTTCCCAGCTGCCACAGGGTGTTGCGGATCTGAGGTTCTGGGCACGGGAATGGAGTGCGGAGGAGGCGTGATGCATCTTCTCTTGCATCCTCCCTTCCTGCCTCTCTCGCAGGTGCTGGGGTTCAACGCCCGTCAGCGGAAAGCCTTCCTGAATGCCATCATGCGCTGGGGGATGCCCCCACAGGACGCGTTCAACTCCCACTGGCTGGTGCGGGACCTCCGTGGAAAGAGCGAGAAGGAGTTTCGGTAACGGCTTGTTCCCTGCTCTTCTGCCCTCCCCAACCGGCCTTGGATCTGCCACAAAACGAGGGGAACTGTGGAAAGGGATGGATCTGGCCCTCTCGGGTTGGAATGAATTCAGGCAGACACAAGAGCGGGAAAGCTTGTTGTGTGCAGTTAATTGACTCAATTTTTGCCGGGTAGTTGTCCACTTTTCCCTACCAATCTCCTTGGTCTTTACTCACAATTGAAAGAATATAAATCACAAATATTTGTCCTTATTTGCACCCCTTCCACTTTCCTCTAATTGCTCACCCACCCACCCATTTCCATTTGTGTCATGCCCCTCTCCGTGGACTTGTGGTGAGTTACATAAACCAGATAACATCCCCCCACCCAATAAAACCAACCATAAACCCCCTCATAACATTATTGCCTTTCCTTTCCTTATGCAGTCCCCGCCCTCCCCACAATCCAAATCTAGATTGTAAACTCCTAGGGGCAGGGAACTGCTATGATTGATTTCCCTTTTTTTGTCTCCCCTTTCCACAATATCAAAATCGGGGTTGCGTTTGCGCGATTCCCCTTCTAAAGCTATGGTTGCCAGAGGCTGCTGCCTCTTCCGCCTTTCTCTGGTCCTCCAAAGAAAGCTTGAGTCATCCCGGCCTTCACTTTCTCCCCTCCCAGGGCTTACGTGTCCCTCTTCATGAGGCATCTGTGTGAACCCGGGGCTGACGGCGCCGATACCTTTGCCGACGGCGTCCCCCGCGAGGGTCTGTCTCGCCAGCACGTGCTGACGCGCATCGGTGTGATGTCATTAGTAAGGAAGAAGGTGGGTGAGTAGAACTTTCCTTGTGGCTCTCCAGGTATGTGGCTCTCCCTCTCCGGAGAGGGGCTGGCTCTGCCAAGGGGTGTTGTGATGCTCGATGAACCAGCGCATGAATCTGCCGTAGACGGAACCAGGCCACGGATCCGTCGAGGTCGATAACATCTGTTCAAACTGCCAGTGGATCTCTGGGGTCTTTCACGCCACCGTCTTCCTGGTCCTTTTCCCCTGGAGATGCTGAAGGTTGAACCTGGGACCTTTTGTGTGCAAAGCTGAGGTCCTTCTGCTGAGTCAAAGCCCCTCTGCAAAATGCTTGCCTGAACTTAAGCCCACAAAGCTGTGCACAAAGCGATGGGGGAAACATCGGTGGTGCTGAAGCCAAACGGGAGGGAGCAGATGGGCAGATATCCTTGTGGACTCCCCAGTTGCCTCCTCCTTAGGTTCCACTGGCTAGCTCTGAGCTGAGCTCACCTTGGACAGCAGTGACCCACGAGGAGGCTATAGGGAAGCCCCAAGCAGGTCCAAGAGGCCATTTTGCCCAACTCACTCCTGGGCTGTTTGAACCACCCCAGATGTCAAGCAAGGACCTTTATGCCGTGACCGGTGTTTATTTGCTGACAGGTTTTGCAGTCTCTTCCCATGTGCCATTTTGGGTCATCCGATGGTTTGTTTTAGAACCGTTTAACTTCAAGACTGTTCGGTGTGTGCTTTCTAAAATTCCGGGGCTGCCCCGTGCACCCCATGACATGAAACGGACGTCTGCGGATGTCAGAATTAAATAACCTAAGAGAAGGCCCTCTTTCTCCCCTCTCCGACCCCTTCCTGTTTCTCAATCGGTCTCGCTTACAGGTTCAAGAGTTTGAGCCCGTCAACGGGAAGTACAGCACCCCAGATCTGATCCCAGAAGGGCCGGACATGAAGAAAGGCAGCGAGGTTGTTTCTTCGGATCCGAACACTCCCGTTCCAGCCAGCCCAGCTCATGGGCCGGTGGGACCTGCATCGCAGCCAGGTAAAACCTCTCGCTGCTTGGCCCCCGCAGAATTCTGGGCCTGTTTAACATGCCAAGTTGCTGTGAGGATCAACAATGCGGATTTGTGCACCGGCACCCGCAAGAAGTGTTTTAGTAATCAGGGGTTACGGTTAAAAAGAGCCAGAGATGAATCGTGTGTGTGTGTGTTGTGTGTATTTTATGTGTGGATGTCCAAATCCTGTGTCCACAAGCTTTCGCCATTTGTTTCATCCAAGTCCTTGGCCCTGTTTAGCTTCCAAAACTGGGCACGTCCCGGCCATCCAGGTCAGGATAATGCTATGATTGAAATGTGTTTGGTGACAGCTCTCGTGCCATGTAAGATAACGAACTTGCATTCATGACTTTCTTTTGTAGCGCACTGATACAACGGGGAATAACGCAAGAGCCACAATATAAATTCCTCCAGGAGGGGGGGGGGGGTCTCAGGCACCCCAGATGCTTGACTTGTGTGCTTTCTCTTTAAGCACAAGTATGAATAAACATTATTTTTAACTGCGGTGTTAACAGACAGCAGCTTTAGTGTCAAAGGAATTAGTACCAGTACCGGAATCTCAGAAGTGCAGGGTTTCATTTGCTCGCTGAAATAAAATGCTGTTTTTTGAAACCCCCCCCCCAAAAAAAAAACACAAAAAAAATCAAAAGCAAAAAAGCGACACAGAGGAAAGGTTAGACTGCCAGTAAACAATGGACCCCTTGTGTTATAAGAGAGTAGCTTGTAGATAATGTGGTGTCGGCTGTATGAAATAATCTTACCGGCCTACTCAGCTCTCTGGACTGGAGCATAGACTATCCTATCCACAGCATAGAAGACAGGCTGCTTTTTGGCATCACCGTGCGTAAAACTCAGTACAACAAACTCAGAACGCCCTTGTGTTCTCTGGCAATAAACAGTAACCAGAAAAGGTCCTTCAAGTTTTCGCCCTTTCCTTACAAGCCCAGAATGTAATTCCCTGCATTGTCCTTTTCCCATGTTGCCAATTTTCTCATCTCTGCCCTTGACTGCCGTTTCAGAAAAGGGAGACACTCATCTTGGGGCTCCAGAGGAGAAGGAGCAAGTGGAAGAGACGGTTAAAAAGCCCCGGGATGGTCAGGTAAGGCTTGTGCTGAGGGTTCACTGATAGTTAGGACGAGAATCTCATTCTTCTCTTGGCCACCTGGCCACCAGCTTCTGGCTAGGAGAGTCAAAAGTGAAATTTTATTGTGGCTTAAAAACCCTCATTCATTCATTCATTCATTCATTCATTCATTCATTCATTCATTCATTCATTCATTCAGGAACTCAAAAACTGAGCTGTAAAACAATATAAAATTTAAACAGTTATTTATTAAAGTGCACCAATATTAGGTTAAAAACAAAGTAAAAACCATATTTAAAAACTATACAGATCTAACTGCGCACGAATAGACCAAAGGCATTACGACCCTACTGGGTCTTATTACTGGTCAATATTACTGAATAACGCACTCTTATCTAAGACCAATTATGAAGTATAGCTGTGTGGTCAAGGGAAATCCTGGAAAAATAAATGTAGGAACATGTTAGAATGAGCAAATATTAAAAAGGAAAAGTCTATTTACTTCATAATTGGTATTATTTGTTCATTCATTCGTCCGTTCATTCGTTCATTCATTTACCACCCTCCCTCTCAGACTTTCAGACGGTGCATTTTGAAATAACGTGTCAATTGTTAAACAAATGTGGGTTCTGAAAGGTATGAGAGAATTAGGGGCCTGCAGACTGAAACCAGAAGACTGCTATCTTGATCTCTCTGGCCTCTGGGGTGCCCGAGACTGGAAGAACGCCTCTGCTTGGTAACAGGCCATTTGGCTTCGCCTCCCGTTTTTAGTTCAGGAAACAGGAAAGTAGTTTAGGGGGAGCGAATTTGTCTCTGTTGGGCCTGGAGCAACCCAAACTGTGCTTTGCGTCCAGGTGCCAACCGGTGGGGAGAAGGCTGAAAACGAAGAAAGAGAAGATGATGCTGAGAGCCAAGCTAAACCAGGAGAGGAGAACCCGGAAGAGGCAGAGAAGGCAGAGCCTCATTCGGAGCAGCCCAGTAAAGGTCGGAATCTGTCTTATTCGGGGCTGAGCAACGTTTGAGAAGCTAGAGGTGGGGGATTTGTTGGGGGTCTGCCTAAGGAAGCCAACTTTTTGAAGAATCCTGAAGGATTTGAAGGCTTAGGGGGGTGGCAGGTGACAGTGGATGAGCGATAGCATTGTGAGTTTCCTGCATAGTCCAGGGGGTTGGACTAGATGACCCAGGAGGTCCCTTCCAACTGTATGATTCTATGATTCTATGAAATACCATATCAGTATTGAGATTTGGGACTATCGGGGCAGGAATGTACAGCTTTCCCCCGTATCTTAATGTGTCCACTTAGCTATTGCTCTACATCTTCCCTCCCAGGTCCTTCAGATGAGGCCTCTCAGGAGAACGAGAAGGCTGCAGAAAAGCCGGAATTAGATGCCAGTCCCTGTAAGAAGGGCGGTAAAGACTCCAAGCCAGGTAAAAGTTTTTCCTCCAACCTTGCGAGTCATTTGCCTTGGCTATATGCTAAGAACACCTGCCCTCTTGCCATGCTTTGAATCCCCACTCTGCCATGGGAGTTCACAAGGTCACCTTGCGCTGGTCTTTCTCTCGGCTTAGCCTACCTTATAGGGTTGTTGTGAGGACCCAATGGAGGTGAAGGATTAGCTACTCTGAATGCCTTGGAGAAAAGGTGGCATAAAACTGGGTAGACTGCATAGCATCTTCTCCGAGTGTGTTTCTGCCCATAGAAGGTTCGCTATCTATGCAGTGCTCAAAAATAGCATGTACACCTGGGACTAAGGTGCTATCTCAGGTGTTGTGGAGATGCTCTCTCCGGAGCTGTGCCCAGCAGATAGGGGGGTTGTCGTGCCCACCAGGACCTGGCTTAGGTGCCTGTTTTGCAAAGCACATCTGGAAATGGCGAGATGGGAGGGCACTGCCGTAGCCCCTAGGCAGCTGGGTCTTCTTGCCACGGCCTAGCTCTGGGTGCAGTCATGGCAGCTGGAACGCCATCTGGTGCCTGGGACCTTCCCACATTTGCTTCTGATGCTCACGGTCTTTGCTGTGCAGATGACACCAAAGCAGAAGAGAAGGGGCAAACAGAGGCTCAGCAGAATGGGGAAAAGGAGGAGGAGGAGGACGGGAAGAAGGACGACAAGAACGGAATCCGGTTCATGTTCAACATTGCGGATGGAGGCTTCACGGGTAATTGAGAGAGAGAGCTCTCCTCTCTGAGTCTTGAAGGCCGGGGCTCCCCCCAGACTTCTTATGGCCACAACGTGCATTACTTTAACCCACTAAAAGCTTTAGGAGTGTTTACCCACCTTCTAAGGAATCCCTCTGATCCCGTGTTTCTGCATAACTCCCTGCTCTGGTCGTGCCTTCTGATCGGGAGATGGATTCAGAGCAGGGACTCATGTAGAACCACAACAGGAATCCTCCCCTGAGTGAGGTTAGTGTGCTTCAGAAACCACTGAGATGCTGAGAACATGTCAGGTATTATATATTCTGAGATTGCTTCCCACCTCCCAGAGGAGCAGATTTGCAGCTTGCTGGTACCGCTGGACGCAAGGATAAGAAAGTGGCAGTAATGCCTTTTGTTTGGTTGCCATCTTTCCTCGATAAAAGACATCCTGCCACTGGTAGAACCTAGGTTAGACTACTGCAGTGAGCTCTGCATGAGGCTGCCCTTGAAGAGTGTTCAGAAGCTGGTACAGAACGCTGCAGCCAGAATCATACCTGGGGTGGGTTGCAGGGCTGCATAGCTCAATCCTGTTCCATCTACACTGGCTTCCAATCAGCTTCCGGGCCCAATTTAAAGGTCCCTGTAAAGCCCTACATGGCTTGAGACTGTCATTACTTCCATGGAAATCTACCCAACCATTGTGGTTATTTACGGGCTAGGGTGGTGGCAACCTAAGAGAGGTCCTTCTTTGCAGTGGCACCCAAATGATAGAATTCCTCCCCCGGGGAGATTTCATCTTCCCCCTCAATAGTTGTCTTCTGCCAGCCTGCAGGCTTTTTCAACCTTTTGACTGGAGAGGTACCACTGAAGTGAAGTGAGGCAGCAGGAAGTGAGGTCAGCTAGCCACGCCTCCCTGCCACACTCTTCGGAAGCAAGAAGGGCCTTGGCCAGCAAAGTTTTAAATGGCCAGCTCCCCTCCCCTTCCCACGCCCTCCAGACCCATCACTGGCTACCCAAATAAGGGCATAAATACATTTTTAAAAACCCTATTATTTCCTTTTTGCTCAGAGCTGCAAACGGCAAGCACAGGGTGGGAGGGCTCTCCCCAGCTGCCCTTTTGAAAAGCCCCATGCTGCAGCAACCATCAGTCCCATGACCGGGAGACCCCGCCATGTCAGTGGCCGAGGACTAGTCCCTCTCATTTGGCCTTCCCTCGCCGATTCTCCTTCTTGTGCATGCGTTTCAATTGCTTTGTCTGGCTGGCGGGTCTTCGCGGTTTCCAAAAGTTGCTTTGAGGCTTACGATCGATTGTTTGGGGAAGCCCTGAGTTAGGCAGGAAGGTGGCCTAAAGTCGCCTGAAATAAGGAAACGCACAAAGCTCCCGGATAGCCGGACGTCGCTCTCCTCCCCTCGCCTTTGCAGAGCTGCACACGCTGTGGCAGAACGAAGAGAGGGCCGCCGTTTCCTCGGGGAAGATTTATGACATCTGGCACCGGAGGCACGACTATTGGCTCCTGGCAGGAATCGTCACGTATCCTCAATTCGGTGGGAAGTTCTGTTCCGTGGGGAGGGAGGCCGTGAGCTGCTGCAGAGATCTGTGGCTCTCGTGGCTGGCGCTGTTGAGACACCCAAATGGGGAAGTCAGTTTCTAGCGGAATGCCAAGATGGCGTTAGGTCATGCTGGAAAAGGAGCTGTTTCTAATACCAAATGTTCATTTATTGGTGAAACTTACATGAGCCTCTTGTGGCGCAGAGTGGTAAGGCAGCAGACATGCTGTCTGAAAGCTCTGCCCATGAGTCTGGGAGTTCGATCCCAGCAGCCGGCTCAAGGTTGACTCAGCCTTCCATCCTTCCGAGGTCGGTAAAATGAGTACCCAGCTTGCTGGGGGGTAAACGGTAATGACTGGGGAAGGCACTGGCAAACCACCCCGTATTGAGTCTGCCATGAAAATGCTAGAGGGCGTCACCCCAAGGGTCAGACATGACTCGGTGCTTGCACAGGGGATACCTTTACCTTACTTGCATGTAAAGTGCCATCAAGTCACATCCAAAGTCAGGGAGGGGCTTTCAAGACGAGGGAGAAACAGAGGTGCTTTGGCCATTGCCTTCCTCTGCAGAATCTTTGGCAGTTTCCCGTCCGGGTACTGACCCCCCCTAGCTTTTGAGATCTGGTGAGGTGGGGCTATGCTGTGGGTAAAGGGTAAAGGGTAAAAATGAATTGCAATCCAATCAAGTCAGCAACCACTCCAAATTAACTAGGCGTTTAGGATTCGGTGACCCTTGGCGGTCCCTTTGTGCAACGCCCTTTCTCGCGTCTTCCGTGGACGGGGCCTCTGCGCTTTCCCTTAACGCTGGCTGCCGCCCTCAGCCACGGCTACGCTCGCTGGCAAGACATCCAGAACGACCCCCGGTACGTCATCCTCAACGAGCCCTTCAAGTCCGAGATCCACAAGGGCAACTACCTGGAGATGAAGAACAAGTTCCTGGCCCGGCGGTTCAAGGTGAGCTTTTCGGGAAAGGGCGCTTGTGCGTCATGCCCACGGGAGACGCCCAGCCGACCTCTGCAGGAGTCCTGGCTTTATCTGGGTTTTTAAAACAGAGGACTGGAGAAATCCCTGTCCTCTTTGCGTTTGGGTCCCAGCTGCTGGAGCAGGCGTTGGTGATCGAGGAGCAGCTGCGAAGGGCCGCGTACCTCAACATGAGCCAAGAGCCCAATCACCCGGCCATGGCCCTCAACGCCCGCCTGGCCGAAGTGGAGTGCCTTGCCGAGAGCCACCAGCACCTCTCCAAAGAATCTCTCGCGGGGAACAAGCCTGCCAACGCGGTCCTCCATAAAGGTTTGTCCTCCCCCGTAGGGGCTGCCTCAGAGAGTCGATCTCATTGCTGACTTTTTGTTTAAGCTCAGAAAGCCCAAAATCCCTGTAGCGGTTTTCTCCTTTTCTGCTCGTTCCTTAGTGCAGTGGTCCCCAACCTTTCTGAGGCTGGGGACCGGCAGGGCAGCGGGCCGTGCCCGCGTTCCGCATATGCGTGAATGCTCCATGCGTGGCCGAAATCGTGCATGCGCGGCACTTTCGCATGCGCGATTTCGGCCATGCATGGAGCATTTGCGCATGCGCGATGCAGGTTGGGGACCACTGCCTTAGTGAACCTGCTACCATCTCCACCAGGATCTCCTTCTGTCTTTCTCTGAACAGCAGACGCTCCTGTATTAGTTTTCCATTTGAGGGGTTCGTGGGGCGCAGTCTGCCATGGTCTTTTAAATGTTTTTAGGAGTCTATTGTGTATGGAGACATGTCCAGTATGGTTTTAATGGGGTTTTAATGTTTTGGTTTTTTTAATACGGACAAACTGTAACCCGCCACGAGCCAGTAATAAGAGTGGCGGGCAATAAGTCCAAATAATGGAGAGATACTAACTAACTAACTAACTAACTAACTAACTAACTAACTAACTAACTAACTAACTAACTAACTAACTAACTAACTAACTAACTAACTAACTAACTAACTAACTAACTAACTAACTAACTAACTAACTAACTAACTAACTAACTAACTAACCTTTAGAGCATGGCAGTGCCGCCGAGATTTCACATCCCTAAGAATGTTCAGCTTCAAAAAAAAATCAAGTTTCTGGCCCTGTAGATTGCTAAAGGCACACAGGCGATGGCTGATGACATAATCAAAGCCAGACGAAGCTTCCCATTGGGCAGCACCGGCCGAGCGGCTTGCCCCTCCCCACAAGGAGAGTCAAACCAGCAGCCCGCAAAAAAACTGGACCCTGCCGATCGGCTCCTTTTTTAGAACGACCGCAAGGGCTTGCCGAATTCTGGACTTGGCCCCTGACTGTTGCGTTTGGTGTCGCAGTACTGAACCAGTTGGAAGAGCTGTTGAGCGACATGAAAGCCGACGTGACCCGCTTGCCCTCCATGCTGTCCCGCATCCCGCCCGTCGCCGCTCGCCTGCAGATGTCTGAACGGAGCATCCTGAGCCGTCTGACGAACCGAGGGAGCGACCCCGCCGTCCAGCAGGTGAGGAAGTGTGAAAAAGAGAATCCGGAGCAACCCCTAGGATCCGGAGCAACCCCTTCCCGTAACCGTAGTCCGGGAGGGGTTAGGAGTCCCGATGGAGCCTGGAATCCTTTCCAGATATCAGAGATCAACTCCCCTGGACAAAACGGCTGCTTGGGATGTCAAACCCTACGGCATTATACCCTGCTGTGCCCTCCCACTCCCAACCCTAATCCCAGACCTCTATACAAGAGAGAGCAGTTCTCCCGGAGCAATATGGCTCCTTTGGAGAAGGGGTTTTACGGCATTGCACCCTGGTGAGGCCCCTCCCCATTCCCCACCCTCCAGGCTCCAGCCCCCCAAATCTCCAGGTATTTCCCAACCCGGAGCTGGCAACCCTAGTCCCAGCCCCTTTCACCCCTCACCTCTTAGTTTGCAGGCTCCTTGGCGCAGGGACTCTCTCCTTTTCCACCAAGCACCTGATAGCTTTTTGGGGTCGTTCTTGTAAACGTCACTTCCGCCGAGCTTCCGGGTCCTGGTTTCAAATCCGTGCGCCCCCCTGCCCTTCTTCCCCGCACAGGCTTCCTTCGGCTCCTCCCAGATCTACAGCAACAATTTTGGGCCCAACTTCCGGGGTCCGGGACCGGGTGGAATCGTGAACTACAGCCAAATGCCCCTGGGACCTTACGTGACCGGTGAGTGCCGTGACCCGTGGGTGCCTCCCGCCCCGTCCCCTCCCTGTCTCTCTCTTCCTGTCGCTCTCTCTCTCTCTGGCTTTGAGGACACCTTTTAAAGTGGGGGCCACGAGGGGAAGAAAACCAGCAAAAGGCACTGGGCGAGCTGGCTGTTTTCTCTCTCATTAATAGATATTTAGCCGTTTGCAAGAGTTTCCTCTGCAGTTCTCATTGCTCGGAGAGGTAAGGGCCCTCTTATTACTCTCTGCTCACCCGCGTGCTGTCGTTCTGTCTTGGGTTTACCGACGAGTCAGTTCTTTTCGGAGATGCACTTTCGTACGTCCTTTTCCAGGCCTGGAGGCCAGCAGCGTTCTTGGCACGGAATTCTCTTGGGCAGATGGGCGCAGCGGGCACGGGCATGGCTAGAAGGCCCATTTCGTGGCTTTTAAGGAGGTGTGCTTCGTATGCCAGAGAGCCAGACGTCTCTGTCCTCCCGAGGGGTTATTAGGTTGGGTTCATAAGTAAGGAGGGATTGGCTTGCTTGTTACCAAAGGGGGCCATCCCTAAAAGCAGGGGTAGTCAAACTGCGGCCCTCCACTCGAATGCCAGCGAATGCTGGCAGGGGGTTCCTGGGAATTGTAGTCCATGGACATCTGGAGGGCCGCAGTTTGACTACCCCTGCCTAAAAGCATTCCTCACCTCCCAGGGCCCCAGTTTCCTGAATTGTTTCCAGTGACTTCCATGCGGTGTCCCACCTTCTGCCTTCATCTGGAGGGAGAGATTAAGAATTTCCTGGCTTACTTATTGAGCTCTTCAGAGAGCTCAGAGGTGCCCAGATAACCACGGAGAACATCCAAAGCTCAGGCTTGGAGTGGCCATCAACCCGGCTTCCGGCTGCTACACAGAGGGCAGCTCCCGGACCATATGCACAAAGGGCCGGGCGAACGGGAGCTAACTGGTTAGGCGAACATCGGAAGCAGCCCGCCCCTTGTGCAGTTGCTTTTGTGCTCAGGTGTTGCTTTGTTCTTGGCTTCATTTGTAGCCCGCCTGTCTTGCTGAGGCTCCAGGCGTTGCCGTTTTAGGGGGTTACAGAACATGAGACGGGCCTGCTTGCCTGCCCCCCAATGTTTAGCCTCTGTTGTGTTGCACAATGTCTGTTTTCCTTTGTGTTATCAGAGTTCTTCCCCTCTCCCCTCTTCTCTGGCCATCTGGTGGCACGCCTTTCTTAAGGCTCACAAGTGGAGACTAAAGCCCCCTTTGCCTCAGACTTGACTGCTGCAAAGCATTCCTGATGGGGCTGCCCTTGTAAGCCGTATCTAGCGCAACGGCCTCTTCTCCCAGTGGAAACGGATCATCGATTTCCAACTCCCAATTGTTGTTTTGTTGTCTGGAAGGACAACTCCGGCCAGGCCGAGCATGCCAATAATTCCCAGCGGCCTGAGGTGTGATCCGCCGCCCTCAGTTTGAGTCCAAGGACGTAACCCTCTCCTGCTTTGTTCTTTCAGCGACACCCAACGGGCCGCCCCCGAGCTACCCCGACAAAAAGACCCCTGAATCGCTGAAAGAAGGTGGAGCCGTAGAATGCAAAGGATGGCACCGTGACATCATCTGCATCGAAGATTAAGAGCGTGGGCCTGGTCTCTCTGTGTTCTTCAGAAAAAGGACAGCCCCCCCCCCCCCCCATTTCATGAACTCCTTTGAGAAGGGGCATTCCACACTTCCTTGTATCGCTCTTTTTTTTCTCCCTTTTCCCTTTTGCACTTTCTTATTGAAGACTTGAAGAGTTTGTTGGCTGGGGTGCGAAAGCTTTGTCCGGGCCGTCGTCCTTTGTCCTCCTCTACGCCTGGCTGGATCGGACGGGCGGCAGGAAGGGGGTGCCGGGAAGGAAGGTCCGAATGCACCTGAGTGGATCTCAAAGCTGAAGGGAGCGCCTCACCTGGTTGTGCTTGGAGAAGGTGTCTGCTCGCTTTACGGGCACAGGTGAGGGCCGGGGTGGTGGGTAGATGGGGGGGGGGATGCTCTGAGTAGGGGGAGAAGGGGCTTGGAGCAGGGTTTGCACCACATGCCTTCATCTCATAGATTGGTAAACTGAGGTTTATAAAGCCCAAACTAGGAGGAAATGCCAGCCGGCCCGCCCAAGCTAAGCACTCCAAACTGCCCTTGATTTCAGGGAAAAGCAACCCTCCTCCTGCCCTTCTTCCCTAAAGCTTTGGATGGCATAGACGGCTCTCCCCTCCTCTTATTGTCACAATACCCCTGCGAGGTAGACTAGGCCGAGAGAAAGGGAGTGTGGTGGGCTCAAGGTCGCTCACTGAGCTTCACGATTGCGTGGAAATTTGAACCCGGCCCTCTCCACTCCTGGTCAGCCCCATGAGCCTCCACATCATGCTGGTTCTCCCGTGCTTGAAGCTTTCTCCCATTGAAATCAATGTTCTTTTCGAGTGTTTGACCACAGAGCTGGAGACTGAAAGAGAGTAAGCAGCAAGGTTTAGGCCCTGGATCTGCCGCCACCCAGCCTGTCCCTTGATCTCTCCGTGCTGCATGGTTGCATGCCTTTGGTGGCTTCTAGTGCCACGTGCGATCTGATTCCTGGCAGGCAATAGGTGTCACTGTTAGGGCTGCCAGGTGTCCCTTTCTCTGGCTGGATCCCAGGTGATGCAAAAGGAGGCTGGAACTATCCCTGGGACCTCCCGATCGGTCCATGCATCTCACGAGGCAGGGGGGCTGGTGGAGAGGCTTTCCAAAGTGAACCCACAAGTTCTGGGGTTTGCAGATATCGAGCCAGAGCTGTTGATTTGCGTTGGGCTATTCCCCGCTCCCTCCTTCTCCGTCTTTCCCACCTCCCCCAGAATCTCTGTTGCCCCCGGACTGAATCTTAGGGGATGTTCCTGGCCGCCGCGTTAGTGCTCATCCCATCCATGTGTGCTCAATTGACTTTGCCCCCCATGGCCGGGTTTCCAGCCACCACGAGGCCACAAGGGAAGCTGTCCAACTCTCCCCTGTTCTCCCCCCTCCTGTGCGGTTTCTCACCCCTTAAGCGCACAAACCCAAGAAACCGGTTTCAAATAAAACTGAGCCGAGGCTGTCCCTCTCTTCTCATGTCGGAAAGAGGATTCCCACTCTCGTACTAACCTACACCACTGTGCATGTCAGGGGAGACTTCCTGTCTTCTCTAACCTTGGAGATTTTGCTTTCTTAGTGCCTCTGATCCACGTAAATCGGGAGATTCGGTCTTCCCTAGACCAGGGCTTGGGCGGCCTGGGCAGGCTCTGCACTGCGTTTCCCGTGGCAAGAGCGAGCGCTTTAATTCACGGAGGTCCGTAGGGCCACTGATCCAAAAGGAAGGGGAATGGTCCTTGCCGTAGCCACAGAGCAGGGCCATCCTGTCCTGAGTAGTATCAATCTAAGCCAGGGGTAGTCAAACTGCGGCCCTCCAGATGTCCATGGACTGCAATTCCCATGAGCCCCTGCCAGCGAACGCTCATGAGCGTTCGCTGGCAGGGGCTCATGGGAATTGCAGTCCATGGACATCTGGAGGGCCGCAGTTCGACTCCCCCTGATCTAAGCCTATGGATTTCAATGGTGTGGTCTGGCCTGCCGCTGAATATTGTTTTCTGCTCCAGTGGCTCAATTCTTACCTGGCGACATTTCTGGGAGCGGCGGCCAAGAGGGTGGCGTTTGGGGAGGGGGCCGAGCATCCACGTCATGCCCCAGAACCCACCTTCCCAGGCTGCCGTTCCCCACAAGGAAACTCATCTTTGCAGCCTAGAGGTCTGGGAGAACACCAGACCTCTCTCGGAGGCTGGTAACCCTATTCTCTATAAGGGAACTCACCCCCTGCCCCTGCTGCAGTTTCCAGGGACACAAAACATCCCGGCTTCTAAGAAGGTGCCACACTAGCCCAAATTTAGTGCCAAATTTCAGCGAGCGTTGTGCCTTTTTAGCATCAGCATCTGGCTGGAGACATCTGTTTGGCCCTGTCTTGGCAACCAGACAGGAGTTACTGGGCTGACCCATAAAACTTTGTTCTCTTGGGCCTTGGGAAACCTGTAAACTCTGGCTTCTGCTCATCCCCCGCCATGTCCTGACCCACTCGCTCTCCCCTCTGCTGCCCCATAGCCATGGCTTGTTCCCCACGGCAGTGCCCCGATGGCCCTGCACAAAACACGGGTTGTTGGGATCCCAAGCTGGCAATCCCGCCGTCCCTGTTTATAAGGAGCATTTGGCAAGCATGCCTTTCACCCTGGGAGCGTTCGTGTTTTTGAGACAAACTGGATTTGCGAGGGTGACCTGGGCTGCCGGCAGAAAGAGGGGAAGGTTGAGGAAATTGTTCCAAGCTGCTTCGACATAAAACTCTCTTTTTAAAAAGTTTCCGGGGTGACCGGCAAGCAGCTCAGCAAAGCAACGGTCTTTTTCTAGATGGCTTTTCTGGCAAATTTATAACCCGCGCAAAACTGTGTTCCCTTTGTATTCTGTGACTGTTGGAAGTTTTTTTTGTTTTGTTTTGTTTTTTAAAAGTTTGTCCTGGTTTTCTGTTTTTCGATTTTGTGTTTTAATAAATCATTTTGAAAAGGAAACCGAGGGGAGGCCGGCTCAGTTCTTCTAGCATCGAAAAGGGCATGGAGGAGCACGCTTCAGTCTGGTCTTTACAAGGAAAGACGACGGGTCTGCAGAATTGCTTAGGGCAGCCTTTCTCAAATTTGTTTACCGTTGAGAACCCCCTGAAATGTTTTTCAGGCTTCGAGAAACCCCAGAAGTGGCGCCATCCCGCAGAATATGGCTGGGAAGCAGAGCTGTGGACACGCCCACTCCAGACTCCTCCCCTTCCACCCCATCCAGGCCCATCATTGGCCACTTGGGGAAGAGGGGGAGGTGTCATCATTACCATATATGGTCATGTCGCCCGATAAACATTTAATTAACACCCACCCATTTGGGAAACCCTTCCGGGGCCACCAAGAAACGCCAGGGTTTCACGAAACCCCGGTTGAGAAAGCCTGACGTAAGCCTTTCTGATCTACCCTATGTCCTCCACTGAAACAACTTCCGACTAAGTCACAGACTGGGTCTTAAGTTTTAATCCTTCTCAGCATTGTCAAAGTTTTGAAAAGGTCCAGAACTCTGGGTCATACCCTGGTCTGACCTTCAATTCTCCAGCTCTTTCGAAGGTGTCCTGCTTCACTCCACTTAAACTTCCACTCCCCCTCCCCCCCATGCCTGGCATTATATCACAGAACACCTTCCTGATTAAACTTCTCTTCCTTGAAACCTCTCCTCAAAACCCATTTCCCCCCCCCCCCCTGAAGCACAACCCTTTCGTCCCCCCTTCCCAATTCCCCCAAGGAAACTTAAGCCCCAGCAAAATAAAAAAAATATGCAGCTGCTTCCCACTGAGTCAGTCCCTTGTTCTATCAACTTTGGCGTTGCCAACTCAGACTGGCAGCTGCGCTCCCAGGTTCCAGCTGGCGCTCTTTCACAACACCTCCTGTCTGATCCCTTTTAACTAGAGATGCCGGGGACTGAACCCGGGACCCTTCTGCATGAGGGACGGATGCTCTACCTCTAAGGCAGGGGCCCCTCCTGTGAGTCTTGTGGCCCTTTACAGAATAGCACCCTTAATATTCCCGTACAAGCCTGCTGCACAGACAAGGGCTGGTTCTTCAGACGTGAGTGGAAGCACACCTCCTTGGAACGGAACAGAGACAGCGAGTCGTTGGGAGAGTTTGCTACAGACCAGTAAGGCTGGAGAATTTTATTTGTTCATTCCGTAAATACAGACGCTGTCTTTTATCGGTTCAGATCTTCATTCAGAAGCATGGTTGATCTGGGGGGCCAGCAGCCGTTGCCCTACAAGGTTACGCGGTTAGCTCGGGACTCACAGTCATCAATGTCGTCTCTAGAGAGGTGTTTGAGACGTTTTTTTTCCCATATATATAATTATATACACTATAATTATATATATACACACATAGTTTTTATTTACACACATGGAATCCGACAGAAAGACACCAGAAGATTCACCGTGGCATATCGACAGATTTCCCCCCCATCCCCAGCTACAGCAGGATTTCTATGCTTCGTCGGCTCCCTGAAGGTAGTTACACAAAGGAGCGAATACAGGTAGCAAGCAGGTAGTGGAGGGGGGGGGGGAAGGTGTTTATTTTCTTTTTTGCAGGGTGGGGGTCTACTGAATGCCTTCCAAGACAAGGAAGATGTCTCTTAGCGGGCGGTCTGCTGTCCTCCAGCGTGCAAAGGGGCCGGGCTGGGCCGTGGTGGGCTTATGCATAAGAGGGCAAAAATTATTTTGCGTGACTCTGTTTGTGTGTTTGTGTTGGTAGTTGTCTTCTTCAGCCTGGGGCGGCACTGCGCAAAGACAAACGGCTCCAGCTGGGGAAGCAAAAGGGGAGGGAAGGTTTTGGAGGCTGGAGACGGACGGCATTGTCTGCCTGTTGCTCTTGTTGGGAGCTTTGGAGGCGGTTTGGAAGAGGCACGGCTTCCCCCAGGGGTCTTCTACCAGGCATTCCCAGGTTGTGGTGGGAGTGTTGGTTCGGCACCTGCTCGGATCCCTCCGGCCAGAGGTGCTAAGGCAGCCGGGAAGACAGAGATAAGCACGTCTTGGAGAGGCGTTCTTTGCCAAATTCAGTTCTGAATTTTTAGGACGTTTTAAATCCACCCCTGAGGTCAGAGAAGGGCTCCCTTCCCAGTTTAATCTTCACACCAGCCTTGTGAAGTGGGTTACACTGAAACTGGAAGACAGAAGGACAAGCTCCCCTCCTCAATGTTACAGGGTGGGGATTGAAACCTGGGTCTCTCCCCTCATCCTAGACCCCTACAGCAGGGCTGGAGGACCTGTGGTCCTCCAGATGTTCATGAACTACAATTCCTATGAGCCCCTGTCAGCAAACGCTGGGGCGTGGGCATGTCTGACTGGCAGGGGGCTCATGGGAATTGTAGTCCATGAACATCTGGAGGACCACAGGTTGACTACCCCTGCCCTACATGATACTGACTCTCATATTCTATAAAAGAAGGAAGCTGGTTAACATCTGGAAACGGGACAGATCCACAAGGATGGCTTTATGCCTGAATCTCTGAAAACTCATATCTGGAAATTCAAATCTACGCTGTGCAAAATGGTACGGGCACAGCTCACTGCTTTTTTCTAAGGAAGCTGTGTGGGATACTGCTGAGGTCCCAGGGGGGGAAAAGGCCAACTTGCTACAAGTAGGAACCTATTCCCTTCCTTTATCACACTATCCCACTTTTCAAGGAATGCAAGGCAGCTTACTTTTGTCCATTTTATCCTCACAACAACCTTGCGAGGTAGGTCAGACTGAGACAGAACAACGGCCCCACTGTCCCCCATGGAGCTTCCTGACCAAATGGTTTGAAAGTGGCTCTCCCATGTGCTCAGTCCCACGCTCTCACCAGGGGTTCCCTTTAAAGTTTCATGAGCCGCAGCTGAAAGACTCAAAGCAAGCAGAAAGTTACCCTCGCCCTGCTGTCAAACTGGGAGCTTACGGCCATAGAATTACACGTGTGGAGTGGGGCATATTGGGGAAGGCATAAGGGCATTGCAAAGTCGACAATGAGAAACGTTTTAGAAAGCCAAAAGCCTCTTGCAAGAGAGTTCCTTGGGGATGTGAACTTTTATGCCTTTTGCTCCTGGCCAATAGGTCCGGCAGGTTTTCTCATGCATCCTGTCAATTCTGCTTAACTCGATTTAAGTAGAGACAAGCATGGGAAAAAATTGCGCATTTGCGCTGTGAGTTGCGGTGCCTCCTTCAAAGTGCTCTTGAAAACGAATGCCTGTCCAGCCTTGGATGAGGACAAGGCATTCCAGATCCTCTTCCCTGTGCAGGGAGACTGGGGGGCATTTCTCAGGCGAGGACTGGGCGTTCCCCCCTGCCCAGCTGGCGAAAGGCAGTCTTCCTTGGGGGGCTGCTAAGGAAAAAACAACTGGGCTGTTCCTTTGGAGCCGGGGTGGTGGAGATGGAATCTAGACGCGTGTGCATTTGATGGGGGCCGACAGAAGCCCCTCGCCGGGAGCCAATGCAAAAAGGAGGAGGAGGAGGAGGGGAAGACACATACAAAAATAGTTTCCATCCACAACGACAAAAACATTTCTAAAAAAATAACACCGGGCCTCCGCAGCTCGGTCGCCTTATTTACACGAGCCACGAAGAACCCACTTTGTACTCAGGACCGGCCCAGCGCTGCAGAAGCCGCTGTCCCGAGAATCCCGATCAGGCCGCCTGGCTTCTGCCTCTCCGAGCGGCTGCAGCCGGGGGCGACCTGGTGATTGTCCTCCGAAAGGAGCAAAAGGAAAAGCAAACAACCAACTAACCGACGGACCCTACGGAAACAGATGATAAGGCTTGGCCACCGGTCCCGACACCGAGGAAGCTGGCAAAGCAATCCTCAGAAAGGATGGGGCGCCAACTGCAGGGTGCAAATACTGGGGGAGGATAATGAGAGAGAACCAAGGCTGGGGCCAAACAGTGGTTCCGTGGGGTGGGGGTGTTGCTATGATGCATGTCCCCCCCCCCCCCAAGGAGCAAAGAGTGCTTTAGGAAAGCTTTTCAAGGCTGGAAAACAGTGTTGGGAGGAAAACTTAATTCCTGCCCCCCCCCTCCCATGCTGCTGTCCTGGGATATGATCCGACCCCTCCCCTACAGCTGGGGATCGAATTTTAAAACATTTCGAATTCTCTAGACAAGGAACTCTGGGAGTTTTGCCTGATCTGTGGACCGCAGCAGCCATTCTATGAACAAAACGGGCTGGCCCACAACGGTTGGGAGAGGGAATCACAGATTGCCTGGAAAGCGACTGCATTTGCAACGGGAGAAAGGCGGGAAGGCGCTTCCCCTTCACAGGTGGAACTGGAGCACCGCAGGGGGTGCAGAAACCTGCACCCGCTCAAAACGGAACCGTGATCTGCAAAAGAATTTAAAAACTGGATCGGGAGGGGTATCGTTCCCCACGGTGCTTTGCTTTTGGCAACTTAGGTCAAACAGATCTGGCAGGTTTGTGCAACAAAAGCCTGCTCAACCTGTCTGTTTTGGTTATTTTGGAAGCAGGAGGGCCTTGGTGCAGGTTGCAAGCCGTGGCCTCCCTTCTGCAGGGCCCTCGTGCGAGATTGTGGGTGGCTTCGCCCGTCCGATTTCAGACCTGCTGAAGACATCGGAGGTGCGCCGTTTCAAAGCATTCATGGGTGAAAGTGGGCAAGTTTGCGGGGCACCTTCTCAGGGCAAGCCTGGGTCAGTTGGGGCAGAGAGCTGCAATGGCCAGGGACCCTGGACAGGAAGACGGGCAGCACAGCACAGCACGAAATCTGTTGTGATGCAGCTCGTGGGCATCCTCTGAATTTCCAGGCTATCGAAAACGAAGAGACCGTGGCTTCCTTCCCCTTTAGTTATTACTTGCGATATTTTGGTTGCTACAAGACAACGCATGCGCACATGCGCACATGCGCACACTGGACGAGATGCAACACTTTAGATCAGAACTAATTTCAGGGCGGGTGGCATTCCCCCCCTCCCCGGAGGAAAGTCCTCTCTGGTGTCCAACTAAGGCACAATCCACGCCGTACCCGCTCCAGGACAACAACTGCCTGGCTTCCCAGGCAGCTTTGGTGGTACCTCAATTGAGAAAGACAGCGCAGGCGAACAACCTGCCCTCTTCCCCCTCCAGCATGGCTCTCCCTGGGGCGTGGGCATGTCTGACTGCACTGATGTGGCTCTTCCCTCAGAGAGTGGCATGAACAAGCCACGGAGGACGTTTCTTCCTGCTACAGTCGTCTGCACAGTGCTCCCCAAGGCTTAACACGGAGGGGGAGGGGGGAACCAAGATCAAGACATATTGAAATCAGGTGGGGCAGGGGAAGCTGGCCCCCAAAGACATTGGTGCAGCCTCTTGAGCCATGCTCAAAAGCACACGCTGTGTGAATGATTTGCAGGAGCCGTGGACAGAGCTGAACCAAGGGGGTTCAGGAAAAGGCAGGGGACACCCTTCCCGGCCAGCCACGCTCAGCTCTGTACCCTAAGCCCGTCTGATCTCCCCGTCTCAGCTCCGTCGGCAGCCTTCTGCTTCGACCCCCGTCTGGCTGGAGAAGAGAGGACTCTACCCTCAGGGCAATGAACACCGAGGAGTTCTGCTCACGCCGTGTCTGCTAGGTTGCCGCGCCCGGCTCCGACGCAAGGCCAGGCTCAGGCACTCGATGAAGCACAAGCTGTTCGGCTGAGAGATCTATAGGCTGCCCCATGGTGCCGTCTGGGGGGGGAGCTTTGTGGATTGCAGCTTTTCTGCCGCTCCTCGCCGGCGGTCTTGGCCGATTCCCTCGGACGCCGTCTCCATCACACCGACGGTTGGAATCAAAGAAGAGGGAGAGGGTCGGGGAGGAGGTGTGCTGTCGCCCCCCAGAAACTGCTTCCTTGGCATGCTTAGGAGGCCGCCCAAGCTGTGTATATTCCTCAGAGCTCTTCTAGTCAGACTGCCAGGGCGTGGATGTTTCATTGAGCCGCTGCTTTAAGCTTGCCCGACTGAAATGGAAATAAAAACGAAGGAGGAGCCGACTCTGACTAGTCAAGCTGCAGGAGGAGAGCTCCGGTGCCTTAAACCCCCGTTTCATTCTCTCTGGGCCTGAGCATCTCGGTGGGAAGGAAAGAGCAGCCAGGGGGGAGGAGGAGGGGAGCAAGAAAGACAGAAAGACGGGAGTCGTTTTTCTCCTTCCGAAAGGAAGCTGGGGCTCAGCTTCCAGTCCCGGTGTGGCCTCTCCCTGCCCGTAGCGTTCCTTGCGTTCGGGAAAGAAAAAAAACCCCCAAAGTTAAAGAAGCCGGTGGTGGTCTCGTGTTGACGTTTCGGAAACGGCTCCTCCGCACCGTCTCGGGGCTTGCCGTAGCTTCTTGGATGCGAACCGTACTTTTCACTTGGCTTCGAGAAAGCTTTAAGCAAGCAAACGGGAGAGGCGAGGGGGTTGGGAGGAAGAAGTCCGGGTGGGTGGGAGTCCCCGCTTATGACCGGTAGTCCTTTTTGCTGTAGGGTTTATTGCCCAAAATACTGTCAATCTCGTGGATGATGGAAGAGGACAGTTTTGGAAGAACCTGTTGGGGGAAGGGGGGAGATGGAAAAGAAACCCTGTTTCGGTGGTTCTTTGCAAAAAAAAAAGGCTGCTGCATTCCCGTCTCATTCGCCTTTGTCTTAGTCTCAGCAGATTTCATGCTCTAGGGCAGGGGTCGTCAAACTGCGGCCCTCCAGATGTCCATGGACTACAATTCCCAGGAGCCCCCTGCCAGCATTCACTGGCAGGGGGCTCCTGGGAATTGTAGTCCATGGACATCTGGAGGGCCGTAGTTTGACGACCCCTGCTCTAGGGAAGCGAGCCCAGCCAGCCTGCCCAGCGGTGCCTCTGTGCTGCCCTTGGGTGAATCAGGAATTGTAAGTGAGAGAAACATGAAGCTTCATTTCACACCCAGGAGCTTTGCCTGAGGCTGTCCGTTTGTTCCCGGCTGGATTTGGAACCCAAAGGCTTCCCCTAAGGCAGCCTCTCACAACTTTCTGACCATCGAGGGAGCCCCAAAACATTCCCCAGGCTTCGAAAAATCCCAGAAGGGGCACCAACGTGCAGAATAGGGTTGGGAAGCAGAGCTGTGGACACGCCCACATCAGGCCCCTCCCCTTCTCACCCCCTCCAGGCCCCTCATTGGCCATTGGGAATGGGTGGGGTCAATATGACCCTATATGGTCATATCACCTGATCAATGTTTAAAAAATACATGAAAATTTAATTGACTCCCACCCATCCGGGAAACCCTTCCAGGGTTGTCGTGAAACCGTGGTCGAGTAACCCTGCCCTAAATTCTGATCGGGCTGGAAGAAGGTGCCTCATTGGGACAGGTGCTGTTGTTTACCTGACACCAGGTGTGTCGAAACAATGAAACAGCTACAGCTAAGGTTGGCCTTGAGGTGTGGTGTGGTCACACCAGCACATGAAGCTGCCTTATATCAGAGCATCGATCCATCAAAGTCAGTATATAGATTGGTGGTGACTCTTTGTGGTCTCCTGTGGAGGTGTGTCACATCACCTTCTGCCTGGTCCTTTCAAGTGGAGATGCCAGGGATAGATCCTGGGACCTTCTGCCCCCCAAGCAGATGCTCTGCCACTGAGCCATGGCCCCTCCCTTGATCCTCCCTCTGTGTACCTCAAACAAGGACCTTCCACAGGTTCCTTGCTATGTACAAGGCAGGGGAAATTCTCATGTCTTTTCTCCGGTGAGTGTGTGGATGTGAGGCCTTACGGGACTCACCTGTATTGCTCCAATATTCTCCATTAGCTGGTCTGCGTTGGAAGCCCCCAGCAGGACTGAGCTGACCCCTTCGTTCCTCAAACACCAGGCTGTGAGGGAAATCCAAATAATTATTTGGGCAGATGATTTCTGCCAGCTAGGTCTTTCTCAGCAGAAGGACGTTCAAGCCGGGGAGGGACCCTTCCTCCTAGATTAAAGCCCAGGATGGTGCCGAATGCCCGGGCAGGAGACGGATTCCGCTTACCAATGGCAAGCTGGGGCAGGGTGCAGCCCAGGCGCTCCGCGATGGCTTGCAGTTCCTTCAGCTTGGCTTGCTGCCGTCTCCCTTCTTCGCTCAAGATTTTGTCTTTCAGCCACTGGTACCCCTGCGGAGATAGGGGAAGGGGTTAGATCCACAGTGGGGGGAAGCAGAGGTGGGGCGTGGGGTGGGGGGCGGGGCTCGGCCACGCGACCAGCTTTTTGGACAGTGGCTGGCGGATCAGGAGAGTAACAGCCGCTCACTTTGAGAGACGCTCGCGAGTAGGGCGGGATCCCACCATCGTATTTCCCCGAGACGATGCCGCACGCTAGTGGGGACCACGTCATGGCGCCCACGCCTGAGGAGCAAAAGGGAGAGAGAGAGAGAAAGGTTGGGCACAGAGAACCTGGTAATAGCGCGGCTGAGACAGTGCGTGCATGCTGTGAAGATTCTGTGAAGGCTCAAGGGCAGGGGTAGTCAAACTGCGGCCCTCCAGATGTCCATGGACTACAATTCCCAGGAGTCCCTGCCAGCATTCGCTGGCAGGGGTTCCTGGGAATTGTAGTCCATGGACATCTGGAGGGCCGCAGTTTGACTACCCCTGCTCAAGGGGGTGGCAGGTGACAGTGGAGCAGCGATAGGGTTGGGGGTTTCCTGCATAGTGCAGGGGGTTGGACTAGATGACCCAGGAGGTCCCTTCCAACTCTATGATTCTATGTGCTCTGATCAGAACTGGGCCTCTGTGTGCCTGAGAACAGCATTAAAGACACAACCCAACAAAAAAAAACCCTCAAGCACTGCAGTCCCAGAACTCTTGTTCAGCATCTAGCATGGAGCATGCCTTGCTCTTTCTACCATGCAAAAGAAAGAAGCTCTCATGGGAACAGGTGAGGAGTCTCTTCTGCACTGCGGGGTCAACTGGAGCTGCCCCCTTCTCCCGGGCTCCATGAGAAAGCAGCTATATCTGACGAGGGATGCGCCACGCGCTTACCGATCTTGTGGAAAAGTTCGGGCAGCTGCACCTCCACCTTCTCCCTCTGGAACATGTGGTACTCGGCCTGCTCGCAGATGGGCGGGATCAGGTTAAATTGCCGGGCCACCGAATAAGCTTCCTGGGGAAACAAATGCCGCGGATCCGTCAGAAGCTTATAGCCCAGAAATATTGCAGGTCTCTCGAGTTTTACGGTTCTCCGCTTGCAGCGCTAAGAGCCATTCGCCTCCAGCCTCCTGCTGGACAGGCGGAGAGAGAACGGCGGCAGCGGCTTTGCCAAATGCCTGGGCACACTGTTTGCCCCCAGAGCCTGTGAATGCACGACGGACAAAACAGGAAGTGTCGCCCGCAGCCCCTGTCCCGCCGTACCATAATCTCCATCGAGCTCCAGCGAGACGTCCCCCAGTACATGGCCATCCCTTGGTTGATGACATGGGTCATCGCTCGGACTGTCTCTGTTAAAAAGGAGCAGGAGAGAGAGACACAGAGAGACGGAGAGAGATAATGAGGAGAGGAATTAGAACGGAGAGTAGCCATAGCTGGACTGTCCTGTCGAATCAAGGCCACAACACCAAAAAGGGAAAGCGGAACTGGGAGGGATGAGGGGGGGGGGGCTTTCACTACTCAGACATCTTGCAAGCAGTGTCCGTGGGAGACCTCGCAAAAAGTTGGAGGGAGGAGCTTGGAACAGCCACTGACGCGATGGGGAAACCGGGATTTGTCCCCCTCCCCTCCCCGGGGCAGCAGGTGGGTGGATGATCCCCCTTTCCAAAATGGTGACAAGAAAACAACAACAACAGCAAACCAAAAGAGACAAATGAAAGAGAGAAGGGTGGAAGACTTCATGGCTGGATGGCGGACGAAGAGACGCTACGGGAGAGAGGGGGGAAGCTTGGAAGGGGAGGAGGGTCAGCTGTCGGGCTAGGTCAGACCGACAGCCACCTTGAGGGTCCCGTTGGCCCTGGAAACCACACAGCGGGGTCTGTGAGAGAGGACAGAGGTTCCCTTCGTCGGCCCGACTGGGAAAACCTAGTCCGGCCTCACTAGTGCTGCCTTTGCCTCTTGTTCCCCATCAGCCATAATCTCCCCTGTAGATTGACAGGAATGTGCGGAATGCTGTGCGGAATGCTGTGCGGAATGAAAAAGGGGCTTCCTTCTCGCATCTGCTAAGGACATAAGAAGAGTCTCGCGGGATCAGACCGAGAGTTCATCTATGACTCTAGCAGGAGCCAACCAGATGCCCGCTGCAGGGCACGGAGGCCATCGCCCTTCTCTTGGCACTCGAGAGTCTGAATGCTGCTAAACAAAGGTGTCCACCTTCAGGACATCTGCTTGCCCTGGCTTGAAAAGAACTAAATCCACTGTGCAAAGACTAAGTACTGGGACAATACGAAGAAAAGCTTTAGGCGATGCTTTGAAAGCACACACCATTCACGGAAATACCGCAGGACGTTAAGAAGCCGTAGGGAGGCCGCTGGAAATACTCAGTCCAAACGAGGGACCGGAAAATCCTGCAGTTCGCTCGTGAATGCTTCCTCGGTGGGCCCCAACAAAAACTTGACTGCACAAGTACCCAGAGAGCTCTAGAGAATTTTCACATCCTAATGAGCTTCTTCATAGTTTAATTGCCGTGCGGCAACTCCTAAATCTATAAAAGAAGGAAGGGTTTAGGACGTTTCAGAAGGCATTATGAAACCCACTCCCCAAGGAGGGCTGGTGGTCCCTCTCTTTCAATCTTTACGAGGCAGCGGTTCCATTTAGGCTGGGTTTCATCAAAGCAGCCCTAAATGGTGGTTTTAAACGTTGGCTTTATGTATTTTACTAATACTAATATCGAACGCTTCCTTGAACTCCACAGTTAAGAAATAATTTAAATAAACAAAGCATCCTTTAAAATCAAATTTTTAACTCTTTCTCATACGTTTTTTTTTTTAGAAACCGCTTTGAAATGCAGTTGTTTGGGCTGAAATGTGCAATACGCAATCATATATATATATATTCGGTCTTAAAAGCAACACACATCCTTTTTCTTTCGACACTTAAAGGCTTAAAGGCAGGGCTAGATGTATTCTGTCACTTTACCACTTGAGTGCAGCATCTGGGACTGGATACAGAATTCAGCAGTCTAAAAAACACATGCGCCTAAAGCGTTTTGCTTTTTTGAACCCAAGTTCCTAGCCCTCAGCATTGGAAAAGTATGCTTTGAAAGCTATGAAAAAGCTCATGCCGACACTAACTAATCTTGACGGGGTCATGGGATGCTTTCAGAGCCCCCATTCTCTGTCCCTCGTTTTGCCCCCCCTAATTTTCTCAGAAGTGCTCCACTACGAGGGTTCTGAATCATGCAGGTAACACCCCCCCCAAACAAAAAATCCAAAACACTTCCTGAAATTCCTTCAAGCCAAGCCGAAGAAGCCATGCCAAAAAGCAGAGCAGAAATTGAAAAGAGTCACATCCCATGCACTGACCCATCCTCGAAACCAGCTCGGGCTCTCTGAGATCTCTCTGAAGCGGACATAACGAAAGCCACGTGCCAAAGTCATGTGTGCTCCAAGTGCAAAGCCACAGAGGGGGCTGCCGTTGTCCCTCTGTCTGAGTAACTGACCTAGAAAATGACGTCCAAGCAGCCTCTTCTTGGGGGTAGGGGAAGAAATCGCTGAAGTCTCTTTGCTCAGCTCCAGTTCTTTTGATAACAAGAGCTTGGAAACACCTTTGTTGGGATGGAAACCCTGGACAGGTGCTGCCGGTAACGGGTTGGAGGGTGAGTGGTGTAATTCAAAATACAGCAGCTTCCTACGTTTAGGAGGGAGCAGGGAATTCTGTCCATGACACCTCCTGCAGAGATGCAGCGGACTCACCTGCCCTCAGAGGAGTCTCTGTGCCTCTAGCTGTTCTGGATTGGGAGGCATGATCCAGGACAGGGACTCATGCAGGGTGGCTGCCTTTCCTTGTAGGCATTCCTTGCGCTCCTAAGTCTTGGGTTGGAGACTCCTCGACGAACCCCAGAAACCCCTGCTTTCTCCAAATGACAGGCATGCTGCGAGGAAGGGGGCGGCCAGGCAATCCCCCCCCCTCCCCCAACAACCAAGGCCCAGGTGCCAAATGTCAAAGAAAGGCCAAAGAGCACCAAAGGCATACGGGATGGGCGAGACATGCAGTTGAGACAGAAAGAAAGAAAGAAAAAAAAATATGACATGGAATGAATCGGAAAGGAAGGGACGGAAGGAAAAAAAACGTTCATTTTGCTTTTCTTTTTTCCTTTTCTTTTTTGTTTTGCTTTTTTCCAACTTTACTTGCAAGATGTTACTAAAAGGCAAACTGGTTTGTTTTTTTTTCTTTTTTCTTTCTTTTGCTTCCTTCGGGCATTTTATGGAGAATTGTTTTTTGGTTTTTTTTTTTTGCGCCGACCGAGTAAAAGGAAACATTGCCAATTGTCACGTTCGATCGTCGTAATAGTCAGGAGGCAAAGGAGGCGGATTCTGTCCCATAAAATGCCGCTCGGACACAGGTAGTCAAGATGGGAGGGGTACGGTGTACCTTCTATGATGAATGTTCGCGACTTGGAAGAGCTAAAAGGGTTCCCTGGTGACAAAAGAAAGATTTAAGAGAGACCAGAGTTTAAAGCTGCCAGCTGATTGCAGGGCCTGGTACAACACGAGAGAGCCGTACGGAGACCTGGGCTCTTGTCTCTCCTGAGCCCTCACCTTGCCAAAAGGGAAAAGGTTGCACAGGTGCTGGACCCTCGCCCAGAGACCCTTAAAATGCTCTGGCTGCTTCACTGTCCGCCCCCACCGGGGAAGGCCGCTCTTTCTGCTTCCCCACCCCTGCGGTTCAGATCCCAAGCGTGTAATCATTGCTCAGAAACGAGATCTCCCCTTCCTGGGTGCTTTCGTGCAAGGGACCACTGTGCTCGATGAATGGGCGTATGCACCAGGTGGGTTTGCTTGGAAACTATAAAAGGCATGCACGGAGTATTCTGACCCGAGACACTTGCCATGGGTGGTACAATGGGAGGGGGGCGTCGCTCAGGGGTTGGGCACAAACTTTGCATGCAGAAGCTCTCGGGTTCGAATCCCCCCGCCCTCCCCGGCCCCTGCTTCAAACGTTTAAAAGGAATGGAATTCTGAACACATCTAAGAGCGGCTTCTTGACGTCCCTTGGAGAATCTCACCCGCTGCTGAAATCTGAAAGGGTATCTTTAGCCAGTGGTTCTTTTGCACATCCTCTCCTCCCGCCGTGGCCGAAGAAACAGAGCTGGCTTTATACCCTGTTCTTTGCTACTCGGAGTTCGAGGTGGCTTATAATCACCTTCCCGTCCTCTCCCCATAACAGTAGGTGAGGCTGAGTGCGCTCTGACCGGGCTGCTCTGTGAGAACAGCACCATCAGGGCTGTGACGAGCCCAAGGTCACCCCGCTGGCTGCATGTGGGGGAGCGGGGAATCAAACGTGGCTCGCCAGTCTAGAAGCCATGGTCTTAACCATGACACCACGCTGGCTCATATCTAGAGATGTTTGTTTGTGTGTGGGAGAATTGAGAGGAGGGGCAGATCTACTCAGAGCAGTTGAAGAGAGAACGTCCAAAAGATCTCGATCTTGTGATCTGTACGCTTGTGGGTTTCGAAACAAAACACGTACACACACACACACGCGAGTGCGCAAACATGAGAAATATGGCAGAAGAGAAATAAAATTCAGAGACGGGCAAGGAATCCATGTTTCCGTCCCTGAGTAAGGAAAGGTAGAGAAACAGAGAGGGTATTTGGGGAGGGGGATGGAGGCCGGAGAACGATAGGAAGAGATTTTGCTAGGGGTGCATCTGGGGTGCAAGTCTGTCCCCAAAGGATGTCCTGGTCCCATAGATCTAGGCCTTGGGGGGTACCCCAGTGATAATTGTCACTCGGTAATAATACAGGGAAGCACAGGGGGAGGGTGGCTTGAGCATGGAAGGAAACGAAGCCTTCGCTTTGGGTGGAGAAGATTTTGGCAGCAGCTCCGGCTGCCCCTGTCTGTGTCAATGTTGGCTTCTGATTTTCTCCTACGGAAAGACCGGTGAGTGAGGCCCAACTGAGTTCTCACTTTTGCTGTTCTCAAAATGTGAGGAAAAAAAGCTGGAAAATTTAAGGCCCGTGTAGCTTCCCTTGGAGGAGGTGGCCATCTGTCTCTGCACGAGTCACTGCTCTGGCCCTGCCCCCTTCCAGTCCACCTCTGCAAGGAATAGGTAATCCCGCCATGAGTCTGCACTGGGTATGACTGAAGCATTCAGATACTCAAGATGAAGAGGAACCAACCGGAATTTTCCGCCCTCAGAAGAGCCTGCCTGTTGTGCCCCTGAATGAAGCAAAGTTCTTGGATCGTCTCCTTCTGATCCAGTCCAGCCCTGCAGAGCCCCAGGGTGGAGCAATGGGAGCAACAAGAAAGTCAGCAAGAGCTGGGAGTCAGGCTTACCTTCCATGGGCGTATTGGGATCTGGCCGGTTGGCAAACACCACGTCCACATATTCAAGCTGCAGCCGTTCTAAGGAAGCCTTCAAACCTGGGTGGGGGCAGAGAAAGGGGTGCAGAGGAGAGCGGTGAGGAAGATCCGGGGCCTGGGGACCAAGCCCTGTGAGGAAAGGCTGAGGGACTTGGGAATCTTCAGCCGGGAGAAGATCGAGAGGAGACAGGATCGCTGTCTAAGTATCTGAAAGGTTGTCACTTAGAAGGCAGGGAGGGGCAACACAATCATGTGTCTAAAATTTGGTAGAATGGTACCAGCCAGATATCATGTTTAGTGTAGTCCAGCAGCCAAAGGAGGTGGGAGTTTCCCTTTGCTGGTGGCCTTTAAGCAGCGGTTGCTTATCTTGGATGCTTTAGGCTGATCCTGCATTGAGCAGGGGGCTGGACTAGATGGCCCCCTTCCAGCTCTATGATTCTCTAACTCAGGGGTAGTCAACCTGTGGTCCTCCAGATGTCCATGGACTACAATTCCCATGAGTCCCCGCCAGCAAACGCTGGCAGGGGCTCATGGGAATTGTAGTCCATGGACATCTGGAGGACCACAGGTTGACTAACCCTGCTCTAAATAATAAATTAATTTGAATTTAAATAGCCCTCCTCACATTGGGTTGAATGGCCTCAGCTCTGGTCTGCACCTACAGAGGCACGATGAGAACAAAAAGGAAAAACAGGCCTAAAATGAGAAGATAAAGACCCACGAAATTTTGGTTCAGACTGGGATGCCCCCTTACCTTCTATAATGTGCTTTCTTGAAAGCCCTCTTTCTGTCTCGGCTCTAGAAAAAGGACAGATCCAGACCGAAAAGGGAATTAGAAGGCAGAACATCATCTGTTAATGCAGAACTACAGAGATGAATGCATAGAAAAAGAGGCCCAGGAGTACAAGGCGGCCGAAAGCTGCCCCCCAGCCCCCACCCCACCCCTGAATGTTTTATTTCTAAGCCCAAACTCATGCATGCTATCTAGGAAGCACTCTGATTGCTCCAAAAATCTATCTACCTTTGTATTTATGGCCCCACCTACTCATCTGTTCACTTCTCGGTCCATCTATTTATGTATTGATACACTTCCAAATCATCCTGAATTTCTGGGAGAATTCATCATCCATCATAGACCTTTTACGGCAGTATTGTTGCCGTTTTAACTTGTCACAATTGATTTAAATTAATTTGTAACTGAATTTTATCTGTTGCAATTGTGTATTTCATTTTTATTTTTGCACAATGCCCTGAGCCAACTTGCTGGGAGGGTGGTCTAAAAATCTATTGAATGAAATGAACATTTTAAACAGAGGCTGGATAGGCATCTGATGGAGAGGCAGATTCTGGGAAGATTCAAGAGGGTGGTGGGTTACCTGCACAGTGCAGGGGGTTGGACTAGATGACCCAGGAGGTTCCTTCCTACTCTATGATTCTGTGATTCTATGAAATGAAACAAAACTTCCTTCTTTCCCATTAGCCACATGCATTGGAAGGGGAGTCCCTAACCCCTTGACCTGAGTTCTGAAACTGTTACTTGGGACCCCATTCATGGCTGCTGTTGCTGACTCTAACGGCGCATGGCTTAATAGTTGAAATCGTGACATACTTTCCTCCCCAGAAGATTTTGGTTGTTATCACCAGGCTAGAACGTCTGCAAGGAGACAGAAATAAAGGGCAAGGGTGGAGAAGCCATGAGTTAATGACGGACAGAAGAACATCTCTTAGGGGTCTCCTTCCTTCCTTCCTTCCTTCCTTCCTTCCTTCCTTCCTTCCTTCCTTCCTTCCTTCCTTCCTTCCTTCCTTCCTTCCTTCCTTCCTTCCTTCCTGTCTGTCTGTCTGTCTGTCTGTCTTTTCTTTCTGTCTGTCTTTTCTTTCTGTCTTTCTTTGTGTTTATCTCTCTGATTTTCTTTCTGTCTTTTTTTTCTTTCTTTCTGTCTGTCTTTTCTTTCTTTCTGTCTTTCTTTCTTTATGTGTTTCTGTCTGTCTGATTTTCTTTCTATCTTTTCTATCTCTTTGTCTGTCTGTCTTTCTTTCTTTCTTTCTTTCTTTCTTTCTTTCTTTCTTTCTTTCTTTCTTTCTTTCTTTCTTTCTTTCTTTCTTTCTTTCTCTCTCTCTCTCTCTCTCTCTCTCTCTCTCTCTCTCTCTCTCTCCTCCCTCCCCCTCTCTCTCTCTCCCTCCCTCCCTCCCTCCCTCCCTCCCGTCTGTCTGTTTGTCTTTTCTGCCTGTAAAGCATTCATACATGCATAGCTACGTGTCCGACGAAAGAGTTTGGGGAAACAAACAAACAAACAAATATTTACCTCCATCCCTTCTTCTTGATGATATTCCCTAATACAACTTCAGCCCTGCGTGAACAAGGGTTAGAAAGAGAGACCGTTAACCTTGTGGAGGAACGAAGCCCACCTTGCTACAATGATTACGGATTCGATTCTTTGTTCGCTTTAAAGAAGGCACCTACTTCCCCGCGGCGTAGACTTCGGCCGTGTCGAAGAGGTTGATGCCGTTATCGTAGGCCAGGGTCATCAGCTGCTCTGCCATCTGCAGGAGAAGGACAGTTTGACATCTCAAGGGAGCACTTGAGCACAATCCCACCTGCCAAACCTCTCCTAGCCCCTGATTTCTTACTCCTGTGCCAGGGCAGGCTCTTGCTTTAATGCTCTCCTCCCTCTCCCTCCCCCAGGAGTGAGCCAGGGCTTGAATAAAGAATGGACTTGCCAACTAAGGTCCGGAAGACAAAAATCACATCTTGTATGGTCCATAAATAGCCTGACCCTGGATGGCCCAAGCTGGCCTAATCCCACTGAACTTGGAAACTAAGCAGGGTCTGCCCTGGCTTGCGCTGGGAGGGGTGACCTCCGAGGAACACCGGGGTCATGACATGGGGGTAGGCTAAGGCCAACCACCCCTGAACGTTTCCTGCCAAGCTGCCAGCCAGTTTTAGGAGCCCCTGGCTACGCTACACATATGCCTTACAGCAGGGAAAGTCAAACTGCGGCCCTCCAGATGTCCATGGACTACAACTCCCATGAGCTCCTGCCAGCAAATGCTGGCAGGGGCTCATGGGAATTGTAGTCCATGGACACCTGGAGGGCCGCAGTTTGACTACCCCTTCCTTACAGAATGGCCCTTCCTTGCATACCCAGGGGACTGCTAATTGCTGCTCCAGGCCAAGCTGGATTCTGGAGATTTGTTTTTTTTTGGGGGGGGGGAGATCCATTTGGCCATGAAATTGGGGTCACTGTGGGTAGGCAGGTAGTTGTGAGTGTCCTGCATTGCGCAGGGGGTTGGACTAGATGACCCTGGAGGCCCTTTCCAACTCTATGATTCTATGACTCTAATTCACAAACCCTAACAAGACAAGAGCAGAGTCCCCCAGCCTCAGCTTCCCTTGGGGCTATGCCGGGAAGGGGTTTTTAAATGCTTGGTTTTGCAGGGAATCTCTCGCATTGTCTAAAAGCCCACGTGCTATACAGATTTTTTTGGATAAGTGGAGTGGAATGGAGTAGGGGAAGAGTTCTTACTTCGTCTGTGATCTGGCCTCCGAATGTCACCCATGTTCCTGTAAGAGACACAAAGGGGAAGGAGAGTGAATGCACATGCGCAAGAGCTCAGATCCCGGCAGAAGTAAAAAGAGGGGCAGGGCCTCATGGGAATTGTAGTCCATGGACGTCCGGAGAGCTGCAGTTTGGCCACCCCTGACATAGAGGGTCTGAGCATCTTTGAAAAGGTTGGAAAATAAAGTGAGTGACAATTCCTGTTCACTGAACTGCTGTTGGGATGACAAAGGGGCCACCGAGATAACCAAAGCTGGCCATTCCTGGTCTACATTTCAGTTAGTAGAGGGTTGCACTTGCAAACAAGCACTCCTTTACCCCAACTTTGATGGAGAGCCCCATTTAAAGATTTGATGTAATTATCTGGCAAACACTAAGCAGAAACTAGGAATTATCTTCAAACAAGAAAGATAAATTCACATAAATTCACAGTGCACATAAATAAAGCCTCCATGTTCAGAGACAATATACCTGATCCTGGGCACAAAGAATAGGGTGAGGCTTTTGTATTTATGGACTGCTCGCTTGCTTCTCTATCTGGCCATTGTTGAGAAGAGTACAGTGGGATAGATGAGCTGATGGTCTGATAAGAGCAGAGCTCCTCTGATTTCCTTGACATTCAAAAACAACCGTCCTCCCTCCACTAAGCCCTTTCTCATGGCTAAGATCTGCCTTCCAGCAGAGCTGTTAAGGAGGTAATGCTATAAGAATCTGAAGCACTTTGGATCGTGAAATCACACGGCTTCTTTAGAAGCCGTTCCTACGTCCCTTGAGAAGCTTCCACGGATCCTAGGAGTGGTCTGATGGCTGAACCACAAAATGCATTAGAGTTAACTGAAAAGCCATGATGTGGGTTGAAAGGCACTGAGATGCCCGTTTTGTTACACGGCACAAAAGGGAATCAAGGACTGCCGCTGCCTGCACAGGAAGCAACTCTGATAGCTGTGGGGTTCCTGTAAAGGAAAACCAGTGTGTCGTGTCCCCAATTCTGCTCCAAATCCAACCCGGAATTGACATCTGTGGTGGAAGGCACTGCTCCTACTCCTAAGCCAGGCCCGAAAAAAAGGAAGCTTCCCTGCCCCATGGATCTACTTACCTAAGCCGAGGCAGGAAACTCGTAGTCCCGACTTCCCGAGGTTTCTGAAAAACAGAGAGACACCTTTTAATCAGCAGCTGCACAGATGTCAGCCACAGAGGCTGCCCTCTGGCACGTTTTCCGTGATGCTTAGAAGCAGCAGATGTCACTTCGGCTCCTATCAGCATTCATCGTTCCCGGAAACCGCAGGAGGGAATGGAAGCGTGGGAACATTTAGAGGTTTCGTAACCTGGCAGGATCCAATGGGGAGCAGCAAACGTTTGCCATCCAAGCTGAGCTTTGCAGCGGTTCAGGGGGAAACGGGTTAGAATCATAGCACCATAGAGTTGGAAGGGGCCAGACAGGCCATCTGCTCTCACCCCCGTCTCAATCTCAATGCAGAATAAGTCTCTGTCCAGACGCTGCTTGAAGACTGCCAGGGTTGCAGGGGGTCTATTGACTAGTTTTTGTCCGTTATGTGATGGAGGGGAGATTTACCCTTTAGTTTCAGAGGAAGCATGCTTCTCTGGTTGCCAGAGGTTCATAGAAACATAGGATCATAGAGCTGGAAGGGACCTCCAGGGTCATCTAGTCCAAATTCACAGCTACCTACCAATGCACAGGGTCCCCAATTTCATGTCTGGATGATGCCTAGGCTAGTCTGGCTTGGAGGAAATTCGCCTCCCAGCCCTGCCATTTTCTTGAGCATGCCAGAAAGGGCCACAAGAGCCAAGCACTGACATAATCCCTTCTGGGAAATGGTCAGCTTCCCAGTCGAGGGGCCGGGGGAAGAGGCAGCTTGCGAGCTTCCCTGTGGCACTTGCCAGGCCGCTGTCAGTAAGCAAGATGCTGGATTGGATGCACCAGTGGTCAAATCTGGCATCGCTATTCTGAAGTTCCAAACGTGTTTTGGGACATATTGGGAAATGGGGCCTTTTGAACGTGGGAGGAAGGGGCAGGCCGACATGACCATATATGGTCCTATCACCCGATAAATCTTTAACCAATAAGAAATGAATAAATTAACAACCACCCATTCAGGAAACCCTTCCAAGGATGCCAGGGTTTCGTGAAACCCTGGTTGAGAAAGCCTGATCTACGCCGTGTTACTGAAGTTAAGCTGCAGCAATAATTTTGCGCCTGGCTCCGCCTCCTCAGGCAGCCATTTTGTGGCAGCCATTTTGTGGCCATGCCCACAACGCCGTATCGGAGTTCCATATGTGCCTGCAGGCTCCAAAAAGGTTGGGGACCCCTGGTCTACTGCAGGTGGTACAGTCCCTTTAGATTTCAGGCCTTCTGTCATGATCTTCAGAAGTTAAAACACGGGATAGGATTTGGAAGGGAGGAGGGAAATGGTTACATCTCAGCTGACCCCAGCAAAGAAAGGAACGTGGACCACAATGGCCAGCACGTGCCTTCCATTCTGCTACCGATGTAACAGCTGCAGGAAGTTTTCGTTTGCAGCTGTTCATTGCAACCATGTTCATGGAGAAATTTTAAGCATTTTAAAGGATACTACAACGGTCCGGTCGTTTTGGAGCAGGTGACTACTCATTCAAGGAACAAACACAAGCAGCACCGAAAGCTCCAGCAATTGGCGTACGCCTGTGCAACCACAAGAATGACTTTATGCACATTCTGGAGACGGCCTGCCAGAATTAATTTAAGGCTATCCTCATCAGTGAAGGCAGGACTCTGTGCAGTGGGGCGTCCGTTCAGACCAATTAGAGAAAGAAAACAGGTTAAGTGAGTTCGGGATTGGAGCCCAAGGGCTTTCCCAGGAAATCCGCCCCTGGTATTGTAGCCAGTTAATGGCTCAATTTGTTAGCATTGTGCAGAGTCTACCTCGGGGTCAACCACAAGTGAAAAGTTTGAATGATCAGCAGTGCAATGCTTATATTTTGCAGTCAGAGTGCTGTTAAACAGGGTCAAGACTTTGTAACAAGGCATCTGGCTTGTGCTCTATGACCTGCAATATTGGAGGTTGTGTATTACGCTCATCGGACCGGGACCGAAATAAACCAAGCCGATCTGCACTGCAAACGACTGCGGAGTGATGCGTTACGTGACAACCGAACTGTCTGACTAGGACCGGGGAGGGCCCAGGTTCAAATCCCCGCTCTGTCGTGGAAGCTTGCTCGGTGACCTTCGACAAGTCAGACTCTCAGCCTGACCTACCTCCTAGGGTTGTTGTGAGGATGCAACACGGCAGGATTCGTGCACGCTGCCTGAGCTCCTCAGAGGACGGCCGAGATAAAAATGTGCTCATATAATCACAAGCAAGCCCCAAATGCACTATAAACCATGCTGAGCTTTGAAGGGGATGTCCTGAGTTGAGTTTCAAGCACACGAAGGAAGAGTGGGAGAGAGGATTCGCATGAGGCTCCCTCGCACAGCACCAAACCCCATGCCTGGCCCAGAAACACTGAGCCAACAGCTGCAGCCTACTCTACAAGGCTGTCGCGACGACTGCAGAGCTAAAATCCACCGTGAAATTGGAGCATGTGGGAAAAGCACAAGCGTTAAGCAATCTGTACTTTTACAAGACCGGCTTCTCTTTGCTCCGAAAGCCAGAAAGAAATCGGGCTAACCAGAGTGGCCGTGGCACCAGCACATCAGGAAAGGGGCAGGGGGAGATACAGAGGGGGCGTTGCTCTCCGAAGTCCAAACGAGCTTGTCACTTTTCAGGAGCTGTCCGAAATCCTTTGTGGCGGTTCCGTTGCCTCTCGGCGCCTTCTGATCTCGCCCGTGAAGGGCAGGCGAGAGCAAAGGGAGGCTTGCTTCTTCCTGCCCGGCAGCGGCAGGATAGTGTGGGCGGATCGCAGAAGCACAATATTTGCCCTCAAAACCTTGACAGTTTCCTGGGCGCACAGCACTCTCCCAGAGGGCTTGGGGAGAAGCAGCCTCTGCTCTTCCCTGCAGCCCCTTCCCTTTTTCTCACAGCAGCACCAAAAACCACTTGTCTCTGGGAAGGACGGGAGTTACAGATTCCCGGGTGTTTTCTCACCTTAGCTCAAGGAACAGTCATCTTTACAGGCTGCCCCTCCCACCTAGAAATCTGAAATTTCTTCCTGCTCTGCGCTCTTATCTCCCCTGCCTCATCTCCCATCCTCTGCCTTAAACTGAGTCAGAATGTTGGTCTATTAAGGGCAGTATGGTGAATCCTGATGGGCAGTGGATCAGGGCGAGGACTTCCAAGTCACCGGCTAACTGGAAGACCTGGGATTTGAACTGGGGACTTTCTGCATGCGCAGCAGGTGGGTTACCACCAAGCTATGGGCTCTGGTGGAGACCTTTCCCACAAATCGATGCCCTGATCCTTTTTAACTGGAACTATCAAGGACAAATTCAGGACCTTCTGCGCGGAGCAACAATCCCATTCCGATCTGCCCTCTCGCATCACACGTGAAGCTTTGAAATATCTTCTTCTATACCGTTGCTCTCTGATGCTTCGGTCAGGGGTCCTTCCCAGCCCTGCTCTCCTGCTGTAAGAAGCACCCTGTCCGAATTGTCTAAAGGAATTCGGCTTCCTTCTCATCCACACATCCATGCAGCGTGTCTGGGCTTCAAATCTATCAGGCTTGTCTAGGCTTCAAATCTACCAGGACTCGAACCCAGACCTCTTTCTCCTGAAGCAAGAATCCATGCCCTAAGAACTCAGAAGCCCAGTTAAGAATGTGCAAGGTTCAACTCATCCCAGAATCTGAGAAGGCACAAAGCGATGGGTGTTAACAAATGGGTTTCTGCAATTTGCTCCCAAATCTATAAAGATATGCCGTTCCAAATTAGGGTACTGGCCCTCTTTGTCCGATATTTTCCAACGAGGACACCAGAGGCTCTTCAAAGTCTCCAGGAGAGAAATGCGTCTCCTAGACCTGCTGCTTGAGATCTTTTTCTAACAGGAGGTGATCCTGGTTGAACATGGGACCTCTGGAATGCAAAATGCCAAATCAGATTTCTCCCTTCCCAAATAAGAATGCGGAACTAAATTCCACAGTTATCACAATAGAACCACTGAGTTTTTGACAGGTACGCCTTTCAATACAACCTGCAGATCTAAGAGGATGGAGATGATACCTTTCACAGCCCCTAGCAAAATTTCACACAGCTTCTTGATGCTTTATGCCTACAGCTCTTCCAGGTTTTTAAACTATTATTATTCTACAAAGGAAATTTGCCTCTCTGATGTCCCCACGCCTCCCACTGTCAATAAGTAGCATGTTTAGAACAATTCAAAAGGCAATTCTACTGCGTCACTCAAAAGTTTGCTGCTTTACCTACAACGCATGACCCTGTCACCGGGAATACCCTTCCGGTCATTCTGGACCAGGCTCAGTTCTGCTTCTGAGACCGCAGAGCTCTGTCCTTCTCTTTCAGCCTTCCCAGATGTGCACATCCCAGCCTTTCCAAAGGCAAGGCTCAGGCGTGCTGAGGGTGCTCCTGACTCATCCTGCCCACATCTGCACATCGGTGACGGAAAGGCGCTAACAGTTCTTTGAGCAGCACTGAACCACAAACGTCCTGTACAGGGAATGCCCCTGTGAGAACCAGCCGTTCGGACTCTGTCCTGAGAACGGTGTTAAGGAAGGGAGCAGTCCACTCCTAACAAGCCAACAAAGAGGGACGGGGGCTCGGTCTGACTCGGAAGACGCACCCTTTGCCCTCGGAGGAAGCCACGCTGCTCTGTTCTAAGGGATGGCGCAATTGTCAGCACTCTGTACATGCTCAGCAGTCCCGGTCTATACTGTGTCACGTGCTTTCACATCCTTTTCTTTAGAGAAGGGGTGCAGCCACGGACGAATGGGGGCCGATGGTCCAAAGAAAAGGGAAGAGGTCGAAAGCCCCTGTCCCCCCAGCACATGACACCCCACCCCATGTGCTATTTAAATGAAAGTTGAGATACTTAGGCTACCTAATTCAGGGTTGGTTGGACTAGCCAAAGTTTCGTTCTCTTGCCATACCTGTATTTCATGCCGGGCTGTCTCATGCTGGAGTCACTGGAGGACGGGGCGCTGTGCATGGAGAGGTGTCCCAGGGTCCGGGCCACCATGGCCACCGTGCGGAACCGGCCGCGCGTGCTGGGGCTGCTGGCATTCTGCCGGTTGAGCCTGTCCTCTGCGCTCCGGCTCTTGATGTTGTGGTCCGAGCACACGAAAGAGACTTGCATCCTGGCCTCGTCGCGGACTTCCTACCTGGCCCGGTCGCTCAGTTCCGGCCCGGATAAGCCATAGGAGGAAGGACCCCTCTAAGAATGATACAAAACGCTCTTTGTGTCCCCGAGACCTGTAATATCCAGATGAGCCGGTCGGCTACCCTGGGATCTTCTCCAGAATGGAACCCAAACTGGGAGCGAGAGGTAAAAACGAATGTCTTGCAGAAATCACCCCGTCCGTGAACCCGGAGAGGGTTTCAGGGGGCCAACGAGCTCGGCAGATAGACTGATGTTCCCAGTTGCAGCCCCTTTGGGGCTCAATTCAGCAAAAACGGTTTCAGAGCTTTGCCGTAGGAGTCGGGCACCCTGTGCTGTGTTTTGGATCCGTGCCGGTCATCCGCTTGGAGAGCAAATCCTGCGCTGCATCTCTCTCTTGGGGCTCGGGAGCTGCGTCACTTGGACTTACCAAGGGTGTAGGAGGAGGGAATCTCTACCGAGAGGCATCCTGATTCCAGCGCAAGGAGGAGGGGAGCGGGGAGGGACTCTCCCTTGCTCGCCTCCGACCCCTCGGCCAGTTGGCTGGCTGGCTCGTCGGACGCCGCAGGGAGACGGATTCCAGAAGCAGGGGGACCACGGTCCTTCCGACCCTGATGGATCTCTGGTTCCGCGGAAGCCCACAGAGCTGCCCACGAGCCACGCTAGGGAGAACCCAGCTCGGCGGTTCATTGTTAATGCCACGGCCAGGGATTTCATTCAGAGGCAGGCAGAATGACGGTGCGGGGAGCTCATGCTGCCTTCTCCACGCATGGCTTGCTTTTGCTGCTCCTGACAAAAGCATTCCAGCCCCGGCTGCCTGGCCTCGCTCTCCTGCCTTGCTCCTGCTCCTTGGCTTGCCTCTTTTCCCTTCCCTTCCCTTCCCTTCCCTTCCCTTCCCTTCCCTTCCCTTCCCTTCCCTTCCCTTCCCTTCCCTTCCCTTCCCTTCCCTTCCCTTCCCTTCCCTTCCCTTCCCTGCGGCTGGAGCAAGGATGCCGAGGGACTAAATTTAGACGCTGAACTCCGCGCAGCGAGGGATATCCCTTCATCTGTCAATGGCTTCTGCCAAAGCATCCCTTAAATACTATTGCTGGGGTGAAAGGAAGGAAGGAAGGCTGTTCATGAAACATTTGCAGGGAGAAGCAATAAATAAACGTCATGCTTCACAAGATTATTAACCAGCAGCAGGACTGGGTACACAAGGGGCACCGGAGAGAGCCGAATTTAGACCCCTGGAACTGTTTGCAGAATCACCGGGACCGGTACTTCTCCTGGACTCCATCACTTCAGGCTGTAGGTGTGTGGCTTGGGTATGTGTGTGTGTAGTTCTTCTTCTTCTTCTTCTTCTTCTTCTTCTTCTTCTTCTTCTTCTTCTCCTTCTCCTTCTTCTCCTTCTTCTCCTTCTTCTTCTCCTCCTCCTCCTCCCCTCCTCCTCCCCTCCTCCTCCTCCTCCTCCTCCTCCTCCTCTTCTTCTTCTTCTTCTTCTTCTTCTTCTTCTTCTTCTTCTTCTTCTTCTCTCCTCCTCCTCCTCCCCTCCTCCTCCTCCTCCTCCTCCTCTTCCTCTTCCTCTTCTTCTCCTCCTCCTCCTCCTCCTCCTCCTCCTCCTCCTCCTCCTCCTCCTCCTCTTCTTCTTCTTCTTCTTCTTCTTCTTCTTCTTCTTCTTCTTCTTCTTCTTCTTCTTCTTCTTCTTCTTTTTCTTCTTCTTGGAATCCTAGAGGGGACTGTTATAGTGTCAAGGCTTCATTGTTTCAGAAATAAACCCAAGTATACTGGACTGTATGTGCTCGAAATTTCTTCTTCTTCGTTCGGTTCCCCCTGACTTGCTAGCTTTCAGCAGGAGAGTGTTTTGTCAGGCAGACCAACACTCAAATGTACAACTTTCCTCTCCTGGACTCACAACCTCAAAGTGGTACGGTCTCGTAGCGGATTCTGAAAATGGTATCAGCAAGCCTTTTATTCCACAGAGTGGAAAACAACAGGGCAACTGGATTATTGCTGGCAATTTAAGAAGGAGAAGAAGTGTTGGTTTTATACTCTGCTTTGCCGAGCAGTGATATCAGGGCCCTCTCAGCCTCGCCTCCCTCACAGGGTGTCTGTGGTGGGGAGAGGAAAGGGAAGGCGAATGTAAGCCGCTTGGAGACTCCTTCGGGTAGAGAAAAGCAGCATAGAAGAACCAACTCTTCTTCTTCTTCAGTAATCTCAGGGCTCTCTCAGCCTCACCCACCTCATAGGGTGTCTGTTGTGGGGAGAGGAAAGGGAAGGCGATTGTAAGCCGCTCTGAGATTCCTTCAGGCAGAGAAAAGCAGCATAGAAGAACCAACTCTTCTTCTTCTTCAGTAATCTCAGGGCTCTCTCAGCCTCCCCTCCCTCACAGGGTGTCTGTTGTGGGGAGAGGAAAGGGAAGGCGATTGTAAGCCGCTTTGAGATTCCTTCGGGTAGAGAAAGGAGCAAGATCCCAGTGAAAAAGCTGGCTGGATCCAGCCCCAAAGGTCTTTCCCTAGTGCAAAGTGGTCTGGTCCTTCCCCCAGACCCCCTTGAGAGGCCAGATCTACCTCCCCTGGCGCCTGACTCCAGAAGACCCCTCCCAGCAGCCTCCCCAAACGGTCTTATTAAAAACCACAGCACGTTCTGCCATGGAAAATATTGCTGCTTGGCTCCCTTGAATGAACTGCTAGGCAGTCACCCTGTGTGTGCGTGAAGGCAACAGCTGTGGGTAAATGTAAGCAAAAGACAACAGGGGGGAAATGGGAAGGGATCCTGGGTTGGCAAAACAAAGGCCTCTGCATCGGCCGAGCGACGTGGCTCCTGCTGTTCGTGGCCACATTCCCTTGCCACGTGCAACGCCCACGCAAGGGTGAATTAGCACACGGAGACTGGCTCCTACGAGCGGCCGGCCGAGCTCTGCCTCCTGGGCACGAGCCGCCACACAGAATTTATTCTGGCAACGCGAATTCTCCTCTAAGGAGGTCTAAAAGGGATTGGCGGGGGAGGAGGGACAAGGACCCCTCATCCCTCCAAATCCTTGGCCCGCTGGAAGGGAGAGCCGTTCCATCCGCATTTCTCGCGGCAGGAGTCTACGCCGGCATTGTCTTACTCATCGACGTCTCATTTGTCAAGCCTTCGCAAGAAACCCACATTCTGGGCAAGGGGAGAAGACCACAGCGCAGTCCTTTGCAACCTTTGGACGGTGGAGGAGCCCTTGAAATAATTTTTTCAGGTTTCCCGGCGCCCCGGAAGTGACGTCATCTGGCCCCGCCCCCTGCCACGCCCCCAGAAGTGACATCAGCTGCCACGTCCTTAGCTCTCCTTTGGCTCTGGCCCCCGGCCTTTGCTACCACTGTAGCGACACTGCCTCCTGTAGACCGGGAAGAAGGGCAGGAGCTGGGAAGGCAGCCCAGAACCCTTCGATACCATGCCAACTCCTGCGGATCGCTTTCATAACTCTCATGGATCCCCAGACACCTGGGTGGAAATCCCTGCCATAGCGGAAAGGCTGGAGAACTGGTGGAAGTGTGTTGAAGCAGCAGAACTACTTCAGAGAAGGCAAATGTGCCCAGAGGGGAGCCAAGCAGAAGCGTCCCAGAGCCAGCAGGAACGGAGTGTCCTCCCTGTTCCTCAGAGGGGCACAGAAGTTTGCCTGAGCACCTCTACCATGCAAGCCTTCCTTGAGGGAGTAGCTAGATACCCAGATGTTCCTCGCTATGGGTATTGGCGCAGAGAGGCCGAATCCCTGCTTGAGATCCTCTAGATCAGGGGTAGTCAACCTGTGGTCCTCCAGATGTCCATGGACTACAATTCCCAGGAGCCCCTGCCAGCGAACGCTGGCAGGGGCTTGTGGGAATTGTAGTCCATGGACATCTGGAGGACCACAGGTTGACTACCCCTGCTCTAGATCACCGGTGTTGCGTTTGAACGGTGATATTTGGGGTTATTAATGCCCAAAAGCCTCAACAGCCCTTCAAGCGAATCGTAAGAGGGAAGCGCCTGGGGTTGCCAAAGCCCACAGGAAGCCTCCACGGGGCAGCTGTCGGAAGGACGACAGATGGGCGGCCAGCGCACGCTGGGGCTGCCATAATCCGTGCTGACCTTCCTGCCCGTCCATCTGGCAGCCACGGCCAATGTGGGAAGGCTGACTGCTGGATCTCGATATCACAAGGTAGGGGCATCTTCCCGGGACGCCGGCGTATGAAAGAAGTCGGAAGGTCAAGGGAATCACACCAGGCATCTTCTCAGCACCAGTCACAAGAGTCTTGGCTCCAAAACCTTCAGGCTGCAGATGTTCCGGCCCCGTTCACGGGCGTCTCTTGAGTTCCAGTCCTCAAATGGGTGCACAGGAGCCGCTGAAAAGCAATTGAGTGTTGAAGAAATGTGCAAAGACAGGAAAGGCTTCTTAGGGAGCCTGGGTGCAGCTCCAAACTGGTGGGTGCCCTTCAGGCTGCTTCCATGTGGAGCTCTTGCTCTCCCTTCCTGAACTGCAGTGGTACTTTTGTCTGTTCGTTGTGTGGGGGCTTCCAGACAACACCGCCCTCTGCTCATCCCGATTTTGGGGTTTCCTTGGCTCCTATGCATTTTTTTTTCTCTTGCAAACCTGCTTCAGTACGAGGTTTCCTAACAGATGGGACCCAAGGTGGATTTGTTGGAAGTAGAGGAGGCAAGGCAGGGATCTCCGTACCTTTTGGACCATATTGATTGCCATTTCTTTCCCTACAGTTGTAATATTGTCCGGTATTAAGGGAGAGAGAGAGAAAGAGAGAGAGAGAGACAGAGACAGAGAGACAGAGAAACAGTGAGAGAGAGACAGAGAGAGAGAGACAGGGATAGAGAGACAGAGACAGAGAGACACAGAGAGGGAGAGAGGCAGAGACAGAGAGACAACAGAGAGAGAGAGATAGCAAGAGAGAGACAGAGAGAAAGAGACAGAGAGACAGAGACAGAGAGACAGAGGGTAAATTGTGGAGACGAAGTCTGGGCCCTTCAGCAGGCAGCCGTTCTTTCCTGGAGTCTCTTCATGGACCCCTGCCGATTCAGTGCAGCCCCTGATGCCAGAGGCTGTTAGGGGAGGTCTTCAGCCTGTCAGCTGTGTCCACAAGCCTGGACTTTACCTTGCCTGCTGAGGGGGACCTTGGATTTGGTCCTGCCGCTCCGCCATTTTCCCGGAAGTCCCCCCTTTCCCCACTGTGGAGAGACTCTTTGCCAGATTAAACAACAACCACAACCAGAGCTTGCTGTCTATAACACTGGGACACCAAGAGCAATATACAGAAAGCTAATCTAAAACAAAACAAAGAGCCAGCCCGAGGTGCACGGGCAACAGGAGGACAAAGAAAGAAAAAATTTCTTTGAATTTGTAGCTGCAATGAAATCCAACTGGGAATTGCCCCCCAGGGGGAAGCGACCTTAAGAAAAGCCCCAGGTTCTCTGCAATATGCAACTGGAAATATATATATATATATCACCTTGGCTTGGATGCTGAATGGATGATGCTTGCTCCTTTTCTTAAACACCAAAGTTCTCCCCAACCTTCTGATCCTTCCCCTCCCTGAGCCTGTGCATAACTATTGTTCCATCATTTTATTTTATCCTCCTGCCTTCAAGCTGCTTAATCCGTACGGCTAAACCAGTGTAATCCAGTTTAGAGCCCGAACGAAGGCTACACGGTTCAACTTGGGGGGAAATCTTGGAAAACAAAACTGCCCGCTCTGCTGAGACTTGGGGGGCCAATCCCATGTCCATCTGATTTGCTGGGCAAGCTAATTAGAGAAGTGAGCAGTCCTTTCCCCAAGAAGTTCAGGCTAGCCTAGAAAGGCCTGACTGATGGACACACATCTATGATCCACTGAAACTCACTGTGAGAGGTCAAAGTTCGGGATTCCTGCTCTGCCTCTCTGAATGCAGAAGAAGGAAGCTCCAAGACTTTCTTTTGCATTAGGGGAACTACGGCCATGGGCACCTTTTGCACCCAATTTGGTATGTTCACACAAATGACATCCTTAGGATCCATTTGACCAGTAGCTTAGTTCTCTAAGTGCAAGGAAAATTGAAGCACTAGAGAGGCTCCTTGCGCCAGAGGAAAGACGCACCAAACACTGACCACTCCAGCAATTATGGTTAATGAGGGTCTGTCAAACCACGGTTTGAAGGTGGGTCATTAACCACGGTTAGTCTTCATTATGGTTTTGCACGAGGTACAAAGGCAGAGAACCTGGGTTATCCCCTAGGGCAGATTTTGCTTTATTTAAGCCAGGATACAGCCCGGATTTCTGCAGGGAAAGGAGTTCAGGCAAGGCGCTTGTCAAAGATCTAGCAGGGTTTGGATGATAATCTGTGACCTAAATCCAGATTTCGTAAACTGACCATAATTAACATAAATCACAGCTTTGTGTTATGTCTGAACTGAGCATGCCTGACTTCTGCTTCAGACTCAAGGAGGGAAAGGGCTCATCTGGGCATGACGTGGAATTTCATTGTAAGAACTGGGGGCTGGGTGGATCTGATATGGAATGAAGGAATAGGAGATTACGTCTCTCTCCAGAGGGGTTTCCGCAGCTGAAAATCTTTCCCCTTCTGCTACTTTTAGAATTTGCAAGGGAAGCAGCTGGCCAAAGGCTGAACTGAGCTGCACTTGCTCTCGAGTAACCCTACAGAAGATATACTATTCAAGGGAAAAATCTCAGGCGACTTTCTTAGGGCTATGATTTTTTTAAACTGAAAAATCTTAGCTCTTTTCAGTGGCTGGGACATTCTAAGTGCATCTGCTCCATGGAAAAGAGCTGGAGGTTTAAATTATTCTTATGATTAATAATAATTTAAAGGGGCTAAAAATTTGAGGAAAACCAACGCTACTAACTTTAAAACCAGTTTTTATTCAGATTATTTGTTTCTGACATTAACACTGCCTGGAAAAGTCAAACATACGGATGCTGAGAAAAGAAAAACAGATACTCTTCCATTTGTTTCTTGGCTGCCTCGCCCAGCAAGGAAAAGGGATAGAAGACCGGTCAAAGAATTTGCTTTTCTTGCAAGAAGGACCACAGTCCATCCCAGAGATCTACAGTTAAGGCTTTCATTGAAAGGTGTCGGAAAAGATCTTTCTCTGTCTGCAACCAGGCTCCGGTTTGTATCAGGCTGTTTCATGTGTTTGTAACTCTGGCCGAATAAGTTTGGTCTCTCTCTACTTTGGGAGCTGTGGAAAGATCCAGTTACATCTGATGCAGAGAGAATCAGCCACTCTAGCAGAGGCTGTTTGGAACAGCAAATGTCCACACCTGTGACTCCTACACAGGTGCAAAGGACCTCCTCTAAGGATGCTAATTCTGCAGCATCTTGGACATTGGGGAGGATACCAGAAAAATCAGGAAACTCCAGTCACCAATGGAGGATCCCCCTTTAAATTCTTCTCACCCACCTGAACTTTTCTCTTGCCTCTTTCGCTTGACCCCACAAAAGTAAAAGTGAACCCGAACCTGCTTTGTTTAAAAATAACAACCTGAGCCTCTTTAAGGTTTTTTTTTTGGGGGGGGACCGTTTTCGGGACCCCCCCCCCCCGGCAGACTTCTAGTTCCTAGCCCGCTTCTGCAAACCAGAGCCATCAATAATAGATAAGCTCTTATTAGGAGCCCGTAATCCAACACTATTCAAAACATCTTTCGATCCGTCAAAACTAATAAACAGAACTGCTTGAAATATTCATGGCCCTTCTGAGCCAGGCTCAGGAAGGGAATGCAATATTAATGGCCAGCCAGCTGCTTTTGTCCTCGGAGCTGGCCCGCAGGCTCCGTGGGGCGTTTTTCTCCAAAGGTGCGGGTGAAATCCCTGATGTTAACGTCCAGGATCTGGTCCCTTCCTGAACCACCCCTCCCTCGCTGACACAAGCCTCTCGAGGTGGGAGGGGCTGGCTTTGAAATCTGAGCCTCACAGGGAGAGTCTGGCATTTTGGTCTCCTGGCCACCTTAAGGACACTGTGGTCAGGAAATGTCTGGAAGGGTCCGGGAATCGAGAGCCTGTTAAAGGACTTAGTTGAGAAGGAAGTGCAGAATTAGGGACATGGGAGCCCCACTTTGAGGGGGCCTTGGGAGTTAAACTTCTTTCCCCTACTGAGCATGCGGTTGTCTTGACCTGAAATGGCCAAGTATGTACACAAATACGTGCCTACAGGTATGTTCCCCGCACATGAGTCAATGTTTATGAAAAACTAGGAATGCAACGGGTGCTAGATTAGTGGGGTGGAGTGGAAGAACTCTGCAGATGTCCTCCCCCTCCCCCCAGGACCTGGAAAGGCTGCAGGCAGCTGTTAGGGAACTCACCGGCAGGGACAGCAGGGATCTGCAGCCTCCGAGCCTCGGAGGGAAGTGGAAGGAGGAGGGGGTAGCCAGGGGTGGGGGAAGGAAGGCGATTGGCTGCCGCTGGAAAGACAGGTAAGCCAGTTGGAGGAGGAGGCACTCAGGGGCGGGACAGCCACCCTAAATGGGTGTTAAGTGCTGAGTGGCACTTAAGCCATGAGACCAGCTCCTCCTCCAAGGCCTTACCAGAAGACATGGAAACCAGATTTATTTAGAGATGTCCTTCCCCCCTAGAAACTTAGCACTTAAGACACTTTCCCTCCCTCCATCGGCAAACTCCCAAAGACGGGCATGGACATAAAGGCGGCCTGTAACACAAGAAATGATTCGGTAGGCTTGGGATCCTCCAACCATAGCAGTGCCTTGAAGTTGTGCTAAATGTTGCGACGTTTACAAACTGGACACCTTCCTGAACCGTCCCCTCCGGTGCAGTTGTGTCACCTGCATCACCTTCCTTATGCGACTCTCAATGCCCACTTGCAAGTATAGATGCAAACCAAAGGCAAGGAGGGTGGGGAGGGATGGAGAACAGGAAGATCCAAGCTGTCAAAAATGAATCCAACGTGATTAGAAGGGAGGTTGGCTGAAAGAGCCTGGCTCTTGTTTAGCCCTCTGAGATTTCTGTCGATTTAGTGGGCCTCCTGGTCATTTTTTCCCCAGTGGCAAAACTGGGCAATGTCTCCACAAAGGAACCAATAAAGCGAAAAGGGTGCACACCAAAATCAACCCCCCCTGCCCTAATTTTCTGGCTCCTGAACATTCAGTAGGCCCCATACACATTCAAGCATGCCCACGGCACCTTCCTAAGCAGATGACCACCTTTCTAAGCCCATTCAAGCCAGAGAGCATTGAAGAACATAGAACTCTGCTTCAGATAGAACGGCTAGTATTTCATAAGAAAAAATAGCATTTTTTAAAAAGCCAGCAAACAAACAAACAAACCCTAATTCTGATATGATGCACAAGAGAACTCGTTTGCAGTTTTTTATCAAAGGGTAGGAAGAAGCCATAATGCAAAGGGAGGGGGTGTTTAGCTCTTTTTGGCTCACCCCAGTGGAAAACATCCCCCCCCCCCATACACACACACACAAGCTAGCTGGAATGGTCATACAGATTTTTCCCATGGGGCAAAAAGCAACCAGCGGAGGAAATGAGAATTTAGGCAGAGAAAAGTGATGCTCAGAAAGAGTTGCTCCCTCCCCCGTTTCCAAGGGCTTGTAAATGATTCTACGCCGCACCAAAGCACATTTTCTTTTTACGCACAGAATCCACTGCAGGGCTCTCTCCCCATATAGAAGCCCCTGCTCTGGAAGGAAGGGAGCCAGCCCATGGACTTCAACAGTAGGTGTGAGCCTGCCATCTAGTGGCGTTAGGGCACAAGCGCACATGGGGTGTGACGCAAAAAGACATCCACAGACGGTTTGGGATTGGTAGCGACGGAATCGATTCCCGCAGGTGAAAATGCTCCCTGTCCCTTTCCTACTGGGAGAAGTAACACGATCCCCTCCTCTCCCTTGTGCCGCTGCTGTTTAGCTTATGAAATAGTCAAGGGCAGACGGGCTATCATAGCATTCTGTTTATTTTCAAGGCATTGATTTTGCTACTCCCCCTGACCCAGGCTAGCTTGATCCCACTGGATCTCGGAAGCTAAGCAGGCTCTGTCCTGATTGGTGCTAGGATGGGAGAGCCCAGCCAATGGTGAACCGGCTCTGAAAATCCCCAGGGCGTGGCCAGAAGTTGGCTGCAATTTAGAATCACAGAATCATAGAGTTGGAAGGGGCCACACAGGCCATCTAGTCCAACCCCCTGCTCAACGCAGGGTCCCCTGCTCACTTGACCTCTCTTTCTACCACCAGGACAAAATTTTATTTGAAACACAAAGAATTGACCAAGGAGGGGGAGGAGGAAAAGAAGGGAAAACTCTTTCCTTGGTCGCTGCTCTGGCTCAGAGAAGAAAAGGACCTTTCGGGCTGTCTTCACCAAGGGGGTGAATTTTGGAGATGTTCCATCAGAGCTGTCCCGAACACCCAAGAATACAGCTTGTCACGGGGCAGCACCAGTGGACTTCTGTATCTGCGCTTTCAAAATCAGGATGCTCTGCCTGTGCTCAGCTGGGGGACTTGCAAGATGAGTACAGATTTTCCATCACCAATTTAGTGGTGCTCTTGTTGTCGAAGGTCCCTGGGAAATTGCCTGGCTAGGCCTCTGCAGCTGGACCAGCTTGGGGGAACAGAAACATCCATGCTGTCAGCATTTAAACCTTTAGGGGATGCGGAATTTGCTTTGCTTGCGGGATTTACGCGAGGAAAACGCCAACCGAGTTGCCGAACCCAAATCTCGTGGCTTTCTAAAACGCAGCCCCATGCGGAAATTAGATTTCTTACCTATATCTCATGCCTGTCTTCTGTGCCGTGCATTCATCCAGGGACAGCCCATGCATCCGCAGGAACTCTTCACGGTTGCGGGCCTGAGCGGCCACCCGGACTTCCCGCAGCCGCTGCAGCTCCACCACATCGGTCTGTCGGACCTCGTGCAGACCCCAGTCGGAGTGGTACTTACTGGCTACGCTCCGGAGGCTGGGGCTGTACGTCATGGACAGCATCATGCTGCCTGACGGGGTGATCTGTGGATGTCCCAGAAGTTAGAGGGGCTGATCTCAAGACACAGAAACTGGTGCCCTATCCAAAGGGGCAAACTGGAAGGGTTGGACTCTCTGCTGCCAACACTGCAAACTTGGACCTGGATTATTCCTTTCCTGCTCGGACATTGAACTTAACCGGGAAACACACAGCTATGGCACTATCTTTGACCGCAACCAACAGACGGAGTACACAGAACAGAGCAAAGAAATGCCAAATAAATCCGTACAGGCTCAAATAAACCATTCAACGAGGGAACCTCCTCACAAGAGTGCGCCAATTTCCAACAGAATAGCAAACCAGACCCGGCGAATTACCCTTGTCTCGTAAACTTCATCAGTTTATAATGTAACGATCAGTGGATGAAATGAGCTACATGGGCAAACGCTCTGTGTTCTCTCCGTCTCCAGGGATGTGTGGTGGCAACGGCTCATGCCTAATTGTGCCCGCCACGTACAGACTACCTTAGCTTCCATTGCAAATAGGAAATGAGGGTGGGCATTAAGGATATAACCTGGGACGGTATGTTCCCATCCCCTTCGTTTCTGGCCTTGCGGGTCCCACGACCCTCCTGAAGCCAGCGGTCAACCGTAAAGAGTTGCTACAAAGAGACCACCTTAATTTTCACTGCAAAGAGCAGAGTAGGGCAACAGTCTGGATAGAACAAGGACCCGGATATTCTCATCCCCTTCCTTCTTCTTATTGCCACTGTTATGATCACGCTGAAGCTGGTGGCCAGCTTTGAAAACTCCTAGCTTAATTTTTTTGATGAACTGCATCTCCCACCATCTGCCTTCACTTCCAGGGCATAGAGCACACAGGGTCTCCAGCCCTGATTCCCTTTGCTTTTGGCCCTGCAGCTCCCGACCACCTCCCTGAACTTGGAGGCTGGTTTTCAATGATGAGATGTCCTTGCTGGAGATAAACAGAATTTCTAGGACAAAAATGGAGGGATGGTGTGGGGTCCTTCCGGAGATTACGTAGGCCAGGATTGTCGGATTCCCTCCACGTTTGCCACGGCAATGCCCTCCTGAAGCCAGTGGCCAGTTTGGACTCTCCTCGTTTCATTTTACGAGGAGGCATGTCTGCCATGGACAGGTGCTTTTATTATGATGGATCCTGTCCCCATAATTGTTTTCTACTTCTGTATTGCTGCATTGTTGAACGTATCACGTCTCCTACATTTTGCTCTGTTTCAGATTTCCGTAATCCGAGTTGGATTAGGTGGCTTCTGTCACGTCCTATTGATCGCCCTGTGTCATCTGTCCTGAATCTCGGTGAGAAAATAAACAAAACACAGAAATAAATACACCGGAGTGTGTGTGTGTGGATTGCAGACACAATTGTTACCGTCTCGCTGCGGCACAGAGGAGGTCTGCCCACTACTTTGGGAACTCATGATATGTCTTTGAACACAAGATGCCTCACGTTTTGATTCAGAAAAGCACCAGGCTCTGGATTTCCCACACTATTTCTTAAAAATGTGCCCTCCGGCTCACCCTCTGTGAGCACTGATTTGTTGGTGATTCCCGGCCTGAGAGAGGCACGCCTGGCCTTGACTAGGGCCAGGGCCTTTTCGGTCCTGGCCCCGACCTGGTGGAATGAGCTCTCAAGTGAGCTGCAGGCCCTGCAGGAGCTTTCCGCATTCCGCAGGGCCTGCAAAACGGAGCTCTTCCGCCAGGTCTGTGGTTGAGGCCAGGACACTGGAAGATCACGTCCCAACCCCTCGCAGGGCTGGTGTTAGCACCTGGGCGTTGCCAGCTAGGCCCTCTCTCCTCCCTGATAATGGGTATTAGTCTTGGGATTTATTTAGGCTTGTTTTATTTATTGCCTGTTCGCTGTGTATTTTTATATTGTATCGGTATGTCCTTTTAATGGGGGTTTTAATGGGGTTTTTAATGAGGACCTTGTGACCTGCCACGAGCCATTGTATGGGAGTGGCGGGATATAAATAAAATAAAATAAAATAAAATAAAATAAAATAAAATAAAATAAAATAAAATAAAATAAAATAAAATAAAATAAAATAAAATAAAATAAAATAAAATAAAATAAAATAAAATAAAATAAAATAAAATAAATGGCAAGCCCCAGAGGAATGCATTGTCTTCCACCCTGAGCAGAAGCATTTTGCTCCTCTTCAGCTGCTGGCATTTCCATCTGAGACAGTGACAGCTCTTCAAGAGCTCGCTAGCACAAACTTCTCCATCTGATGCTACCAAGCAGGGCTTAGAGTCAGACAATTAAAGCATGCAGAGCTTAGTCCTGCCCAGAAATCTTCCCCCCTCCCACCCTGGAAACAATCCAAATGTGGACAGGCTTCCTATGGATTACTCAGCAGAAACGGCATTCAGTCCATGTTCAGAGGCACTGCCAGTGCACAACTGTACTACTCCCCAAAATGATCCAGGCCCAATACATACAGCCGACGACCAGTTTAACCTCTGACCTTTCGCTTTTCAACCACTGAAGGACCAAACTCCCCGTTCTCAGGCGATGTGGCGCAAGTGTCAAATTAGGACCGGGGAGAACCGGGTTCAAATCACCCACAGTGGGCAGTCACTCTCTCTCCGTCTAATTTATTCATGTAATTCATCTAGTCCAGGGGTAGTCAAACTGCGGCCCTCCAGATGTCCATGGACTACAATCCCCATGAGCCCCCTGCCAGCGAATGCTGGCAGGGGGCTTCTGGGAATTGTAGTCCATGGACATCTGGAGGGCCACAGTTTGACTACCCCTGATCTAGTCCAACCCCCTGTGGAATGCAGCACATCCACAATGACCTGCCCACCCACAATGGCCCCGATTCCATGCCCAGATGATGCCCCACCCAGAAACCCTGGACAGGCTGGCCGGGAAGAAATTCACCTTCCGTCCCCAGAGTGGCAATCGGCATTTCCCTGGGCGGGCAAGGAAGGGCCACAAGGGCCAAGCACCAACACAACCCCTCCTGCCCACCCACTCACCACCCGCCTAAGTCCACAAAATCAGCAATATATAAAAAATGTAAAATGCACAAGATGTCCGTGCTTTGCTCCTTTGCTTATAATCTCTTTCGTGACTGTTCTGTTATTAAAAATAAAAACTCTTTAAGTAAAAGTAGCAGGTTATGAAAGTTCTTTTGGGAAGAATCGCAGGGTTTCTCTGCCCCCCCCCCCCAATAATCCCCTCCCTTAACTCAATTTCCTATCAGTTGCCTGCCCTGCTTCTTTGCTCCTGGACAGCCGGCTGCCCGTGTACTAATTTTATAGCCCTTGGCCTCTGCAGGACCCGGCCAAGTGTGCTGGTGATGCATTGCTTGCCCGTTGCAATCTAAAACGCCTCGAAAATCAATACCCATTAGACTGCAGAAGGAACGGAGAATCCCCACAAGGATTCATTTCAATACACTGCGCCGAAATCCTTGCGATTAGGACAATAACAGGACGGTGGCTAGGGATACGAGTTAGTGGGTGGCTTTTTAGAGGAGCTGTGTGTGCATGTGTGTGTGTGTGTGTGGAGTCACAGACACTGGAAACTGAATCTGACTCCTGGGCCAGGGGGCGAGAGAGCTCAAGGTCCCAAGCTCTGGGACCTTTCCCAGAATTCTGAAATGCAGTCCTGGGAAAGGGATTACAGCCAATCACAGGAGCCCTTGCAAGAAACACATTGCTGGCCCCAGACATGGCTACCGTTCTGGGCTGGTGACCCAAACAGTCCCCTGAATCTGAATTGGAGGCCCCTGGAGTCGAGAGCTTTACACCTTCAGTCTTGAGCCCCTGTATGAGTCACTGCTCAGTTTGAGCCTGCAAGGCTGCAATGAAGTATTGCTATGAAAGCTGTAGATCAGGGGTAGTCAAACTGCGGCCCTCCAGATGTCCATGGACTACAATTCCCAGGAGCCCCCTGCCAGCGTTCGCTGGCAGGGGGCTCCTGGGAATTGTAGTCCATGGACATCTGGAGGGCCGCAGTTTGACTACCCCTGCTGTAGATAGTGGAAACACATCAGGGCCCTGTCCAAACTCCCGAAATTCCGCAGGGCCTGCAAAAGGGAGCTCCTCCACCAGGCATTTGCCTGAGACTGATCACAGGTCCCCCTCAGACTTCCCCCTCCATGACCACCTCCTTCTTCTTCTTCTTCTTCTTCTTCTTCTTCTTCTTCTTCTTCTTCTTCTTCTTCTTCTTCTTCTTCTTCTTCTTCTTCTTCTTCTTCTTCTTCTTCTTCTTCTTCCTTTCCATTTCTGCATTTATCATGGCTATGGGGTTTGCTTCCTCTAATCAGGAGGTGCAACCAGATCAACGATTCTTGCAGATACACTGGATCCGACAGGGGGAGGAGGGGGGATTAGAAGTCCACACTCCTAACCACTACACCAAGCTGGCTCTCAGAGTGGCAGGATGGCGAGGTCTGGCTCCCTCTCTTCCTGTCACGTGATCCCGATGCCAGGCTCATTGGGTTGCAGCCCTGGATAGGTTGAAAGCCCCACTGCATTTTGTGATGGACAGTCCTGCTACATCTCTGCGGTGGCTTCCAACGCAGGGCCGCAGCAGTCGCCTGCCCCCAGAGGAGGCAGCCTGTTGTGCCTCTGCATGAGGCACTGCTCTATGTTTCCGTCCAAGCAGGAGCCACGCCCAAACTAATGAACCAACCGCAGCTTTGGTGCATGACTTCACAAAAAGGCACAAGAGGCATCGTCTTTGCAGCTGCCAAAGGGCTCTCCCAGTTGGCCTCATCCCTGTTGGAACCACTTTGTGCCCATTTCCTTTGTTACAATCTCCAAAGTACTGGCCGGCTCATCCGGAATGGGGACAGCTGCTGCTTAAAGCATGAAAACAAGTCAGGCCGGCTCTATCCACAGGCTGCTTTCCTCCCATTTAAAAAGCTACTTTGTGCCTCGTGAGAGTTGCTAAAGTGCACGCAGTAGAGATCATTGTGGCCTGCTTTCCCTGCTCTAAACCAAAGTATTCTGACCGAGCAGTGATATCAGGGCTCTCTCAGCCCCACCTCCCTCACAGGGTGTCTGTTGTGGGGAGAGGAAGGGAAGGCGACTGTAAGCCACTTTGAGACTCCTTTGGGTAGAGAAAAGCGGCATCTAAGAACCAACTCTTCTTCTTCCTCAGTAAAATCAGGGCTCTCTCAGCCTCACTTCCCTCACAAGGTGTCTGTGGTGGGGAGAGGAAAGGGAAGGCGATTGTAAGCCACTTTGAGAAAGAGAAAAGTGGCATATAAGAACCAACTCTTCTTCTCCTCTTTTCCAGTCCCATGGTCAAAACGGAAAACAACCCTATTTGACCCGGCAGGCAGGACTACAGCAGGAACGGGGTTTTTTAGAATCACAAGTATTCAACCATCAAGTTTACCCGTTTTAATTTAAACAGGCATCCCAGTCCAGTCCCTTCAGGCAGTACAGTAAGAGATGCCGGGTCATGCATGGCCAGAAAACCCACAATGGCTTTAACGGTCGGAAAGAACGGTTTTGGAGCAGGGAGGGCAGGACAGGAAAGCTGCCTGTTCATGTTCTTGCCCCTCTGCTTACCAGCTAACTTTTAAAATCGGCCCAGTTTTGACCTGAGTGGGGCAGCTGGGCCAGGAATGTCCAGCTCCCTATGGAAGTCAGGCAAAGACCTTTTTGGCCATCTTTCCTCCAGTGGGAACGGCCACAAAAGGGCCAGGAAAATCCTCCCAGAGCAAGAGTGAGCATCGTAAAAGAGAACAGGGTTCTCTCTCAAAAGCCTTTTTTGGGGTTTGCACTGGTAGGAGCGACGGACAAGAAGCCTTCGGCCCTCATCCGTACTGTGGGAGAGAGGTGGAAGTACATCTTTCTGAGAGTCTCAAGAGACCTCGATGCCACGAGCCATACTGGGAAACAGACGGGACACTCCCAGATTCCATTGGCCGACTCTGATTCTAAACCAAGTGGATTCTGAATGGCATTGCAGTGGTGCAGGTTTTTAGGCCAGTTTGGTGTAGTGGTTAGGAGTGCGGACTTCTAATCTGGCATGCCAGGTTCGATTCTGCGCTCCTCCACATGCAGCCGGCTGGGTGACCTTGGGCTCGCCACAGCACTGATAAAACTGTTCTGACCAAGCAGGAATATCAGGGCTTTCTCAGCCTCACCCACCCCACAGGGTGTCTGTTGTGGGGAGAGGAAAGGGAAGGCGACTGTAAGCTGTTTTGAGCCTCCTTCGGGTAGGGAAAAGCGGCATATAAGAACCAACTCTTCTTCTTCTTCAGTAATATCAGAGCTCTCTCAGCCTCACCTCCCTCACAGGGTGTCTGTTGTGGGGAGAGGAAAGGGAAGGCGATTGTAAGCCGCTTTGAGACTCCTTCGGGTAGAGAAAAGCGGCATATAAGAACCAACTCTTCTTCTTCTAGGCACTTGTCAACCTCAGGAGAAGACAGAGGCGTTGGGGGTGACGGTGGCAATTGTGAGAACGGGGCCTTCGTTTTTCAGCCTGTGCTAGAAGCAGCAGATGACAAAGCTGTTATGAGGAACGGTAACTTATCAGGACATAGCTTAGCGGCTGTGGGGTTCGGTGACTGTTTTGCGGCTGGGGGTGAATTCTTCTAACAGGGTTTCACATTGTATGTTTCACGTGGGGGGTTTTATCTTGTCGCCCACCGTGAGACGTATTGCTTGGAGCGGCGGGAAATAAATCAAATAAATAAATAAATAAATAATGCAGGATTGGCCAAAGCAGGGCTCTCCAGATGTCCATGGACTGCAATTAGCATGAGACCTCAGCAGCATGGCCAGTTGGCAGGGGATCATGGGAATCGTTGTCCGTGAACATCTGGAGAGCCACAGTTTGGCCACCCCTGCCCCTTCTCAAACACTTTTTTGGGGGGGTTATTTATGTAGAACATGGGGGGGGGATACACAAATGAGAGGTCATCATGGCAGTGGCTGATTCCTATTTAGAATCATAGAGTTGGAAGGGGCCATACAGGCCGTCTAGTCCAACCCCCTGCTCAACGCAGGATCAGCCCAAAGCATCCAAGAAAAGTGTGTATCCAACCTTTGCTTGAAGACTGCCAGTGAGGGGGAGCTCACCACCTCCTCTGGCAGCCTATTCCAGCCTGTTTCAAACTGACTTAGCTGCCTCAGGCCCAGAGAGCAGAGAGGAGGGATAAATAAGTAACATGGAATAGTTTCTGAGTGTTGCCCACAGGACAGCAAGGGCAGCGATGGTGGATCAAGCTAATTTGGCGTTGGACACCAGACGCTAGTTCAGAAGGACACCCTCATCCTCACTCTCTCCAATATATATGTACTAGTATTAGAGCCCGCTGAAACTAAAATTCAGCGGGCGCTAGGGGTCTGGGGAGCTTCCCCCCGATCCGGAAAAAAGCTCCCCAGGCCCCTGGGAAGGCGACCCGCGGCTCTGCGAGCCGTGGATCGCCTTCCCTGGGGCCTGGGGAGCTTTTTTCCTCCCCCCCCAACCCGGAAAGGAAGGAAAAAAGCTCCCCAGGCTCCAGGGAAGGCGATCTGCGGCTGGCAGAGCCGCAGATCGCCTTCCCTGGAGCCTGGGGAGCTTTTTTCCTCCCCCCCCAACCCGGAAAGGAAGGAAAAAAGCTCCCCAGGCTCCTGGGAAGGCGATCTGCGGCTGGCAGAGCCGCAGATCGCCTTCCCTGGAGCCTGGGGAGCTTTTTTCCTTCCCCCCCCAACCCGGAAAGGAAGGAAAAAAGCTCCCAAGGCTCCTGGGAAGGCGATCTGCGGCTGGCAGAGCCGCAGATCGCCTTCCCTGGAGCCTGGGGAGCTTTTTTCCTTCCCCCCCCAACCCGGAAAGGAAGGAAAAAAGCTCCCCAGGCTCCTGGGAAGGCGATCTGCGGCTGGCAGAGCCTTCCCTGGAGCCTGGGGAGCTTTTTTCCTTCCCCCCCCAACCCGGAAAGGAAGGAAAAAAGCTCCCCAGGCTCCAGGGAAGGCGATCTGCGGCTGGCAGAGCCTTCCCTGGAGCCTGGGGAGCTTTTTTCCTCCCCCCCCCCACCCGGAAAGGAAGGAAAAAAGCTCCCCAGGCTCCAGGGAAGGCGATCTGCGGCTGGCAGAGCCTTCCCTGGAGCCTGGGGAGCTTTTTTCCTCCCCCCCCCCACCCGGAAAGGAAGGAAAAAAGCTCCCCAGGCTCCAGGGAAGGCGATCTGCGGCTGGCAGAGCCTTCCCTGGAGCCTGGGGAGCTTTTTTCCTCCCCCCCCAACCCGGAAAGGAAGGAAAAAAGCTCCCCAGGCTCCAGGGAAGGCGATCTGTGGCTGGCAGAGCCTTCCCTGGAGCCTGGGGAGCTTTTTTCCTCCCCCCCCCCACCCGGAAAGGAAGGAAAAAAGCTCCCTAGGCTCCAGGGAAGGCGATCTGCGGCTGGCAGAGCCTTCCCTGGAGCCTGGGGAGCTTTTTTCCTCCCCCCCCCCCACCCGGAAAGGAAGGAAAAAAGCTCCCCAGGCTCCAGGGAAGGCGATCTGCGGCTGGCAGAGCCGCAGATCGCCTTCCCTGGAGCCTGGGGAGCTTTTTTCCTTCCCCCCCAACCCGGAAAGGAAGGAAAAAAGCTCCCAAGGCTCCTGGGAAGGCGATCTGCGGCTGGCAGAGCCGCAGATCGCCTTCCCTGGAGCCTGGGGAGCTTTTTTCCTTCCCCCCCAACCCGGAAAGGAAGGAAAAAAGCTCCCCAGGCTATAGGGAAGGCGATCTGCGGCTGGCAGAGCCACAGATCGCCTTCCCTGGAGCCTGGGGAGCTTTTTTCCTCCCCCCCCCCGATCCGGGAAAAAGATCCCCAGGCCCCGGGGAAGGCGAGGCGCGGCTCTGGCAGCCGCGGATCGGCTTCCCTGGGGCCTGGGGACCTTTTTTCCTCCCCCCCCCCCCGATCCGGAAAAAAGATCCCCAGGTCCCGGGGAAGGCGAGGCGCGGCTCTGGCAGCCGCGGATCGGCTTCCCTGGGGCCTGGGGAGCTTTTTTCCTTCCCCCCCGATCCGGAAAAAAGATCCCCAGACCCCGGGGAAGGCGAGGCGCGGCTCTGGCAGCCGCGGATCGGCTTCCCTGGGGCCTGGGGACCTTTTTTCCTCCCCCCCCCGATCCGGAAAAAAGATCCCCTGGTCCCGGGGAAGGCGAGGCGCGGCTCTGCCAGCCGCGGATCGGCTTCCCTGGGGCCTGGGGAGCTTTTTTCCTTCCCCCCCGATCCGGAAAAAAGATCCCCAGGCCCCGGGGAAGGCGAGGCGCGGCTCTGGCAGCCGCGGATCGGCTTCCCTGGGGCCTGGGGAGCTTTTTTCCTTCCCCCCCCCGATCCGGAAAAAAGATCCCCAGGCCCCGTGGAAGGCGAGGCGTGGCTCTGGGGGCTCCGTGGGGCGGCGGCTCCGTCTCACGTCGGCTGTCTTCTTCCGAGGTGGTGGCGGCCAGGGGCTCCGTGGGGCGGCGGCTCCGTTTTGCGTAGGCTCTCTTCTTCTCCGACGGCGGCAGCGGCGGCAGGTAGGCCTCGGCAGAAGCGCAAAGGAGCAACTGCGAGCCGCGCTGTGCTCGGCTCGCAGTTGCGCGGGGCTGGGAATCGGAGGGACCAATCGGCAGGCGCTTCGCGCCTGCCGATTGCTCCCTCCGATTGTCTGTCATGAGGAAGGGTCCAATCTGGACCCTTCCTCATCCCGGACTCATCCCGCCCCAGGACCTCTTACTGTTTTATTTAGTCCGTGGCGCCCGCGGCGCCACGGGCGGTGTTAAGATGTGAAGGGTGGGGCATCCTGTTCTTTTGCCTATTCTTTTGCCAGCCTGTTTGTGAGAGTTGGAGAGAAGCAACAATTGATTGGTTTAGTGCAGGGGTAGTCGACCTGTGGTCCTCCAGATGTCCATGGACTACAATTCCCATGAGCCCCTGCCAGCATTTGCTGGCAGGGGCTCATGGGAATTGTAGTCCATGGACATCTGGAGGACTACAGGTTGACTACCCCTGGTTTAGTGCATCTGGATCCTGCCTTTCCTTCAAAAAACAAACAAACAGATGCAAACCCACAAGAACCTCAAGCTACCATCATCTAAAAACCCAGCCAGGATAATCAGGCTTAGAGAGAATGACTTGCCCAAGGCCATGCAGTAAGGCCGCGATTTGAACTCAGCTCTCCCCAGCCCAAACCCTCCAGCTCCCAGTACATCGCACTGGCTCTCATAAAGTACAAAAGAGGTATGTTACTGACGTTCAATGATCTACAGAGGTGATTCAAGACAAATTCAAGAAGCGCTTTCACGTAGGACCGCGTAGAAAGGGCCGAAAAAGACAGCACAGAAAGGGCAGCAGAGGAATTTCAAGTGAAACGTTTTTTTAAAAGAACGAAAAGGAGGAAGGAGCTGGAAACTTAAGGGAAAGAACCCTCAGCTACCAAGGTACACAACACCGGAGTACATGGAAGATTTCGGGACACGCACAGTTTCCACCAGCCCCTATACCGACCAGCTAACAAAACAATCTCTAGCGTTTAAAACAAAGCACTTTGAGACATCCCTTCCTTCCTTCCTAGAACCATTCGTCCCAAACAACCTCTGCTCAATCCTAAACATGCACAGCGGACGGCAGCTCTACATACCTCGCGCTCCTTCCCTTCGGTCTGCCTCGCCGCGTAAAACTATTTTCGCCATTGCCGACAACTTTCGAGGGGGCTTTCCTGAACATTTCACGGAAACCTGCTCCCAGCCAGCCAGACAGCTCTCTCTCTCTCTCTTCCTCCTACCACTGCCCCAATGTAGGGACCGTGGCATCGCGAGCCACCTTTCCAGAAAGACGCAGGGAGTCACTGAAGACCTCACCGAGGTCGGCTGCTCAACCACCTCCCGAAAACCTGTTTCTCCGACCACTAAGGAAACCTCAGTCGGACAGATCGGAATGCAATAACTTGGGGGGGGGGGATATGCTAGCATTTCTCCCTTGAAGCATGCATATGGCAAAGCCCGGTCTATAAGCCTTGCTTTGCCTCTCAGTCCCTCAAGCGCCAGCCTCAGACCCAAACTCACCCGGTTTCTCGGAATCCTGCTCATTAAAAGAAAAGTTCTGGCTTATTGGGGCGTCCACCGGGTGCTCTTAATGAGCGGACAGGCGGGGCGTCACTGGGGCGGGCGGGCGGGGGGGGGGAGTGTCAAGACCAAGCGTCAAAAGCAATCGCGGACTGAGACGAGTCCCTCCCGGGTCCGCGGATTTTTAGCAGCAGATCCATTAGGCCTATTAAGGCCTCCTCCGCCTCCCGCTCGGCTTCGCTAAATTATTCAAGACTTTCCCTTGCTCTAAAAGCATTTGGAGGGGCAACCAAATTATGAGTATTGGCATTGCTGCTTTTCTTTCTATAAGCGGAGAGCTGCAAGGTGCAGGGAGGAGACGCCTCCTGCCTCTTGGCAGCTGCTGTGACGGAAGACAAAGCTGTGACGGAAGACGAAGAGACGGGGTGATGAATGGCCACACGGATGCCCGGGGGGTTCCTCCTCATGTCACCAGCAATAACTTTGCCCAGGACAGGACGAAATTCCTTCCTTTGTGGTCTGCAGTAGGAAAGATGGTGCTCCGCCCTTCGTAGAACTTATTTATTTATTTATTTATTTGGGTTTTTATACCGCCCTTTCTTTACAGCTCTGGGCGGTTTACACGGAACATTATAACTTTACATTAAAAGGTGCAAGCACCGGGTCGTGTCTGACCCTTGGGGTGATGCCCTCTAGCGTTTTCATGGCAGACTCAATACGGGGTGGTTTGCCAGTGCCTTCCCCAGTCATTACCGTTTTACCCCCTTTACCGACCTCGGAAGGATGGAAGGCTGAGTCGACCTTGAGCCGGCTGCTGGGATCGAACTCCCAGCCTCATGGGCAGAGCTTTCAGACTGCATGTCTGCTGCCTTACCACTTTGTGCCACAAGAGGCTCTGTAACTTTACATAGAACATTGTAATAATCTATAACATTATACGAGTTCCAACAGAACTTAATAAACTTAATAAAACTTAAGTTCCTGCTGTCGAGAGATCTGCTCATGGCCAGGCCCTCCTGCCAAATGTTGCATTTCCCCAGCAAAGGTTTTCCCAACAGAAGCTGGAGTCCAGATTTCAGGCATCTGCAGAAAAACCACACCTTTCCAAATCCATGGTCTTAGAAGGATGGAACGGTGTTCCGGGTGACACTGTTTCTGGGCTCACAGAGCTTCCTGCGAATGAAATCCAGTGGTTCTACCCACCCCTGCCAAACACAAGGGACTGGGGAGAGGCGAGAGAGAGAGAGAGAGAGAGAGAGAAAGGAGATTTCCAGCCAAGGTGGAATCTCAGCCCTGAGCAAACTGGAGTGAAAGTTTCAATTAGCTTGATTCTCTCCTTCTCGATCTGCACAACAAGCAAGATCTTTGTTTTGAGGGAAGAACCACATTCCTTCAGGTAGGTCAACACCTGTACATTTGGGAGAGCAAGGGCTTTCGGCATTGGGGCCCAGCAGCCGGGTGGATTCGGAAAGGTCAGCCGCTGCGTTTCCCTGGGCAGTGATTCGGCTAATATGGACTATTCCAAAGCTAAGTGGCTCCTTAATTCTCAATGGTAAAAATGATGGGGAGAGATTATTTGCTTTTTATCCCTCCTCTTAATGCACTTTCCCAGATTAACAGGGCCTGGATGGACTCCCAGATGCGCTCGGGGGAAAAAAAAAAAAGCTAATTGGTCTGGATTTTGCCAACACATCATCCTCTTTGCAGATGTACATCATCACCCGACGTGCCGGAGGAGGCCGGCAGGATCCTGCCGGGGCAGATGCTGGCAGGAGAGAAGCTTGTGAAGTAGGTGGGACTGAGAGAGCTCTAACAGAACTGCTCTATGAGAACAGCTCTATCAGTGCTCTGGCAAGCCCAAGGTCACCCAGCTGGCTGCATGTGGAGGAGCAGGGAACCAAACCCGGCTCGCCAGATGAGAAGCTGGCTCAAGCACTATCCACCTGTTTGCAAGCTTCCCTCTACAACAATCTGCTTTTAAAAATGTGAAAGCTGAATTTAACACGCAAAATGCAGGGTTGTTTTTTTCTCTCTCTGAAAGGGCAAGTTTTTCCAGTGAAGATGACAGATCCATATCCCAACCCGTTAAACACTGGTGCAGCTCTCAGCCTTAGCCCCCCCCCCCCCCACGCTTTGTCTTGTGTAGTTATGGATTTTTGTTCACTGCTTTACTTGTTAGGCTTGGGTTTTTTAAAGTTTTGCAAAACCGCTCCAGGGATGGCGACGGCGTGTGACGTACCGGTGCTGACCAATCCGTGCTGTGCATAATGGAGTTCTGCTGCAGTCAATAAATAGACCTCAGCTCATGAATAGGGAATCAGGACAGTGAGAGGGCTTTTCGGAGTTGGCCCACTGGTCAAAGGGCCGTGATGCCTGTATATACCTTGAGAGTCAAGGGAGACTTGGGACAATTCAGAGCGCGCCACAAAAGCTTCGAGTCGCAAGCAATTATTTCAGTGACAAGAAGGACATTGAATGCTTTTTTGTTCTTTCTTGATTTCTGCCCCGGTTTGGTAATTGCTGCTCCATCTGGCGTTTTCATTTATTTGTATCTCTTCATGCCGAGAATGCCTGAATCTTACGCTGGGATTAGAATGGAGTACTCCTTGCTCCAGGCTCTGCCTCAAAAACAACGCTGATCTAAAACACCCTCACAGCATCACGGAGGGTGTTTGGGATCCTTTCCTTTGACGTCTGGAGAGTGGGGAGGGGCATTGTGGGTTCAGCTCTCCCCCCAAATAGAAAAAGAAGAGTTTCTTTTCATGCTGCGCTTTTCACTACCCCAAAAAGTCTCAAAGCAGCTTAAAATCGCCTTCCCTTCCTCTCCCCAACACAGGCACCCTGTGAAGTACGTGGAACTGAGAGGACTGCTCTATGAGAGCAGTTCTATCAGTGCTGTGTCAAGCCCAAAGTCACCCAGCTGGCTGCCAGTGGAGGAGCGGGGAATTCAATCCGGCTTGCCAAATCGGCCCAAGGTCACCCAGCAAATTTCCACAGAAAAGTGGAATCTTTTTTTTCTTTACCGTTGAGAAACCCCTAAAACATTCTGGTAGTTAATAATCTCATCTTCATTGCTGTAGCCCTGAGACAGTAGAAGACAAATGCAAAATCATGGCAACACCAAGATGGATAAGAAAAACTCAGTCTAAAGACAATCCCAGGACCTTTTCTGCACTGGAGGTTTTGTGCTGGGATGCAGGCTGGAGTTTGAGCCGGGCAGGTTTCTCCGCCTCTTCCTGCTCACGCACAGAGGAGCGTTTGGCCCGGTGCACCTTGTCCGTCCCAGATTTGTGCTCCCAAACGGGAGCCAGAGCAGTAAAATCCCCAGTGCAGAAATGGTCTGAAATCACCCCAGGTCCTTTGCATTTCCTTCTAAAAATGACAAGGCACCTTATCCTACTTCCGACAACCTCGCTGGGATTTCCATCCACCCAGGCTGGATGTTTCCGATAGCTGCGTGGAACATCTGTGTGATGCAGCTTTCAAGGCCTTGGCTCTTGCCCCCAAATGAAATGAAGCCAGCTTACATCCCGTTTTACTTCTGCTTCTTTCCCCCCTTGTTGTCTTGTGCGCTGTGAAAACCAAGACGGCGTTCTTCTTGGGGCAGACGTCTGCCTTCCTATTGACTTGTTCTAAGTGCTAAGTGCATGGATGGATCTAAGTAAATAAGTGGGAGGTCACCAAACCGCGGTCCCTTGGCAGAATCCATGCACCTGCTCATTCACAGCCACCAATACAATCACCGACCTGAAACACAACAGGTAACCCACTAAAAATGTTAAACGATGAGGTGTTTTCTTTACAGTGGATTCAAACGGTCTGAAGACGGCATACAAGGAAGAAGTCAAACCATTCCAGACCCGTGGGATGGAACACCAAAGAAGTCTGAGTGATCCTTCCACCCTGGTTTTCAGACACTCAGAGGCGCCAAATATCAATTTCATTTGTTTCATGCAACTTCCCCCCTCCCGTAAACCTCGACGTACTATTTGCATGATGGAGGAAGTTGCAGCAGAAGCTTTTCACGCAAACTCACTTTGGTTTTAGACGGTCGCAGCACGCATTGTTTCTGGGAAGGCGTCCCAGATGAAATCACCTTTTTCCCCCTGGGCGATTAGTGCATTTTCACGACAGCATGCTGCATGGTGCTCTAAATGGGCAAGACTGTATCTTACACAGGAAGATGTTGCAAGGTTGTGTGACGTTGCAAGGTTGTGTCTTCCTCCCACTACAAAGCTGCCCTTGAGAGCAGCTATCAACTCACATCTGTGAGGTTTACATATTATTTTTTTTGGCAACAGCTATCCAGGAACAAGCAAGAAAGTTACAAAACGGGTAGAAAACACATCCTCATTTTGAAAGAAACATGACCCAGCTACTTTTCTGAAGTGAAGTAGGCTTGGGGTTCCGTCCGTATGTGGTTCGGACAACTCTGGGTATGGACGAAAGTAGGAAGGGAGATGTTATAAATAAAGAACTTTTACAAAGAGCTCATCTCTAAGTATTGAAAAAGGACAATCCTATTTGCGGTCTGATCGATACGAGGACTTTTCAAATTGTATAGCTTGCTGTTCTTCTGAAAGAACCACACTAAGGTGACCAGGGACCCCTATTTCCCCAACAGGCAGGAATTCAGGATACACAAAGTTCTTCAGGAATGGAGACGCAGTTATAGCACCTGCCAGTTTCCCTAAAGCCACGGGAGCCAGGAAGAAAGAGGCACAATTTTTAACACACAACAAGGGGGGAAATCTAGAGGAACCAAGCACCAGGGGCCCCGGGGGGAGACCACAAAAGGCTAATATTCACCTGCCCACAGCTACCCCATGAGCGAGTCAGATGCACCATTTGCCAAGACGAAAAAGAACGCGGTTACCTGTAAAACTGGAGCTGTCGTTTGGGACTCCCGTAGCGAGCACTTCCGACAGCAGAAAGGGAAAGAAAGAAGAAATGTTCCACAGGTCACAGGTGGGAAAGGGAAAAGGAAAGAAAAAAACCAAGGACAATCTAGTTCCCCCCCTCCCCTTTTCCACTTCTGGCCTTCCCTGTCAAAAAATTTCCTGTGCATGCTTGTTATCATCGCTTAAGGATGAGCTGGTAAAAAACTTTGACAACAGCGCCATCAAGTGGAAGGCCAAGGTTCGTGCTGCCAGAGGGATGTTCTGCGCAAGCATAGTGTGGAAAGCAGGGTTTTTCAGGCTATGTGGGAATGCACAACAAGGTCAGTACCCAGGATCAGATACGATTGGTGAGAGAGGGGGAAGCCTCAGAGTGCCTAGTGGAGTTTGGCAATCAACAAACGACTCCCTTGCAGGTTCGTGAAAAATATTCGCAGCCTTCACTCGATATTTGTTATGCCCAATATTCACCACCTTTGGATATTTGCTTCAAACGGTTGAATTAAACTGCCCCAAAGCATTCAGCATCAATTCCAAGAGCGTTCAGCCCCCCTTTGCTCTCCGAAAATGTCCATTTTCTTCGTTTGCCCAGCTCTTGATTCTGTGTCTCACTGGGCAAGTTGTACTCTTTTGAAAACTAATTCCTGACTTTGCTCCTCTCCCTGTTCCCCAGAAATGTTTATTCGCCGCCTTGCTGGTTTCTGGAATTTTTGGGGAGAAATATTGCACAATTCCCTTTTCAATATTTCTTCATAGATCAGGGTTAGAAACCAGCTTTTGATTTAACAAAGAATGAGATTTTGGGGGAGATGAATTCCGCGCCCAATCTCCCGCCCGCAAAGGTATGCGTTCTCCATGCATTGCCTGCCAAAGGGAAACCCTAATCAAATCTGCCAAGGAATGAAATTTTGGAAACATATTACAAGCTTACCTGTAGATCATGCCTGGGGAGCCCGTCTGTCTGTTTGAGAATCTAGCCGGGGAGTCCGTGGTGGATTCCGGATACATGGAGCCAACCTCTTGGTTCCAGGTGAGGTTTTTTCAAAACCCTCTGCGTGAAATAGAGAGAAGGGCACAGTTACGTAATGGTGCCAAGCCAAAGAAGCCTTTTCCCATTGACTTCCATGCAGGCAGATCCCAAAACTGGAACGATTCTTTCTCTAAAACGCTCTGCCTTTCTCAGGATGTCCCAGGGTTCATCGGACCAGCTCCCTCTCTCACTGGAGGGATGGTAGGGCCTCAGGCCGAACAAAATGGGATTAGAATAGATTATAGACGATGTCCACTGCTGCCTGTTACACAGTTGTTTTACTGTTAATTGGGTAAATTATGGGGCTTTTATTGTATTTTTAATATTTTATTATGTAAACCTGCTGGGGAACAGCGGCATATAAATCTAAAAATAAATAAATAAATCTGTTCCCATTGTAGCAAGAATGGCCTGAACAAAAACTCACAGCGGGCTTTGCATTTTTATTCCTCCCTCCCCCACAAGCCCGGCCCCATGTCCTTCCAGATCGCAGGTTCATGCACTTTCAAGCACGCAAACGGGAAAAAGAATAGAAACTCCACATTCTACAGGCACTTGCTCCAAACTGTATACAACTCGGCTTGTTCCTGACACACCAGATCCACAAAAGTGGGGTGTTTTGTTTTTTAAAGCAGGCTAATTGAAAAATTTGAACCCCTAAGGCAAAATGCTGGAAAACCTCCTACATTTTTCACAGGATTCCACCTCGCCACATTAAATTAAGCAGCCCCATCTGCTGAATTGTACCTGGGTTGAAAAACATGGAGGTGCTGGAGCAGAGGCTGCCCGTTATAATGCAGACACCTTTTCCAGCCTTGTGACTCCAAGCCAGGGGTGGGCAACTTGTGACTCTCCAGATGTGCATGGACTACAATTCCCATGAGCCCCTGCCAGCACGTGCTGGCAGGGGCTCGTGGGAATTGTAGTCCATGCACATCCGGAGAGCCGCAGTAGCAAACTGCGCCCTTAGCGGCTGTTCTCAGGTGCCACCTTCTCGGAGAGGACTTTTGGTTTGACTTTAATGCCTTATTCTTTCATCTTCCCTCCCTTCCACCGGGCATGACCTTTCCTGACCGGGATTTTGGGGGCTCTCATGCAAGGGAGCACGAGCAACTCCATAGCTTGGATGATGTGGGATGAGCCTCCGGGTAGGGCAGTATAGAAATATAATGAATGAATGAATGAATGAATGAATGAATGAATGAATGAATGAATGAATGAATGAATGAATGAATGAGGAAACTGAGAATTCTCCTCCACTGCTTTGGATCTTCTTAGGTGCTTTGTCAAAAGTTACAACGGCTGACGCTCGAAAGGAGAACAGTCTTGTGGCTTCGCGAAGGGCAACGAACCAATAGCAGCACCAGCATCCAGGCAAAGATGTATGTGGTGGGCCTCAGAGAAAGCCTCATTTGGGCTACTTGACCTACTAGGATCGTGTTCTTCTTTAACGCTTGGCTCTCAAAAATCGTCTCGTCCCGAGACAGGCCGGAGCCTCTGCCTCTAAAATAAGACCTGCGAAAAAGAGGACAGAAAGCGGAACCCTCGGTATCTGCTAGAGGATCTTGCCAAGAATGGGACTGCTCCAAGGTGACATCACAGCAGGGAAGGGGGGGGGGAGAGATCCCTGTCTTCCTTCCCTGCCTCGTCCAGCTGTGACCTTGGGCTTCGATGCGCATCACATGAAGATGCGCATCACATGAAGAGCTAGGCGATAAATCCAGCAGAATGCAAGAAGGGTCTTAGAGAACCACCGTGATAGTTAAGGGTGGTGGCCTTTAATCTGGAGAACCGGGTTTGATTCCCTGTTCCTCCACATGCAGCTGGGTGACCTTGTGCTGGTCTCAGTTCTCTTCCGGCTGCTGTTTACCATCGAGTTGGAATGGGAAGAATCCCGAAAATTGATTAAAAAAAAGGCAAGCATGTTAATGTTCTGCTCTTATTTGTGTTTATTTATTATGCCTTCAGGCTCCGTCTTTATCCAAAGCTCAGTTCCACACGGCAGGAGCAGGAGGGGTGGGTGGGAAACAGCACCCAAGTTGCATTCTGAAAATCACCGTCGCTCTCGCTGGTTTACCTGGCCGACAACCGGTGGAAATCCTTCTCAGCAGGCATCTCAGAACCAGTCAACCCCCCTGGCGCCCTTCCAGAACAAAAGCCCGCTGGCACGCTGATTTCTTTCTCTGACTGCCTGAGTCAATGAATATCAATGCCTGCATGAGGGATTCCTACGGAAACTATGCTAGTTGCAGAGAAATGGGCTTTCAGGTGAATAAAACTTGGGAGGAGAAGTTAGGACAAAGCCATGTGTGTTACAATCCTAACTTTCAACAGTTTGAGATTGGAGAAGCTGGTATGTTCCTGGAATATGTTTCCATGTCAATTTTGACTTTTAACTACAGGCACAAAGATGTTAGAAAACTCATTCGATCGCATAGGGAAGATGGGGGCAAAGCTGGTTGGGGCCAAACAGGCTGGGAGTTCAATCCCAGCAGCCGGCTCAAGGTCGACTCAGCCTTCCATCCTTTCGAGGTCGGTAAAATGAGTACCCAGCTTGCTGGGGGGTAAACGGTAATGACTGGGGAAGGCACTGGCAAACCACCCCGTATTGAGTCTGCCATGAAAACACTAGAGGGCGTCACCCCAAGGGTCAGACATGACCCGGTGCTTGCACAGGGGATACCTTTTACCTTTATAGCATCTATATATGTCTATTTTAAGATCTGAATAACATTCTGGCTGGATTCAGCAGAGTTGGGTTGGGGAGATTATTGTTCCGCCATCTTGCTTGCGGGATACCATGGGCGACGTACTGTTGTTCTGATGGGTTTTTATGGGATATTGTCTTATGGTTTTAATTGTAAGCCGCTGCGAGGCGGCAGAAGTCGCGAGAGGCGGGATACAAATCTAAACATAAATAAATAAATAAATAAATAAATAAATAAATAAATAAATAAATAAATAAATGAATGAATGAATGAATGAATGAATGAAATTAACTGCTCTCGCCGACCATAACATTTATTGATGCTTTGACCCCTTTTGAGACAGGCCAGTGCTTCTCAAAACAGCATAACCTTTCTCTAAAAATGCAGCAAAGGCTGATTAAAATGTTATTTGTTGGGGTGGGGGGGGGTGAGTGTGAAATGTTGCTGGAAAGAATCTGGGCACAGGTAGAATGCAAAGGTGTTTGGCTGCCTCCCCTCCTCCCTTTGGGTCTGCTGATGGCAGATGGCAGCTGGGAAGGGGCGTTGGAGTGTGCTCACTTGGAGATGGACCAGGCCCAATCTCCCCCACCCACCTCCCCCGAGCATCGGTGCAAGAGTCCCTGCTGCTGCTTTGGAAGGCGGCACACACAAAAAACTGCCCTCCGGTCGGCACAGAGGCCAAATTGGCATCGTCTCTCAGCTCCTCCAGCGACAGATTTCAATCTCTCTGGAGCAGGAGGGTGCTGAGCTCCCTGCCTTAATTCACTTAATTCACTAAGCGACTGAAATGCAGACGATGTGGGCTCGCCTATAGCATTCCACCATGTTTGTGGCTAGGTCTGTAGTGGTTCCCTCCCCGCAGGTGGCACCCCTGGCTATACCAGCATAATCGGTGCTAATAAAATAGCAACCTGGCTTTGAAAACTGGCCAACCTGTGCCCTGGGCTCCCTAAATCCCACCAGTCCAGGCCTGGATCATAGAGACATGCAGCAGTGTGAAAAAAAAATCAAGCATTCCATCCACCCCTGGGGATCTACACTGAGATTCCACAAACCTGAGATGTGCGTGTATGTCAGGGGTAGTCAAACTGCGGCCCTCCAGATGTCCATGGACTACAATTCCCAGGAGCCCCTGCCAGCGTTCGCTGGCAGGGGCTCCTGGGAATTGTAGCCCATGGACATCTGGAGGGCCGCAGTTTGACTACCCCTGGTGTATGTGAAGGGGAGGGGGAAAGTTTCCTGACTCCAGCAGTCTTTGTCTGCTCTTTTCCTAGTTTTATATCTCGGAAGCAACTCAGCAAGCATAACGTACACAGATACGCACCATGCTGTGCCCGGGGGCGGGAAGGAGGAGACCTACTAAAATAAATTGGGGTCATAAACTAAAATTAGAAAAAAAAAACAACTAGAAACCGGCATTTAGAGGAAAGTTGGCATTCTTGCCAAGCCCCATTCTCGGCATCAAAAAGGAGAAAAACCCTCAGTTTGAGCCTTGCCTATACGGAAAACTAGCCCCCCCTCCTTTCCCCCGGTTGTGGACAGCCAGTCTTAAAGCTTCTCCGCCACAATCAGGGCTATGAAACCTTTATCCAGCAAAGCGAAGGACTTGGGATTAGAGAACCCCCTGCCAGAGCATAATCTAATCAATATATATACACATATACTTCATTTAGGCAGGTGACCGATGCGACACTGAGATTTCGACATCACACACACAGTTGCACCCTCCCTGTGCACCCTCCCTGTTGCACCCTCCCCGTGCACTGCGGATCGTCTGCAGACAGCTGTTTGACATCCCTCTGCGAAAGAGCCCCTTCCGTTCGAGACATTGCATTTTTTAAAGGAAAAAAAAAAAACTTTACTTTCTCGGCCGTGCTTGAGAAAAGCCACGAGAAAGAAACGAACAAAGGAGACGAATTCGTGCCTCAACCTTCCTAAAACACACACACTTCTTCTGCACCAAAGAAGATGGGAAAGGGGGGGGGGAAAGCAACCCCGATTTCAGAAAATTCCTCTGGCTGCCATGGAAACGGCGACACCGAATATACCCAGTCAATCTCAGAACCAGCACCTGAGGGGGGGTATATGACCTATACTGCAACAAGAGAATCTCTTCTGTTCACGGGTCTGTTTGGTACGACTAGGCTCCTTAAAGGCAAGCCTGGGGGAACATGGTAAGAGGTGAGAATGGGCCCAGGAGAGGGGAAATATATACCTGCCTCTGTGTGTGTGTGTGTGGGAGGCTATTACGGTCTTCTCTCTTTATGCATGACCCTGCTCACAACAAAAAAAGAAAAGTCCATTGACTCCGGACTGCATTCCTTCTGCTAAACGGACAAGGGTAGGGAGCCAAAGGAGCGCAGGCATGCAGCAAAACCCTGCCCCAGGATGGCGCGCAAAACGAAAGGCACAGACTGAAATAAAGCTGACCTACCTTGATGTATTTATTTTTAATGGCATAGGGATCCAGCAACGAGGAGAGAGCGACGGAAGACAGGCAAGTCACATACGAGGGAGGCAGGCAGGCAGACCTAGCGAGCTAGTGAGCAAGCATGCCGGAGAGCCCGGCCGTGGACCTAGTGAGGCACCAGCAGGGCAGTGACATGGAGGGGGAGCAAAGAAATCAGCGTGGGTTTTTCTGTTCTCATCCCATTCCTTCTCAAGTGCTGGACAGGCAATTAAAAAAAAAACAACAACAACACACACACACCACACACACCACACACACACACACACACACACGGGCGACGACGGCTGCTTAGCGTCGTCTTAGAGCGGAGCCAAAATCCATTTGGCGCTGCGTGGGCAGGTAAAAGGTGGCCTCGCCCACCTTCTGATCTCACTGCCGCAACAGCATCTTCGGTGCCTTCGAAGCCTGACTCAGCACAAATCCGTTCCGGCAGCCAATATTCAGCCAGCGCATTGGCAGCTGCTAACGTCCCCCCAACCCCCCCCCCCCAGTCCTCCACTCCCCCCCCCCTCCCAGCCACTCCGCCGCACAATTGCGGCTAAATGTGCCCGGAGCTGGAGATGGTGGCAAAGCGATGGGGCATGGCAGAAAATCCCCTGATCCCCTCCTGGAGATGCAAGGCAGGGGCTACGCTGTCCAGGCACGTGAAGGCTGCAAATATCCAAAAAGGAGCACAGGAGAATAAGTTGGGAGAGGGAGACACTGTTGCTTGCTGTGCCCCAGGGAGATATGCATGCATGGCTTGTATCGTACCTTTTCGGCTTTGGGGACAGGAGAATCGATGGGACTGAATGTAACGAAAGGGCAGATTTCGATTCAACCGCAGGGAAAATGATCCCCTAGTGGAAGAGCAGTTTGTTAGCTGCCCGGTGAAGTTTTGCGAGGAAATGTCTTTCTTATATGCACACTGACCCATTCCCCCAACCTTTCTTCTCTTAGTCCTGGTGGGTTTTCTGGGACTCGTCTCCAGCCCAGCCTTGCGAAATGAGAACTTTCAGCTTCATTTTCGACGTGGGAACCTTCCGCACGCTAAAGAGAGATTGGAGGATCTCTTCCCTGTTTTGGACCACCACATGTCATGGGATGTGTTGTTTCTCCCCATTCTGGGGTGGAGTTTTGCAGTGGTAAAAGCGAAGGTGAAAGCACAGTGAAAAGGCTCCAGCCCACACCATTCTGCACGCCCCTCAAACTGAAAATGCAGTTCCAACATCTGCCTTTGGAAAAGAGAAATCTTCTGAAATGAACATGGAATAATGCATAATGTGTCATTTCAGCCTGAACTTTTTGCATTTTTCTGTCCCAAGGGCTGGTGGCTAGAAGAGAGGAAACCTGGTGTGGTTCCTAAAGCACACTGTCCAAGACATCCCCCCCCCTCAAAAAAAAAAAAAGGTCTACAGGCAGGACAAAAAGAACCTCAACAGCCTTCCTAGCTGAGACCCACTTGCCTCCATAGCCCAGCTCACAAGCTATAGAGAATACACATACGTGCACAGCCTGCATGAACAACCTGATCATCTTCTATGACCTCTCGGGGCTGCCTCAGTGTAAGGAGGGCCCATTTATTTGGGTGATCACGAGGGAACTTTTCCCCAGTTTTGGGTCGTTCCATTTTGATCTGGGATGGATTGAGCAGATCTGGGGGGAGGGTTGTTGACATGCTGATGGTTGTATGCGTGCCCTGAATATATTGCTGCCATTTTCCCCACCACTTCGGGTCGGCTCTGATTTGTTTTGTGGGCCGGAGAATTGGCGTCTTTTTTTGTCGCATAGAGTGCTCGCTTGCCCACCTCAGTCATTTGGCCATTGCAACCGCTTCCTGGGGAGAACCATTTTTTCCTCCTGGTTTGCTCTGCATTTCCCGGTTGGCTGAATTCATGCCCAGTGGCTGCCCTGATGCCTTACCCTCACTGCCCGCAACTGCCAGGCCTCTTCTGCTGCCTCTCCAGCTGCTCCACTGCTTTCTTCCCAGCTAAGGGAAGTCCGACATCAACGCCAACTTTCCTCTCAAAGAGAGAGAATCATGCCAAATGTCTGAAGGTGGCTCTCGGTTAACAGGCTGCTGGGTTCGTGCCGGGCCTGGACCGCTCCTCTGAGGAATAGGTGGTTTGGAAGAGATGGGAGAAAACGGCCCTCTAATTAAATCACACGAGCCGTCAAGGCTGAAGATCCAATACCTTTACTGCCAAGGTAGGGAAACAGAGCCCCTGCTGCTACGAGAAGGTAATTTTATTGATTAAAGTTTCCCAACCAGGGTTGTCTGGGGGGTTTTTTTGCAAAAGAAAAGCCAATAGCACAAGTGTGAGCTCTCAGCCTCGCCCGGACAGAAGACCAGCTCACTGATTCGTAGGCCAACATGCCAATGATCTGAAAGTTATCCTAAAGCAAGTCAAACAATGAGCCCTAAACCTGGAGTCTGAGGTCTGGTTTACACATTACAAATATGAATTCTGGAGTTTCTTGAGTGGTTCCTTAAATATACATAGCTAGGTAGGTATTGGAGTCTTTTCGTATCTCACTGTCGCGTTGCCAAATGGCTAACATTTTAGCGATTCAGCTGGTAAAACCAAGAACACAGAGACCCAGGACTCCCCCAAATGTTAATTCCTAGCAATGTAAGTTTATTAAAATAAAACAGTAACTGCAAGCTGGCAACAACTTCCCATACCCATGTGTTTTCTCTTGTGGCTCCCACTTTCTACCTGGTGTAGTCAGAAATAGGTAAAAGGTAAAGGTATCCCCTGTGCAAGCACTGAGTCATGCCTGACCCTTGGGGTGACGCCCTCTAGCGTTTTCATGGCAGACTCAATACGGGGTGGTTTGCCAGTCCCTTCCCCAGTCGTTACCATTTACCCCCCAGCAAGCTGGGTGCTCATTTTACCGACCTCGGAAGGATGGAAGGCTGAGTCAACCTTGAGCCGGCTGCTGGGATTGAACTCCCAGCCTCATGGGCAGAGCTTTCAGACTGCCTGTCTGCTGCCTTACCACTCTGTGCCACAAGAGGCTCTTATATAGGAGTGTGCATTAAAAAAATATATCAGTATTCCCAGTTTCTCTGGCACCAAATATCATTATGGCATTCAGATTCCATTTTCTGGCTCATTCCAGAGGGCCGTGGAGGGTATTATTAAGGTACCAGCACCACAACTGCAAGGAGCTGCTGGTACCACTTCCTTAAATAACCACCTTTCAAGTGAATTGGACCATTTGGGCCCCTGGAAAAGTTACCCCTAGCAATTCACCATGGTTCCTTATGGAGGGGGAGAAAAAACCCCAAGAATCTCCCCTTTTACATACCTGAGAAACTGAAACTGTATAACACCCAAGAATTGACCAATGTGAAATGCAAGAATCTCAGCTGCAAGAATCCACACCAAAAATGCAAATCCAGCAAAAAAATCCAACTCTTGCAAAGAACAAACTTTAGACCAACAACGACAACAAAGAAACTCTTGAAAGTGACAGAACCTTGCCTGAAACAGTCTGGCATGCTCATACCAAGCCCTGGAAAAAACAAAGAAAAAATCGAAGGGGGTGTGAGGTTACAAGTTCTGCAAACACTAACTTCCAATGCTCTTGGTTAGTACTGTATATTTTGGGGATTTTTCAGGATCCATTTCCCAGTTTCCTGAAAAATCCTGGAAAGGCTTGGAGGAGCAAAATATACCTGGGGAGGGGGGAAGAGTAAGGTATTTTTCAGGCATATTTTGGGCTTGATTATACCCAAAGGTCTAGCAGGGAAGGCTTTCACTTCCCCGACATTCTGCAAATTCCGCGGAATTATCCAGGAGGAGATGTTTAGATTGATAACAGAGCCAGATTATAAAAGAATGATTCAGACAGCGGCGTTAATAAAGGTTACATTGCTGCCTGTGTTACCCTGCCGTGTCATTTCTGCATCGTGTCACACGACATGTTAATATGTCTGCTTTGTTTCAGATTTTTGCTTGGTTTAGACTCCTGGAACCCTAAGCCTATTACATTGCTCCCTGCATGCGCCACCCTGCTGACTGTGTAATCCACGTTGAGTGTCTGGGAGAAAGGGAGATTATAAATTACGTAAATAACACAAAAACGCAAAATAAACGACACATTCTTATGTGCATCTGCCCTGAGCCATCACACCCTGCTGAACAATGGCCCCAACGGTTTCACTTTCGGACCATTTCCGCACTGGGGATTTTGCTGCCCCGGCTCCCATATAGGAGCACAAATTTGGGGTGGACAAAATGTGCCAGCCTAAATGCTCCCTGTTGCAGGAGCAGGAAGAGCTGGGGCCACCTGCCCTGGCTCAAACCCCAGTTTGTAATCTGGCACAAAGCCTCTGGTGCGGAAACAGTCCAGGCCTCTTTGTCTTCTTGTACCCACTTGTGTCGGTCCTTCCCCCAGGCTTCCGAGATACTGCCCCAGTCCCCCCCCCCCGCTTTTTATGCTCTGTTATGTCCCTAATGAGCGGAAATGAACCACTGAATCTTTTCATGGCTTGGAGGTAAATAACATCACCTGGTAAATAGCATTCCATTAAGCCTCTATTAGAGGGACAGGACATTTCCTCTCCAGGCAGTTGGCAACTGTGGACACTGTTGAACATTGTGTCTTATGATTGATCCCTGCTGCTATTGATCCTTGCGAAGAATTTCAATGCTGCTGTTATTTGTTTTATGCCGGTAGTCTTAAATGCTATCGATTGGTTGGTTGTGTTTTATTATTTTGGTAACAGGAACTTAGAAACCGCGAAAGTAGTTCTACTTGCTGAAAGCATTCCCCCTCCAGGCCCATCATTGGCCATTTGGGGGGAGGGAGTAGGTGGGTCAATATGACCATAGATGGTCCTATCACCCAATAAATGTTTAACAAATTTAAAATCTGTTTCACTCTATATTTCTGGTAAGGCCTTGGAGGAGGAGTATGTCTCATGGCTTAAGTGCCACTCAGACCTTAACACCCACTCAGGGCGGCTGTCCCGCCCCTAAGTGCCTCCTCCTCCAACCAGCTTGCCTGTCTGCCCAGCAGCCAGCCAATTACCTTCTGTCCCCCTCCCCTGATCACCCCCTCCTCCTTCCACTTCCCTCTGAGGCTCGGAGGCTGCAGATCCCTGCCACATGAGAGCTGCCCCTGACGGTGAGTTCCCTAATAGCTGCCTGCAGCCTTTCCAGGTCCTTGGGGAGGGGGAAGTCTGTCTGCAGAATTCTTCTACTCCACCCCACTAATCTAGCACCTGTTGTATTCCTGAATGCAACAGGCTTGGCCTCCAGTATATGTTATATGAATTCACCCCCACCCATTTGGGAAACCCTCCCAGGGTTGTCAAGAAACCCCAGGGTTTCACAAAACCCTGGTTGAGAAAGCCTGTCCTAAAGGGATCCAAGTAGGAAATAATATAAAAGCCCTGGACCTGACAGTTGTTGCTGCCAGTCAGAATGGTCAATATTCACTGTGATATATGGCCTGGTGTGGGATAAGGCAGTATCATGAGTTTTGTATGCCGTGAGCAAAAGCAGCCATTTGCCTGCAGGGGAAGGGAGCAACAGGGGATCTGACTTGGCTGTGATCTCAGTATGAGGCCCTTCTTAGATCTGATCTTGATGGTGCAGAATGAGAGCCAAACTGTATTGACTTCCCGGCACTGGGACAGACTGAACCATTATGCAGGGAATGAATGACAGAATCTTCATGGAAACAGGAGAGAACTTGAAATGGGTGCATGATTTTGTAGCTTCATTCCAGGCTGCGTGAACAACGATGGAATACCTTATGCCTCTGCCTGCAACACTAAACGAAAGGGGGAAAAAAGATTTTTGGGACCAAATTTGGGTTCTTCAGTAAGAGAGGAACTTGCTTCTACTGTAGCTCCACAGATGCCAACGGAAGGAGCCCCATATCTCTGGCAACATGTAATAGTAGTAAAAAAAAATCCTAAAGGAGCAAGATAATAATTATTTTATTTTTATAACTTTCCCTGGATAGCTCAGAGTGGGTAACAAAAGGTTTTAAAAAGAGTGGGAACGGGTTTATGGAACAACAATAATACGTTCAATAAATCAGGTTTTTTAAAAACCTTTAAAAGCCACTACCTCCGCAATGAAATCTGCCTCCAAAGGGTACAAAGAGCATTGAAGGTTTTCCTTTGGGTGGATGGAATTTCAGCCCTTATTTCCTGGCCTCAACCATAGGCCCGACATTGGCCTGGCCTCAACCAAAGTTCCCCTCAATCATTAAAGCAGCAGCTTTAGCTTTCGGTAGTATCTTTGTGACTCCCACAACACCCAGTTCTGTCTTAGGAAAAGCAGTCAGCAAAAATACTTAGAAATGCCTGCTGTACATTTCAGTGTGTGGGAACTTCGTGGCTCTCCCTTGGATCCGTGCCAAGACGGTGGACAACCCTGAATATCCCTGGGGGAACCTGTTACTCGGTAACTTGCTGAAAAATTTCACCCTGGAGAATTCCCAGGATCCAAAACAGCCTCCAGCCTGTCAGCTGTTCACAAGGTTGTCAGACCTCGCTGCTAAAAGTCCCTGGGGGTTGAAGGGAAGGTGGCACGTCTATTTCCCATCACCCGGAGGCAGGGACAGCTCAAGAATTTTGCTGCCCAAAATTTTGCAATCCCAAAAGGGCATGTCAGGATCCTCTGGCAAAGGTGCTATGCTTCGTTCGTGAAAGTGATAAAGCAAAACTTCGCTTTACGATAAAGCCCACTCGCTTCTTTGGCCCCCCAAGTGACTCCTTGAGTTGCTTATTCCACAGATCAGGGCCAAGGGGTTGTCAGGCATTAAACACATGCAAATAAGGTAAAGGTAAAGGTATCCCCTGTGCAAGCACCGGGTCATGTCTGACCCTTGGGATGACGCCCTCCAGCGTTTTCATGGCAGACTCAATACGTGGTGGTTTGCCAGTGCCTTCCCCAGTCATTACCGTTTACCCCCCAGCAAGCTGGGTACTCATTTTACCGACCTCAGAAGGATGGAAGGCTGAGTCAACCTTGAGCCGGCTGCTGGGATCGAACTCCCAACCTCACGGGCAGAGCTTTCAGACAACATTTCTGCTGCCTTACCACTCTGCACCACAAGAGGCTCTTAAACGCATGCAAATACAAGACATTAAACCAACCCATCTCTGTAATTAAGCATAGCTTCTACGATTTTTCATCTGCTTATCTTGCTCCTATGAATTCTGTAGTGGGAGGAGGAGGGCATGGAGGTCTTGCATCCTTGGCTTGTGTGCGTGTGGGGTTTTAATTTGGGGAAAACTACAATGGAAGCTGGTCTTAATTGAAAAGTGAGTTGCAAACACAACGAAGGGACTGCAAAAGCCATCCATCACTCAGGCAGTTCAGAAAGTGCATGAATCTTATAGCGTCAGTGGGAGGAAAGGGCTAACTAGTCTTGGAGAGTTGCATTGTAGCAATTCCCTGAAGTTTTCTGGTATTGTTGAAAAGACACTTAAAGAGAGAAAAACTTAGAGCTGAGAGGTGGAGGGGAAGTTGCTTTATCCTTTCTGATGTTTCTTCTCCTAAAAGTGCCATCCTAAATAGATTTTCAGAGGGTAGCTATGTTGGCCCGCAGTCAGACATTTAGTTTTGAGTTCTGTAGAAGACCAGCATGGTTTGGGAGGTCTAAGCTTTTGAGAGGCAGGGCTCCCTTTGTCAGATACAGGTAGGAACAGAGATCCCAGATCTTTATATCCCAGGCAGAAGTGGGAGGGGGGAGTTGCAAAGGATACAGAAGCACAATCTGAAAACGTGAGCGGTGATGCACAAAAGCTCAAACCCTGCCGCACACAAACTGGATGCTGATTTTAGAAGAAGAAGAAGAAGAAGAAGAAGAAGAAGAAGAAGAAGAAGAAGAAGAAGAAGAAGAAGAAGAAGAAGAGTTGGTTCTTATATGACGCTTTTCTCTATCCAAAGGAGGCTCAAAGCGGCTTACAGTCGCCTTCCCTTTCCTCTCCCCACAACAGACACCTTTTGAGGTGGGTGAGGCTGAGAGAGCCCTGATATCACTGCTCAGTCAGAACAGCTTTATCAGTGCCGTGGTGAGCCCAAAGTCACCCAGCTGGCTGCATGTGGAGGAGCGGGGAATCAAACCCGGCTCACCAGATTAGAAGTCCGCACTCCTAACACGACACCAAACTGGCTCTCTGATGTTACCCACCCTGGGCATTCGGGTGGGCTATAAATGCAATTTAATTATTATTATATATAGATCAGTAGATTAATTGTACACCGTTCTAAGTCCATTGCCTTTAATGGTCTCGGAAGGATGCCACTTTTGCTGTAACTTCTGCTGCCCTAGCAGCTCCCCACCCCCTGCTCAAAATGCATGTTTCGAAACACATGAGCATGAGAAGGGGAGCCACTGGGGAAGGGATCCGGAGGTAGGCAGGGAAAGCTGTAGCAGGCCACTCCTCACCAGTTCTGCTCTCCTGAAATGGCTGAGCTTGTTCCATTTGGGCTCTGTCCCGCATTCACGTTACACTCGCTGCTCTCCCCTTAAAAACAAACTCTGAAAGACAACAAAGACGAGAGGCAGGATATTGTGCAATTGCCATTTCCAAATTCGGATCCCGATTCAAACAGTTCTGGCAGCTGTTCCGAAATCTGCCGCGCCGCTTTGGATGAATCTCCTTTATGAGCACATTATGTAGCTTCTCCATGCCTCCGTTCTCATGTGACTCACACCAAACTGCTCTTAAAATTCACGAAAGAGCAAGAGAAGAAAGCAGTGCCTCCAAGCTCAAGGGGGATATCTTCCCCTCACTAAGGGTACTGCATCCGCTGGGAACAAATCAGATTGCCGAAACGAAACACGTACACTTGCGGAACATTTTATGCAGGGTTGAACCCATGGTGCAGCGCAACTGCAAATAAAGACGCACACAAAACGGCGGGGGAGGAGGTATTTCACGTGCGCTAAGTCATCAATAATAGCCTATGAGCTGATATCATTTCAGTTGGTAGACAAATTTCCCAGGTAAATCTGGCTGTCAAAATGATACTCACCCAAGTAGGTTCTGTACATGCACCTATCCCTAAAATATATAGAGGGGGAAATAATCCAGAAGAAAGAATCCCTGAGAACACACAAGGCATCTTCTTCTCACCAAATAATTTACGCTCTGCTAACCTCCATACATCTGGAATTGGGGAAGGGCACGTTTTCCTGAGCAAAGGCGAGCTGGTCTTTTTCTTCGTAGTAAATAGCATGGGGATCTCTATCATTCTGCGCCCAATGGCCCAATTCTGCCCAATCTCAGGTTCCATTGTGGCTCTGTTGCTTGCTTGGCTCCTGAAGGCTCTGTCAGAACCTATCACAGGACTTTAATTACCCAGAAACCCTCTCTAAGAACAAGTTTTCCCTGGTGGAATCTAACATGGAGCAGAGTAAAACATGCTCAGGGAGGTGCCTCCCCATCCCTGTCAGATTCTCAAAATAGATCCAAAAGAGAGAAAGAGAAAGAGAGAGAGAGAGAGAGCATGGAAAGGAAAAATCAATCCATCCAGCAATCAGAATAATGTATTTCCTTTAGGCTGCCACACAAACTCTGATGTAAGTAATTGATCAAGAGGCTTACGGCTTGCCTTAACAGATGGTATGCTAATAATTGCACTATTATTGTATCCCAGTGGGCCCTGCCTTAGAGAAAGAAACGCTCCCCTCTCCATTTTAGCTTTAGCTGTGGGTGTGGGGGAGTGTTACCAAGGAACCCCCTCCGATCTAGATGCATGCTGTCTGCCCTGATTCTATTACGGGCTAAATTCTCCTTGGCAGCCATGACAGGAGCTAGCACTGCCTTGCTACGGAGAAGCTGAGGGAGAGGCTGTCCTCAGGCTGTGCTAATGAGTGGCCAAAACCTCGGGCGCTTAGATTGATTCGCTGGTGGGACTTCTGCCTGTCAGCCTGGTGCCACGGGGGCTTGCAAAGCCAAACACCCATCTTGGTCTTATCAAGGGAATTTCATCAGCCACCGCCAGTCGTGTCAATTTCGATTGAGGGACAGGCATGTCAATGTCACTTTTCTGGTGGCTGATGTTTTTGTCTACAGTTCTTAAGTCAAAAGAACTGCCTACATTCCTCAAAGAGCTTTATGCTCCGCTACTTCCAGCTTCCTGGTGAGCCCTGGCCCCAAGGAAGCTCGCCAGAGATTTCCTTGTCCTGGCCTCCACCTGGTGGAATGAGCTCCCAGAGGAGATCAGGGCCATGACGGAAGTAGAACAGTTCCGCAGGGCCTGCAAAAGGGAGCTCCTCCGCCAGGCATTTGGTTGAGGTCGACCAGATTCAACACCTTCCACGGGGCCCCTGAGCCTCCCTGCCATGAAAAGCGCAAGTTGGCTGGTCTTCAAGGAGACACTGGACCCACCTTTTATTTTCTATGGGTCTGTTCTGCAAAGCGCTGGGCTGTGCATTGAACCAAGGACTGTCCCTCAGGGGACCTTACAACTCAGGGGGCCTGCCTCTAGCTATCGACACCCTGAACTACGTGCACATTTCCCGACGGGTGGGTGCGTGGGCCAAACAGAGCAAGCAGCCTGCAAACACACAAGGATAACAGCCCCGTCAAGCCCGCCGGCCCAAATCCACCCATTCTTCATTAGCAAAATCGCACCAGAAAAGCTCCAACAGGCCTTTTCCGTCGGCTCTAAATCAGCACCAAACGCAGCCACTCAGCAACAATTTCCCCAATATGCTTCGGCAGGGACTTCAATGCTCCGATGACTCAGCAGGCAGACCTCTTGTGACTTTAATGGCAGAGCTGAGAAATGTACCCCTTCTTTAAGGGGTATCTATGCAGCAATCGGAAGTGGGAAATCAGGGGAGGCTGTGCTGGTTGTCTCCCTGCTTGCACAGGTGAGGGAGAGGGTGTCTATGGGGCAGAAAGTCTGCAAGGGAACACCAGGTGCCAAATGAGAAAAGCTTACTTTCCCCCCAAGTGGCCACCCTCCTTGCTCTGAGGTCTGCAGGAGGATGGCAACGTAAATATTGCTTTACTATATCAGGCCAAGTCCTGTTTAGTCTAGCCGTCCACTTTCGGCTACAACCATTGTGCAGCTCACAAGCAGGGTAGAAAGGATCTATCTGCTTTAGGATGCTTAGGGCTGATCCTGCGTTGAGCAGGGGGTTGGACTAGATGGCCTGTATGGCCCCTTCCAACTCTATGATTCTAGGATTCTATGATCTCCTGTCCTGTTTACCCCCCAGCCTCTGGTAGACTGCCTCGGAATACTGAGGCTCCATTTCCCATTACTGCATCAAATGATTGCTGAACAGCCCATGAATTTGCGGGTGCTTCGTTTTTCAGCTAACGGTCAAGCATAAAACGTTGGGGGTGACTGCAGAGAAGAACTCCCATCTTCATTCAAGAATTCGCTCTGCATGCTTATTTTACTCAGCTAGCCTAATTGCCAAGGTACAAGACACCAGGTTCATGGGCTGCTCCACAGTGTGACATCTGTGGTATCCCCCCCCTTTTGGGGCACACAATAGTGAAGCAGGGTGCTTCAGCATTCGTTCTATTCTAAAAATGACTTTCCACATGAGTCAGAGAGCACAGTGACACGTAAGGGCCGGATATGTGCCATGGCGGTGCCATTGGCTCCAGCTGTCTCACCCTGCCACTGTAGGAACACAAGAACGTGCATGATGCCAACCCATTCAGCCCACAGTTTGCCACTTGGCTGGAGCAGGACGCTCCTGATTCGACCCCCTGGGACCTTTGCAAGCAGAAGGCTCCCAATCCGACCCCTGGGGACCTTTGGATGCAATGACAGCAGGAGCTCTCTGCTCCACACCTAGGCGGGTATGCGGTAGCTTCATATGCTCTTCGAACTCTCCAGTGGAGATCCTTCCTCACTGCTTTATCAGCAATATAGCAGAGATTGCCTAGGGCTCCCGACAAATTAAGCCGCTAAGCTTCGAGCCACTCTCCCCCGATGGTCCGCAAAGTTTCAGAGGCAAGGCGAGCCAAGCTTCTGTCTTCTTGCAGGTCCCCTGTTTGCCCACCTCCTGCAGAAGCTTGTTTTTGTAGCTCAAACTGACCCTGCCAACACCGGCCAGGGCCCAGCATGTAAAGCAAGAGCCATTTAAGCGTTAAAGACTTCAGAGTGACAGGGTTCAGGCACGGTAGCATGCAAAAATATGCCTTCTGCCCTTATCGTCTTGGAAGTGGTTGTTCTGGAAGGCTTTTCAAACGGATAGAGGGCTCCACACATGGCCTTCGGATTCCAGATTGCGAGGTTCTATTTTTGATTTTGTTTCACGCAAATCTGAGATCCGTCTGAGACTTCTGCCGCTTTTTCAATCTATGCCGTTTTAAAATTGTGTCGATGGTGTTGTTTTCTAACCGGTTTGCTTAGGCATTCCTGTTTGTTATTGTAAGTCAGTGGTTCTCAACTTTCCTAATACAGTTCCTCATGTCGTGGTGACCCCCAACCATAAAATTATGCAGGTGTTCTTTCACAGAAATTAAACCAAAACTGAGCAGTGGCGTGAAGATTCATGGTTCATGATTGTATATAAATTGGGTTTTTCTTCCGGGGTTTCTCAGTTCAGTTCTGCCTCTTGTCCGACCATGCTGATCTCGCTCTTTTCCGCTGCTCCAGACAGACGAACGCTCTATCTCGATCTACCCCGCAAGGCTGTTGTGTGGATGGTGCCCCCCCCCCCCAGCCAAGCTGCTTGCCCTGCTGCGACCCCTGTGAAAGGGGTCCTGACCCCCAGGTTGGGAAACACTGTTGTAAGTGGTCTCAAGTGATCTTTGAAGGCAAAGGGCAAGGAAAGGAAAGGAATAGCATTTCAGGGCCACATCTTGTGCAGGACTACTGTAAAACCCAGGGGAACGGAATGCCTGCACCACTGAGTTTTCACACTGTGCTTATCTACAGAGGAAGCCAGAGTGAGCGGCCATCCCCACTTTAACACAAGGCTGCCGGGATAACCCTAGTCCTTCATTCCCATTCTCTTATTCTCTCTCCCACTTTCTTCTCTGACCTAATTCACTGGGACGTTGGGAGGCTAAAACAGAGAAGGAAGAAGGACACACTCAGATAGACAGGTGGCTTCTGCATTCAGAAGCGTCTTCCTCTGAGCAGCAAGTGCCAGTGAAGGCTTACCCAAGGCTTTCTCAGCCAGGATTTCATGAAACATGGGGGTTTCTTGCCGGCCCTGGAATGGGTGGGAGTTAATCAATTTTTAAAATGTCTTTTTAAAAAGGTGTGAAACATTCATCACCTGATAGGACCGTACATGGTCCTGTTGGCCACACGCCCCCTCCCAAAACAGCCAATGGTGGGCCTGAAGAGGGTGGGAAGGGGCGGGGCCCTGGGTGGGCGTGTCCACAGCTCTGCTTCCCAATTATTTTCTGCACAATTGCGCACCTTCTGGCGTTTCTCCAAGCCTGAAGAATGTTTCAGGGGGTCCTCAGTGGCAAAAAAAAAAAAAGCCGAGAAGGGCTGGCTTGCACTTTTATGAATGTTTTGTGGACTTCCTGCAAGTACCAGATTGCTGCTGCTGCAAACAGGATACAGATTTGGCAGGGCACTTCTTATGCAGGCACGGGGCAGGGAGAGAAACGGAAACGTGGTCCTCGGTTTCAAAGATGTTCCTGGGGTTTTCTCCTCTCCTAATCAATGACGGCTGCTGCAGCCCGGTGCCCTCTGCCAAGCGGCCCATCCCTCGCCAGACCTGGAAGGTGTTCGCCCACCCACATTGCGTGCTGCAACTCCGCAGCCCAGGAGCCCTTGGACGGAAAAATGACTCTGCCTCTTCTGCAAGCTTTGCAGAGTCAGGTCTTCCCAGTTCAGTGCCTGTAGCCAAGCGAGCCAGGGACGGTAAAGGATAGAAAACTCAAAAGCAGGGGTAGTCAAACTGCGGCCCTCCAGATGTCCATGGACTACAATTCCCAGGAGCCCCCTGCCAGCATTCGCTGGCAGGGGGCTCCTGGGAATTGTAGTCCATGGACATCTGGAGGGCCGCAGTTTGACTACCCCTGCTCAAAAGAAAACCTCATTGGTTACAAGTTATAGCTGCTGAGCAGGGTTCTTTCTGGCACGACATATGGGAACGCGCATGTGAATGAGAGCTGGGCAGATACAGAGAGGGGTGGTTTTTGGAAACAGAAGAAGAAGAGTTGGTTCTTATATGCCACTTTTCTCTACCCAATGGAGTCTCAAAGTAGCTTACAATCCTCTTCCCTTTCCTCTCCCCACAACAGACACCCTGCGAGGGAGGTGAGGCTGAGAGAGCCCTGATATTACTGAAGAAGAAGAAGAATTGGTTTGGTGTAGTGGCCAGTTTGGTGTAGTGGTTAGGAGTGCGGACTTGTAATCTGGCATGCCGGGTTTGATTCTGCGCTCCCCCACATGCAACCAGCTGGGTGACCTTGGGCTCGCCACGGCACTGATAAAACTGTTCTGACCGGGCAGTGATATCAGTGCTCTCTCAGCCTCACCCACCCCACAGGGTGTCTGTTGTGGGGGGAGGAATGGGAAGGCGACTGTAAGCCGCTTTGAGCCTCCTTCGGGTAGGGAAAAGCGGCATATAAGAACCAACTCTTCTTCTTCTTCTTCTTCTTATATGCCGCTTTTCTCTACTCGAAGGAGTCTCAAAGCGGCTTACAATCGCCTTCCCTTTCCTCTCCCCACAACAGACACCCTGTGAGGGAGGTGAGGCTGAGAGAGCCCTGATATCACTGCTCGGTCAGGACAGCTTTATCAGTGCTCTGATGAGCCCAAGATCACCCAGCTGGCTGCACGTGGGGGAGCAGGGAATCAAACCCGGCTCGCCAGATTAGAAGTCCGCCCTCCTGACCACTACACCATTTTAAAGTCCAATGCAGGGAAACGCTCCCCTCCAGTTTGGCAGAGGAGAGCCTCAGGATGCCCAGTATCCCAGGAGCAGGCTGAAGACGCTCCCTTGTGTCCCTGCTGCCAGATGCCAGCCTCTTTAGCAATTCATTTGATTAAATATATTTTAATCAGAGGCACTGAGGTCCTTTCATTGTGCTCGGCTGGAGACAGTGTCCTTGCCTGGGGGGCAAATCTTTCAGGAAGTTCACAGTGACTCAAGCGCTTCTTCACGCAGTCTCCCGGCTGGCTGCTGTCGCCCAGGGACATCAGCCTTCTGCAGTGCTCATGTCTTTGCTGTACACCAGAACCTCTCACAATTCTGAGGCTTTGACAGCCCTTTTTCCTTCTCCCCCCCCCCCCCCATGCTCCTAGGACTCCTTGGGCTTCCTCGGGAGGTGGTGGGTTCTCCTTCTTTGGAAGTTTTTAAGCAGAGGCTAGATTGTCTTCTGGCAGAAATGGTGATTTTATGAACTCAGGTGTGTTGGTTGTGTGCGGGTGGGCAGGGAGGGATGTGCCGGTGTTTGTCTCTTGTGGCCCTTCCTTGCATACCCAGGGAATTGCTGATTGCCACTGTGGGATGGTAGGTGAATTTCCTCCAGGCCAGGCTGGATTTTGGAGATTTTTGGTGGGGGAGATCACTGGGACATTGGGGTCATTGTGGGCAGGCAGATAGTTGTGAGTTCCTGCATGGTGCAGGGGGTTGGACTAGATGGCCCTGGAGGTCCCTTCCAACTCTATGATTCTGTGATTCCAAGTTACCAACACCCATCCTTCCCCACAGAGGAGCTGGATGATACTGCCTTTCAGACCGAGTTCTATCATTTTTCATCATAGATTTCATTCTGCACTCTCGATCAGCAAAAAAGAAACAGTGACAGATAAGGAAGGACGGCTTTCGCTACAAACCTGCAGGACACCCCAGGTTTGCAGAAAAATACAGAATTGAAAAGGGCAATTAACATTTCCAAAAATAACAGGAACAGTGCTTGAAGAAAATAATAGCCAGTGATCTCTCGAAGACCATTGGGGATGTTGCTAGGCAACCACAACATCACTGAACTTTCGAAGCACTGGATTCTGCAGGCAAACCTGGCCTGGTGCAGCGACCACCACGCAACTTGGCTACCAACTACTCAGTCAGGCTTTTCTTGGGGAGAGGCTGCCAAAGGCAAGGAGGGAGGGAAAATTAAATACAGAGGGAACAGATGGAGGTAGTTTGGTTGGTGGGTGAGAAGAAGAGAAGGAAGCAGGCAACAGAGACGGGCTGTGGGTCACTGCCAAGGAAGGGAAAGGAGAAATGCTGGGGGAGGGAGATACGTGGAAAAATTAGATGCCAAAAAGAGCATCACATGATTGGGAGGAGGTAGAAACCAAGCTCAAGTGATTTAAGGAGTGAGGGGTATCTTCTATAAAAGACATCTGCCTCTTTGTTTTAGGGGAAAACAACAAAAGCAATCAAGACCGAGGAGGTACAATTACTTCAAAAAACATGCTATGAATGATGTAGAGATAATTTCCCCCCCTCTTCCCTGGCAACCCTAATCAAGGTTCAAATCAAGGTGTCACCCTTGGCGTATTTACACCTTACTATGACCCTCATTTTTACCATTCTACAGATACGTAAATCACGGGATCGTTCGGGGAAACAGGGCTACAGTTAATATCTGTGGAATTTCTGGTACTGCTCATTGCTTTGACACCTGCACACATTATACGGCTGCACTGTTTCTCTTGCTTCATCACCCAATTTTGCTCCGTGGCGGGTTGTATTCTCACATGGCGTCATTGCACGTCATATAAATACATTTATTTAGAGCACCATTGTCAGATTTTGTGATCCCACATTGCTGATTGCCTGCATTATAACGGTTAGAACGCTCTGACTATATTGTTTCAAATCACGTAATCAGCTCTGAGACTCAGTGAGAAACGGGGACGCTATGAAACAAACACGCTAAGCCAGTTTGCTTCGACAGACTGGGAGGGATGCGACTCGGTTTGGGAAAATGTTGCCACCCAAGCAGTGCGGGAAATCGTAGCAAGGAGATGGCAGCCATGACAGCCAATATGCTCACGCTCGCATATGACAACAGTTGGGTTAATGGGCACGATGTCCAGAAATCTGTGGCTAGAGAACACTTCCCTTGTTCACATTTCCTCTTCAGGCACATGGGGGTACAGTTTACACTGAGGCCACAATGTGAAGGAAGATTTAAGCTTTCTTCCCACCCTTCAGTGGCATTTTCCTAATCCGAAACAGCCTTGGGGTCTCTGGTCCAGATTGTCACGCAAGACCTCATTTCACCTTTCCTGCGTTGTCTCCACTCTGGGACGCGTGGAGGGAAAGCTGTTCGACAGCCGGTCCAGGCCAGAGCTACCAAAGAGCCTGACAGGATGCGCACACAAGGGGAAATGTCGGAAGACCAGATCTCTGAGAAAACAAGCCTGAACTGCAGAAGGAACGACCCAGAGGTGGAAAGGGCAGCTGCCTCAACAGTGTAGCGCACATGAAGTTCTTGAGCGCAACTTCTGATTGCAGACCCGGCAGAGGTAGCTCGCTCACTAGCAAACCTGTGAGCTGCGGTGGGCTTCTTGGACGGCAGAAAAACACCCTGCCCAAGCAGACTTTTCCACGTGGCCTGCCTTTCCATACGACGAAGGCCCTACAAGTCATTCTCCAGTTCAGCCTTTCTCAACTTTTTTACCCTTGAGAAACCCCTGAAACGATTCTGGAGAATCGCACAATTCTGCAGAATATGGTTGGGAAGCAGAGCTGTGGACACGCCCACCTGGGGAATTTCTCTGTAGTCAGAAGATAGGCTGTAATTCTGGGCAATCCTCAGGCCCCCTATGCAGTAGGGACACGATCGGATACTTTAAAGAGGCTTCATCACCCCTGCCTCCTCTCGTGTGATGTGGGCTGAAATTCTGCTCCTGAACAAGCACAGATGTGAGAGCAGCAGCAGCAGCACCCAACCGACACAGGTGACACCAAGCAGAAAACGCAAAGCCAGCCGTTTCCTGCTGAGCTTTGGCAAGAAGCTGGAGGTTGCTGAAGTCAGAGATGGGGAGTGGGTTGGAGGCTGGGGAGGAAGTTGAGTAAGAAAACACACGGACACACTCCCCAACGGGCAACGCAAGCCGGAAACCCACAGGCAGTTGTGAGGACAGGAGGAGAAATACAAAAGGAGGAGGATCTTTCCTACAAAAGTCAAAGCAAGGCTCTAGTTCGCATGCTTTTTGAGTTAACCCATCTGCCCTGGATTTGCTCAAGGATCAAAAAAGCAACAATAACCACCGCCCAATAGTAAAAACCATTTTGTATTGCTTCCCAGCCTGGTCACTAGGAAAGATTATCAATCACAAAGTATATATAAGTTTGTCAGTGTGCTTTTCTTTTGCTGTGATGGAGGACTCCTCTGCTATTGGGCTACTTCTTTCTCCCAACATGATGTTGAAAAAGATGCATCCAGAACTACGCACTTTGTTGGCACAAGGGGAAAGGGAGGGCTATTTGGAAACATATATATGGTTTGCTATTAGCAAATCAGATAGGATTGTGACACTCTCCTGCCCTCTCGTGAGAAATAAAGTTTCTAGGGGAAAAGTTACACATGCGCCTGTGAAATATCTTTTTAAAACATCTTTGGCAGAGAAAAGGTAGCAAAGATGTTTGAGAATAAGAACCTAAAAGGAGCACAGGTGAATCTGAGCATGCAGTCTGGCATCTTGTCGCTAAATATGGCCCACCAGATTTATTGTAATCCACTTTGTGAGCAAAGCATGATGCGTACGGAGGTACACTGCTTCAGAAGACAGAGGTTCTATTTAGTCCTTATGGCTCATAGTCAGGGGTTGCCCTGCCATCGTAAATTTGTCTAATCCTTTAATCAAACTGTTGCCAGGTCTTGCAAGAGGGATAGGCACGGACGTTCCTGCAAGCAGGCCATACCGCATGAAAACATTCGAAGGGAACTTGAATTGGCATGCCAGTCTGGAAGAAGCATGGTATTTAAGGTATCATCAAAGAGACCTGTCTCATATGTGAGTACAAGTCCATGCCTTGTTCGCTTGGCCTTTCCCTTCACTTCTGACGTTCGTACTGTTTCTCTTATGGCCACTGAAATTTCGATTGTCGGTGGCTTAAGACTGAGACCGTTCTTAGAGAATCATAGAGTTGGAAGGGACCTCCTCGGTCACCTAGTCCAACCCCCTGCACTATGCAGGACACTCACCACCCTATAGCTCATCCACTGTCACCTGCCACCCCCTTGAACCTTCACAGAATCAGCTGCTATCCAGCCTGTTTAAAAATCTCTAAAGATGAAGAACCCACCACCTCCTGACGAAGCCTGTTCTACTGAAAAACTGGGCTTCTCTTTTTTTTCATGTTCAGGGTACTGAAGGATACCCACATCAGTATACATAAAAATATATGTTGCAAACAAGGATTGGGGGGTGGGGGGACATGAATTCAGGCCCCTGTTAGTCAACACTACAATAAACCTTTATTGCCATATCAAATCATCATTACATAGGGTCAAGGGAGAGTAATACAAGATAAACAAAGAAACAGAAATCCCTGGCAGTCATGAAATATATCAGGCAACTTTTCGCCAGTTACATCCCCTCTGCTACAATGCTAACAATGCATTCCTAGGGGGAGTTATTCCAGTCTAAACTCATTCCTTTCAGTGGGGTTAGAGCAGCCTTTCTCAGCTTTCTTACCATTGAGAACCCCCGGAAACATCCTTCAGCCTTCGAGAAACCCCAATCATGGTACGATCCTGCAGAATATGGCTGGGAAGCATTGCTGTGTCCATGCCCACCCAGGGCCTCTCCCCTTCCCACCCCCTCCAGGCCCATCATTGGCCATTTTGGGAGGCGGTGGATGGGTTGACATGACCATCTATGGTCACATCATCCGACAAATGCTTACCGAATTAAAAAAACATATTAAAAATTCATTAGCTCTCACCCACTTGGGAAACCCTTCCAGGGCCGTCGAGAAGCCTCAGGGCTCCACGAACCCCTGGTTGAGAAAGCCCTGCTTAGACGGAAATAGCTCTCTTTAGGTCTTCACTGTAAAAGAGGAGGTGAGAACGCGTAGGCCTCTAACATCCTGGAGGACGAGCAGGACTTAAGCAATAAATTGCATTCAGCAGGGTTGTTCTTTCGGCTTAATGGCCCAGCGGCAGGCTTCCGGTGGCTGCTTTTTACGCCGCGCCGACAGCGTTCCCCCTCTGCGGTCTCCATGTTGCATTACTAAAGCTCTTTCTCAAGAATGAGCCCTTGACGGCTTTTGGTACACAAGAAGCATGGCTTCCAGACATATCCCAGAGAAACAGCAAGAAATGATTGTGAATGATTATCTATTGCTTTCATCCTCAAGTTTCAGCTGACTTACGGCGACCCTGCAGGGGTGGCAGAACTGTGGCGCTCCGGTTGTCCGTGGACTACAATTCCCATGAGCCCCTGCACGCTCGTGCTGGCAGGGGCTCATGGGAATTGTAGTCCACGGACATCCGGAGCGCCACAGTTCTGCCACCCCTGCCAAATCAAGAGACAAACATATGGGCGATTTGCCATTCCCTGCGTCTGTGTGGCAACCCTTCCATTCCCCGGTGATGTCCCATTCAAATACTAACCAAGACCAAGCTTGGTTTTTCCGATGACCATTTGGTCTTCAACTCAAACCAAGACTACTTTTTATTTTTATTGTGGATCTAGACCCTCCCTCCCAACACTGCAATCTTTGTCCCCATCCAAGTCTGAAAAGCCCCCCCGCCCCAGCTTCCAAAACTGCTTTGAATAGAAAATGCTGCATCGGGAAGGTAACTGTTCGTACAATCCTATGCACAGTTACTCCAGTCTAATGGGCTTAGATTGGTATCACTCTGCACTGGATGGTGCTGCAGACCACCAACCGGTCAGTGTCCCTTCTTATACGCTGTATCTGCCCTCCCTACAGAAAGAATCCTGTGCCAAGGTCCCATCAGAGGCCAACCAACGATCACAGAGACAGATCCTGACACATAGCCCGTTTTCTGCTAGTGTATTCACCAGCCAGAGTGAAACAAGCCTTTTGGGGGGGGCTGTTTGCAAAGACCTTCTATGTCTTAACCCCCCCCCCCAGACACACACACTTCATCCAACAACTGTCACAACCCCTTGCTGCAACCAATTCCAAAGCAACCAGGTCTGCAGGCCTCGGTCTTCACCGCCTCACCTGTGCCAATCTGCCAGGTACGGCACTTCCACCAAACCCCCTACGAACCCACCGTTGCATTCCTTCCTTTTGAGTGTGCGTGTGTGTGTGTGGGCGGGAGAAGCCCCCGGCTGAATTCCTCCAGCACCCTAGCAATGCCCCAATAAGCAGAACCACCTTTTCGGTGAGGAATCTTGAAAAAAAGGAAAACATCCAGGTACGAAATCTAAGGACAAAAAGGAGAGCCGGCGAAACCAAGCCCCCCAGGCGCCCTGCCGCTCTTATTTTATCCATCCCTGCAGCTGGCGGAGGCTTGGTGGCTGCTGCAATCCCTGCAAACGCAGCCTTGGGGAGGAGGGGGGAGAGACTCCCGGGGCAGAAGCAATCCCCATCCCTCCCACCCCCTGTCTGCATGGACAGACAAGCACATCCATTTCCTGGTGCCTCTGCAGCACTGCAGAGCGGGAAAAGGAGAAAGCCCTGGCCCCCCTGGCCCTTCCACCCCAAAGGCTGCAACCCTCCTCCCAGCATCCCCCCAGCATCCCCCCAGCACCCTCACCTTTCCCCCTCCACCCATGCCAGCCGTGCAGGGGGGCTGTGCTCGAGCCCCGCTTCCAGTGCATCCCCCTCCGCAATTGCAAGCCGCCCCGGGACCCTGCCCGCCCCCTCCCCTGCAATTGCGGGCAGCCCCCCGTCCCCACCCCCGGCGACCCCCTTCCCCCGCACCTGCAACCGCAGCAGCAGCAGCAACGCCCGCGACCGAAGCTCCGCCAGCTCACACCATCTTCGCCCGCGTGGAAGGGGAACTCGCCCCCCGAGCTCCTCATTGGCCGCCGGGCCGCGCCAGTCAGCCGCATGCAAATCAGCAGGGCCGGGATTGGCCGGCCTGGGAAACGCCTCGCCGTGACTGGCGGGCGGCGGAGCCAATCCCCGGAGGCCTCCTGCATCCCCCTCTCCGCAACAGCAGCATCAGCATCTCTCAAGGGTTGGGTACCCATTGGTACCCAAAGACCCTTTTCCCCTCCACCCCAAACGGCCCCTTCTGCATTTCTCCGCTGCGTTGCAATTGGCAGCATGATCCTCCCTCTCTCAAATGAGTGGGCAGTAGGTTCAGGAGCGGGGAAAGGGAATACTGCTTTACACAGAGAGGGATGAAAATGTGGAATTTGCTGCCAGAGGATGGAGCGTGAAAAGGGGATTCGATAGATTCCTTGGTTACTAGCCGGGGTGACTGAGGCTAGTTGAGAATCACATTCAGAATCCCAGAGGCAGGAGGCAGCATCAGGGGAAGGCCTCGGCCTCTCTGCCCTGTTGTGGGCCATCCAGAGGAACTGGCTGGCCATTGGGTGAGGCAGGATGCTGGATGAGATGGGCCATTGGTGTGATCCAGCAGGACTCTTCTTCTATTTCTTAAGGCTGCAATATTACACGTGCTTACATGGAAGTTGGTGCTTAGGGACAAAATGGGTCTTCATTCTGAGCGGGATGGGTAGATTCATTGGCAGCGAGGAACCTTAGTCTGTTGTGACCCTCCCAAAAAAGGAGAGGCCCGTGACACCCTAAAAAAAACAACTCATTTACTGTAGAGCCTGAGCTTTTCTGTGCTGCAGCCCTCTGTTTGATGCTGCCAGATAAGGCATCTTCTAAGCATGTATGCACAAGTTCTGCCTGAAATTGCTCCACAACTTCCCTTTTTGTCCCCCTAATGAGGGGCGGGGGGATGTCCCCTTGTGTCAATGAGCGGAAAATGATATCTTGGTTCACCAGAGCTGAAGACTGTTAATTTATTCAGTATTCTGGCCTCTGGGAAACTGTTCCACAAGGTTGTGTGTGTAAAGCACTGTTGTCAACGTATTGTGTTCAAAGCAACAGCTAAACAGAGGAGGTTGTAATTGGCTCTGTGCAGCAATGCTGGACTTCCTTGGACTCCCATCCAAGTACTAATCAGGGCTGACCCTCCTTAATTTTGACGTGGGCCATCCAGGTCAAAGCCAAGTAAGGCTGCCACTTTTGACTCCTTGACCTTTAATAGCAGAAATATATGTGCAAAGAAAAGGAATGTTTTCCCTGATGACCATTTTGTGAAAAGTTTCATCTGCTTGGCAGCATTTGTTACTGAGCAAAGCCAGGAAGATGAATAGTATAGCAATAATATTTATTTATTTAGATGTATTGTGTCTCAGGGCAGTTTACAAGGAACATAAATCGTGCAATACAATACAATAATAACCTGCTGGTTATATATACAGCTTGCATATACAGCTGGAGATGGATCCAGGCAAAATGCAGCAGTGCCTGGCTGCATCCTGTCTATTTTGATAGCATAATTTTTCCCAGCAAAGGTTCCCAAAGGCAGGGTGGGCTATAAATCCCATTAATTAATAAATTAAAAAAAACTTCCTCTATTAAATTTCTAAACGCCAGGTCGCTGTTCAAAACATGAACCAGGCCCGTAAACACAAAGAGTTTGCAAACCCCCGCCCCCTGCTAGTCACAGTCCTTTCCCCGCCCCAGTTCTTCCCGCGCTCGAATCTCCGCAGCCCCAAGCACCGCCCCCTTTTCGGTTGCCTTGGCAGCGTCCCTGCTACAACCACCGCTGAATCCGTTTGGAGCGTACCAAGTAGAAGGGTTATGGAGGGGGGGGGAACACGGAGGAAGAGACAGAGAAATAAAGAGCGAAGAGGCAAAGGTAAAACTTGATTAGGAATTAAAACCAAGGAGAAGGTCTACCGGGGTTTAGCGGCGGGAGAAAGCCATTTGCGCAAGCGAAAATGGAAACTGGGCCTCCACGTCCACCCCTCTCCAGCAGGCTAATGGGTCCGGCTGGGCAAAATGGCGGCCGCCCGACGAGTGAAGGGGAGCGCGAGAGTGGCAGGTAAGCGAAAGGGGGGAGTAGGGAATGAGAGGAGCCTGCTGATTGGCTGGCCGTCCCCCTCATAAATAGTGGGGGGCAACCCTACTTTGCCCCCCCTTCTCCCTCCAGCTTTCCAACCAGCGCATGCCCGCCCGGCCCTAAACACCTTCCTTGGACCATGCAAAGCAACAACAGGGATGAGAATGAAGCCTCTGAGCATGTGCAGAAGGTGCTTATTCCCCTCCCCCCGGGCCATGGGAAGTTTTAAAAAAAGGAGCCTCTGGGAATGTGCAGAGGGCACTCTTGGCAAGCCCAGTTAGGAACAACTGGCCACTGGGCGGCAGAAGACATGGCAAATTTTTAAAAATTCTATCAGCATGTCAATTTCAGCCTCATCCACATGGTGACAATTCTGTTTCTTTTCTATTGCTGCTGATAACATCTACAGCATCTGCTCAGTGGTTTTCCTGCACTTTTATTGCCCCTAGCCCCCCCCCCCCAATGGTGGTCCTACCTACAACCCCACAGCTGGAGGGGGTTAAAAAAAACCCCATGAACACATTGTCATGACATTAAACTACAGAGATCTGTCCATTAAGGATTTAGAGCTATAGGGATACGTCAATTACCAAATCTGTGACATTTCATGCTTGATCATGCATTCACAGAAGCATTTCCCCATATATCCAAAAACATGCTTTCAATGCAGCTGGGATGGGTTGGGCTGCCAGCCTCCTGCAAAGATGCCGTTCCTTTGATGTTGTACAGTTTTACAAAGGCCTTGAAGCTACTCTTCCTTCTGTTTTGCAGTTTCAGTGTATCGATCGTGAAGGAGCCAAGGCGACCGTACTCTGAAGGCTTGATGATGAGGTAACACATTGTTTTTTTCAAAACAGTGCGTCTCAAGGAATCTTTTTCCCCATGTTGAGTCGTCTGCCAAGGAGCCACCGAATACCTGCTATGGAACCCCAGCACATTGGCAAAGGATTCTGGGAGATGTTCTAACCATCCACTAAAGTCATGCTGCAGAATACTGGCCAGGTTACACTGATGCCTCGACTGGAGATTGTCAAACAAACCCTCTGGGGAGAGGTCCTTGCAGGGCATGATAATTAATGCCGGACAAGCTGCCTTTCCGTGAAGTTTGACTGCCATTCCTGATCCTGAATTTCAGGAACTCTTGATAAACTTCCCTAGTATTTCCTGCAAGACGGTTTGAAAACCAACCCTTGTGGGTGCTAAGGAAGCCCACATCCTGTTTTTAAAAATAAATTCTGCTAAGTAAGCACATTTGCAAACTGATTCTGAATAACGCACTCCATCTCTTAAGGCTGTGGAATTGGCAAGGGAGGGTAAGCTGAAAGGAGAAGCTGTAAGCAACTTGAGGATGACAGGGCAGTGCTGGTGAAGGTGCCATGGAAGAGTTGCTCCGGAAGACCAAGACCTGGTTTGGTTCACTGGAACCCCATCCTGGCCCTTCCCTAGCTCTCAGACCACAATCAGTCCAGGAATAGCCATTTTCTTTATTCTGTAAATGTTCAGTTCCTCACAGATACTCAGGTTCTTGGAAACTGAATCAGATAGGTATGCTTGTCCTGGTCTTCCGGGAGATTCCTCAATTGGCAGGTCAGAGAGGACAACCCTTCATCAATGGGGCTGAAAATGAAGGGCACACTTTTAATATTTAGACTTCAGGAGGCTAATGTAACTGAGCAGGGCGGCTGGAAGTCTTGCTGCTTTGGTCCTATCAAAGGCTCAGGATAAGGAAGGAGGGCCAAGGTAGCAGAACTCTGGGCAAGCTGGAGAGAACCTGCTGCAGGCAGGTGGTAGAGAAAGAAAGGACTAGGCCCTAGAGAAGAGGGAGCTGTAGCTACTGCTGGACACACCTGCCTTTGAAACAGCCATCCTCATTCCTGGTACAAGTTAATGAGCTCAAACAGTCCTGCTGTTTCATTTGCTGTCCTGCTAGCAGAATTTGGGGATCTGACATACAGGATGGTTTCCCACCTGCTGGTGAATGACCTCTTCTGCTGTAGCTTTCCAGCAACGCTGACTTGGACATGACTCATAACCAACCGTCTCTGCGTGGGGGAGGTTTCTTCCAAGTAAAAGCTTTGACTGTAGCTTAATGCCAAGGGCTTGCATTTGCATAACGAGTCTGTGTTTTCCTCGAGCCGTTGTTTGGGGGGAGGGGCACTGTTTTGATATTGTTTTTTATCTGTTTATTTGTTTGTTAGATTTTTCCCCTTCGCTGCTATCGGTGGATCGTCTTGCAGCGGGTTGCATAGATTAAAAACAAAACAAAACTGGATTTTAACATGTAATTTTAATTTTTGATTTCATTTAATTCAGCGGACTGGTTTAAATTGTACTTCGGTATATTTAAATGTTGTGCATCGCCCTGAGCCAGCTTGCTGGGAGGACAGTAATATATAAATAATAAGTAATAATAAGTAATACATACCTAAGATCAGGGGGGCCTTGACCGAAAATGTCCCAAATGTTTTCAGTGTCCCACACGTCACATATCCTTTTAATTTTGACAGGTTCACTTCCCTGTGGGTGAAGTAAAGCAGTGGCAACAGTTTGGGCAAGCAAGATGGGGGAATGGCAGAGGTTCTTTGTGGAAAACCTGACGGTCCCTCCACATAACCAGCGGCGTCGCCACCCACCGCCCCGGGAATCAAAGGCCTTCCAGTGTGTCCTGAAGCAGGTGGAGGGAAACATAATGAAACAGGTAAGGGAATTTTCCAGATCATCTTCCACTGCCGCCCATCCTCCTGATACCAGCTCACGGGCATTCATTGGCCTAAAATCAGGAGGAGACAGCAATGCAATAGTGTTCACGTGAATTTCTCAGACATAGTTCCCCTTTCAAGAAGAAACTAGAAGCCATGCACATTTTCCAGCCTAGAAGAGGCTTGGTCTCATGCGTGTATCCTGGCAATGAGTGTCTCTCTCTATTGTTGGAAAGGTGTCTTTGTAAGATGAGGATAAGAGGGTGTCCGAGATTAAATAAGAAACCTCATGGTCAAAACAGGGTCTAACCTTGGGACTGTTTCTGCTTAGCCTCAGAGTCTTCTGGTGTATAAAGCTTAAGGGTATGCATCTGTGATCCCTGCAATAGACACCCATCTATTGGTCTGGTGTGACTCCTGGGAGCGTGGCGTTCTATCACAAACATTTAACAAACACATGAATGCTGTTATCCTGAGTCAGCCCTTTGGCCTGTCAAAGCCATTACTGCTTACTCTGATTAGCTGTGGCTCTCCAGGGTCTCAGGTTTTCATGAGACCCGTCACCTGATCCTTTTAACTGCAGAGGCAGGAGATTGAACCTAGGACCTTCTGCACGCAAAGCAGATGTTCTACCACTGAACCATGGTCCCTGCCCTGTTCAGACCTGCTCAACAGAGCTGTAACCTTTCACCATTCTGGCTTCTCGGTAAATCCTTGCAGACACTCCGGGGTTCAGCAGCTCACCTGAATGACTCTTCATGTAGCTACTCAGTGCTCCGATTTGACCCTGACATTTTTGAAGTGACTGTGTTTGATAGAATATGTGCTAATTTAGTTGAGATTTCAAACACACTGTCCAACCAAGCAGGAAATCTCCGGCACCTGGAGAAGCAGGGAGATGGGTGAAATTTCAAATGCTTGGGCTCATCACTTTGCTTGGCTCCTTCCACAGCCCACTGAGGGTCATCTCTTACAGCCCCATCCCAAGCAAGAGTCACCTCCTTGAAATCAATGGGCATAGAATAGTCTAAGTCTTAGGATGGCAAAGTTAGTGTGCTGTTCAGTATATTACTTTTGCATCTGTCTGTCAAGCCATCAGTCACCTGTCACTATCCTATTCTTTCTCTTTCATTGCTTTCTGCCAGCATGTTCCCAAAAAGACATACATGGGGCTGCTGTTTTGGCCCTGCCTTGCAGGTCAGCTAGCACTAGGCTTCTCAACTCCAGTCTAGCAAATCCCTAGGGATTTGGGAGTGGATCCTGGGAAGGGACGAGTTTTGGGAGGGGTGGAACCTCAACAGAGTTAATGCTGCAGAAGACATCCTCCGAAGCAGCCATTTTCTCCGGGGGAACTGATCTCTGTCATCTGGAGGTCAGCTGCAATTCCGAGAGATCTCCAGGTCCCTGGAAGTTGGCAACTCTAGCTAGCACCACCCATGAGAAGGCCAGTCTGCTAAAGCAGATTTCTTCCAAATGCCTCAGTGGTCAGAACAGTGTCAATCATTTCCCATCAGTCTCCTCCCCTTGACGGCCATCCCGGGAGCAGGATTTAGGGATATGCTTTCAGGGGGCTGATATTTGTTTGTTTGTTTGCTTGCTTGCTTGTTTGTTTCCCTTCCACTCTGCAAATGGAGACATGAGAAGGTTGCCCTGTGACTCCCAAGGCTGATACGTTCAGCGGGTTAAAGCACCGTGCCGCTAAATAATGCAGAGCGACTAAATCTTTAATAGCTTGCTTAGTAATGTCTCTCTGCTCTAATTTGGGGCTCGGTGAAGGGATTGGAGAGGAGGGGCTGTTGGAAGCTCAGAGGCCGCCTCCGTAACCAGGGATGTCTGATTGGCAGCTTGTGGGGTGTGCCGGTCCCCCTAAGTATCTTTGCGGCCTTCGGAGGGCCTACCAAATTTTAATCACACTGTGTTTCCTTTGAAAGAGGAAAAAAATGCAATCAGTGTCTCTGTGGCTTTTAATTAATATGCATTTTGTCGTATTCCTATGAAAAGCCCCGTGGTGTGAAGGCGGTTGAGCTTTGGGTGCCTGTTACACCCGTGCTTTGGCATCTGCACGGTGACTCCCTAAGGCCTTCGGGGCGGTATTTAAGATATGGCTGCTAACCCACAAAGCCCTAAACGGCCTTGGAAAGCTATATATCCCACCACAACTTCAATAATCCACCGAGAGCACGCTTCAGTACATAAACCTTTGCGTCCAGTCAGGTTTGCAAGGGGACACCGAGAAGTAGTTTTGGGAACCCTGAGAACAGGAAAGATTCTCCATTAAAGGAAGCCATGAAAGAAAAGCCCTTTTGCAGAAAGGAGAGGGAAAAATTCAAAAATCCTCTGTCCCGTCCTCTTGAGGATCTTTCTGCCGCCACTGATGGTTCCTTCGGGAGACACCCTCATCTTGCACTGCCACTACCATCACGGTCTCAGAGACAGAAGGAGTCCTGCTAAGCTGAACGTTAGAAGCAGAGCGTTTGCCCCAGCTGAGGCCAGGCCTTCTTCAGGGACACTCCCCTCTCTGTCATTCTTACCTGCAAGGGAGCAGCTCTTTAGATTAGCCGCTCTTGTCCTAGGTTGGTTATTATTAACCTTACTTATGCCACCGTTGTCCAGGTGCTAATGCCCTGTTGTTGCATGCCCTTTGCCATTGCCTCAGCAACCCATCCCACGGCGTTCTTCCCCATCGTTGGCCTGTGTCTCCTTCCGTCATTGACAGGAGATGAGGCAGAAGCTCTAAATCTCACCCTCCCCCACCCCAGGGATTCGAACTGCATTATAGAATGGTGGACATCTAAATGCCTAAAGGTGCTTTGCTTAGTGCTGACCGTGGGGCCGGTCCCGGAGCTTGGCTTTCAAAATTATTGCTTCAGTTCTGTGAAACGCTTTCCCCAGTGGCATGTTCACCTCCCTCCCCCCCCCCCCCCCACGTGGAACCTTCTTAGCAGTTAACAGTTAACAGGAAGGTATTAACTTTCCTTTTCAGGAATGGGGAATTCCTGGCACGAGTGGAGCGGTCCCCCATAGATCTCAACAAAGGTCTCTTTCTCTCCACTTCTCCCTCTCTGCAGCACGTGTGCAAATAGACAGCAGGTTTAGTGTTTTCTCTGTCTTCTGCTTGCAGCTGTTTATAGCTTGGGTGGGGCCTGGGGGGAGGTGCAAGCTGAAGGGCAAGAGTCTGAGGATTCCGTGGCTCTTAGCCTTTGGATCACAGTCAACGGCCTTGGCCGGATGGCTGAACCTGGGGGGCACCAGCCGCGCTCTCTTGTCTACTCCTGTTCTTTTGTTTGTTTTCTTACACTCTGGTTTTACGTCAATCAATTTAAAAGTGTGTTTTTGTACGCTCCTTTGGGTCCTTTTGGGGAGGAAAGTGGGATGAAAATAGGCTAAATATACAAGAAGACAACTGCAACACACAATAACTTTACAAGACCTGGATGGTCTGTGTGTGGCTTCTTTATCGACAGCGTGGGTAACTTGCATTGCTCGAAGAAGGCGGGTCAAATGGGGAAGTTGGTTGCCAGTCAGTTGCATGCCATCGTGCTCTGGTGTCCGTTTTGGTGCTTTTTAAACTGCAAAGGCGCACATATAATGCTATTTGTTGCCGGAGGTTATTTCCTCCCTGGGGGGGGGGGTGAGCCCAGTAAAATGAAGCTACTCCCCATTAATGCTCGAAGAATAGCAGGAATTGTCCAAGAGCATCTTGTGTGAGTTGAGTCTGTGTCACGTTTGCAAGACCAGAGCATGCAGAGAGGTGTTACAAACAGCTGTTGCACAATTCCGCAGCATGTTCTGGTGGTCAGAGCTTCCATGGCATGACTGTTTGCCATTTAGGAGAAAATACCCTCTTTAAAAACAAAATCTGCTGTGCAATTAGTTATGCTTTCAGTTCCTGTATTCAATAACTGTTCTCTACTTATTCCTCCCGCCCAAATGCTTTCTACAGGCTTTGGACTATAGGGTTGCCGACCTCCAGGCCAGGGCTGGAGTTCTCCTGGAGTTGATCTCCAGACTACAGAGATCAGTTCACCTGGAGGAAATAGCAGACTTTATGGAATCACATCCCCTCTGAGTTTCCTCCCTTCCGTAAACTGCCTGTCCCAGGTGTTGCCCCCAAATGGACAGGAGTTTCTGAAGAACACGCAGTAATGGGTTTAAACTACAAGTACAACGATATAGGCTAGATATCAGGGGGAAAAATTTCACAGTCAGAGTAGTTCAGCAGTGGAATAGGCTGCGTAAGAAGGTGGTGAGGTCCCCCTCACTGGCAGTCTTCAAGCAAAGGCTGGATACACACTTTTATTGGATGCTTTAGGATGCTTTGGGCTGATCCTGCGTTGAGCAGGGGGTTGGACTAGATGGCCTGTATGGCCCCTTCCAAATCTATGATTCTATGAAAAGTGTTTCTTCCCACTGGGGTTGGTCCCACCCCTCCCACCCTTGGGCACTTGAAGGCACCTTCACTGAGCTTAGCTGGTTATTTATCACCTCTCATTGGCAGAGAGTGGATGGCACGTCGGACATTGAATTCCAGCTGCGCCTTTCCCTGTTTGACGTCACTTACCACCACTTTTTTGGAAAGACCTGGAGGAGTACTAGGAGGCCCCTTAAAGTTGTACCGGGACAGCTGCCCATGGTGGTCTTCAACGAGGTAAGGAAGAGGCCCTCCGAGCATCAGCTCCATTTTGGCCAGCCCGGTCAAGTCCAGTGTACATATCTTAAAGGGACAGGGTGGCTCACACATATGTCAGCAACGCACATCTTCTGGGGTTGCTTATATGGAAACGGACATGATGATTATCCAGGCTGTCCTTGAGAATATGTGGCACGATTGTTTTATATCAGGCAGAGAGTGGCAGAGTCAGTGGGGGAGAGAGGCCACAGCAAGCAAAGAGCAGCAAAAGCCATTGTCTAGCCTGCCCTAAAAGTCTTGCAAGAGGTGAAGATCCTACTGTGGTCTGCTCTTGGTAAGGGACTTCCTTGTTGGAGCCGCTGGGAGGCTGAAGATCATGAGGCTGGAGTGGCAAAATTGGTGGGTTCTCCATCTTTGGAAATGTTTAAGCAGAGGCTGGATAGCCATCTGACGGAGAGGCTGATTCTGTGAAGGCTTAAGGGGGTGGCAGGTGACAGTGGATGAGCGATTGGGATGTGAGTGTCCTGCATAGTGCAGGGGGTTGGGCTAGATGACCCGGGAGGTCCCTTCCAACTCTATGATTCTATGATTCTAGGGAGCAGAGCAGGGAAGGACCCTGGCCTGAGACCTCAGAGAGCCACTGCCATGCAGAATAGGTGACACTGGGCTAGATGTGTCTTCACGATCCAGTTTATGAAAGAGAGCTGCCCGGTTGCTATGCACATGGAGTTGGGCATATAGCCAATCTGCATCCTAACTAACTTTCAGGTAACCGCTGCAAACTGTCCATCCTTCGATAATGCTCTTGTCCGATCTCCAGTCTCAGTGGCTTCGCCCTGCATCCACTAAGACCTCTTGTCTCGAAGGCATTTTGTTCCGATGTGGATCCCACTGGTTTTCACTGGGGTCACCAAGAGGCTTGTTCCAATCTGGCAGTTTCAGTGGACATAACAGAGGGCTCTTTTCGGCGTGCCGGAGCCTTCGGTCGTGAGCAGCGTGCTCCGAAGTGCGACTACTCTTTCGGCCTCTGCGTTACACAACCCACTGCGGGTCAGTATCAATTATTAATAATCATAATGAACTAGAAAGAGAGCAAGGGAGATGGTACGTGCCGAAGAAGCAGGGTTAGGAAAGGGTACTCCTTCGTAAATCATGCAGACCTCTGCCAATGGAACGTCTCCTCCCCAGCGGAACCGTAATCTGGTGTCTGCTATTGATATCACAGTGGAAAACCTCTCCTTCCCGTATGTTTTTATTAACAGCCTATAAGCCGGATGCTCACCTCTCAGCTTTTCAGTCTCCCTAAAATGGTATCGGCAGTTCTCTTCCACCGTTGCTTCGATGTGGGCTGATTATCTGGAATCCCAAAAAACTCTATGCTGGTTCCTAATAATCTTGCGTAAGAACCTCTTGCCCATGAGGCTGGGAGTTCAATCCCAGCAGCCGGCTCAAGGTTGACTCAGCCTTCCATCCTTCCGAGGTTGGTGAAATGAGTACCCGGCTTGCTTGCTGGGGGGTAAACGGTAATGACTGGGGAAGGCACTGGCAAACCACCCTGTATTGAGTCTGCCATGAGAATGCTAGAGGGCGTCACCCCAAGGGTCAGACATGACTTGGTGCTTGCACAGGGGATACCTTTCCCTTTACCTAATAATCTTGCACTAATTATAACACTCTGTGTTTCTCTGCCTTGATTGTTTGCCCATCTTCTCCTCCTGAGCAGCTTTGGCAATATGGAAGAGAGAGGTGTCATTCAGAAGGAGGGGGAAGTATTAGATTTTGGGGGAAAACCTAAAGCTTTCCTCAAAGGAGTCCCTCTGCTCTGGCACCCCTCATTTTATTAGAAAAATATTTGGTTGCATATCATCATATTAGCTGATACATAACCTATCAGTACTCTCTCTTTAGAAGCAGAGCAGAAAGGCTTTGTGATAGCACCTGTTTTCAAACTCATAGATCTGGACTCATAGTGTGAATCCAGTGGCACCTTTAAGACCAACAAAGTTTAATTCTGGGTATAAGTTTTCATATGCATGCACACTTCTTCAGGTCTGTTTGCTTGCCTGCAAATCAGCATGTGCCTACAAGCAAAATGGGGCAAAACCTGCCAGACCTGGAAGCAAAGTGTCAGTTCAGACATAGAGAGAACTACTGACTGGCAGCTCAGTTATGTGGTCAGGTAGGACTTGGGGAACACCTAGTGAGGACCGGCCTTATGCATCTGACAGAGGTGTTTCTGAACTCGAATCTAGGTACTCTACTGCAGACCACCACAGCTCCCCTCTGAAACTATCCGCCATCAAGTTGAGAATTGTCTGCTGAGAACAGGTATTAGCTTTCCAGGGTCTTAGCTAAAGGTTTTTCAGACCACCTACTCTTTTTAACTGGACCATGGGCTGAACCTCCGACTCTTTGTGTCCTCTACCACCAAGCCATGCCCCTTCCCCAAATTCTTCTCTTGTACCGGAGGATTTATGATTTGTCTTTGAAGGGCAGGCCATTAAAATAGCAATTGGGTTTTGTTTGTATGTATTTCCATGCAAAGAGGGCCTTTTAGAAAGTAGTCTAGAGATTGGGTAATGAGTTAATTGGTGTCTCTCTGTCTCTGTCTCTTCCTTTGTATGCTGTGCTTATGCTTAGGCAGCAGAGGCCGCTGTTGTTCTAAGAATGGTGCAGGGTTGGTGGGTGATCCTACACTGTATTAACTTCTCCTCTGTAGAGGCATAGGTGAAGCACCTCTGGACACTTCCTCCAAGTCTTCACCCTCTCCCCTATTTTGGATGCGTCCATTAGGAGGCGATAATTTTGGATAACCTTGAAATGAGTACAGCACAAGAATACTGATTTCGTACTACTGTACATTTTGTCGCTTTGCCTCCTCTCAACATGAGCTCTGCTGGTTCATCGGGTATTTAAGCTCCAAGCGGATTTGTTTTAAGTATACATAACAAGGAATCCATTCATTCACATACCAAATTTTATTAGGATATTTCAGTAGAAAATAGAGAGAGAGAGAGACAGAGAGAGCAAGCATCTTACAATACTGTATTCCCCGAATAGAAGAATATATTCATTCATTCATTCATTCATTCATTCATTCATTCGTTTTTCACATTTCGATACCGCCCGTCACGGGAAGCCGTCTTGGGGCGGTTCGCAATATAAAACCAATAAAATACAGTATAAAACCCCATGAAACCCCCTTAAATATACAATAGTTTTAAAAAGACAAAAGACAAGAGGTGGCATATTTCTCCAACCCGCTGCCTGTTCCAGCCAGGTCAGCGTGATGATCCAATATTCCCATCTAAGATATATATATTGTACACCAAAAATGTGTTTTTTTACTGGACATCACTGTAACTTGTACGTAGATGTAAGGCAACCCCCCTCTCTTTTTTGGGGTGGGGGGTGGGGTTGGGTGGCATTCCTGGGGATAAAAGGTTAGCCTAATATTGGAGTAAATATTGTATGTTTTACCACTTTCTTGGATCTCCCAAATATAATTATGGGGGCTTGAACAGTCATGTGCATTTTCAACATATAGTTATACCCTGAGTGTGTCCAGTAGCTTTAATTTTGAAGTCAGACAATAGGGTTTTTTTTGCCTTTCCCCCCTACCTCTCCCCAAATCTTTGAACATAGGGGTGGAGGTTCAGGATGCAGACTTCTGTCCTGAACATGCACACCGAATTTTATCCCAGTAGCCTTGTACTCATGAGAGGGGTTAAACTAATGAGCAAACAGACCCGTCAGCAGAGCTAGAATTCTGGTCAGCAAGCAAAAACTGCGGCCACCGCTCGTTGCGTTGCCAGCGAGAATCCCATCAGCGCATACGTGTGGGAAATCTAGGTATTGCTGAGCTCCCCATCTTTGCAAATAGCAGTAGCTTACTCCAGCAGTAACTTCAGCCACCAGGCATTTCAGTTTTGCAGGGCAGTGTACGGTGCGGGACACAGGAAGCCTTGAAACATGACTGTTGGCAGGGCTGATCTTTCGGAATATAGCACAGTTTAGGGAGACGATGATGGGAACCTCCTGTTATTATAAAAAGGTAAAGGTATCCCCTATGCTGCAAGAACCGGGTCATATCTGACCCTTGGGGTGACGCCCTCCAGCGTTTTCATGGCAGACTCAATAAGGGGTGGTTTGCCAGTGCCCTCCCCAGTCGTTACTGTTTACCCCCCAGCAAGCTGGGTCCTCATTTTACCGACCTCGGAAGGATGGAAGGCTGAGTCGACCTTGAGCTGGCTGCTGGGATTGAACTCCCAGCCTAATGGGCAGAGCTTCAAACTGCATGTCTGCTGCCTTACCACTCTGCGCCACAAGAGGCTCTCACATCCAGATAAGCTGCTCCAAAAGAGGGTATGAGAACATTGTCTCATCTGACACAAGCAGGGTTCTTGCTTGGATTATTTGCTGGTCTCAGTTTGATTCTTTTTCTTCTTCCTCTTTTTTTTTTTTTTGTCTTCCCGGCCATTCTCTTCCAGCTAATGAATAGCTCCGTATCCGAACGATTATCCAATTATTATTTCCACCCGATGATAATTGAGGAGCACTTGTTCCGAGAGGTTTGCAGAGGTGCCCCAGCCCATAATTACATTCCCCTCGTTTACCTTCTAGGAAAGCCACCGTTAAACGATTCACACAATGGAGCTCGGATGGGGGATTACGCTGCAACCAACCGCTTTGTTAAAGGCAAACATGAGTACTCGTCCGAACTGTTCAAAGGACGGCTTTCCTGTGTTTGACATCCAGATAATTTTATTTATTTGGATTGATAGTGAACCAGGTCCAGGTGAATGGCCAGCAATCCAGGCCTTTTGTGTAGTCCTGTACGCATATTTTTTTAATACGCCGTTAGGTCATCCAGCTTCATCCAGGGCCAGAAGTTTAATTTTCAGATGAAAACAGAGATTCTTAGGGAGCTTTTTTCTCCCCTTTTCTCTCCCCCCTCACTCTCCTCTCCTCTTTATCCCATCATTCCTTCAAACAGCCCAGAATGTCATGAACAGTTCTCCGGTCCCTGCCTTCATCTTCATAACAACCCTGCGGAGTAGGCTAGGCCACTGCCACCCAGTAGGTTTCAGGGCAGAACACGGGTTTGAATCCGAGTCTGCCCGATCCTATTCCAATGTGCTAACCATTGCACCCCCCCCGACACCCTGAATTTAAGTGGTTGCTAATATTCCCTTTCTGTAACCGGTTGACGCTGACTCTGTTCCAGGTGTCATTTAGGAAACGGGCATTCCTGACCCAGAGGGAAATGGCTAATCTTTTTTCTCTCGAGCCCTTGCTGTAGCACTTCCCAGGCGTCCTTGCATCAGAGCCTGGTGGCGGCCCTTGTGCCGCAGAGTGACATATGTTGGCAAAACCAATATTAGCATCTCCAGAGATAGTGATAAAACTTAGCAGGGCATTGGATCCCCCGTCAGAGGGGGAGTCTGCAGCGCTGGGGACCAGAGCATAACTCTGCCTTTTTTGCCTGCCTGTCAGGAATTACCGGCCATTTTTTTCATCATTTTGTAATAAAAGATAATAGAATAACGATTTATTTCTCCAGGCCGATGTTTTAATGCCTCTCTCCGTTATCCTCCCCTGACAGTCCGTGATTGCGGTAAATGTTTTGCTCGTGACACCTGCATAATGACCCTTTAATAGACGGATTAACCTGCCGCTCCGTCACTGGGCTGCCAGAGATTGCACCCAGAACCACGGAGAGACTCCTGGACAAATCCACCCACCTAGAGTGGATAGGATGGGATTTTGCTGTCCTTTTCAATTTTCCTTCTCAGCCACAGCAGCCACACGGCTCGCCATTGGTAATGTAGGCCGGAGGCAGGCCAGGGCTGTGAGTGGGCCCTAGTTGAGTGCAGATTGGCAGGGTCTGTTCTACACCTCCACTGTTGGAACTGGAGTGGATGGCTATAGCCAGAGCCCGAACCATGGGGAAAACGGAAGAGGCAGGCTTCTAGTACCTGGGGTGGGAGGAGCTAGGGCTCAGTGGCAGAGCACTGGTACAGCATGCCGAAGGTCCCAAGTTCAATCCCCAGCATCTCCAGCCAAAAGATGGTAGGTGAAGTGAAATATTTTTTAGACCCGGGGGAGCTGCTGCCGGTCAGAGCAGGTGGTGTTGACCTTGATGGGCCAAGAGTTTGACTTAGTGTAAGGGATCTTCATACATTCACTGTTGTTTGAAAGCCAATTGCAGAGGTCAATGTTGTACCAGGTCACGGATGACCCCAGACCATAGCATGATGCTTAGCTGCAGAGATTGTGGAAGATCGGAAGCAGGAGGCTTGAGTCTCTGCATCTGAGGCCAGAGGGGAATCTAGGAGGTGGTGGGTAGGCTAAGTAAGTTTCTGCATTAGTAGGATTCAGGACCAGCAGCCTGGCAGACAATGACCATTGCCTGAAGGGAGGACAAATCAAATACAGATGTTTCTCTACCCTTTATCAGATCAGGGGGAATGCACAGGCTACTTGGCCAACTGGAGTCTCCTGGGTTGCACCCTGGTTGGTTTGCCACAAAATGCAGCAGAGCATAGATCCCCAGGGTGTTGGCAGACCACCAGGTCCCTCCATTGAAACTTCCAGAGTCAATGACAGCCAATCAGCAGGACGTTTGAAACGTCTCTCAAGAACCAGCTTTTGTGATGGGTGGAATGGGTACTTCTGGTGCCACACCTGTGTACTGCAGAGATTCTTCTTGGAGTTAAAAAAAATTATTCAATATATTTTAAACTGCCCTGCTTAATAGTAAACTTAGCTCCTATACCTTATGAATGCAAGGAAAACTGATCCCAGGGAGGGAAACTGCCAGAAGCTGTGGCAGCTGTGCAGGGGTTTGTCAGCAGATGTGGAAAAGTTTCCCATTGAAGGCAGAGCCTTCCAAAAGCACAGTCTTACGATGAGATTTGGACTGCTATTTCTGTCCTTCCATATGAGATGCTATGTAAGGTAAGCCTGTGGCCCGTTGAATGGATTCCAGTTTCAGGGTCACCCGCAGGGGACGGGTGTTGCTGGCTTCAAATGACTGAAGCCCTGATATGTACCTGAGAGGTAAGAGCAACCAGAGGTTAAACCAGTAAATGATATGAAGGTGACAACAGGCTCGTCTTGGTCTCATGTCTTGCCAGGAAGGGACTTTGGTTGGCTTTGCTTCATTTCTTGTCACTTGAAGGACATGAAGAGGAGGAGGAGGAGGAGGAGGTGGCCTTCCCATTGGGAAGTCTGCGGTATTGCTGAACAGGAAAGGGAGAACCCAGCATGCCAAGAGTCAAATCCGTTCTGTGCCCAGACTCAGCAAATTAGAAGGGAAAGCAAGCACTACAAAGTGAATTAGCCTTTTACTTATTTACTTATTTGATTTCTATACTACTTCTATACTTCTATACTACCTTTCCATATGGCTCAGGGCGGTTTACATACAACATGGGGGATACATTGAACAAAGGCGTTATAGCATTATAACACTCTGCACTATAGCACTCTGCCTCATCCTTCCTGTCACCTCCTACCCTTCCATGCTTGCTAAAGACTTTGAGTCTCACCGGTCAAAGGCGCATCCCCTCTAGCCCGGAATCCTATTAAGCCGGCAGAAGAATGGAAGTCAGTTTTCAGATGTCCGAAAGGAGAGGGGCAAGGGGCCCATCCAGTCCACCAAGACAGAATAACAGGCTGTTGTGAAACTCTGCCTGGGTTTAAAACTTTGTCCTATAAGGAATACTTTTCACATCTACATCTGCTGGGGAAACCCATCCAGGCCTGCTTGGGGACTACTGTTGCATGAGTGAGAGTCTTTGGACATATTTTAGGGTTTGCATATAGTTCATAGAGTGTCCACTAAAGCAGTGTATGTAAATCATGCCCAGTGATCCCCCTGAGTCCGTGCGTTGTAGAATATGGTCGGTACTGGTGGAACAGCTGTCTTTCAGTATCCTGCACTAATAATTATCTTATTAAGGAACCTCCGGGTTATTTTTTAACACCATTTTGAATACCACTGCAGGAAGTCAGTCCCACACTGCCATAAAGCCGAAACTGACGTTCATGTTCCATCCTCCCCTCTTCTTCAGACTGTCTATTTTCACACATCTTTGGATCATCCCAGCATCGTCCTTGTCACGGAAGTTGTGGCTTCCATCAGGAGACGGGATGGGACCAGCCAGGATCTTTCGTGCGGATTTGGACTCCTGCGTTTATTTAACAGCAAGTCCGAGCCAACGCATCTGGGCTTGAAGGAAAAAGGGTATCTTCCTCCTTTGGGATCACTGGGGCGTATGGCGGAGTCTTGGGAAATGTCCATGCAGCCCACGGGTTGTTCAGCCATGGTGCTGGTGATGATAAAGAGCTCTTTGAGGATATTTTGCCCATAGTCTTCTTTGGGTAAGGGACCGTAGCTCAATGGCTCAGTCCACTCTCTGCATGCAGGAGTGGTTCAATTCTAAGGGTCTCAGAAAACATTGGGAAGGACCCTTAACTTGGAGAGTGTTGCCATTCAGAATAGGTGTCCCCACATTTCATGCATAACCTGGCAGACTGCTGTGGGTCTTCCATGAGAGCCAGCTTGGTGTAGTCAACCTGTGGTCCTCCAGATATTCATGGACTACAATTCCCATGAGCCCCTGACAGCGTTTGCTGGCAGGGGCTCATGGGAATTGTAGTCCACGAACATCTGGAGGACCACAGGTCGACTACCCCTGGTGTAGAGGTTAAGAGTGGTGACTTCTAATCTGACTAGCTGGGTTTGATTCCCTGCCTCCCCCACATGCAGCCACCTGGGTGACCTTGGGCTTCGTCACATTTCTCTTAGAACTGTTCTCACAGAGCAGTCTCTCTCAGAGCTCTCTCGGCCCCACCCACCTCACAGGGTGTCTGTTGCGGGGAGAGGAAGGGTAAAGCGATTGTTAGCCGCTTTGAGTAGTGAAAAGTGGGGCATAAAAACCAACTCTTCTTCATAGCTCATTGCGTTTCTCCACTGCAATGCAAGCTCCACCTGTTTCTGTTTCTTAAGCAGAGAGCCCAGCCCCTCTTAAAGTAACTAAGTGAGGATGCACAGAAATGCTGTTCTCTAAAGAGGGTGCCGTCCCAGTTAAGGCCATATCTTGACGGCCATGTCTCTGAAGGCAACGACTCCCTGGAGACCGCAAATCCTGTATGGCAGGGGTAGTCAACCTGTGGTCCTCCAGATGTGCATGGACTACAATTCCCATGAGCCCCTGCCAGCAATCTCCCACTATTTCTTCTCCTCCCAGACTTCTCTCATTCCATTCCTCAGGGTCCCCTATCAAACAGGAGCAGTATTTTATGGGGATCGGTGTGTGTGTGTGTGGGGGGGGGGGGAAGGTAAACTCTGCCTTTCTACACTTGGGAAATGTCTCCATGTCATGAACTGCCCCTTTTCTTCCCAGGCTCAGTCTGTATCACGGGACCCCCCGGGCCCTGTTGCACCCGCTGTTCCAGGAGCCAGTAGAAAGTAAGTCTCCAAAGTGGCTTTTATCATTTATTGTACATTAGATTTGCTCTATTCTAAGGTGACCAGATTATAACATTGGTAAAGCGGGACATCATTGACCAGGGAAGGGGTGGGTGGGTCTTGATTAAAGTTTGGTCTATATGGAGCAACAAAAATCTTCATAGAACGCATAGAACGCAAAAATAGTATTGTTATATATATATATATAAAAAAAGGTAAAGGTATCCCCTGTGCAAGCACCGAGTCATGTCTGACCCTTGGGGTGACGCCCTCCAGCGTTTTCATGGCAGACTCAATACAGGGTGGTTTGCCAGTGCCTTCCCCAGTCATTACCGTTTATCCCCCAGCAAGCTGGGTACTCATTTTACCGACCTCGGAAGGATGGAAGGCTGAGTCAACCTTGAGCTGGCTGCTGGGATCGAACTCCCAGCCTTATGGGCAAAGCTTTTAGACGGCTGCCTTACCACTCTGCGCCACAAGAGGCCCTATATATATATATATTAATGTCAACATAAGTACAATTTGCCAAGTGCCCCCGGATGTCCCTCCAAAGGCGGGACAATCTGGTCACCTTATTCTAGCCATGTGCAAGCCATAGAAGTGGGAACGAGAGGAAAGGAAGGGGCTTGCTTTAAGAGAAAAGGGCAAAGCCAGGAGATGAAACAGGAAAAGAGGCAGCCTCTCGAGATTGTCACTTGTCCCATCCAGTGTCCAAACCAGTGATTGCGCCGGTATGTGCTAGAGAGACCCCGCTAACACGCCTTAAGAAAGAAAGAATGAAAGGCTTCCGTTAGCTCCAAGCTAACCCATGCCACGGAAGAACCTGCCTTTCGTTCTGGTAAGAGAAATCTTGCTGCTTTTCATTCTGCCTTCTAAGGACGTTTCATTCTTCCTGGGCTCTCTCTCAGATGTGACTGAAACACTGTGTATCACACACACATTTAAAACATAAACATTGTAGAATTATCCAGCCTCGGGCAGCTTCCCTTTGCATCACTGCAGGAGTCTCTGTTCTAGACATGCCTGTTTCCAATCAGGAGACGTGCCCAGAACGCTGACAGCACTGTCTGAAATGGAATTACAGTGTACCTTTCTAAGAAGAAGAGCTGGTTCTTATAGGCAGAAGGAGTCTTACAATCACTTTCCCTTTTCTCTCCCCACAACAGACACCCTGTGAAGTAGGTGAGGCTGAGAGAGCCCTGATATTACTGCTCGGTCAGAACAGCTTTAACAGTTCCGTGGTGAGCCCAAGGTCACCCAGCTGGCTGCATGTGGAGGAGCGGGGAATCAAACCCGGCTCACCAGATTAGAAGTCCGCAGTCCTAACCACTTCCCCAAGCCGGCTCTCATGGTCCTCAGTGCCTTTACAGGGTGTCAGCTTAGGACTCAGTTGTGAATCATGCATGGACCTACTATTGCACATTCAAAAAGTAAGCCTCCTCCAGTCCACAAATGAAATTTAAATTCATTTAAAAAATAAATCCAAAGTTTGAGGAACAGTCATTCAAATCTTGAGAAGCAACCGGATTTTAAGTCAGGATTTTCCAACGGATCTCTGCTCAGTTTCTCCATTCTGGACAAGTCTTTCCGGACCATCCTTCTGTGTCAAGGGAAGAGCCAGGCTCATTTAGGAGGGACAAGGGTCTCTCCTGTCAGCGTTTTTTTTTTTTTTTTTTTTGCAAGGCTGCACTTTCCACTTGTGAATATTTCACGAGGCATGAGTCCCACTTGGAGGGCCCGGCCCAATCAATACGCCCGAGCAAAGTGGGATGCCATTACTAATTCAGGACTGCTGCGCAGGGCTTTCCTGCCGCTCTCCCTCGAGGAAACTCTCTCCCTTTGCATCCTGCCAAAAGCAGAGCGTGCCCCGACCTGGAGAGCCAATCTTGTCAAATCTCACAAGCTGAGCAGGGTCAGCCTTGCTTACGACTTGGATGAGAGACCATCGAGAAAGTCTGCGGATGCTACAAAGAGACGGGTCCCCTTTAAAACAGCCTTTCTCGACTTTTTCATCATTGGGAATCCTCTGAAACATCCTTCAGGCTTTGAGAAACCTAGAAAGGGTGTTATCATGCAGAATATGGTTGAGAAGCAGAGCTGTGTACATGCCCACCCGGGGCCCCTCCCCTTCCCACCCCTCCAGGCCTGTCATTGGCCAATTTGGGAAGGGGTGGGCAGGTCGACATGACCAGATATGGTCATATCACCGAGTACTTGATCGACACGTTTTTAAAAAATGTGTATTAAAAAAATTAATTCACTTCCAGCCGTTCAGGAAACTCTTCCAGGACCATCAAGAAACCCCAGGGTTTCCCCAAACCCTGGTTGAGAAAGCCTGCTTTAAAGAATGGGTAGGCAAGATGCCTTTGGCAAAGAGTAGCTTAACATGCAGGGCTGTATCCTGTCCAAATGACCTCTTTTGCTCAATCATTAAAAGCCTCCAGGAGTTCTTCCCTCTCTGCCTCTAGCTCTGCATTTTAAACGGTGCCTCTTTGCTGTCTTTAGAGAACATGTACCTCACCGTGGTGGACGGCGGCCATCTTCGGTGTGCCTTGCAACCACACCCACTCCTGGAAACCGTCTATCACCTCCTTCCGGAGAACACCCTCGTGTCCAGCCTGCAGAGAGTCCCCGGAGTGTTGACGGTTCAGGAAGGTAGGCTCAAGCTAAAGTCCATGTGCTTCATTCCTGCTCACCACTCATTATATGGTTGTGCGAAGTTGTGATTTTGGCTCTTGCAACATCTGAAAGCTCAGAGAATCCTCAAAAACAGGGAAGCTCTGGGAGGGCCGTGACACAATTGGTGTAGCTCTGGGAGGGCTGTGACACAATTGGTGTAGCTCTGGGAAGGCCGTGACACTTACAGCAAGAGCTGAGCCATGCTTTACAATGAGGGTTGCCTTTTTCTCTGAAGGAGCCCGTCTTACGCGAAACATGCTTGTTTGCAGCAAGGGGCTCTTGGTCACCATTTGCCTGAAAACGGGTTGGCAAGTCACCGTTCCTGCAGTGTCCAAATTTGCCTCCTTAGGCTGTGCCTGGACTGCAGGACTTCCCGGTTCTATCCTTTGCTGGCTCCGTTGCATTTGTTTTTGTTTACTGTTTGTTCAAGCATTATTCATGGCTAGCCAAGTGCCCATTATCCTGAAGGCAAGATGGAAGGCCTAGAGAGTAGGCGTATAGAGAAGCGGCAGAGACACTTTTGAAATAATTGATCTGTTGATGCTGAGTCATCCCTCCCCACACACAATGTTTGCCTCTCCTCCCTCCCTCCCTCTCCTGGGAGAAATGGGACAGGATAGCAAGGCACCAGAAGAAGATGTCAGTCTGGAAGGCTCTCGTGGTTCAAAACAATTTTACTTCTGCTGGGAACAATTACCGTATCCAGGGTCCAGTTGGGTGAAATCTCAGCCAAGTGCTGACCAGACGACTTTGCTTTTTGTTTGCTCTCCAGGTCAGCCTTTCTCAACTTTTTCACCATTGAGAAACCCGCCTGAAACATTCTTCAGGCTTTGAGAAACCTCAGAAGGGGTGGGATTGTGCAAAATAAAGCATAGGTGTACACACCCACCTGGGGCCCCTCCCCTCCCCGCCCATCATTGGCCATTTGGGGGGGGTCAACATGACCATATATGGTGAAATCACCTGATAAATATTTAACAAATTGTATATTACATATATAATTAACTCCCACCCATTCAGGGAAACCTTCCAAGGCTGTCAAGAGACTTCAGTGTTTCACGAAACCCCGGTTGAGAAAGCCTATTCTAGGCTAAGACTCAGGTCATGAGGTCCCTGGTTCAAACTCAATGTTTCCAGCATGTTGCCCACTTGTCTTTAAATGGAGTTCGGTTTAAAACTGCTCGGTACGTTTGGTGATTTGGAAATCGCCCTGTGCGTTTGATGATTTCTGTGCAGGAAATACAGTTTCAAAACTCTCAGTGCTCCGCTTTTGGTTGCAGTGACCTAAGGTTAATGTTTATAGTGCCTCTCTGGATCTCATAAACACATACATAGGTTGGCCTGGTGCTCAATGGGTCCTATGTTTGGATACCCACAGGATATTTAGATACCCTGGAGAAGAGCCTTATGCTGGGAGCGATTGAGGGCAAAAGAAGAAGGGGATGACAGAGAACGAGGTGGCTGGATGGAGTCACTGAAGCAGTAGGTGCAAACTTAAATGGGCTCCGGGGAATGGTAGAAGACAGGAAGGCCTGGAGGATCATTGTCCATGGGGTCGCAATGGGTCGGGCATGACTTCGCAGCTAACAACAGCAATAACAACAACAACAACCCACAGGATTTCCACAGGCCTTCTTGCCTCCCCCTTCCCTTTCCAGCCCCCAATGCCCTTCAACTAGGGGACTTCCAGAAACAGCATTAGTGGAGAAATAGTCTGCAATGTGAGGGGGAAACTGGTAAAAATCACCCCCCCCCCCGTGCTTTCTGCTGCAGAAATCCTCAATAGGATCCAACTTATGCTGCGAGTAACAAAATTCTGGATAAAGCCACATTTTCTAAGTGCTTTTCTTCTTCCTGGCATACTGCAGTGTTCAGAAAGAAGCTAGGGTTTACATGTAACTCTCATTCTGTTCCTATGGCTGAGAGTTTTTCTCTTTCCCTCTCTCCCTCCCTCCCCTCTCCCCTCTTTTGTTTCCTTTCTCCCTTTGTAGCCAACCGTGCTGAATGGGAGCATTATCCATCTTCAGAAATCACCTTCCTTTAGTATGTTAACACACACGCCATCAATCACCTCTAGCGGCGGCTCACAGCACAGCTTCGGCTTTTAACCAGAGCTACCGCGAGGATTTTTTACAGCCCACGGATTGCTGTAGGAGTCTCTCGGCTGGCTCCTGTGATCCAGCATCTGCCAGAGCCAGGCGCCGCGGCCTGCTTAGAGCTGCTGGCCTCGCTGCTATCTTTGCTGACCAAGTTCCACTTTGTTTATTATACCGCAAAAATAAAATAAAAGATCAGCAAGGAGGCCTGCAGTGGTACGAAGCACAGTGCCTTTTGTTTGCATGGCACATTTTAGGGCGACTGCTCAAAGCATTTTGCTATAAGGGCCACTGGGCTGTTACGAGACCATTTTTGGTTGAGGTGTTAGAAGAAGAAGAAGTTTGTTCTTATATGCTGCTTTTCTCTACCCGAAGGAGGCTCAAAGTGGCTTACAGTCGCCTTCCCTTTCCTCTCCCCACAACAGACACCCTGTGAGGGAGGTGAGGCTGAAAGAGCCCTGATATTCCCGCTCGGTCAGAACAGATTTATCAGTGCTGTGGCGAGCCCAAGGTCACCCTGGTGGCTGCTTGTGGGGGAGCACAGATTCAAACCCGGCTCGCCAGATTAGAAGTCCGCACTCCTAACCACTACACCAAGCTGGCTCTCCAAAGAGCACCGGGAGCGTCAGCAACTGAAAGCTCCGCCCCCGGCTCTCAGTGGCCTTTTATATCAGGGACTCCAGCGGTTTCACGAGCAGCACTGTAGCCCTAGGCTGGAGTCTAGCTAGTGAGTGTCTTGGGGCTTGTGTGCTCAAACTTTGAAGCCTTCACAGAAGACAATGGGGGTGGCCAAAATCAGGCTGCAGTATGAAGCCGCCCTGTATAAATGCAGGAATCCGAACTTACGTGCCCTTCCGTATTCGACACAAATACCGTCTCTCTGCTGCTTTCTGATACTGAAATGATGCCGGGAGATGTGCTTTGACATCTCTGAAGGGACGTGTACTTTGACCCGTGCAGTGCGCTTCCTTTTAAGCCTCTTCTTTTCCCCCTTGCTCACATGTTACATTTTTCAGGAGTACCCTTCAAAAAAAAGTCTTAGATGCTGTGTACACTGTTAAAATAGTAACCTGTGAAAGAGAGAGCTCCTGGCATTATATGACAGTTACCTTATGCGCTTTAAAGCGAGGGGAACAGGGCTCTGTGAAGTGGGTCAGGAAAATACAGAGAGTTCCCCCCCCCCCCCAACTCTTCTTCCAGTGTGCACAGGAAAACCAACGTCAACGAATGCCAGAAATATGCTTATATGAGTGCGCTAGATCCTGAGTGGAAAGATTTCCCGGTAGAACCTTATGAATCCTTTGCTGTCTGTGGACTCTTTGAAGGAGCAGGGATTATATTCTCAGGTCCACAAACTGGACAGGGCCCCTAGCGTTCTTTTTCCCTCCCCCAGATAGATGATTGATAGCAAAAGAAAGCTTCATCCATCAGCATGACTATGGAGAATTTGCTCCATCTTGTGGCAATGAGTGGAAATGGTCTTGCATCCCACAATGTGGGCATGGCGGGGTATAAATTGAGGCATAAAAACGGGGAGGCCAGAACGTCTGTGTGCCAGCCATACTGTTTTTGGGTCCCAGGGGCTGATGGTACATTCTCCTTTTACACCTGGAGGACGTTTTCCGAAACCTTTGGTGCGCACCGTCCCAGTTAGATCACTGACCTCAGGTCTGGAACCTCTGGGTCCGTCAGTGGCGCAGGACTGCCCAGGCTACTGTAATGGGATGAGTATCGAACCTGAGCAAGAGGAGTCCCCCAGCAAAGATGCAGCTGCAAGAACGGCAAAGGGAGATGCTGCTCAAAGCTTATCGAGTGACATGGGCTTTGCCAGTGCAGGCAACAATGCCCAAGTCAAGATCGCTGCTGCGTTTTTGCCCCCAGCAAAGATCGACATGCTCTTTTGAGTTTCCTACAAAGGCATGGAGGCACTTCAGGGGTATTTGGCTTTGCTAAACCTATGCACACAGACCTGCACACATCCCTCTCTAAGTATAGATAAGAGGTAGGTATCCAGCTTTAAAAAAATCTCTTTCCCTTTCCTTTGCCCTCGAATAGGGCTGGCCATTGCTCTTGGTTGGAATCAAAGTGAGTGAGAAACTTTCCATAACTTGGCTCTTCAAGACTTGACTGCTGTCTTGTTTTCCTGCTGGAGCTGGCCCTTTAAACCTTTAGCTTGTCTGCCTTCCCACCATGTGTCATTCTTGGGGTTTTGGGGACCATTGGAAACAGTATAGGAGACATAGGGTGGATCTGCAGTGTGAGCGGGGAACTGACCGAAGTCGCGGCTCACTCTTCCGCCAATGGAAATGCGGAAGAGGTTGGATGCCGCTCAGTGGTTATATCTTAGAGCAGGGGTAGTCAAACTGCGGCCCTCCAGATGTCCATGGACTACAATTCCCAGGAGCCCCCTGCCAGCATTCGCTGTCAGGGGCTCCTGGGAATTGTAGTCCATGGACATCTGGAGGGCCGCAGTTTGATTACCCCTGTCTTAGAAGGCATTGAATGGGTCAGACAAAAGCTCCACAGAGAAAGCCTTCTGTCCTCTGTTTATTCCACAAATGGGTTTAATTGGTTTCAGCCATGGCTTTGTTCTTGGAGGTCCCCCGTGGATACCTGTGGATCAGGTTGTCTTGGCAGGGGCTCAAATAGAGATGCTTTCACTGCCTGCTCCCAGTTAAGGAAACCCTTCCAATGGGAGACCCACCAAAATCTGATCATTGGATGACCTATCTGTTTGGGCTGGCCTGTGGGTGTCAAGAGTTAAATTAGAAAAGGGTTATGCAAAGTGTCATCGATGTAGGTGATATTATACCCTGTGTAGTGCTGATTGGAGTAGAGATTACGTAATTAGAGTGGGGCTTTACTTCTAAGTTCCGAGAATGAAGGTGGCCTACATTGGACTTGTTACTTCAGAGAAACGCCTTGTCCTCCAAAGTTAAAACTCCAGCCCTCCTGTTCTTGTTTGTTCTCCTTAACTTGGCTGACTCAGCAGTAAATACTACTTGGTTACCGGACGTAAAGGAACCGAAGGCTTGAAATTGGCTTCAAATGGGCACTTTCAGCCAAATGTACCCTATAATTTGATAGACTGAAGCTTCCGATAACAGCTCCTATGAAACTGAGAAGGTATATTTAGTTCCCAAAATTGAATTAAAGCAGATTCTAGTGTTGGCAAAGCTGATTTGTTAGCGGCCCCCGTTCCCGACCACTCCCGCAGCTCTTAAACTGTTCTGCCAGCTAGAGGTGTATTATTTCTTTGTATTGCCAGGTGCTTTATTGATAGCCTGGTCTGTGTCTCTTAAGTACACAGTGTTGTTCAATAATGCTCAGTTGTAGATCTGGGGGAGAAGGAGAAGAATCTTAAAACCGGCTGCTGCTTCTTCATTAGAAAAGCAATCCGGGAAGCAGCCGCTCTGCCTCTTCTTCCCTCCCTGGGACCATCAGTCTCTCCCTCTGGGCTGGTGAGGTTCGGATGCTGCAGGCACGGAGCAGCAAACAATTCTAACCTGTTGCTGTAGGTTTCAGAAAATGAGCAATATCACCCTAGAAGCAAGAAATCACCCTGTGAGGGAGGTGAGGCTTAGAGAGCCCTGATACTACTGCTCAGTCAGAACAGCTTTAGCAGTGCTGTGGTGAGCTCATGGTCATCAAGCTGGCTGCATGTGGGGGAGGAGCGGGAAATCAAACCCGGCTCACCAGATTAGATGTCTGCGATCCTAACCAGTACACCAAGGAAGACATGGGGCCCTGTGGCACCCATGGGCACCGTGTTTGTATCCCTTGACTAAGGTTCTTGGCTTCTCCTTGGCCAAGTTGCCTGGAGGATGGAGCCCTTCCTACCAATTATTATACAAAGTCCTTGTCTAGGGAGAGTCCCGCCCTCCTTCAGCTGAATCACCAGCCTCCCTTTCCCGTGGAAAATGAGAAGTCACGGCTGAGTTGTCCATGTCGTCTTACTAGGGGGATGCCTGTTCAGTTAGGAAATGATGTCTCATGCGTCCAACCTGGCATGGTGAAAATGGCGGGGAGAGGGCGGGACTGGGTAAATATTTGGATATATTAGCCGCTTATTGGGTTGTGGGCCCAAAGGAAACAGAGTGCGCCCAAGAATGGGTATTAGTCCAGAAAACCCCAAAATCTTATGAGTTTTGTGACAAGGAACAGTGTGCATTTCCAGGTAGGTCTCCTTGTTGGGAATGATTAAGTATCTCACGTTGGTTCAGCATCGCACATTCTCCTCCCGATTGCTCACGGTCCTGCCGTACCTGAAAGAGTTCTTCTCCTGTGGCTGCTTCCTCCCCATTTCCTTGCCATCCCTGCCGACAGGCTCATCAGTCACCCACCCGGCTGCCATTTGGCCGGGAACTTTCCAGCCGACGAGTTTAGCAACCTTGTCGCTTGGAGCAAAGTCACTCCTGGCCATGTACGGAGTCGCGCCGTCACCCCTCCCCAGCCTCCTTGAGCTTAATAGAGATGGATGAATCTCATGGGGAAAAGGGGGACTGTCTGGTGCGTTGCTGAGTAGGTGGCATGGCACAGGCAGGAAGGAGGCTCGGGCTGGCTTATTCCGTCCATTTCTTCTTTCTTTGTTATGCTGCTCTGGCTTTTGCTGTAGTCTGTACCATAGTCCATTGGAGGCTTAAATGATGCAGCTGAGAGGATCCCCTGTTGGTATCTCCAGCACCTGATTTTCAACTTTCTAACAATGGAGGATCCTGGCTAATAACCATTGGCTGGCCCGTCTTCCACCAATCCCTCTCAGCTGTTTTCCGAGTGGTCCAAGGAAACCTTTCAAGTCCCAGGAATTCTACCTGCCTACCCAGCCAGGGTGTCAGTCATTTCCACCTTCCATTGTTTAGTACTTCTTTCCAGAGTGTAAGTGCTGTGATCGAATGCCATATGCAATTCTCCTTGTGTAACATCTGATGTTCTAGTGTGCTCGAAAGCCTGCACAGCGCATGTTGTTTTGATTGGCCCTTGTGGAAAGGTGTTGCATGGACTTGGTTGGTTTGCTTTGGATCTGGCACGGCCGGTATGGCTGGTTACAATTTCTCTCACTTTTAATCCAGCTGGTGTCCTTGGAGGTAACCTAGCCAATGGTGTTAGGGGCCCTGAAAAGCAGAGGTTGGTTGGTTGGTTTGTCTGTTTCTCTGCCAGTTTTGGCTTAAGATACTGCAAAGGGAATTTGTTCAAATGCAACTTTCTCCCAACCTGCTGGGGAAGAACCCAAAGGGAGAACATCTGTTCCTTTGCCTTCCTGATGAGTTTTCCTCAAATGATTGAATGGTACAGTTTGATACTTGAGGCATTTTTGAGATGCAACTCAGATAAGAGTCACAATTTTAACTCTTTTTGGGAGGGGTGATTAATTCTGTTAGAAATAAGACTTAAAAAATATAACATTTAATGCTTTGGGGAGCCTTGGGCAAATTTCCGCTCTTGCTCGGGCTTCATGCAGCAGGTTTCTTAGCATCCGAAAGCTGCGTGTTACTTTCCTAGTACAGGGTTGAAGACAGACCTCATTTAAGTCAGTTTCTTTACAACGCTTCAAATTGAATATTAAATGTAGATATATCAAACCATATAAGTGTTTTAAATAAACAAATATATTCAGGAACCTCATCGGTGAATCAAGAAGTGTTTAGATAAGAAAGATAAACATCAGCTGAATTTTGTCCTAGCGAACCTTGCAACATTTGGCTTTTTGCCCTTCGTTGTTGTTAGTTGCGAAGTCGTGTCCGACCCATCGCGACCCATGGACAATGATCCTCCAGGCCTTCCTGTCCTCTGCCATTCCCCGGAGTCCCCGGAGCTTTTTGCACACTTCCACCATAAAGGAAGGAAGTCACTATAAACAGCCTGACATCTCCAATGTTTGAAAATGTTTGCATGACAGATTCAGATGCCATCTGGACCATATTATGTTGAGTTCTTTCATCAGGAGGAAACAAAGAGACATTGGATGATCCAAATGGCAGTTCTAGAATTTTAGATCTTTAGCCCACACAGCCTTATAAATCCATTGGGATTTATTAGTTCTCCAAAAGCAGTGCCTTAGCTCCTGTCCCTGGCTTCATTAACTTTTTTTTTTGCAAGCCCTTGGGATGACCAGGCTTTTATGTAATATAAAATGGACCCTTCGATTGAAATCCCTATTTTTTTTTTGAAAGAAGGGCTGCGACTGTTTGACCGTTTTCTCCCAGATGATCTCGAGAAATAAGAGTCGTTTAGCATCAAACGTTCATAGGTAAACAACTAACGTCTGACCCGTAAGAGGGGGAAATCACCGTGGTTCCTTAAGCAATAGTATTTTCTTGAATTGCTGATGCTAAGGGTTACAAAGTCGGATTTTTCCCAATAAGTTTGCGAATCTCCCCGGCTGAAAGAATTTACCATTCAGTCACACCTTTATTTTTGCTTCTCTCACGGCAACTCTGAAGGGTACAGAAATCAAGCCTCACTCCAGAACATTTATAATAGCATTTTAGGCCCTTGCTTCTCCGGTCCTGGTATTTTTTATTTTCTGGGTGTGCATCAAAAAACTCGCTTTTCCCCCCAGGCTATCATAACTTTTTGCTAACGTTTTGGTATTTCTTGGGAGCTTTGTCCTGTTTCTTGGTGCTGCATTTAAAAAAACAAACAAACACTGTAGACCAGGGCTAGTCAAACTGCGGCCCTCCAGATGTCCATGGACTACAATTCCCAGGAGCCCCTGCCAGCGAATGCTGGCAGGGGCTTCTGGAAATTGCAGTCCATGGACATCTGGAGGGCTGCAGTTTGACTAGCCCTGCTGTAGACAGACAGGGACAGGTTTTGTGGAGGGTAGCCAAGATGCTCAAGGGCTTGGAAACAGAGTTGCTCCCTCTGGGTTGGGAAATCCCTGGAGAGTTGCGTGTAGAGCCCAGGGAAGGAGGAGTTGTGGTAGGAAAGGAAGCTCAGAAAGGATGTGGGATCCATGTGCCATCACCTCCAAGGGTACTGATATCCGTAAGCTGGAGATCAGTCCCAATTTCGGAGAATGTTGACCTATGCCTGAAGGTTGAGGACCCTCTCTGGAAAACAAACTCTTAAGAATAGTTTAAAGGGACCTCTTTTGTTCAGCTTCGAGCCGAGAAGACCGAGAGGGAAATATGACGGTGCTCTGCAAATTCTACGTGCGCTATCCCATGGGTAACAGCAATAAATACAGTACAAAAGAAAATCAGTAAAAGTCCCCTTCTTTGCTACTCCAGTGGACAAGGCTAGATCTAATGGGTTTAAGTGACAGGAGGTCAGATTTGAGTTGAATGTTGGCAACAACGTCCAAATGGTAAGAGCACTTTGACAAGCCTTGTCAGATGGAAGGTGCTCCCTCCTCAGAGGCCTTCAGGCAGGGGCTAGGACTGTTCTAGCATTAGGTTTTTTTGCATTGAATAATTTTTTTGTATTGGATGAGAAGGCCACAAAGAATGGGTTTTTCACAGCTTACGTTTGATCCTTGACCCATTCTGCACGTGTTGGATAATGTGCTTTCAGTGTACTTTAGAAGTAGATTATTCTGCTCTGCACAGGAAAACACAGCTGCAAAAGCAAGTGCATTATCTGACATGTGCAGAATGGGCCCTTGTTTTTTTTAAGGCCTGAAAAAGGGCAGATGTTCCTTCCAGCTCTAACCTCTGGCTCCATTTTGCAGATGACTTCCTCCAGAAACCAAAGCTCATGAAGACAGTCACATGGTATTTGGAGAAGCTATCCATCCACCTGTACCCATCATTAGAGAAATTTGAGGAGGAACTGCTGGATTTACTAATGAGTGACCAGGTACACACCACACACACCATTCAGGTGTGCCGATTTAAGAAGGCTTGTTCCTATATTCCATGCTTAGGAATTCTGAGTTTATAAACACTGAATTCTGTGGCCTGTATGAATGATCAGAAGTGTGCATGCCACACGAATACTTAACACCCCAAATAAAACTTTGTTGGGTCTTGAAGGTGCCGCTGGACTCGAAGCTTTCTTCCGCGCGAACCAAGTAATTGGAACAAATTGCCGTCGCTTCTGTTTTTCCCAATTCAGTCTGCAGGGTTTTCCGAATGAAACCAACACAAATTGTTCTGCATAGCATCTTCTGAGCTCTGTTTGCTAGACGTCCTCCTGGCGCTGGAATTTGCCAGATATTTTCAAAACCATATGAGCAAGAAACTTAAAGAAAAAGAAAAGAGATTTTCAGGGAGGGAAATTCTGCACACAAAAACTGCACCCTGTGCTTTTGTTGCACACAAATAGTTTTCTCTGCCCGGAGGAAAACCCGGCTCATTGTTGCATTTCCAAGAGAAATGGGACCGGCGTTATCTTGGACAATAACAATGTGTTTGTTTGCATAATACAGATGCATCCATATGGATTGCTTGAGGGACCTTTTCTTTTCACAGGCGTCGTTTTATTGCCTTGGTTTTTGCTTCTGATGAAGAGACAGATATTCTCAGCTTTGTCATTGTTGGGTTTTTCTGGGGAGATTTCCCCCCCCCTCTTTTTTTTGGGGGGGGGAATAAACAAACGCTAATGAGCTTTATTGTGGCTGGGCTGGTTTTGATTAATGGACACACTGAGTAACTCCTAAGCTTTAATGTTCATCTTCAGGCTGCTGTAATTTAGGAAGCCGATAATGACCCCAAGGACAAGGCTTGTTGATTTGTCAGATTTGCAGTGGATTTTCAAAGGGGGGGAAGATGAAACACTTTAATATCCAGCAATCACTCTAGGGCAGATTTCATTTTTTATTAGTTTATGACGTATTGCCTAAAATTACTTCCCGTCCTCCTCTCCCCATCCTCGGTTCCCCACAACACATTGGCGATGCGGGTTCAAAATGCAGCTGCGATTGATCCTCTCTGGCACCCGTAACCTCGGGCCGTTTCCCGTGAACCCCAATAAGGTTGGCTGGTGGGGAGCTGGAAGTTGGATTTTCAAATGGGAGATTAACACTTGGGACCACTGCTGCCATTTGTTGCATGCTGGCGGGTTCGTGAGGGTTTCCCGATGCAAAGAGCTCTGGCTTAGACCGTTTATGCACTGGAGGTTTCGTGCCAGGCTGCAGGCTGACGTTTTAGCCATGGCAGGTTGCCCCACCTCTTCCTGCATCCACACTGGGGAGCATTTGGTCTGGTGCGCCTCATCCACTCTTGATTTGTGCTCCTGCACGGTAGCTGGGGCAGTGAAGTTCCCAGTGCATAAATGGTCTTAGAGAGGAGGGTGATGCCAGAACTTAGAAGAGGCTGTGACTGAGTGGTAGATAGGGTAGCTAGCTCTGGCCATGGAGATATGTGGAGATTTTGGGGGTGGTGCCTGGGCAAGGCAGGGTTTGTGATGGAGACCTCAGCAAAATATAATGCCATAGGGTCCAGCTTCCAACGCAGCCATTTTCCCCATCTTTATTGGCTGGAGATCCATTGTAATAGCAGGAGATCTCCAGGTACCACCTACAGTTTGGCAGTCCTAGTGGTAATGCATGCAGATTGTTAGGTTCAATCCCTAACAGCTCTTGTGAAAATATCAGGTAGTAGGTGATATCAGCCTAATACCCTAGAGCAGGGGGAGTCAAACTGCGGCCCTACAGTTGTAGTCCATGGACATCTGGAGGGCTGCAGTTTGACTACCCCTGCTCTAGAGAGCCACAGCCAGTCTGAGTAGGCAATACTGACCTTGATACTGGTTCAGTATAAGGCAGCTTCATGTATTCATGTGTGTTCATGTGACCCAAATATCAGCCTTAGAAGACTTGGTAACTCCCAGCCCACTCTGGAGAGGAGCATTCCTCCAAGGAGGTGGCGATCCACAAATCCCAGGCATTTGATGCCATGACACCTAGAAATTTCCTTGTGGCACATAGTATTTTCATTGACTGAATGCCTCTTGGTGATTCTCAATAGAAGTACACGGTTTATCTAGGTGAGGGATATAGACTGGCTTTTTGTTGTCATGACAACTAGATTTACCCTAGATTTACCTGATGCTTTTGTTATAGCTTGAAAAAAAGTGACAAGAAACTGTGAAAAGTTTAAAATTAGGTTTTGTGGTACCCATATTGAGACAATATGATCATTAAAGTATAAAATCCTGAAGCCTGGCTCCTAATCTTTTTTGGCTTCGGAAGCTAAAGCAAATCTGTCAAGGCTTGTATGATCAAAGCCAGGACGTGGGTCCAAGTGCCCCAGTCATCGAAATAGGCTGCTGGAGCCCTCTGATGACCCATACTACTGACTTCCCAGTGTCCTTTCTCCGGAGCCTGCTGAGAAGCCAGAGAAGAAAACAGGCAGCTCCCCCTTCCCTGCCATTACTCCTCAGCTACTCCTCACCAAGGAGGGATGAGGATCTACCCCAGGACTAGCTCAGCTTTGGCCATTTTCAGTGAAGAAGAAGAGTTGGTTTTCATACCCTGCTTTTCACTACCCTAAAGAATCTCAGAGTTATAATTGCCTTCCTTTTCTCTCCCCACAACAGACACCATATGAGATAGGTGTCCTGACAGAACTGCTCTGTGAGCTCTAAGAGAACCATGATTAACCTAAGCTGGCTGTATGTTGAGGAGTGGGGAATCAAACCCAGCTCTCCAGATTAGAAACTAGCACTCTTCACCAGTACCCCAAGATGGCTCTTAAGTTTTGATTGCTGCTTTTGATTGCCTTTCAGAGGTTCATGTCCTTAGGTGGGGATGCAGGAGCTCCTTATCTTTATAACAGGACTTTGGCCTTTCCTTGGGTTTCTGCAGAGTAATTTGATGCTGCACGGGAACGCACTCGCTGTGCAGGAGCGGCGGCTGCACATTGGCGTGCACAACGGCTTTTGCTTCGTGCAGCCCCCACAGGTTGTGGTAGTGGTACCAGAGACCGAGGTGGCTCGGGGATGTTTTGGAAGCTTGCACAGGAAACCAGGGGCCAGTTCCAAACCCAGGTGAGAGAATATTTTCTTAAGTTTCTTGGACTGACTTGTACGGCGTGTGTAATTGTGAATCGTCTCTGGCATTCATGGAATGCAAAAGGCAGTGTACAAAGTTGCAAATAATTAAACGCAATCCTTTTGGGGCGCTCTCAAACACAGTTCGGAGGGACAAGATCTCGTCCTGCGAAGCCGCATCCACTTGACAGAGATGGTCCGTCACCCGGCCTTCGGAGTCATCTTCCAGCTGGAATACGTCTTCTCTGTGGATGGCAAGGTAGGAACGGCAACTCAAGACCTTCTCTGTGGCTTCTGGTCTCTTTCTCTTGGAAACCAAGATGAAGGCTACATTAGCGTTGTAGAAAGCTACATTGTCTTCCTTGAGTTACTCTCCTGGTATCTCCTCCTTATCTGTCCCTTTCTTTCTGGGATCAGTCTGATGAGGTGTGGCCGTCTGGACATTACCATCTTTTTCTTTGCACTTGTCAGACAGCCTTATCACCAGGGCTGCAATAAGGCTGGCCACTGGTCCCATTTGAGCTGCCATCTTGGAATGGTCAGTAGTTGTGACTGTACTGGCCACCCTTTTGGATGTACAGATCATCAGCCATACATGTCTTCTCCGGAAAAACAATATAGCAAACGTCTTTTCTGTTTATCTACGTCTGCTTCATGGCACCGGTCAACAGTGAAGAAGAAGAAGAGTTGGTTCTTATATGCCGCTTTTCCCTACCCGAAGGAGGCTCAAAGCGGCTTACAGTCGCCTTCCCTTTCCTCTCCCCACAACAGACACCCTGTGGGGTGGGTGAGGCTGAGAGAGCCCTGATATCACTTCCCGGTCAGAACAGCTTTATCAGTGCTGTGGCGAGCCCAAGGTCACCCAGCTGGTTGCATGTGGGGGAGCGCAGAATCGAACCTGGCATGCCAGATTAGAAGTCCGCACTCCTAACCACTACACCAAACTGACGGAGAAGTCAGTCGTGATCTAGGGATCTGAAGATTTGCCGAGGAAATCTAGGAAGAGTGCTAGGAGGAGTGTTGCTACACAAGCTCAGTAGGCCGTCTTGAGTCCCTCACCCAACACACCACCAGATCACCTGGCATCTTATGCACTAGTGTACATGGCATATAGAGAGCCACTGTGGGATAGGGATTGTAGTGGGTTTTAGAAGACCCAGATTTGAAGCACCACTCCGCCATGGAAGCGCACTGGGGTGGCCTTTGGCCAGTCACACACTCTCGGCCTTACTCTTCCTCACAAGGTTGTTGGAAGAGTGGAAACCGATGAAAGTCAATCTCCATTGGGGACAAAGGTTGGGTATAATAAAAGCATAACTCATATTTTCATGGCCCTGTATATGCTGCAGTTACGCAGAGAAAAGTTGCAGAAATGTGGTCTTGGGCATCAAATTCCACTCCCAGAATATCGATTTTTATTTTATTAAAGGTCAAGTTTCTAGTCTTTATGTATATGGGCAATGCCGATAGAAATCTCAGAAGGCAGGGGAACAGCGCTGTCTCATTCCTGGTCTGCTGATGGCTAGTAGGGGCAGAATAACGCAAAACAAAATGTCTATGATCGATAGCGCTTGCAGAGTTTGGATTTGGATTTCCCCTGGTGCACAGTGTTAATTATTTTGGGAAATAATCAGGAAGCCTGGCATGCTTGCCATCCACATGAATAGCCCCTCCCCCGCCAAGCACTCCAGTTGTCTTCCCAGCTGTTTCCGTCCACTGAATTGATCGTTAAAGACCATAAAAGCTTTGGCCACAAGGCCGCAGGGTAGCAACACCATTCATGGCCCTTGTGACAATAGGCAAATGACCCCCTTTTAGTCTTTTTCTCTCTGGCTTGCGGTTTATTTTTGTGCATAGAGAAGATACAAACTGTTTAATGATGCAGCCTTCAAGGGGGTACTGCAAAGAGAAACAGCAAGCAAATAAAGGCAGCCTGTAGCCTAAAATAGCAGCTTCACCTCCTGGAGGAGTTGAGCAGTCCATGGAGAAATCTTCCCTGGATTTCTCAGAAAGCTTGCTCACTAGTTCCAGCAGCCAATCAGAATCCGGGTTGATAACATCCAGATGGGGTCTGGAGACCTCAGAATGTTCAATTTCAGAGCTTGGGTACCAAGCAGGGTCAGCCATGGTCAATAGGTTGGATGGGAGACCACCAAGGCTACTATGTGGATTTACTATGTGGAGGAAGGCAATGGCCGATCACCTCCATTCATCTCTTGCCTGGAATGCCCTGTGAATGGGAGTCAACCTCTGTTGTGACTCAAAGCCACATTCTTCTTTTGTTTTATTAGGTCCACAAAGGAAAGAAAACGGGTATATAAATGTGCGTGTGTTCGTATGAGAAAGATAAACCCTTGCTCTAGGCTACTCCTAACATACTAGAGCGCGTATGATAGAGCGCTATTGCAGGGAAATTAATTTCAGGTGTCATAATGGACACAATTTCCCGGCCCTCCACCGGAATTTTGCTGTCATCCAGAGACATTCCCGTCTTGCACGGCGACAATATTTTCGTAACGCGCAAAAAAAAAAAAAAGGAAAATACGTTGCAAAGATTTACCGCATGTCATAAGGCTTCCATCCATTACACAATATGTTCAAATTGATTTTTAAGTCCTTTAAAAATTATTTAAGACTGGTAAGCCGATGTGAAATTTGCCGTTTCCCCTGACCTGCGCCAGATGGTTCTCTCGTAGTTCATAAATCCAACGAAAGTAGTCTTGTCATAACAGAGTGCCAGTTTCCACTAAGCAGTCGCAAAAGGGGCCATCTTCCAGGCTAGGGGAGCCCGCTGTGTTCTTGGGGCTTTAAAGCAGGTGTGGGCCTCTTTCTCTCCGGTTTAAGTCCATGGCCTTCAGAAGGGTGGCTGGGAAGAGTACATCGAAGTCCTAGCAATGTCACTGCAGAAATCAGTGCGCAGGTAACTGTGGTTAGCTCATCTGAGAGCTAAGGACTCACGGAGCCCTCTTAGATCACTGCAAATTCCTAGAAGGTGGGTATTTATTTATTTATTATATATTTATATATCACCCTCCCTGAAGGCTCAGGGCGGTTTACAGGGAACAGGAAAAGATACAGATAACATATGGTAACAGGTGACAACAGTAATATTGTTATAACAATAATAATCTAAGCATGATCACAACAATAACATTAGAAAATGGTGAAATTGCAAGAGCCTCAGCTCAACTCTTACTGGGGACCCAATGGGTTGGGCAGATTAATCATAGGAGGGGGGGGCTTGGGGGGACCAATTGGAAGTGATGGTTTGGGTCGACCTCAACCAAATGCCTGGCGGAGGAGCTCCCTTTTGCTACTGAAGGGCAACTGAATCTTTGTTCTCATCCATTGGACTGCTGTTCTGATTTTACCGCAGGTCCACTGCACAGTCTGAAAGGGGATCACTCTTTGGTGGTGGGGGGGATGTTTTGGATTTTTTTTTTTTTTACTGCATATGCTGGAGGAAATATTTCTGTTTTGCCCATCGCTGCAACCTTGTGATTTAGAAATCCTTGGGAAAGCACACCTGTGTGTTGCAAAACAGAATTATCCCAAGCAAGTCGGGATAAACCCTTCAAAATCACCCTTATCTATGCTGAAAAGGATATTTTCTTTAAAAAAAAATTCTGACACACAAAGGGCTAATTTTGAAGGGGCCTCTCTCTCTCTCTCTCCCTCTCTCTCTCTCTCTTTGTTTCTGCGATACAGAAGAATACAATTTGCATTTCTTCCGCACATAAATAAATAATATAAATCAATTCAGCTGTAGTCTTATAAGCCAAAATCTTTTGTTTTTTCACTTCACATTTTTTTCCAGCAAAGGTCTTCATCTATTATTATTAGCATTCGTATTTTGCAACAGATGGCTATACTTTTCCCAAAAGCCCTGATCCCTTGGCTTGTGCAATTGGTCTCCCTTAATTTTTTTTTTTTGCCTCCTACACTGGGAAATATAGAAGATCAATCTCTTTTTAATCTTTAGGTCTGGCTGTTGAAATTCTGTGCAACTCTGTAGAAGATTATTGGAGCCAAAACCCCTTGGATTAAAACTAGAGCAAATTCTAATCAGAACAGAGCTGAAGAAATCTGTAGCTGTAATCAGGACCTTGGACAGAGCACAGCTAAACTGTGAGAAGCAAAGCTAGCAAGCTTTCCAGGAGCAACAGGGACCTGATATCATGCCCTTGACTTGGTCCATTACTAGATTTCCTCCTTCTTAGTTGACTCCGGGGAATGGTAGAGGACAGGAATGCCTGGAGGATCATTGTCCATGGGGTTTCGATGGGTCGGACACGACTTCGAACCTAACAACAGCAACAAAGTTGCATCCCACCCTAACACTGTCAGGGTCATGGCCAAAGTATTCAGGTTTCCATATCTGGGGGCCGTTTACCACCACCCCAACCTGATTTTGTACACAGAATAGTTTGGTTGTGCCATGGAAGCTCCCTGGGTGACCTTTGGCCAGTCACACACTCTCTGCCTGACCTATTTCACCCTGTTGTCGTGAGGCTAAAATGGAGGGGAGGAAAATGGTGTAAGTTCCTTTGGGTCTCCTTTGCAGTGAAAGGTGAGATATTATGCCTATCTATCTCCCTGTCTTTCAGCATCATTCAGTAAGCAACTGTTCTGATGTATCGAGGATCAAATTGGTTCAAGCCTTGAGTGTGACACGAGCAAGGGCACGGTAAATAAAGCTGCGGCCTGGCCCCGGCACGCGCCCGATCTGTCTTGATGAAAACCAGGATGGCTAATCAGGCCCGTCGCATGCTCTTTTATTAATGAAATTATCCCCCTCCAACCTTCCGCGCTTCGTTTTTTGCAAATTTGAAATTGTGATCATGTTTGAGTCATTAACCGACTCTTAACAGCTGTGCCTTTGCTGTCTTGCAGGGAAATTGATCTGCTTATTTTGGAACCAAAAGGTCACTAATTGATTCCCTGGCCCCTTTGAAGGAGCACTGTTCTCGTTTCTGCCTCCACACGCCCCCCCCCCCCCCATCTCGACCTTCGGGCTGTCTTTCTAAGGACACACCTATCTGCCAGGTTACTTGATCTCCTTTTCCGTGGTCTCCGTACAAACCAGCGGTTGAGACTCCGAGGCTGCACAGAGCAGAATTTTGGAGCTGGTAGAACATCTGCAAAAGGTCCCAGATTTCAACCCCTGGCATTTCTAGTTAAAAGGATCTGGTTGTAGGTAATGTGCAAAAGGCAGTTCCTACCCGGCAGAGTAGAGAGCACTAACCTTGGTAGCCCATTGGGCTGACTCTGTATAAGGCAATTTCATATCTCTAGAGCAAACGTAGAAGAAATGTGGAGACCGGTCCTGCCCAGCTAAAAGGAGAGGGCATTGGAGAATATTGGAGAGGTAGAGCTGCTTCCTTCTGCTCAGCTGTTTTTTCCAGCCAGCTTGGTGTAGTGGTTGGGAGCGCAGACTTCTAATCTGTTGAGCCGGGTTTGATTCCGCACTCCCCCACATGCAGCCAGCTGGGTGACCTTGGAAATACCACTGCCGTCTTGCATCCCCCACCCTAACCCCTGCTATTAAGCGACGAACCAGATGATGGATTCTTTGGTTTTCTAGTTGTCACTTCCTTCCATGCTATAAGTCCTCCATTAAACGTGGTGGGAGATTTTTAGTTAATTCTATCCTAAATGCTTTCAGGAACGAATCCCATCAAGGAACGGTAAGCCCCGGGGCCTTCGCGGGCAGGGCCGTCCTGCCGGCCATCTGGACAGTACCGCTCCGTCTTCCCGCTGCCCTTTTAAAAACCTGGGCAGCAGCTTGCGTTTGGCTCCGAGCTCTCCCTAACTCATCCCCGCTTCTCCACAAGGGAGCACAGATCTGTCAGCTGTTAATTGAGCACTTAATTTTTTTGTCCTTGCACGCTGCTTGCGAGCGCCCCCTCGGCCCAGCCGGCCTTCTTCTCTTGCTCGTCTAGCCTTTCTCTCGCCTATTTTGCCAGCTGCAGGCACAGGCTGTCTCCCGTTCGACCCGCCGCCGGTTTGCTCGCGACCGCCACAGAGACAATGGAACTTGTCAGGCGATGCATCAGCCCAACACTTGATTTCCCCGAGGACTTGAAAAATGGTCGGAGATGTCATACCTGCCTGTGTTCTCTGCTTGATTGTGCAGCCATACAGTCGGAATGAGCAACCTTGTTCTGACAAATGCAATGTCAAAAACATAATGAATGGACTGGCCATTGGTCTCCGGGGAAAGAGGAGAGGAATGTGCGTCCTCACCCTGGAGAAAGATTACATCTTGATGACAGGACTCTGGATCCGGAGGGGACTTAATTATCTTTGCTCCCTGCCCTGAGAGGAGGTCCGACAATGAGAGGATACGTCCAGTTTTTTTCCGTGAACGGAGAATTCTGCAACTTCTGTGTCCGACAGACTCCCACTGCTGACTTGAGGGGAGAAGGAGCCGACCTGGTGGGGATAACCTAGATAGTTGCAGAAGATCTCAGGTTCCATCTCCAGGATCACCAATAGCAGGGCTAGGGAAGGCCTCATGGAGTTGCTGCACAGTCAAGCAGCCAAACGTTGCGCTAGGACAGGAGTGACCAAACTGTGGCTCTCCAGATGTCCATGGACTACAGTTCCCACGAGCCCCTTTCATGGTAATTGTAATCCATGGACATCTGGAAAGCCACCTACATGAACAAATGCTCCGACGGTATTATAAAGCGGTGCCATGTGCTTCCTCCTAAGTGGAGTTATTGGAGAAAGAAAGAGAAAGCAGGGGATTGAGAATGTGTGATGTTTCTTCGCTTTGGGGACAAATCCAACCTCCTAGGAAGAGCAGAAAGAAAAGAGCTATCTCCCATGTACGGCTATCGTAGCATAAGCCTTTCTTCCACATTTGGAAATCACAATGCCATGCTGTGCCCTTTTTCAGATTTCAAGATTGTCTACCATTGGGGTGTGTGTGTGTGTGTCTCACCAGTTACCTAGATGGGCTTGTCTGGAGATGGCCAGCTGGGCAACTTCCCTCCCTCCATTGTTCTTCTCTTTACTGTGCTGCGGTAGGCTAAGCCAGAGGTGGCCTCCCTCCCCGACCACGACACATTTCTAATCTGAGTCCCGCAGGATTGGGGGCTTTACCTAAAAGGCCTTTTTCAAGGTGAAACAACAGCTCCTCCGAGCTGTTGACACGCTGCGCGGAAAATTGTTTTGTTCAGTCAGATGAAAGGCAAAGGATCTCTCCCTACCCCCCCCCCCCCCCGAATGTCATGGCGTTTTGCAACGGCGCCACGTGCAACACGCTGCAAATGAACTTATTAAATCATTTCTCTTTTTCCTGTCTGGGGTATTAAATCTCCCTGCTGGCTCCGGGCAGGGGAATGCTGGCCTGCAGCCGCCACTGCCCAGTGAGCTCCGGAATGCGAGTTACCAATTTTTTTTTTTTAATTAAAGGAATTATTGAGGTCGTAGCGGAGAAGGAAATCTGATGCAAGCATTGCTTTCTTGCGTTTGTGAGTCACAGGGAGACTTGGGCGCGCCAGTCTTTTTGAGCTCCGTTCGGTTTCAGTAAATTACCGCTCTGTCGCGGGAAAGGGAATTAATTTGCACCACAACCGCATTTGCATGAATGTGTGGAAGAAGATAGAAAATGATCCACGGTCCCATGCAGCGCTACCCTAAGCGGAGTGACCCCCCTCTAAGTCAGCTGGCTCCCAAAGCAGCCTCTTCTCCTCTGCCGCGGTCACTCCTACGTTCTCTGACGGCCTTCGGCTTGAGTGAAGACCTATTTCCAGTTTTCCAGTCTACCCTTACTTATATTTCAGGTTTTCTTTGCTCAGGTGTACTGCTCCTGCTCAGAAACTGTTGTGCAAAAGAAACATGGGTCCATTGTATAGTGATGGAGCGCTTGCTTCTTATCTGGAACATCCCATGCCCCATCTGGTTTATGGGATTTCTGCTAGCTAGATCAGGAAGGGCCTTCACCTGAGGATTTTGGAGACTGGCAGACATCGTGGCTTGGCTTGCGTGAATATTGCTCACCTGGGAGGTTTAAATCCCACCCACATCTTAGTACTGCTTAAGTCAGGCTGGGTCACTGCCCCTTAGAAGGCTAGGCCTGGGCCTAGACCTGGGTTTGCTCTGCCCTGTTTTGTATGTGTTAGTGTCAGTATCGGTCGGTCCTTCCTATGCACTAAGGTAATCTGAATGCTTGGCCAGAAGAAGCCGAATCCCAGGCTCTGTACAAACTGAACCAATCTACATAACTTCTTGATTTGCAAAAGCCACATGGGAATCTTGTTGGGACCTTAAAACCGCCAGCAGGTATTGTGACGAGTTGGCCTGGACCAGATCATCAGATGCATAATGCTCTGCAGTCATGGCTGATCTGCATAATGTATTCTGGTTTTGTTATCTTGGGGGCGTGGAGCTGTGCAGGACACTGATGGCCCTACCGGCCCCCTCATCCCCGCGCACTAGACATCTTACTGAAACTTCTTTAAAAAGTCTGCCTCCTGAAAGCTCTTAGGTTTTAATCATATATTTAAGCCATAAAGACTAAAACATTTGCTCCTTAAAAGGAGCACAGTTGAATCCTGTGTTCCATAAAATAGTTTCTGCTATTTTTTTTTATATTACACCCAGCTCCAGCCAGCCATTCGGGCACAGGTACAGACTGCTGCTTCTGCAGGAGGTGGAAATATTTTCCCCATCATCATAAGGATAAAGGCACAAAGGGGGCCCTCCTCAAATGGCAGGAACCCGCACATCTTCAGGGCTTCTCTGGGATCAGCCAGAGATTCTGTGCATGTGTAAAGTACCATCAAACTGCAGCCAATTTATGGCGACCCCATAGACTAGGGGCTCCCAAAGTGGGTGGTACACCCCCCCCCCGGGGTGGTGGTAGAAGGATCCGGGGGGGGGGGGTGAAGTGATGAATTTTGGAGCAGTATTGGGGCAGTGAGGAATTCCCTGTGTTGCTTCAGGATCTACACACCTGTGTTAGAGAAGTAATGGGATACATGCAGGGGTGAGTGCTGAACTTTCCCCTTGCCTTTGCTGATCCTAGCATCCTCACTGTCAGGCCAATTCTTCTGTTTTTCTATTGACCTCAATTTCAGTTTGTTTATTTGGTCCCACCGCCAAGTGAAAGGCACAGAGAAGGGACCTGGCGGACCTCTGCGTAACTCTACCTTTTGGCCTGCCCAGCCCTGCCCTGCATCACATTTCGTGGTCCCCTTAGAGTGCGACTTGATGTTCCTTTCTTTTAAACCCCAGGCATCCTCCGCTGCTTCTCTGACGATGCCGGCTTACATGCATTCCATTCGCTGGGCGGTTTGGAACCCCGCGCTGGATGTGAGCTCCTCCAGAGTGATCCTTCCTTTGCAAGGAGGAGCCCAGCATAATCCCAGCCACGTTTTGGTCTACAAGACGCCACCAGCTTCCATGAGCTCTGAAGAGGTGAGTTGGCATCTTCGGGAGAGGCCCTGACAAGGCTGGCGGTCCAGCAAATACTCCCAGGAAAGCTAGCCTGGGGTTAGCTTGGTGTTGCTCAGCTTGAGAAGACAGGCCAAATTTAGAGGCTTTATAAGACCAGGAAGAACACTGTTAGTTCCATGTGATCTCTGCCAGGGTTGGATCCTGAGTGCCTTTGGCACCCTGAAGAAAAACCAGGCTCCCACAAACATGTGAACAGGTACGAGTCAAGCAGAAGTGGGGAATTAAGAAATGAGATTTACTTGGGGTTATCTTTTCTTCCCTTAGACTTTCCTGCTCAGAATAGCAAAAATCATAGGGTTGGAATGAGCACAGAGAAAATCTTGCTCGGGCAAGGTGCACTGGGAAAGGCTAAGCTTGAACATTTAGGAAAATCCCTCGAAGCAGTTTGTGTAGCATAGGGCAGTGGCGAAACGATCTTTGTTGACGAAAATAAAACTACATTAGCCGTCGTGTAGGATCAGTTTGTCAAGAAAATCATGTGAAGATTTGAGCGCATGCTTATTTCAGGTCCGCCGCTGTAAGACTGGACATGCGGTCTATGTAGAGTCTTTTCCTTGGGAGAAAGAAAAAAAAAGGAGTACAAGAATTCATTCCAGAGGCTGGTCCATGTGTGGATGCCAAGATACCTCCGAAGGCTAAACTCAGAGCATCAAGCATTGTTTATACCCAAGGCTTTGTGCCACAGACCGCCAAAGAAAGTCTGCTCGCCGTTACAAGGCCGTTTCTGTGTTCAAGGAGTGACCTGCACAGAAGAGAATACATCATCGGGCCAGGCAGGCAAACTGGTGCATGCGCCTGCATCATAAGCAAACACGTCTGCCAATGCGTCTCACAAAAGAATAACACCTACCAAGTTTAAGGTCCTTTAACACCGAGGCCCATGTTTTGTATTTGTCTGCCAGTGATTGGATGTAGGAAGAGTTCTATGAAATTTTGCTGTGAAGGAGATCATAAGAGACAAAGCTTTAAGGTGATAACGTGTAAGGCTCTGTGTATTTCATTATTGTTTGCAAGTGCAAAAAATGTGACACAGTGCATTGTTGGTTACACAATTCATGTTCTTGGGGATCTTCCTTCCTTCCTTCCTTCCTTCCTTCCTTCCTTCCTTCCTTCCTTCCTTCCTTCCTTCCTTCCTTCCTTCCTTCCTTCCTTCCTTCCTTCCTTCCTTCCTTCCTTCCTTCCATACTTCCTTCCTTCCTTCCTTCCTTCCTTCCTTCCTCTCTCTCCCCCATTCTCCTTCATTCCTCCCTCCCTCCCTCCCTTCCCCCAGCCTGCCAAAGTCTCCACACAGAGGTGTGGCAGCAGAGCCCTGCAGCATGCCTTGTCGCCCTCTCTCCATGTCTCCTTGAAGCAGAATAAAAAATACAAAGCAGGACAATCGGCAGAATAGATTTTGCAAAATTAGAAGAATTGTGCTAATTTCCATGATGGCTCATGCCCAGTTGCTGCCCTGTTGCTATGGAACATCTCACTGGAAGGCTCCTGCCCTTGGGGTCTTTCTGGGAAGCTTTACTGAAGAAAGCTCATGGGGCAGCCTGCAGGTTATTCTGGCTTCTCCCTTTGGTGATCTCTTTGGGTTCCTGTAACAGAGGATTGTTTTCGCATCACATTCATTCTTGCTTCCCATTTTGGGCCCTGCTTCTGTTGGGGAAAGGCCGGGTATATAAATATCGGTTTATAACTCTGCCTCAATTTTGCATCCAATTACACATCTCGGAGCTACGCTTTTCTTGATGCAGAATTTCAGGGATTTTTTTTTACCCATCCAGTCTTGACGGCTGTATACCCATAGGAAGAGGAAGAAGGATATTCATCTCCTCCTCCACTCCTTCTCTCTCCTGCTCAATTTCAGGTGAAGCAAGTTGAGTCTGGAACTATCCAGTTCCACTTCTCCACCGGCTCCGAGGAAGGACTCAGACCCGCGACAAGAGCCTCGAACAACGTGAAAGGAGAGCCGCTTCTCCCCAAGAGTCCTCCTTCGTCATCCCCCAGTGAGTGTGTGTCCTCCTCCCCTTCCCTTGATGGCTGAGACTTCTGGTGCACAGCAGGGATCCAGTTCCACTCAAAAGAGATGTTGGGGGAGAGGGAAAGGCCCTTAATCTAGTGTCGTAGCCGGGAATTTTGAGAGAAACGGCCAACAACTCAAGCTAAGCTCGACGAAAGGGCTTCTTGCTTTGTTCTCCACTTAGCACGTAGCACGGCTTCAGCGGGGACAGGTTCCTGCCGCTTGAGAGGGCGAATGTTTCCAGCACGTGAGCGCGGCCTTGTTAACAAGGCCCACGTGGGCTTGCGATGGTCGCTGGGGCATGGGGCAGGGGAAGCGCACAAACGACAGTGAAATTGAACTCATGCTGCATGACGTTACATCGTGGGGACTTAACGCAGGACTGGGAGATGTATTTATTTTATTTTATTTTGCCCGGATGTCATTTCTTTCTGGTGGAGAGCCAGCGTGGCATACAGTGGTGGGCTAGGAGTCTGGGAGACTCGGGTTTGAATCCTGCCAAGGATGTTTGCTAGGGGACCTTGGGCCTGTCACGAACACCCACCCTAGCCTTCCTCACAGATAGAATCGCCTTTCAGGCCATATGCAGTCTGGGCCCCCGTGGCCAGCTCCCAAACTCCGAGCCAGTCCTCCTGAGCGGCTTTTGGCGCGTCTTGCAAAAGATCCCACTTCTGTGCTTCCCCATCAGCTCCTAGGAAGAATGCCCTTTGGGGGCTCTTGCATGCCCCAGATTTTGCCACTGCTATGGGAACCATCCAGAATGGGGAAGTCTGACACCCCTACCATTTGTAAGATGGCGCATTTCCCTACATTCACCCACACTGTGGGCTGTCCTTTTCCAATCCTCCGAACGTATCCCACCAGTTTTGACCTGCTACAAAGGACCTCAGTTGTGGCCTAATTAGGGTGAAGACACTCCCTGAATGGATGGTCCGGTCCAATCCGCCCCAGACTGCCCAATCTTTGCACTCAAGAGCAGTTCCCGGCCTTCCCTGCTGTCCGGCTCCATGTCACCATTCCGAGATGCCTCAGAAATTCCCATTCCTGTCTCATTTTCTCAGCATACGTTGCAAAGGCCTCGCTTGTTTCAGGGATACGTTTCTCTCTGCCAGCGGAACCAGCTGCCGTCTCCCAGATCCATCAAGTAAATCTTTTACTCATGCTCAGGTTTCCGGAGTCACTGCTTCCCAGGGGTTGCGTGCTTTGTACAATTTCTCCCACGCTTCCTTGCTGGAAGCCATCCACTCCCTCTTCCAGCCAGCCAGCTTTAAATACTTCTCCAGAGGATGCCTGGACATCGGCCCATTGGCTACGGTGGTCCTGTGCCTCTTCCAGCCTGGCCGCATTAACTCCTGGGCAGGCCGGAGGCGCTACAGAAGTGCCGCACAGTCGCACCGGACTCATCTCGGAACGCGGTCCAGCATCTCCTACGCTTGGGGACCTTCCTCCGCTCTGCAGTCTGAGCCTGATTCTGGGTAGGAACTGTAAGCTCAGCAACTCAGGCAGAGAATCAATATCGGCGAGGTCTGATTTAAAGCGCCCCGTGAAGCCACAGCCTGCCTCAAACATCTGTTCTTGTCCCCTGGACGAAAGAATCGGAATGCCAAGAACCAACCCAAGCCCATGTAGCTGGCAGCTTCCTCCCAGCACGCCTCTAAATTGAGACGTACGGCATCCAGCACTCCTGTCTTACGTTCCTCCCTGGAGAACCCCCGGGAGACTAAGAACATAACTGCATTCAAGTTATGACCGAGACTCCCTCCGCCCTGCCTTGAGTAGTCTCCCAGTCCTGATAGTTCCTTTGATAGCACTGGTGCTGCAGGAGCTGTCAGATCGAGTGAAACGCTCGGGTTTATAGATAGGAACAATGTTCCCTGGTTTATATATTTATATAAAGCATTTTTTTTGATGGCAGAGTTTTAAAAAAAAAGAGCAACAAACAGTTGTTGTTCCCTGCTGGGCCGCTAGAGTGCAGTAGCTCCATGGATTTCCCTTCCCCAGGACCCACATTGACCTATATTCATTTGCAAATGCTTTGATTTCGACCAGAGGCGGGCGGCCGGTGGTTTGTCGTTTAATAGGTTTTCAAACACGGGAACCTGAAAGGGTCAATTGAAAAAAAAAAGAATTTTTTTTTTAATGGCGGCAATTTCAATCAGGCTCTCCTTGACATAATCTGGAAGAGGGGCCGAGTGAGGCTGGGGCCGTGAAAAAGCAGAATGGCGCCTAAGAGATTAACTGGTTTATTGTGGCATAAATGGATGATTGCAGAACGGCTGAGTTTCCGACCCACAGGGGCACTTTCCGAACCAGAGTGAATGCTACCAATCGGCAAAGAAGGAGAAACACGTCTGAGCATAACACTCTTTCCCCCCAACCCTCCCTGGGTCAGGGTTGTGTTTGAGAGAGGGCCCTTGGAGATGCCAATCTCCAGGCGGTGCCTGGAGGTCCAGAGTTACCACTAGGGTTGTTTCAAATGGGTCGCCGTGTTGGTCTGAAGTAGCACAATCAAATCAGAGTCCAGCGGCACCTTTAAGACCAAGAAGAAGAAGAAGAGTTGGTTCTTATATGCCGCTTTTCCCTACCCGAAGGAGGCTCAAAGCGGCTTACAGTCGCCTTCCCATTCCTCTCCCCACAACAGACGCCCTGTGGGGTGGGTGAGGCTGAGAGAGCCCTGATATCACTGCCCGGTCAGAACAGCTTTATCAGTGCTGTGGTGAGCCCAAGGTCACCCAGCTGGCTGCATGTGGGGGAGCGCAGAATCGAACCTGGCATGCCAGATTAGAAGTCCGCACTCCTAACCACTACACCAAACTGGCTCCAAACTACACCAACAAAGATTGATTCAGGGCGTGAGCTTTTGAGTGCAAGCGCTCTTCGTCAGACTATGATCTTACATGACAGACGTGTTATTTCTGAATGCCACGCTGGAGTGAATGTATATCTTGGTGACACATGCCCAGGGGAAGCCTCACTGGACCTAGCCCCCCAAATCAGTGTACGCTCACGATCAGCGGCGCACGCAAGATCATGTGCCACGGCCAGCACATGTGTTTTCCTGCGCAGAGCTGCCCTTCGGGTTGCTTTCCCACATGCGTGGTTGGTTGAGTGTGGCATCAAGCGGTGACTTGCAAGCACGAATGAGCCGTTAACTCGTGCTAACTCAAGCGCAAAAATAATTTCAAACAACGACCGTATGCTCAGCTACGTGCAGGCGAATTCTGCACAGGCATGGCATGAACTGCTCCTCAGCATGAAATCCCGTGTGGGCGTAACCGCCCGGTTAGGTATACCGTAGCACAAAACAGGGGCTGCAAGTGAGTGGCAGAATGAAGTGAGCGTTTTCAGTCACTGTTCCCAAACTGAGACCTCAAGCTGGCTGTGTCCACCGACAGTCCCAGAGGGTGGGGGCCACGTCCGTGGATTGCGTTGAGAGGGTGATAGAGCAAGCCGGTCGGTTTGCTGGAAGAAACTTCTGTAGTTGTTGGTCTTTAAGGTGCTACCAGGCTTGATTCCTGCTCTTTGACGAGGGATGTGCCTTTTCCATGCAGCCTGCTTGCATTATTATTATCATTATTATTATTATTTAGAAGAAGTTGGTTCTTATATGCCGCTTTTCCCTACACAAAGGAGGCTCAAAGCGTCTTACAGTCGCCTTCCCATTCCCATTTATTATTTATTATTTATTATTTATTATTTATTATTTATTATTTATTATTTATTATTTATTATTTATTATTTATTATTTATTATTTATTATTTATTATTTATTATTTATTATTTATTATTTATCCATTATCCATTATCCATTATCCATTATCCATTATCCATTATCCATTATCCATTACTGTTATTTATTTATTTATTTATTTATTTATTTATTTATTTATTTATTTATTTATTTATTTATTTATTTATTCCCCGCCACTCCTGAAGCCGGCTCGTGGCGGGTTACATAAGTCCATAAAAGCAATTAAAACCCCAGTTAAAAGGGCACAGAAATTCCAATCATAACACGGTATAAAAACCTGGCGAACAGTGAGAAGCCACCCCACCCTACCATTTAAGGGAGGAGAGAAGGAAGGCTGGATGGTTTAAGATGTTAGTAATAACAAGATGTTAAATAGCATGGCAGTGAGCTTCAGCAAGAATGGGAAAAGGGGTTTCTAACAGGTGGAGGCGAAAATGTCCATGCATAGTCCAGATTCCCTGGGCCTTCTCACGCCAAAATGCATGAATTTCCTCTCCTCTCCTGTCTCCTTCCCACGAGGACCCACGACCCATGCCTTAGATTCTGCTTCTCCCAGTGCTCTTGCTGGCAAACATTAGGCATAGCAGTTGATTATGTCTTGGGCCAGGCTACTTCACTGCTTGAGGTTGAAGCATGGGGCACACCAGCCTTGTTCTGTCCTGTCTGCCTCAGCTCAGCGCTGTGCCCTGGGATTCGGTGTCTTTGGAAGCCTCTCAGCGGATTCTTTTTTGCCCCTAATGTGCTGAGGACTTCTTTTGAGAAAACATCAGTCTCCTGCTCTCTCCTTAATTGCCAGCGGAACACACACATCTGCCAAGCAGCGGTGTCACGTTGATTGGACTATTCAGGAGCCGCTCCTAGAAGCCATTTCAGCTGAGCTCTTGGGTGGCTGATGGGGGTCACAATTACCGGGCAAACTATTTCCAGACACACTGGTTGCTGCCCCTGAAATATTGCCTCCCTCAAAATACAGAGCTTTGTTAAATGATCTGCCCAAGGGCACCGTTCATCAGAAGGATGGAGAGAGGAGGTGGGCGCTCGAGGGGAAAAGGCTGAGACGCTGAGCTCCGTTGGTTGCTCACTCAAGGTCTGGAGGCTCTATCCATCCTTGGACAAGAAGCTCTGTGGTCCAACTGATAACATGGTTCCAAGGCAAGTTGGGTTCGGAGGACAAACCCGGGTCCAGGGAGAACTGGTTCCTGGTTGCCACATTAAGTCAGACCATTGATCCATCAAAGTGAATCTTGTCTAATCAGACTGGCAGTAGCCGTCTAGCATCTCAGGCAGATGAGGTTCACATCACCTACTACCTAATCCAGGGGTAGGTAAACTGTGGCTCTCCAGATGTCCATTTGCTGGCAGGGGCTCATGGGAATTGTCGTCCATGGACATCTGGAGGGCCACAGTTTGCCTACCCCTGACCTAATCCTTTTAATGAGGGATGCCAGGGATTGAACCTGGGTCCTTTGTCACACCAAGCCGGGGCTCTGACACTAAGCCGCTTGGTATTGGTTCAAGAAGCTAATCCACAGGGTTTCCTAGAAAGTTGTTCTTTAGCTTGTTCACAACTGGGATCCTTTGAGCTGCCAACATGTGGCAGGAAGCCATGTGATATCCATATCACAAGAAGAGGAGGAGAATGGAGCTTTGACCTCGCAAGCAGACCAAAACAGCAGGAGGCAGAAGACCCAAGCTAAGCATCAGGAAGTGGAACAAGCCAAGGATCAGCACTGTCTAGAACAGGGGTGGGCAAACTGTGGCCCTCCAGATGTCCATGGACTACAATTCCCAAAAGCCCCTGCCAGCAACTGCTCATGGGAATTGTAGTCCATGGACATCTAGAGGGCCACAGTTTGCCCACCCTTGCTCTAGAGGGATCCTCTCCACTGCTGAGTGCCTTCACCCCACTATCTTTCTGGTCTTCTTGGCATGCTTCCAAAGAGAGCCGGAAGGCATGCAGGAATAAGAATGGCAATGCTGAATATGTGTGCAACTCAAGAGGAGGAGCTTGGCAAGCCACCTGAGGGTCCCAAACAATGCTCAGGTACATGTCCAAGGGAGCTGTGACTTGCCAGATCTGCCGCCAGTTTAATGGCTACATTTTGCAGATTCACAGCAGAAGACATCTGGGGAGCAGGAACATAGTCCAGCTGCCATGGAAACCATGGAGAGGTGCCTCCAAGCTGCAAAAGGCCTCCGGCTGAGTCTCTGAAGACATGCTGCCGCCTATCAGGATGGATGGCTTCAAGCGAAATAGAAATGTTTGGTGGAGATCACCAAACTCCAGAGGCTGCAGCTCTCTTTCTGTTTCGTGGATCAGTCCCTGGCTGAACAGATCAGCATCATCGTGCTACTTTATCGACCGCCTCGGACTCCTCAGGAGACAAAGAGGGTGGATTACATGGAGTATCTTTGTGCGCGGCGTCCTCTTCCCTGGGCGTTTTTCAGGATTGCCATTCAAAAACATAAAAATTGTGCTGGAAATGGATTGAATTCATCTCGGTTCGAGTCCTGCCCAAATATAGCTACAAACCAGCGCTGTCATCGCACTGTGCTTATGTCCTTCTTATTGATCCTCGTTCATCTCTTGCTAAGAGACAGGGAGAGGCTCACATCCATCCATCACTTTTGGGTGCTGAGTGAGCCACATCTGTCACAGCAAAGTGTCCTTGGCATCACGGAAACGGGCTCGGCCTTCGAAAACAGGCACGACCTCCCCCTGATTCTCCAGCGCCGGCGTTGCGCTTGGCTTGATATGATAGACCAATGATCTGCTTCAGTATAACGCAACTCCAGGCATGTAATCCTGTGACACCAAGCAAGCTTTTGAGTTCTCTAGAACTTTTTATCATGCAGGATGGTTTTTTAAAAAAAATCAGGGGTTCAGTATCACCTAAATCAGGGGTAGTCAACCTGTGGTCCTCCAGATGTTCGTGGACTACAATTCCCAAGAGCCCCTGCCAGCAAATGCTGGCAGGGGCTCATGGGAATTGTAGTCCATGGACATCTGGAGGACCACAGGTTGACTACCCTTGACCTAAAGGACTTCACAAAATCCGTGACAGAGCTTTTGTTAGTCGCTGCTCCCTCCTTTTATTTTTGTTTTGTTTTATTTCATTTATTTTATTTTATAACAATATATGCAGAAAGAAAGAAATTAATGGCTGATTACAGTATATGCCCATCCCTCGAGTCCCCAGAGCCCTTGTTGTCTTTTTTGCTGTTCAGTTAGCCAGGTGTGTAAAAATTCAATTGTTCCTGGGTTTCTTCCATAGTTTTATTTTTATTAACTATGGAGGTTAGTTTTGCCATTTTCTCTATATCGGCCAGTTTCTCTGACCATAACTTGGGAGCTGATATTTCCGTGGACTTCCAGTTCTTGGCCAGGACTAAACTTGCATCCAAAGTAGCATGAGCAGGGAGTAAATCTGGACACAGACTTAACATCTCTTCCGCTCTCATAGGGAATTTAGTTTTAAACGCCTCTTCCAATACAGCATGAACTTTTGCCCGGAAAAAGGACATTTTCCTTCCTTTAGATACTTGAAGAAGGGAGTAACGGCTCACACAAGCTCCTCACCGAGAGTCTAGTCGCACCTTCAAGACTTAATAAAATTTGGGGAGGAGACATGCACAGGCATCCCCTGTGGCTAGCCAGAGGTCTGCTAGGAGGCCTTTGTACGTGTCTTCTGGAGAGCTGCCGTCCCTGTTCAACTGGCAGACTCAGCAGCTACACCCCACGTTTAACCACGCTTGCATTTCCTTTCCCTCTGCTCTCTTAGGGTCTCCGCTTTCTCCTCGGATGTCAGCATCCACTCAAGATTATTCCCCAGGTCCTGGGGTAAGTACTTAAGGATGCCTCTGGGATTCCGGTCGGTCGGCTCATTGCAAGAAACCAGGCGGGAGGGAATAGTTTAATTGAACTTGAAGTTCCTAAGCTTCTTTGAGTTTGCTATTTCTGAACAAAAACGGGAGACTCTCTTCACTGTAAACCACCCCCCTCTAAAAAAGCTTGATTTTAGAGTAAGAACGAGTTACTCCCAGAGGAGATAATCTCTATTTCTTCAGGAGCGTGTTGTAGATATGTTTCCGTTCATACCTGCTTCAGGGAAGCAGCAAAATTTTCTATCCGCGGCACAAGCCGATTATGAGAAACAAGGCCAGAACAGTGACTCCTGCAGAGATGCAGTGGGCACTTTCCTCTGTAGATAATTCTACTCAGTCTCTGCTTTGGGATTAATTAAACCAGTCGGTCATACCCAACACGAAGAAATGGGAATGGGTTTGCCCTTGCACACAGGTTAATTGGAAGGGGGCAAATGCAGACCGCCACATCATGCAGAGACGCAGCAGGAAGCCGGATGCTTCCTCTGTGGTTGGGAACTCAATGCTCACTAGGAGCTTTAATATTTTTGAAAAAACATTTTGTTTCTCACAGCATATTTTGGGGATATTATTGGTTTACTGATTTTTTCAAAAAGTATTTTGCTTTAAGCATGAACTTCAAATTATTGTCATGTTTCATAGAGGGCAGCTTTTGGTAAATGAAGGCTCTTGGCTCTCACAGAGAGAGGGCAGGAGAAAAAGAAAGAAGCTTAGTTATAAGCTTGCCTGGAAAAGCTGTTGGGAATAGCAGACCCTGTTCCGTGCAGTATGTAGACTGGCTCCACGCCCTGTTCCTCTTGGTACTTTTGGCGGGCCCGATCCAGAGGAGGGCAACAAAGATGGTCTGGAGACCAAGATGTATGAGGAAAGGTTGGGGGAGTTTGGTCTGTTTACCCTGGAGAGGAGATGACTGAGAGGGGATCTGATAAGCATCTTCAAGTATTTAAAAGGGTGCCATATAGAGGATGGAGCAGAGTTGTTCTCTCTTGCCCCGGAGGGACGGACCAGAACCAATGGGATGAAATTAATTCAAAAGAAATTCCGTCTAAACATCCGGAAGAAGTTCCTGACAGTCAGAGCGGTTCCTCAGTGGAACAGGCTTCCTCGGAAGGTGGTGGGTTCTCCATCTTTGGAGATTTTTAAACAGAGGCTGGAGAGCCATCTGATGGAGAGGCTGATCCTGTGAAAGTTCAAGGGGGAGGCAGGTTACAGTGGATGTGAGTGTCCTGCATAGTGCAGGGGGTTGGACTAGATGACCCATGAGGTCCCTTCCAACTCTATGATTCTATGACTCTATCTCACGGTGCTTCATCTGGAGGATGGAGTGGACAGCAATCCATGAGAGCTCTCCCCTCTCCCCTCCCTCCACCGCCGCAGCCGAAATTGGGGAGAGGATGTTTTCCTCCTGACAATAATCTTTTCATTTCAGCTGTCAATCTCCCAGCTCTTGGTGTCTCCAGAGAACCGGGTTTCCAAACCTCCGCTGCCACCCTCTTACCGAGGGGCGCTCTCCCCTTTCTCTGAGGCTCAGGAACGAGCCCACGAGGTAAAAGAAATGGACCGGGCTCTCGCACTCAAGAGCTTGCTGGTGGGGCTCTCGGGCATCCTTGCACATCAGGGCAGAAAGAACGGCCATCTCTTCCTGCTTCCCATTTGAAAGTGCATCCTTTTGATTTTCCTTTTCATTCTCCAAAAGCGCAGTCCGCTGGGAGGCATCAGCCATTTGGAGCACGACCTCAGCTATAGCTCACCGGCTCCGGGAGCCTCGGCCAACGACCAGCTCCAGGAGTTGCCATTCACACCGGTTCACATGCCCATCATGGCTCTTGGGGCACATTCGGGAAGGTGAGGTTGGGGAAGGTGAGGTTGGGGAGGTGGGCTGCATTATATTGTTATAATCCAGGCCTGGACTCAGCAGCACGGCATCTGCTTTTCCTGCGAAAGGTGCCAGGTTCTGCCCCCGGCATCTCCAGTGCAAAGGATCGGTTAAATCATAGAATCATAGAACCATAGAGTTGGAAGGGGCCATACAGGCCAGCTAGTCCAACCGCCTGCTCAATGCAAGATCATAGAGTTGGGAAGGGGCCAGACAGGCCAGCTAGTCCAACCGCCTGCTCAATGCAGGATCATAGAGTTGGGAAGGGGTCAGACAGGCCAGCTAGTCCAACCGCCTGCTCAATGCAGGATCATAGAGTTGGGAAGGGGCCATACAGGCCATCTAGTCCAACCCCCTGCTCAACGCAGGATCAGCCCCAAGCATCCTAGATTAGATATGAAAGGCCTCTGCCCGAGACCATGGCAAGCAGCTGCCGATCTGAGCTGGCAACACTGACCTTGGGAGACCAAGCGTCTGATTCAGGATAAGGTGGTTTCAACGGTTGGGTAACGTAGAATACTGTTGTTATCTCCATATTACAGATGTGGCAAAGGAGGGGGAGTGAGTGTGGCTTGCTTAAAGCTGTCTCTTAAGTTTGTGGCACCGCTGAGATTTGAACCGGGGAGACTTCTGGGTCACAGCTCAGTTTCCTAGCTGCTACGCTGCCCCCCCTTCCCTGCAGCATTTGATTAGGCAGTTCTCCCCGACACACTTTGGGAAACTCAAGAGTCTCTGGCTGCACAGGGTCTCCCCCAGAGTCAAAAGGCTACTGTCCTTCAGCTCTAGCACCACCCTTACACGGGCTTCTCTTGCTCGCCTGCGTGCCTCTGGGTTTCCCGAGATCCTCGATTGCAACAAGGAGCCTGCTCAGGTTGTGGATCCCGCGGACCCCGTGGACTTCAGCCCACAGCGGGAAGAAGCCGACTTCTTGCAAAGCAATGAGATCGTCCTTCAGTTCCTCTCGTTCACAAGGTAAAACGTTTACAGGTAAAAGTCCAACCCCTTGCACTGTGCAGGACACTCATGTCCTGGTTCTCCAAGGGAGGAAGTGGATATCAGTGGCCCCATTCGGATCACCCAGGCCATGCTTCCTGTGTGGAGCTACCTCCAGGGCTTCCGTCGAGACTGTTTAATTGTGTTCTGTTTTTCTTTTTCCTGTTCATGTTCCACAAGGACCGCTCAAGACGGCACCACCTCAGAGACGTGGTCCAAAAGCATCTATTTCACCTTCCAGTTTTACCGGTTCCCTCCCGTCACAACGCCGCGACTCCAGCTGGTCAAGGCCGATGCCTCTGGGACTGTCCCGTCAGGTGCCTTTTCTCATATCTTGGTGAAAATTAACCAAGATGGGACGCTGAACCTTGGTAAGGCCTAACGGTGGCTGGGGTTTATGCTCTTAGTGGATGGGCAACTTCTTCCCCCTCTCCAAGTCCCAGCATAATTCCTCTGCCTCACCCCTCTGATTCCTTGGATCAACGGCGCTTCTCCTCCCCCCCTTTCCTATCCTGCCTGTGTCTTAAATCTAAACAGCACAGAATATTTTTTCGCCCGCCTTTCCTTTCCCTTCCCTGACCTCCGAGCAGCACAGACAATCGTGGTCGCAACTTGATTTGATTCGGACATCCACCATGATTACCTGCCCAGGTGTGTTTGAACGTAGCTGTCAGCATCTTCCCCAGGGCCAAGTAGAGCACTTAAAAGGCAGGATCAGTCCCCACTGCGGATCATGCTCTTGGAGACGATGGAAGTGTTTGCCTTCAGCTGCCCGTCAGCAAAATTCTGCCTTCTGCTGCGAGCGCGACGGAGGTGGTAGGTGAAGGGTGATCTGAAAGAGAGTTTTAAGCCTGGCTATTAATAGCTCAGCAGCATGTCTGTCAACCGGCACTCAAAGATGAGAAGGTAGGAAATGGAGCCCCTGCTGCTAACATTCTCCTTCTCGTAGAAGATGCCCCAGTCCAGGGGTCTCCCTTCAGATCTCCATTCCACTGTAATTTGCATCTTCTCCCCTGCCTCTTAACAATCAGCGCAGGGACTGAGCTGCAGAATTAGGTCACAACTGTGGACACCCAAGTTTCACGGAGGCCTCTCTCAACGCTCAAAGATGGCTCCCATGGCCATCTTTTTCCTGGCTTGGCTGCAGGGGATGGGCTGGTGTTCAGGCTTCACAACTGTGTGTTTTGCACCCCAGATTTCCTTCTGGTATCTCAGTCACCAAGGGGAGATGTCATGATACATATTTGCAAACAGAGAAGTGCTACTGTATGTATGTATGTATGTATGCATGTACTGTATATACTCGCATATAAGCTGACCTGCATATAAGCCGAGGCACCTAATTTTACCACAATGCCACAATTATTATTGTTGTTGTTGTATTCATTCATTCATTCATTCATTCATTCATTCATTCATTCATTCGATGTATAGCCCGCCACTCCCAAAAAGGCTCGTGGCGGGTTACGACATGTAAAACCCCCAATAAAATGCCCCTAAAAACAATATACAATATACAATCCACAAAACCTATGCAAAGAGCCAAGATATAATGGCGAGATTAAAAAAAAAAAAAAACGACTAAAAACCCCTCCAACTAAGACCTCTGGGGATGGATGTGGGAGAATTGATCTTCCTGCGGTCAACAAGATGCTAAAGGAGGGGGAGTGGCCAGATCTTCCTTAGCACGCCAGCCTCAAGCATAGACCTGGCGGAAGAGCTCCATCTTTTGGCCACTGTCTCCTTGCTTAGCTTCACACCTGAAGCTGCCTAGTGGCTCTCCATCACCTGCTACCTGATTCTTTCATGTGGAAATGCTGGGGATTGAACCCGGGACCTGTGTGCCAAGCAGATGCTCCAGCACTGAACTGCGACCTCACCAGCTGTTCTAAGTGCCTCGGGGCAAGAGCCCCATCCTTGGCTTGATGTCAGCATCTGTTTCCTCTGCAGGTTCCCCAGGGCTGCAGGTGAAATACTTGGTGGATCCCAGTTCTCTCAAGCCAGGGGAGCAGCGGTGGTTCGTTCGTTACCTCGCCGAACATTCCCTGCAAATCGACGCCTGGGACGGGGATTCCTTGCTGCTCGTTGGATCGGCTGCTGTGAAGCTGAAGGTGAGGACCCAGGACTACGTTAGTAATAACTCTTGGAGCAGAGGAGCCCCAGGGCCAAGTTATCCAGATTAAAATAAGAAGACCTGGAGGTGGCCTTCTGTTTAGCCATGCACTTAAGCAGGGGTAATCAAACTGCGGCCCTCCAGATGTCCATGGACTACAATTCCCAGGAGCCCTTGCCAGCATTCGCCAGCGAATGCTGGCAAGGGCTCCTGGGAATTGTAGTCCATGGACATCTGGAGGGCCGCAGTTTGACTACCCCTGCACTTAAGCCTCGTGGCATTGACAGTCCATGGATGATCTAGCCCCTTTACTGAGGTGCTGCGGAAAATTAAAAATATAACCCCCAAGGAGACTTTTAGACTTCCTTAAAAATGTAAGCGGCACCCCAGTTGAGAATTGTGTTGGTGAAGCAAGAGCCAGCTTTGTGTAGTGGTTAGGAGTGCGGACTTCTAATCTGGTGAACCAGGTTTGAGTCCACTCCCCCACATGCATCCAGCTGGGTGACCTTGGGCTTGCCGTGGCATGATAAAGCTGGTCTGACCGAGCAGTAATATAAGGGCTCTCTCAGCTTCACCTCCCTCACAGGTTGTCTGTTGTGGGGAGAGGAAAGGGAAGGTGACTGGAAGCCACTTTGAGACTCCTTCTGGTAGAGAAAAGCGGCATATAAGAACCAATTCTTCTTCTTCTTCTTCTTCTTCTTCTTCTTCCAGAATAGGTTTGTCATATAGAATCCCCAAGTCCCATCCCAGCATCTCTAGTTAAGAAGGTGCCATTGCTGTGAAATTCCCTTAACCGGGGGCTCTGGCGCAGTGATGCCTGTCAAAAGAGGCAGCACTAGACTGGGTGGAGACCCGGCCTAGCTCAGCATCCTCCCGTGCAGATTACTGACAGCCCTTCCATCCGATAATCTTCTTTGCAAGGATGTGCAGTGCAGAATAACTTTTCCGGCATATTATACAGCATCTCCTCCTGGAGAATTAAGACTTCTCGCCCAGAGTCATCTTGAGTCATTGCTAAAGTTTTTTTTTCTTTTAGGCTGTGTATTCTGCAGCCGGTGCATGGCTTCCCTGAGAGCAGCTGCCTGTGCCTACAGGGGTAATGTTTAGTGACACTAAACAGGTGACGTGGCATCATTATGTTGTTAAGCACGCTCCCCAAAGCACACACACTCTGTCAGCACCGTTCTTCAGCACGGGAAATCTCACAGGTGTCATGATACGGACACTTGACATCATTAAAGGCTACCCTGAAAGGCAGGAGGAAGGAGTAGGAGCTGTACGGGTCCAGCCTAAGTACTTTTAAAGATACTTCCCTCCCCCAGTCATTGAACATGGCTGGAGCCTGACATTGCTCTGCACAGGACCTTGTCACTGCCCTGAATTAGCCCCCATGGAGATGCATTTCCCCCATACTCAGGATGGGATTTTCCTTGTTTCGCAGCACTTGCTCCGCCAGGGCCGGACGGCAGTTCAAGTTCACCACGACCTGGAAGTGGTCACTATGGAATACAAGCAGGATTCTCCCGTGATGAGCGGGGAGCTTCTCAGGCCGGGAGGCGTGAAGCCCATTGGAGTCCACGCAGTGGTGAGAGGCCGGCTCCATCTGAGCCTGGCTAACGTCGGTAAGAGCCCCGGCTGTTCAGGTGTTTGCACCGGCTTTCCTGAAGAACGCTTGACTTCTCAGCATCCTGGGCAGAACCCTAGAATCATCAAATCATAGAGTTGGAAGGGACCAAGCAAGGAGAAGATCCAGAGACCCAAGGAGAAGATCCAGAAGTCACCAGGGATCCAATAAGCACTTGTCTCGATCCAGCCCAGACTGATTTTGATCAATTCTGGAGTCTGGTCGCCAGATATCTCCTTGCTGTTGGGAGCATTGGTTGTCTTGTCCAGAGCTGGAATGGTGGCCGGATGCTCTTAGAACCCAACACTGGCTTTGGCCTAGCTGATATATTTTTAATGAGCTCAGGGACAGCTCTGGGGCTCATTCCATGGTAAGACCTCCCTGGGACCCTCCCCGAGTCAAGGGGTGACCTGTCCGAGCACACGGCTTAGCCCCCCAGCGTGTCTCCTGTCAGCGGTGTGCCTCCACCAGCCGAGCAACCACGGGACTCCAGAGAGAGCCTTTTAAATTCCTCGGGGAGGGGAAATTCCCTCGCCGCATTACAGAAGTGCATTATCTCCCCCCATGCCCCGACACCGGTAATAGAATCGCTTTGTTGAAGCACGATCGAAATACACAGGTCATTAATTCTGCTTAGTCTTGTTTACAAACAGACAGTACAAGGCGGTTTTGAAGGAAACAGCATGGAAATGGAGACACTCAATTAGGTGCCAACCAAACAATGACACAAGGGACATGGTGAGTCGTCGTCGTCGGTGGAGCCGCATAAAACCGGACCCAGAGGGATGAGGAATAAAGTCTCCAGAAAGGCCGAGGCCCACCGGCTTCATAGCAGGAGCTTTAATTCACCCGCCCGTAAAAAAAAGGCAGCGAGCCGCCAGCCTTCCCCCCCCCCACCACCACCTCCTTTTCTTTTTTTTTTATAAATCTTATCTTCAGAAGAAAGATTAGCTTCCATTCTACCATATCATAAATTGACATTTCATCCTTTGCCTGCAAGAGTACGATAAGCTCTTTTGCAGAGCAGAGGGGCGAGGGGGGGAAGGGGGGGAGGGAGGGAAACGGGGCCGAGATTATCAATCCTGACTTGATTCAAAGGCGAGACTAGGCAGGAGAAATGGGTCTGCCAGCGAGGAAAGGACTATCAGGTGCACAGCGCCTCTCCCCTCTTTGAGTTTGCGGCTCCATGTTCTTTGATACCGAAACATGGTAGAGCTGCCTTTTATTTATTTTTTTCCCCCCCAAGAAAAAAAATTCTGATGAAGATGTCTGGAGTTGGGACCGCAGAGTGGCAGCGACTGTCTCCTGACGGGCCCGATCAAGCGCACCGTAGACCCAGCTTGTGCGGAATCCTCCGAAAATGCCACCTCGGTCTCTCTTTCCGTTCCGGGAATCCAAGGGGACCGTGATCCTCCGCGTTCAGTCCCGGCCCTCTTCTCCAGCCCTCTCATTATCCTAATTAAGATTTTATTTCTTGATCGTTCGTTCCCTCCACCAAAATCGTTTTCGCTTCTGCCGTTTCGCTGACGTGCAGAGACCCGGCTTGACAGACACGGCTCCCCCGCTGTTCTTCCTTATGGCACGTTAGCCTTTTCTTGTGCCTTCCGTGGCGCTTGGTGTGGCAACGGGCAGAGGGGACACCAGGCGGGGGTTTGCTTCTTGTTTTTCCACTCCCTTAGCTCTCTTTGAGAAGTTAATTTCTTGGTTCCATTGAATTCACAATGGATGTGGGTGACCATCGTCCTCGTACTTGCGCGTACTTCCTGTCTTGTCTTTCGGACCAAGGATCTTCTCCTTCTGCCCTCTTCATTTCTCTCCCTTGTTACTCTTGGTGATTCCCGATCCATTTGGAATCCTTCAGCTTGACATGTCCTCTATCCCCTGGAATGCTTTTATTCTGACTCCGTCCTCTTCTGCTTCAGCCAATTCTCTCTTTTGTTATCACATCATAGATCTTTTTGTTTATTTCAGCTGCTGTGTTCCTAAATCGAGCATATGCCATTTCCTTCAGGGGTGGCTCTCCAATGTCCATGGATTACAATTCCCATGAGCTCCTGCCAGTATCATGTATCCTGCTGGCGGGGGCTCATGGGAATTGTTGCCCATGGGTATCTGGAGAGCCACCCCTTGCTCTAATCATTTTGAGGTCTTGGATTCCGTTTCTCCTCCTTCCCAACTTCCTGGATCATCATGGCTCACCTCCTATGAATTCTTAATCTCTTTCTTACAATATTTTCCTGCTGCAGTCTTTTCCATTTGGTGTTTCTCTTGATTTTAGACTTTTTTTTCCTTCCAGTGTCTTTTCATTTTCTTCATCCCAATCAGTCTTGATCATTTTGTGGCACGTTTGTGGATTAAAAAGGACTTTTAAAAGCACTTCTAATTGGCAGAAGATTCTCTTCCGCATGAGACTGGACATGATTTTTACCCCTGGAGGGCAGCTCATTGCAAGCCTAGCCCAGAAGCAGGTTAAACAGAGAAGGTTTTTCATTGAGCAGCAACCTAGAAGTTCTTGGAATGTGAAAGTGTTTGGCCAGGTTCGTAGAAGGATGTGGACAAAGGAAAGAGACATTGTGGAGTGGGTTGGGCGAGATCAGGGGTAGTCAAACTGTGGCCCTCCAGATGTCCATTGACTACAATTCCCAAGAGGGTGGTGGCCTATTCAACAAACAAACAAACAAACAGGTTGTTGATCCATCTAGCTGAGAATCAGCAATTCCCAACCAGGGATCTGTGGGTCCCTGAGAGTCTGGGGGAGATCAAGAGAGGGCCCATTGCCTTTCCCCTCCTCCTTTAATGGACTTGGTCACAAGCTATGGAACTGACTGCTTCCATTGCTCTTGAGTGTTAGGTCTCTTATAATTTCTGTGCTTAGGAGGGCAGAGTCTGCATACCTACTCCCGGTTTAACCCCACCCCCAGTCCTCATGGCTCCCTGTCAGAAGGCAAAGAAGAACAACCTACTACAAAGCTGAATTTTTTAAAAAAATCCATATCCAATAGCCTGTAGGTTCAGTTCAGAGCCCTTACGGTATTTTTGATGGATTGTATGTTTTTTTTGCGGCATGATTAATGTACAATTATATAAGCACATGAATACATTCCTAATTTCTTTTGTAATTCTTTCCTGTGCAGTGCCGAACTTACTGCTTTGAAATGGCAGAACAGATGAGCAAATAAAAGATAAGACAATAGTTATATATTTTGGGGCAGCGAGTGGGACGGTCTTGGGGGGAGATTATATATATATATATATATATATATATATATATATATATATATATATATATATATATATATATATCTCGAAGAAAGCTACAGGTGAAAGTGGCTTGGATGGAAGGATGAGAGGGAATCTGGACCTCGTATTAACTCGGCTCTGTGAATTTTTCGGCGTTTGCTAGAAATGGACACTGAATAGCCTACATTAAAGAAGATTTATTGATTCAGCCTCCTTGCTGGCCTTTCTTCTTCGGCTTCCTCTCAGCAGTTGCTGCTCCCCAAAGGCCCCGGTGGCGAAATGGCTTCCCTAGGCCTGCTGTCGGAGATCCTTTCAGTCGGAGATGCTCATTGAACCCGGGACCTTCTGCATGCCAAGCAGCCGTCCTCTTGCTCTTCAGCCTCCCACTGTCTTTGAGAGTTTGGATCCCTTCCCTATTGTATGTCTTGATCCCTCCGGCTTGAAATTCTCCTCCAGCTTTTGTTTTCAAGCGCAGCATGCAGACCGGGGCAAAACAGAACGGAACAGCCTGGTTAAGTGAAGGTTCTTACAGAGGCCTCTGAAGAAAGGAGCCGTCTCATCCAAGCTTCATTGCTCTTAGCACAGGGGTAGTCAACCTGTGGTCCTCCAGATGTCCATGGACTACAATTCCCACGAGCCCCTGCCAGCAAACGCTGGCAGGGGCTCATGGGGATTGTAGTCCATGGACATCTGGAGGGCCGCAGTTTGACTACCCCTGGGCTAGATGACCCTGGAGGTCCTTTCCAACTCTATGATTCTATGATTTGCTCACGTTGGTTCCCCTGAGAGGAAAACAGATCCGGGCAAAAAGAAGAAGAAGAAAGAAAGAAAAGCAAGTGGAACCAAACATCTGTTTGAAGAAGCCTCCACCTTTCCTGGAAATCTTAAGCTTTATTTACAGCATCTGAGAAACGGAGGGAGCCAAGAATTCTCACACATTTTCGCTGGGGGAACTTGTCTTCCTGGCACTGTGCTAATCAAAGACCCTCTTATGTTTAAAAAAGAAGGAAGGGAGGGAAAAAGAAGCCTTAAGGTGTCTCCTTTGATAGCTTTCTTTTCTGGGAGGGGGTGTAGGTTTAGATTGGCGATGGGGGGTGCTGCCGAAAGAGAGTTTGGGCAGAGTTCTAAGCTGGCAGGTTGAGGCAGAGATCAAAGGGACCTGCAGCCTCTTAAAGGGACCGGATAAGCCCTGCTATTATATCCGGCACGGTGTTTATTTCCAAAAGGCAAAGGAGGCTAGCTCAGCTCTGGTGCTGAAACAGTGCAAAACAGGGTAAGGCGATTGCCGGAAGGAGGGAAGAAATCAGTGTTTGCTGGGGCCGGGGCCGGTAGTGATAATGGCAATGCCTTGGTGGCATTCCCTGCATCATGTTCCCCATACACTGCATGTGAAACAAAACAAGCCCTACCATATAGAGTCACCTTCATTATTAACATTGCTCCGGGGAAGGTATACTGTGTTTGCTGTGGCTTATTTGTTCTATTTCTTTTTGTTGGGATGAAAAAAAAAGAAAAGAAGAAAAAAAAAGGGGGGGGGAAGCTAGCCTAGAGCTCTGAGAGTTCTGACAAAAAAGAAGAGCAAGGGAGGGAAACCCATTTTTTTTTTAAAGCCCGCTCAATCCGCATGTTTTCCATATTCTGAATTTTAAGAATTGAGCTTTTAAATGTTGCCTGATGCTTATCAGATCTGGTGTTTTGAGAATAAGGAAAATGCTCTCCTCTGTGTACGTTTTCATAATCAATACATTGGTTCTCAGTTCACCATCATGGGGTATGGCTGACAGGGCCACCCTGACTCACTGGCTTCTTTTTGCAGGCCATCTCTGCGAGCAGAGGCTGAAGAAATCAAACTCCTTGCCTCCTTCCCGTTCGCGGATCGTGTCCTCGCACGATGGAGCCGGCGGCTTCCACGGGGGCAGCTTGCTCTCTGTCAACACTCACAGCAGTAAGTTGGCCTTTTTCTTTTCTTTCCCTCCCCTTTTCGCATTGTTCATTTAGGGTTCAGTGTTTGGCAGAAGCCCAAACAAGGAAGTGGCAGGACGATCTGGAGAGACTCCAATGAAGGTCTGTTTTTCCTGCCACAGCCAATGAGCAATGCCGAAGGAGACGGGAGTGACCAATGGACAGTCTCCCCTGGGCTTGGACCAATTGATAGACTGTTCTGTCAAGCTCCTCCTTCTCTTCCTCTTGCTGAGTTTAGCATGGGAAGAATGGCCGGAGCAGGGTAACGACCATAGCATCCCCCAAGTCAGTCATCCAAAATTGGTTGTTTTGAGCAAGAAAATAAAAAGCAATTTGTTTATCCCCCGGCTTTCACATTCATAAACCTTTCTGCCTTATGGAAGGCATGCCCGTTAAAAAAAAATTTCATTTGCAGTCAGAATAACTACATTAAGGTCCAAAGAAAGATTTTCCAAGGGCAGTACTGATTCTAGATATTGCAGGTCAGGCCCTTGATACAACAATAGCTTTGCATGGAATAGGTGCCACAGCAATAGGGGGACTGCCTGAAATGATACTTGTAGAGGAGGGCAAAACTGACAGATTACCCCCTCCAAAACATTGACTGAGCGACCAGCCAGGTGGCAAGGGAAAGAATCAGTGAGTCCCAAGCAAGCACACACGTCGTAAGCATGTCAAGAAGGTGTCCCTCTGTTTAAGACCGCACGGGAAGTCATCGAAACCTGAGATGTGAAGCGAGTCAGGCAGGAAAACGCGAGAAAGAGTCTCAAAGACGGCAGAGAAAGATGAAGAGGTCTTTGGGAGCTGGCAGTGAGCTCGTCAGTCATTTTGGGGAGGGGGGGTTGACAGTGGAGTGCCAACGGCAAGAAGCTAAGTTGTGTGGAGTGGGTAGAGGAGGTGAGGGAGAGAAAGTTAGAACAACCATGGGAAGCCAGCAGCAGGTTGGAAAGGACTGTAGCTGAAGAGGGAGGGTGGATCGGGATTGAAGGAGACAGAGAAGTACAGGGTGCTTATGGGGGTGGGGGATAGCAAAACGGGCACGAGGGGATAGACTTAGGGAATCAAACCCGGCTCGCCAGATTAGAAGTCCGCACTCCTAACCACGACACCAAACTGGCTCTCCAAGTTAAGACCAGCAATCAGGTCCGTCCAAGTGGCTCGATGCCTTCTAGCCCTTGAAACAGGATCACAGAAAGACGTGCATCTTGGGCCAGGTCAATTCCTCCTTCAGTTATTTATTCATGCTCTTAGCACCCCTTTCTCCGGGTGGCTTCTTAAAAGGAGCAGCGTTCCCCGTTTGAGGCTCCGATTACAAATCCGGTGGATTGTTCAGGAGGGCATTTTGATAAACGGAAGAGGGTAGTGGCTTTAGAGGCTAGTGGCTTGAGACACTTGTATTGTTCCCTGGATGGATCACCCTATTTACTTGAAAGGAAGACTCATTTTTTCCCCCTTGGAGGGCTGTCAAAAGAAATAGGGGATCGTCTTTAATTTTGCGTACGTTTCAGGGATGTACTGAAATAAGGACATTTTGTGTATAACCGTTTGTTAAAGCAGGGGAGCCGGCTTGCATTAGGGTCAGCTCCCTTACAGCCCAGGTTTCCCATTAGTAGGGTTGCCAACCTCCAGGTGGCGGCTGGAGAGCTCCTGGAATTAGAATTGATCTCCAGGCAATGGAAATCATTTAACCATGGAAAGTCCCCCCCCTTCCCCAAATCATTCTCTCATTGCCCCCTGATCTGTGGCCTGCTTGTGAACGTGCAGTCCCCATGCGTGCCTGCTCAGAAGGCCACACGGTTACAAAGTACAACCCCCGTTTTCTGTATTTGCATGCTATTTCCTTTTCGCAAAATTATTTTCTGCCCCAGAGGTAGGAAAAGAATGCTTTAAATGAGGGGGAAAGAAAAAAAATCAAGCGTAGCTAACTGATGTGTGAAGAGAAGAATCGGTCCCCAAATGAAATAAATCCAGATAGATAACACAGCAAATTAATAACTTTACTCACCCGGTTCAGCAGAATAGCATGTAGCTAATTCATATGTGGTCTAGAAAACTCAACCCAGAGCCTTTTAGTTCGAGAGCTAATGGAATTTGGGAGAGCAGAGGTAGCTGTGGTCTTTATTGTATTTTTTTAAAAGAAAGCTATTGCCCAGAAGGCTAATTCTTTCCTATTAAGGAAACAGGAAACACCGTTCATGTGTTGCTAACAGAAATTGAATTGAGACAGGTAGGAACTGATTTTTCCAGCATTGTGCATAATAGATCAGGCGCACCTTGCCCCCCGACTCTGTTCCCTGTTGCACCTGCCTTCCATAGGCTGCTCTGTATACTCCTTTTGATGGCAGCTAGGATGCTTTGGAAGGGATGTCCTTGAGCCAGACGGTAGCGTGGTCTCTAGCCGGAAATCCTCTTACCTTGAGAAGATAGATGTCCTCTCTAAAGGGACCCTTTCTACCACACCAAGACAAACACCAAGGTTGGGTTGATCTTCGTCTGCTCGTTTTCACCACGGCATGTTTCTTCTCCCAGCTGGGAACGTGTGCCAGGCACAGAAGCTGGCCGACGTGGACAGCGAACTGGCCGCCATGCTGTTCTCCCGCTTGCGCGAAGTCAGCACCGCCTTCCAGCACGCCCCACGCGAGGCCAGCGTCACCCGGAGGAGGAAGCTCGAGAGGATGCTGTCCGTGCGGAGGCGGGAATCCCAAGAAGGCGACTGCAGGAAGAAAGCCAGCTTCGTGATGGTGAGGGACAACACGGCACAGTGAAGTGCCGGAAATGACCTTATTCTGAGCCAGGTCACTGGCCTCTGTTGCCAAGTATTCTCTCCTGTAACTGTAGCCATGATTTTTGCCTTGGTGAAGGCTGGTTTTCCAATTCAGCAAATAAGGGTCCAACACTCTGTTGACATATCCTGGGAAATTTTGAGATCAGTGTCTGAGGAGGACAAAGATTAGGAAGGATGTGATGCTTCCAAGTCAGGGGTAGTCATAGAATCATAGAATCAGAATCATAGAGTTGGAAGGGGCCATACAGGCCATCTAGTCCAACCCCCTGCTCAATGCAGGACCAGCCCTAACCATCCTAAAGCATCCAAGAAAAGTGTGTATCCAACCTTTGCTTGAAGACTGCCAGTGAGTCAACCTGTGGTCCTCCAGATGTCCATGGACTACAATTCCCATGAGCCCCTGCCAGCATTTGCTGGCTGGGTCGACTACCCCTGTTGACTACCCCTGTTCTAAGTGTCACTCTAAGCTGCTTCCCCTAGTCTCTGTGGGCTTTACCAGATAGACAAGGGAAAATTCCCAGATTGCTGCTAAATGGAGTGCATTTTTTTCCTCCTGCTCCTCAATTGCTTGGGTGTGAGCTGGTAATCGCCCGTTCCAGGTAAGTAAACAGGACAAATTGCTAGTGTTACCCAGCTCAAAGGAGGCCGAGGAAGCCCCTACACTGCCGGTTCACAACGTACACATCTGTCACCCACAGGGACGACACGAGGACCGCGTCCAGCACTTGCGGGACCTCCAGATCATCGAGGCCTACCGGGAGCGCATCAAAGTAGAGAGCATCGGCAGCATGCTGAGCCAAGCTATCACCACCCATCACACCCTCTACACCATGTTTGGCACCGCAGAGTTTTTCGAGTTTGCCCTGAAAAACCCGTACAGTGTCCAGCACACGGTCACAATCGAGATTGACAACCCGGAACTCAGGTAGGAGCCGTGGGGGTAGAGGAAGGGAGGGAGGGACTCTTCTGGCAATCTCCTTTCCTGTGCTCTGAGAACAAACCCCCTGGGAACGCTGTTCGAAGAGAGAAAGCAGCGCCCAGAGGTCTGTGCCAGGCGGTCTGGCCCCGAAGCAATCCCGGCAAGACACGCAACTGGCCTTCCTTGGTGGTCTCCTTCCAAAAACTGGGAAGCTGACCCTGCTTAGCTTCCAGGCTTGGTCAACACTGGGCTAGGTCAGGGCACCTGGAACTTATACTCCTTTGGAAAGCGCTGGAGAATAAAATAACCTTACAGCACCCCCTAAAAGGCTTCCAAAGGCAGCGCTACTGCTTCCTCAGAGAGCCTTTTCCCTAAAGCGGGAGCCAAACTCCCAAGAAAGCATGGGTCCCTGTGCATGGGAGGCGCATCACCTGTCATGAAGGTGCCCACCCAGGGTGAGACAGCAAGTTACAAGGCTGCAAAAGGGAGAGAAACTGCCAGATTGCACGGAAAACTGCCTGGTTTCAAAGTAATTAACCACGTCTGGTTGTCTTTTTTTGGTGTCTCCCCACCCCACCCCACCCCCCTGCAGTGTCATTGTGGATTCCAGAGAATGGAAGCATTTTAAGGAATTGAGCAAAACCGTCACCCCGCTGGAGGAGGAGATGTTTCACCTCCACGAGAACCGGACGCCTCAGGTCTACCTGCGTCCCAAGGAGACGGTGCACATCCCCTTTAAGTACCAAACCTTTACCATGGAGCACGGAGCCACGATGCAGGTCTATAAAAAGCTCTGGGTTTTAAAAATGGGTCAGATGAATTGATCTTTGGACAGTGTCCAACAGCGGGTGACGAGGGGTTCAGTTAAGGGGTAGTCAAACTGCGGCCCTCCAGATGTCCATGGACTACAATTCCCAGGAGCCCCCTGCCAGCGAATGCTGGCAGGGGGCTCCTGGGAATTGTAGTCCATGGACATCTGGAGGGCCGCAGTTTGACTATCCTTGAGTTAATGTATACTTGCTTGTTAGTTTGATTTCATTTCTGCGCCCTCTTTCTCTTCCAGAAGTAGTTTATGGAACATGATAAAGTGCTTGTGATTCAGGACGCTATCTCCATCTTATAGCAGTGTTTTAGAATAAGCATCCAGCTCAAACACGAGCTCCTGTCTGGGCCTTCAGGTTGTCCCCCATCCCCTTTTCCTCTAGCCTCAGTCTTCCGACTGCTGAAAATTAGTCAGGCAGCAGCTGTGGTGCTCTTTCCTCCCAGCTCCCCAGAACTGATGGTGCTTTTAGCACCTCCGGATTAGACTGGAAGGAAGTTGGAGGGAGCAGGCAGAGCACAGAAACAAAGGCAAATGTTTCCCTTGCTACGTGGGTCAGTAGTCTTTTTCCTGGAATGAAAGCCAAAGCTTTGTGTGTGCATCTGCCGTTGGGCAAGCACCCTAGCTAGACTCTCAGGAACAGATGCTCGATACTCCCAGGGCCAACCCACCCAACAGCATACTTCTGATGCACTCGGTCTAGTTCTGTTTCTTCAAAGAAGACGGGTGGTTTGTCGGGGTTTCACATCAGCGGCTCCCTTCCCGTCCCGCTTTCCCTGCCACTGTCTGACACAGTTCCTCCTCCTCCTCCTTTTCCTCCCCAAAAGAGTCAAGGGGAGTGACTCAATGGGAAAACCAGGCCGTCGTTTTATCATGGGTGTGAGCAGAGCGTCTGGCTCCCGTGAAACCGCTGGGGCAATAAAATACTTTTGAGCATCATCTCAAAATTGGATGCTGAGGATCAAGTGCATTCGGGGCAGTCCTGCCCAGGTTCATTTGCCTGGATTCCGTATTTCACAGGACTTTTCCTTATGGCCAACTTGACACGTCATCTGCAAACTGCAGATGAGTCTTGGGCTACCTCTGGCCAGCTTTCAGATTGCCTTTTGGGGTGGAAGGTGGGAGAGGGGGAAATGACTCAGGGCCAAGATAGGCTTCCATGTTTTCGAAATGCTAATTTGCTGCCCAAAGCCAGTGCTTTGTAGATCAGGGGACTGGTGCTTGGAGGGGTGGGGGTTGTTTAACCCTTTCCTCCCATGCGTTTCCTAAAATTAGAAGGCTTCTCCAATCCTTTAATCAGTTCTTATGGGGGAAAAGGTATAGATCTGGGCACCCACAAGAACCAGCCGTGACTTGGGGGGAGCATTTTCAACTATGGTGCAGGTCTGGGAAGAAAGTGTTAAAATCGAGATTAGCCATTACACGCTGGGGCCGAGGGATCTTCCTTCTCTGGCTCCTGTTGCCCACCTTCACTCTGGCAGCCAGCGGGAGAAAAATCAAGGAAAATATCGCCATAGACGCAATGGCGTTAAGTCATTTCTGGGGGAAAAGCCCATGTAACCTCATGCCTCTCTAGGAACTCTGTGGAAAACCCAGAAGCAGCTTCTCACTGTCGCACCCATGGGACCCCCTCCATCCCGCTCTAAGCTTCCCTCGTTAAACCCCTTCCCCCTAGCAACCTTTCCCGGATTTCCACAGCCACCACCCGGGACTGAGCTCTAGAGAGAAGTGCAGGGTAAGCAAGCAGGAGGGGGAAATAAGTCCTCCAAGAGCCCCGCCGGCATATTTTGATAAAGACAGACGTGTGGAATCCTGAAGTTTCAACCCACAGCGGAAACAAAAGTGTTTTAGAAACAATAGAGATGCAATCTAAAACCGTCGGCAAACAGCTCTTTTGCATTCCCGCTGTCCCTCGGCCGCCGGAGAGCTTCTTTAATATCCCAAGACGCTGGAAACTGTTCACTTAACCCCGTGACTCCTTGTGCTTCCATGGGGGCTCGGCCTGATTCCCAGAACTAGGAGAGCTCAGGCCTCTGGGGCCAGGCAGCCAGCGGGAGCGAGAAGCAACATCGCCTCGGCAGCCCTGTTCCCAGTACCGCGGGGCCATGCAGCAAAGCGGCAGTGCTTTCATTTCATTCCGTCTCTTTGATTCCCAGCAAGGTCCCACTGAGCTGACATTCGGCACGGGCAAGAAGGAAGCCGCAGCCCCCTGGAAATCTGGCGGCATGCAGACAAAACACATCAAGGTAATTGCAAAGCTGCGGGAAGGGCGGCCGCTTAAGGCAGGGGAGGCAGCCAAGTCGGCCGGCTTGCAAGCCGCGCGCGGCTCTTTTCGGGGCTGTGCCTCTCACCTTCCTGCCACGTCCTTCCTCCAACAGCCCGGGTCGGCGTGCAATTATCTGTTCCTTCATTCCCTTCTTTTCACCGCAATGGGAACTCAAAGCATCTGACAGTGTTCCCTTCTCCTCCGTTTGGTCCTCTGGGAGGTTGGCAAAGTGGAGAACGGGTGACAGGCTCAAGGTTGCCCCCTGGCGGAGTGGGGATTCGAACCGAGGTCTCCCAGATCTTAGCCAAAACAGCAGACTGGTTTCTGTGTTCCCTGCCCTCATTTTATTCCACACGGTGAACTGGCTCAAGGTCATTTGTTGAGCTTCGTTACCAGGCGGGGATGGAAGCTGAGTCAAAGCCCTGTCCTCTAGCCACATGGCTCCTTCTTGGTGGCCCTGCTCTTTCTGGAGACAAAGCTCCCAGCATGGAGAATGGCTATTGTGACAGGGGTGGATCAGCTAGGCCCTCCATGCATGGACTCCTCCCCCCCCCCCCTTTCACGCTGTTCTTCGGTTTCCAAGGCCTGCAGCAACCTCTGTCCACAATGGAATCGCTTAATCCTTATTCAGGATTCAAATTAGTCAAGTGCCTCTTGTGAAAAGAGCCTTAATCCGTATTCTTTTCACTGGGGGCTCTCGAATCGTTAACAACAGCAACAGAATTTTCTCTGCGTGTCTAATGGTGATGTCACAAAGTTTATTCGTTGCTCTTAGATCTGCACAGATTCAGCCTGTTTTTCTCCCCTCACTCAGGGAAACCGGTGCTCGGGTGGCAGGCAGTGACACAGGGACACGTTTGCTAGCTTTTGTACTCGGTTCCACTTGGTTACCTTTGGTTTTTTTGCTCTAAAGAATGAGTACCTGTGAGAGGAGTCCTACCTTCTTCCTGGAATTCTAAAATTTATTCCCAGCTGTCCATGGGCAATACCAGGTGGTTCCCCCCCCTCCCCCAATCATGAGGCCTAGAAACCTGCTTTTTCAAACAAAATAGAGCTTCAGCACTCTCTGGCACCCATGAAGGTTTTTTTTAACCCTCTCCCTCCCCCCATTCTGCAATTTCCACAAGCTGTTAGTGCATCAATGCTGCTTTCTATTACATCTGTTCAGTGGCTTCTCCTTAAGTCTCCCCTTCTTCCCCCTTTGATTGATGGCCAGGTCTCCTTCACAGCACATGGCAGCAGCAAGCCCATCGCCATCCTCAGAGTGAACGTGGAATTCCAGCCCCACGTGGTGGATCAGACCTTCCGCTTCTACCACCCAGAGCTCACGTTCCTGAAAAAGTCCATCCGCCTGCCTCCCTGGCACACGTTTCCAGGTAGCTCCTGCACTGGGTTTGCATGAGTACTTTCCCCATCTGGGGAAGCTCATGAGGAGCAACGACATTTTAAATACAAGCAATGCAGCCAGGAGGCACTGCCGTTGGTGCGACCGGAGCTGCATGCGTGTGTGTCCATAAATGCTTTGGAGCCGAGTGGGTGCATTCACCAGTCAAGTCCAGGGTCTTGAAAGTCACTTTTAAAAACTGAAGCCAGGCAAGTGAGTAGCTCGAGTCAAATTTGGGGGAGCCGGAACGGCTCCCCGGAGATCTGCGGCTGCAGCCGATGACCCCAGTTCTCCATTCTTTATCTCTGCCAGCCGGAATCGGCCTTGATTTATCACGTGTGTCTCTGTGTCTTCTGCTAAGAGCTGCAAGGGCACAGAACTTTCTAGTGAATAACTAAAATGGTGGAAGCTGGTGGGAGAGGCGGGATCTCAGTGCTAAAGTGCCAGAGCTGGTTTCGCCATGAGCAGCTTCCGTGGGCCTCATGTGTCCCTATTGCCCCTTGTCAGGAGCCCCAGCTGGTGTGCCAGGCGGAGAGCCAGAGATGTACGTGCGCTGCAGCGATCCCAACATCATCTGTGAAACCAAGAAAATGGTACTGTGGGCCAAAATGGAACAAAATTTCCTTCCTGCGGCTGATGTGGCTTGCTAAGGCGGAGGGCACCATACTTGTTGCGAGGGCCAAACTGGTCAATCTCAAAGCCTGTCCAAAAGGCTTGCAGCCTGCTCTGTGGAACGCAGAGGTCATGGGCAATAAGGGGCTGCCACAGAAAGGCCAGAGAACTGGCACAATGCTTTGCGTAGCTTGGCTATGTGCTACTTAGCTTAGTAGTTTAGAAACTGGGTTCTGGAATTTGTAGAACCGAAATGAAGAACCATAGCTGCTGAACTCTCCTCGAAATGTCTTGCTCCTTTTCCACAACGCAATAGCGAAATGTTGGCTATGCCATAATAATACCTGGTCCGTTAAAGCTGTGTACAAACGTAAGAGCCCATCTCAAAAGGTACACAGAATCTTCTGCAGCATGTCATCGAGATATATTCAGGTGGGTCTCTGTGTTGATCTGAAGCTGCCAAATAAAACTTGAGAGCTTCAAGGTGCTCTTGGACTCAAATGTTGTTATGCCATCCAGATTGAGGGATGATGGGAACAGTGACTGAGGCCATAGCTGGGGTTGGCTGTTGCTGGGAAGTCCCAGGAGCTTTCCAAGCATTGAGCCCTGGAAGGTGGTGACCCTGACAATGTGAGGTTGTTTTCATGGGAAAAGCCAGGAAGTGACATCACATACACCCCTGCTGCTCTAGGAATCCTTTTTGGTGGACCTTTCAGAGCATTAGAGGGTATGTGTGTGGTGTCAGGTTGGCAGTTTGGTTTGGAAATGATGTCAGAGCCTCATGGACACTTTTTCTCCCCGTTCTTCTTCCCGCTGCTTCAGTGATCAATAGCAGACAACCGGGTGCAGCAGCAGGGAACTGCCTACTACCTGGAAACTGGGAGCTGTGCTTGTACGGTGGGCGGACTCCACTGTGACTGGGCAGTCCTTACTCTCACTTTTTTCTAAACGTAACCTTTTCCAGCTCTAGGAGTAAACTGTGCCAGTTTTAATAGAGGAAAATAATGTGTTTCAGCTGCTAGGAGTTTTTGTGTGTGTGAAATCCTGAAAAACCTGGCCTGATTTTTGCAATCTTGTCTTAATTTTCCCGATCAGGGACCCGGTGAACCTCAGGACATTTTTCTTAAAGTCGCTGGGGGACCAAGCCCACAGATCAAGAGATTCTTTGTGGCAATCTACACGTAAGTCAGAAATCATCCCAACTCTTAGACAGCAACGTGCAATGAACGTACATTTACTTTGGGGCAGGTCCAATTGAGTTTAGCAAGACTTTCCTCTGTGTAAACTAGCATAGTATTGGTAATTGTCTGTCATTGCACTAAGTACAATAGGTACTCGAGACCTAACAGAGAAGCTTGCAAGTTGCAAGGTAGCTAGTGAAGAAGATGAAAGCTTTACCCTTTCCAGCTCACACCTAGGAAGAACATTGGGAAAGACTACAAAGAGTGATGGTAGGGTTGGGTTCTACTTTATAGAAAAATACTTGCCAGGGTTTGTTTGCCTGCTCAGCTTTGCTTAACAGGTACATTATGGATCATGCTCGATATTGCCCCAGGATTCTCTTGACCACATACCTCCATGCTTACTTCTCACTTGCTCGACTTTTGTAAATAAATAGCTTATTGCAAAAGGTACTGCCCCTTGCCACAAGGGGAAATAGATCTAGTTGGCCTAAAGCGGGAACAACTTGGAGAACAGAAAGGTTTTTTTTAAATACAGTAGAGAACATGATCATGCACTGCAAGGTGTAAAAGGCTTCTAGGAATGCGGAGCCCGGCAGTGTCATTTACAGAAGGGCGGTTATGTGAAGTTCCTTTCTGGCTTCTGGTTCTGGAAAGGCTTCCTGGGTTTCTGCCATTCTGACAAGGAGGCGAAAGGTAGCTTGTTGCTCTGCTCCTTGCTCCAGGGATCCCTGGCTGGCTGTCCCCACTCAAATCTGGCAGTTCTACCTCCACTCGCTGCAGCGGGTCGATGTTGGCTGCGTAACGGGACAGCTGACTCACCTCTCGCTGGTGCTCAGAGGGACTCAGGCCATCCGGAAGGTGAAAGCATACTCCTCACACCCACAGGAGCTGAAGGTAAGGCCAGATCTCAGATTTGTTTCCGGTTTACCTTTTCCTACTTAGTCGCTGGACTAGAGGTCATTTTCCACCTTTGGGGCTAAGAGGACATTTGATGTATTCATTAGCAAGATTAACGAGCATATGCATAAAAATGTGGTTTCCAAAATGCACTGGAACTAATTCCCGAGACTGCGTTTTCTGATTTGGAGTATGTTTTTTTAACAGTCCCCTTAGATATTTGCTGCCTCTTTTGGCCCCATTTTCCTTCATCTAATGTCTCGTTAGATCCCAGCTAATTAGGGATCACTCAGTGAACAATATGGCGTCACTGCACTGCGTAGCCAGTTAGATTTGATTGTTTATCACCAAGAACAAATATACCTGTGAAAGAGGGCAGCATAAATAGATAGACAACCACCCTGATAGGTGCTGTTGAAAAATTGTCCGGGGGGGGGGGGGTGATTTTTTTGTTTGCACACTGTCAAAAAAACATTCTGAAGCACCTGTGGGTGCTCTATGCTGCTCCGTGCTCTAATTTACAAGAAACAATAGGTGACGTTTTCCTAGAGAATAGAATTGCTACCCGCAATTGCCTTTGCTTACTGACAGTTCCTAAGAGAAGAACCATCCACAAGGACGTTAGGGCCCGTCAGGGACCGCAGACAATTTACTGCCGTAAAGCTTTCTCTGTAATTGTCTTTTGATTAAAGCCATCCTATGGAGAAAACAGTGGCCTGAACCCCCCCCTCCCCTCCCCGAGGGCAAGCTATCCAAATTAATGAGACTATCCAGAGACTAATAATGTCTCTGGAATGCATTTAGTCATAATTATAAATTTGAATAATAAGAGAAACACAAATGCCATTACCCTCTCATAAATTAGGGAGGGGGGGGGGAAATCATTGTTTAAATTTGCCAGGGGGGCGCTTTGAAGGAGCAGCTAAGACAAAGAAATGAGGTCTGTTACCTAATTTACCACATGGCATGTGAACGGAGTTCTAAAGCAAAAGGAATCAGGGCTCCGAAATGGAATGACAGATGATAGGCCTTGGTCTACGAGCTCTATAGTTAAAAATGGTGTGTACGCTGTGAGATGAGGCCTGGATGGCTGGAACAAGTTCCCGGTCAGCTATGACATTCTCGTGCGCTGGACCGTTTGCCACGTGAAACATCACTCTAGCCTTGTTAAGTTCTGATGCTCGAACAAGGATATCTTTATGCCCTGTGGGGCCAAGAGAAAAAGAACTATTCAGTACGGAATGTTAATAACCATGATGTGTATTCAAACCAGGAAGGTCCTCTAACAGAATGGCATTCCTTTTAGTTGAGTGGGGGGGGGGTAATTTCTATTGATTCATTCCTCCCAGTGCAGACCTCCTCCCATTCCCCCCCCCCATACTGTTTCTGAGGGTTCTTTGACCCTCCCTGAAAGAAAATTTTGCGTGGATCAGTGTTAGGCCTCATACATGACACACATGGAGTTCTGAGGCTTTGTTCCTGGTATCCCCAATGGTAGGATCTCGGAGCCCAGCCACGTGTTATACCTTTCCCGGGTGCATCCCCAAGGTCCGGGTGACAGATGAGGGAGCCCCGCGCTCAGTCTCCAGTTGTGCAGGACCCAGTTTAGAACTATGGGACATGGGGAGAGGAGGCTGAAGCCATCCCCCACCATGCCACTGAGGGGCAGCACTAAGCAGTCAGACACTTCTCCACCTGGGTCCAGGTGAAATTGTTTTAATCAAATTCCAGCATTCATTCGTTTTGAGCATCGGGTTCCCAGGATAAAAATATGATGATTGTCCTCTTCTCTTCCTGCCCCCTCCCAGGTGGACCCAGAAGGCATCTTCATCCTCCCTGCAAACGGGGTGCAGGATCTGCACCTTGGCATCCGGCCTCAGAGACCTGGCAGCCAGTTTATCTACCTCAACCTGGTGGATGTGGAGTACCACCAACTCGTCTCGTCGTGGCTGGTGTGCGTCTCTTGCCGACAGCCCCTCATCTCCAAGGTGGTTGGTCATGAGCGTTCGCCACCGGTCCTTTTGTCTCCCCACGGGCAGATCGAGCCACTCTCTCCCAAACCTTTAGGCTGAGAAGGGACCTGGGGTGGGCAGGGAAAGGTTCTTGAGGCACCATGACCACGATTTCCCACTTAGCGTCCCAAACCTGGAAGATCAGGGGTTAACTGGTTAGAGGTAGAAACCTTGCATGGGCCAAGGTTCTTTCCACCAGTGTTCCTGTCCGGGTGCTGTTCAGAGAAGAAGAGGGGTTAAAATTGCCACCTCAGAAACATGAATATTTCTAGTGACTGCAAAGCACAAGAGCAGCTGGCCAACCAGTGCTCTGAACTCTGCAGTCTAATACTCAGGCCCTTTTGCTGTGAATCCTGACTCGTCCTGCTGAAACCAGCTTGGAAGGCAAACCTTCCGCCTTGGCTGGACGTGACAGAAATACCATAAACCTGATCTGGTCCACACAGCTGGACCTCCTGCTCAGTATATTTCGGGGGCCGAGCTTTGGTATCTTCTAGCATCTCACTCAAAAGACTCAAGCAGGATAATGCATTTTCTAAGTCCACAGCTGCTGCTGCCTCCTCTGGTCTTTCCTGAATATACACTACTCACCTGCCTGGCTGTACCCCTCTGATTCTTCCATAGACCCCTCCCCCTCCACGCCATCCTTGTGAAGGCTGGCTGGGTCAATCAGTCACATCTGTGCAGATGGTCAGTTGGGGTATTTCCCCCCTGTCTTCTCCGTAGGCTTTTGAAATTCTTCTCCCCGCCGGTGGAGGCAAAGGCTCGAACAAGAAGATCACGTATTCCAACCCGTACCCTACCCGGAGGGCGTATTTTCTGCGCACCAATCGGCCAGACCTGTTGCAGTTCAAAGAAGATTCCTTTGAGGTATCATCCTATAACTGCTGGGAAGTTTAGAACTTGGGAGAGGAATTCGGATTACGTCCCAGGAATTTTTTTTTTTCTTCCCAGAGCACTGCTGCAAGTTTGGCGCTTCAAGCCAGGTTCGGGTAGTTGGTTAAGAGCGGCAGCTTCTAATCTGGCGAGGCGGGTTTGATTCTCCACTTGCAGCCAGCTGGGCTAGTCACAGCACTGATCAATCTGTTCTGATTGAGCAGTAATATCAGGGCTGGGAAGTTAACATGAGTGTGCGATGGTTTACCATTGCTGCTAAAGGCTAGGGGGCAAATGGCGCCTGGGGGGTCGTTGGAGCTGCCGGGTCAGCTTGCATCTGACCACCGCTAGCCTTCTAGGGCAGCGACCCACCGGGAAATTTCCCTGTGGTTTAAATGGCCATTCCACCCTTGTTGGCAACCAAGGCAGTTCCTCTGTTCGGGCAATTCACCAAGCTACTGAGCCACGGGTAGAACTGTGCTCAGGTTACCTCCTACCAACTCTTTGTTCTCGTCTTTATCCTTGCAGATTGGCAGAGGGGAGACTTATACCATTGGCCTACGGTTTGCCCCCAGCCAGAGTGCTGGCGAGGAGGAAATCCTGATTTACATCAATGACCACGAAGACAAGAATGAAGAGACCTTCTGCGTGAAGGTCACTTATCAGTAACAGTGTGGGCGTGTGCACGGCCTTGGCCTGGTTGCTCATCTACTCTCCAGTGATCCATCAAATTTCCCAAGAGCCTGAGCACGGTTCCTTTTGCCGTCGGCCGCCAATAGGCCGTACGCCCCTGAAGCGACCCCTGTTTGGAAGTCTGCAGAGAGCAAGTGAGAGAGACCTCCTCCTCCCCCTAGGCACCGGAGGGACACGTGGCTCTCTCCTTGAGAGTTGTTTGCCTGCATCCAATCAAGGTCCTGCCAAGCCCCTCTGATTGATTGCCCAAACAGATTCCCCGGAACGAACGTCAGCACGACCTCCAGCGGTGCAGCCGAGCCCTACCCTTTCTCCCCCTATCTCCGGATCGAAAATTCATTCCCCTCGCTGCGAAATGTCACTCGTTCGGGGGAAGGTGCGGCGGGCTTTCGGACCTTTAACACAATTCGGGCTGTTTTGCAAATGTGGTGGGGTTTTGTAGCATTCTTATTTCGTTTCTTTTCTTCTTTTCTTCTGCCACACACATTTGTTCTTTTTTTTAAAAGAAAAGCAAAAAAGCCGCTCACGGGTTCCGATTCTTTTGTCGCTGGATAGAAGGTACAATTTGGAAGGGAGGGAGGAGGGGGGAGGAGGAATGGCATTCAAAACGAGAGGGTGGAAGAAGCATATTTTCATCTCTAAAGGTAAAGGTGAAGGTATCCCCTGTGCAAGCACCGGGTCATGTCTGACCCTTGGGGTGACGCCCTCCAGCGTTTTCATGGCAGACTCAATACGGGGTGGTTTGCCAGTGCCTTCCCCAGTCATTACTGTTTTACCCCACCAGCAAGCTGGGTCCTCATTTTACCGACCTCGGAAGGATGGAAGGCTGAGTCAACCTCAAGCCAGCTGCTGGGATTGAACTCCCAGCCTCATGGGCAGAACCTCAGACTGCATGTCTGCTGCCTTACCACTCTGCGCCACAAGAGGCTTTTCATCCCTAGGCAGGCTTTTTATCTGGGATTAAGATGTGGTGGGGTGGGACTTAGACAGGTTCATTGCTTCTTGTCTAAAACAGCACATTCCTGGTGCACTCCAAATGTTTGATGCGTGTTTCCGGAGTACAACTGCCGGCACGGTTTATACTTTGTTAAAAAAGACATATTGTTCAGATTGGCTTCCGGTACTGTAGAAAGACATTCTCCCCTTGAGAGGAGAAGAAAGCCAGCTTGTGGTGGTGGTTAAGAGTGGCGGCTTCTAATCTGGCAAGCTGGGTTTGATTCCCTGCTCCTCTTCCACATGCAACAAGCTGGGTGACTTTGGCCTCATCATAGCCCTGATCATGCTGTTCTGGCTGAGCAGTCCTGTCACAGTCCTGTCTGTTGTGGGGAGAGGAAAGGGAAGGCGATTGTAAGCCTCTTTGGGACTCCTTCAGGTAGAGAAATGCGGCATCTAAGAACCATCTATTCTTCTTGTAACTGTGGCTTTCTCTGGCTCTTTTACCGATTCTAATTCTACCCCACTTTTCAGACAACCGTCTGTAGGAACTAGTCCAGCCAAGGTGGGTTACAGGTGGCCTCTGTCTCCGTAGGAGGGCCTGGCACTTCATTCATTGAATGAGAAGGATTCTAAGACTGACCCAAAGGGCCCTAGTGGTAGGAGCATCTTAAGGAACAGATTAGCTAATTCCCCCGAAACGGGCCAGGGATGGCGTTTCCGCCTCAGCGGGCCCTGGCACGAGTAGCATAGGAGCTGGCTGAAAGGATAAGGAGCTGGCCTTTGTTCATTAACAGCCGCTTGTTTCATTCCAGCAAAGCTAGGACACACATTCAGAAAAAGGAAAAACAAAGCCGAGCAGCTAAAGGTTCTCCCCCCACAGTGCTAAATCACAGCTCTGCATGAAACCAAATTGTGGAATTAACTGGAGGCTTAAAATGCAGACATTTGAAGGTCAGGGACACAGCAGTGAAGCTTGGATCCCCTTTAGTCTGTGTGGCTTATACCTGCCAGGTTTAGAAGAAACAAAGAAGAAGAAGAGGAAGAAGAAGAAGGAGGAGGAGGAGGAGGAGGAGTTGGTTCTAATTTCGATAGACGTACAGTTGCGGTATCAGGTATTACGTAGTGGTCTGCTTTGGGAGGGGGAAAAGCTGCAGGTTGCAGAAGTCAGGAGACGTCGAGGGAGGGGGCTCCATGGCTATGTGGCAGACGGTCCGCTGGTATGCATTTCTGCATTCGAAGGATTTCTGGCGTGCTTTTCTGATTAAAAGGACCAGATAGTGGGTGACGTGAAAGACCTCCGACTCAAGACCCTGGAGAGCTGCTGTCAGTTCCCACTTTCCTGCTGGTTAATTAACCAAGACATGCAAATGCCTTTGCAAGAGTTTGAAGGTGTAGGATAACATAAGATAAAGGAAACATTGTTAGAAGGAAAAGACCCTTGTTACTCCTTTCTGGTTGCCACCCTCATTAGCGCATACCGAGAACAGACTTTACACCGGTGCCTTTCATCTGAAGCCCTCAGCACCGACTCAGGCTTACAGCAGGATTGGTTTTCCCGTGTGCCGTTCACACATTCCGCTGCCGAGCTTCGGGGGCAGAGAAACAGAGGGACGCCCCACGTGTGAAGCGAGAAATGGGAGACCTACACTTTTTCTTACTGTCTGTGCCCTATACTGCGTTTCAAGTAACCATCTAGGATTCAGTATGAAAAGTACCCTGCTGTGTTCCTCCCCAAAGGAAGCAGCAAAAAAGAAAAAGAAATACAGTTTGTGTGTTCGCAAGATATAGAACACAACCATGTATAGTCAAAAATTCCAAGTTTGGCTTATTGTCCGATCCTTGGAAGCCAAAGGAGAAATTCTCTATCACGCATGCTGGACAGGAATGCGGAATAACAAAGCCTGTTTCTTGACTTTCTTCAGCAGCAATAACCGATCAGGACATAAGCTCACAAGGGCACCTGGCTCTCAATGGCTCGTGTCACACCTTTAAACTGGGTGACTGCAGAAGTTATTTCACTGATCCTCCAGGACTTGGATTTTTTGATTATACATTGTTGTGTTGATTATTTGTGAACACACAAACTGGTTTTGGTTGTTGTTGTTGTTGCTGTTATGTTCTTTGCATGCTCGTGTCGATCAAAGACATTGTTATGCGGAGTTGGCACAATGGTGTGAAACCGCCCCAGAGGAACGCAGCTTAAGACAATTTGATCGGCAGGTTTTTTTTCTTTTAATAATTTCAAATTTTATTTATAATCCGTTACAAAAAAAATACATTTAGCCATCTCCAAAATTACATGTTAATAGATTATATTACATTTACAAATAATAACGACAGGTGTTTTGATTCCCTGACCATCTTCTACTAGTCTTTACCACTTGCTCCAGTTAATCCTAGTGCAGGGTTAGTCAAACTGTGGCCCTCTGGATGTCCATGGACTACAATTCCCATGAGGCTCATGGGAATTGTAGTCCATGGACATCCGCAGGGCCGCAGTTTGACTACCCCTGTCCTAGTGCCTACTGGGTGATTAAGCAGAATTGTAACAGCGACAGAGAGGGGTGAACTCCAAACAGAACATCTTTCCTCAAAGCAGCAAACCTTCGAGCCGTCAGTTCCTCCCCACTATCTTCTTTCCTTAATTGAAATCACCAGGATCAAAAGAAATGCTGCTTTTGAAGATTTTTTTGTTGTTTTAAAGTGGCGCAACAGGTCCGTTCCTCTAACGGTTGTTATCCAGCCAACGTCTTCCAATTAAACCATCCCCTTCATCTTCCACATTTCGCTTCTATAATACGACTACTTTTCAGGAAACGCAGACACACTCTTGCACTTGCAAATTCCGCCACAATGTCTTCATTAGGAAGGATTCACGTGACCGCGTAATGAGTCAGCGCCTTCTCAGCTTGTGGTCATTATCGCAGCCGATCATGTACCGCCTTTCAGATTATACTAATCAAGTGCACTATTTTGACAGGCTTCATTCTGGATGCTGCGTCACGATGCATTTTACGCTGGCCCATGAACGCGAAAAAAAGAACAGAAGTTGGCCAGATCTTTGCACAGACAATGGTGTTGCATGCGTGCATACCAGGCTTTGTGAGGCTCTCTCAATACTCAAGAAAGAAGTTTCAAGTGGATAGCCGTGTTGGTCTGAAGCATCACAGCAAAACAAAATCAGAGTTTAAGACCAACAAAGATTTATTCAAGGCATGAGCTTTCGAGTGCAAGAGTATTTTAGGCCATTTCTGCCCCCCCCCATGCATACAAGCTGGAAAGGTTGGCTACTTCTGAACAAGCCAAAGTCCAGCAAGTCTAAGCAAAAAGAGAGTTGGTGAACCAGTAGTCATAAGGGCAAGACAACTGTTCTCCCCCTTAAAAATCCTCCCAGAAGTTAAGGGCGGCATATATCATGCTCACTTCCTCCATTTTATCCTGACAACAATCCTGTGAGGTAGGATAGGCAGATAGAAACTGGCTCACGGAATGGCGGTGGTGGGTGGGCATTTGAAAATTTCTTCAAGGTTGAAGCTTTCGTTGAGCTATGACCCTGAGATCCATTTTCCCCTCAGTCTCAGCAAGTTCAGACCCCATTTGTCTATGCTTGAAGCTGGGATAGAAATATTTTAAATACAAAAAACAAGCAAGATCTCCCCAGTACTAGGCAGGTTCTGTGACCACTACACCTCCTTGCCTTTCCTAGGTCAGAGCAGCACACTCTGCTTTTCTCCTCAGCAAAGGAGCTAGCAGGGAAAGCCAAAAGATTAATCGGCGAGCGCAAATAGCATTCCCTGTCTTTATGGTGGATTAGCCGGACAAATTAGCAGCTCTCATTAATGCATGTGCCGAGCTTCCTGAGACTGATTGAAAGTGACAGCTGATATTTTGTCAAAATTATTAGCCTGTCCACCATATGCGGCAACCCTCCTTGCCTGGGTTATTAAAATAGATTAGCAGAATCGTTTCCATTCCCTTTTTCCTCAAAACCTGTCCCCCGGTAAGGATTATCAGCGAGCTGGAGGTGCGTCCTCCAGTCCTGCCGAAACCCCTGATGGCAGATCATATGGGGAGAGGCCCTGGCTCGACAGCAGATCATCTGCTCGACATGTGGAAGGCCCCCAGTTTGATTCCTGGTATCTCCCGTTAAGAATCGGGTAGCGGATGATGCGTTGTTGGTCTCAGACTTGGTTGGGGCACTGGTCTTGATTCAGCATGGGTCGACTTCATGGTCTCGGCTGGTAGGGAGTGAAGAGCAGGGACTAGAAATTACACTGTGCTTCAGTGTAAGAGGGCAAGTTGGTAGATGACCCTGGCGTGTCCAGCACCAAAATAGATCCTGAGAAGCTCCAAAAGGATCGACCACAACGAAACGCAATGATTCACACCGAGACTTATTTAGGAGATATTTATGCTACCTTCCCAGACTCCATCTTGAGATATGATACACTGTTTGGGGTTAGATTTGGTGGTGGCTTAATGCTTCGTGATGGGCACCTTGATGGAAACCTCAGTGTTTGAGGACTGTCAAAAAGGACAATTCTGTGCTCTGGAGTTTCACAGCAAAGGGACCCAAAACAAACCCCCCAGCATCACAATGCAATCATAAAGTGCTGTTGAGCCACAGATGGCTCGTGGCAATCCACATAGGGCCGGGGTGGCCGAACGGTGGTTCTCCAGCTGTCAGTGGACTACAGTTCCCATTTTCTGAAATAATTCCAGTTCCAAGGGGAGTGAAAGAAAGCTGGGCTCGGCCCTGCGAGGGGGAAGAGAGCCTGTTGGCTTTCCTTCTATCTACATCATTCAAGATCCTTTGAATTTTATCCCTTTGATGCAGAAACCTCGTGGTTGCCAGGAAACATTGGTGCGTTTCATGGTATCCTCGGGCATCACACTGAGGATCATTGCTCTATGTTCCCCTTTCCTTGCGCGAGTCAAATTCCACAGCGACTATTAGCGGAGCCGTTTTCTGGTAATTTCCCGGGCCCCTGACCCTACTGGTGCATAGCTCGCTTGTCTCGCTATCCATGAAGCGCCTAATGGGTTTTAAAGCTGGCCCTTAAATCTGCATCATTCTTGAGCGAAAGGTTTGCATGGCTTCGTCTGCTTCCGTGCAGCGGCTCTGAATCGAAAACACTCCCATAAAACCCAGTGTGTGCAAACGTTCATTTGCTTCCTTTCCCCCCCAGCCGGCAGGATTCGCAACGCCGGGTCAGCTATAAATCCCGCAGCCAGGGTTTGCCGCCCATTAATTGGCACGTGTATTTTATTTTATTTTTAAATCTAATTAAGGCTGTCACATTAAGGCTCTGTGTAGCTCATGTCACACACCGGCGAAGCGTGCCACAAGCCGTAAAGTGGGTGGTTTTGTCAGATGGCTCGGTCTTGGAGAGAGGCCTGGGTAGATAAACAGCGAATGCGCCCAAGGACTCCAGTGCAATGAGATGCAAGCTGCCAGAGACGATGGCCTGGAGACAACCTGGTCCCAACCAGTCAGGGAGCCTGGGAAAAAAGCCAGCCAACCAGCCAACCAGCAGCACGCAATGGGGGAAAAAAAGCATACATGAGACTGGAGTTCTTTGATTGGAATTCCAGCTGTGTTATTTGGCCCTAAAAAACAACCACAAAGCCCCAATGCAGCCTGGGAAATAAGGGTTAACTCTTCCCCTGCTGCAGTATCCCTTAACTGGGAATCCCCTCCATCTGGGCTGCTTTAAGCGACACATTGCAAGACTTCAACACGGGTCATTTTCAATTGAGGAAGTAATTCTTTTTTTTTTAAAGAAAAGGTCTTCACCCCTCTTTTTCTGAATAAAAGGACCAGTTGGACTAGCGTCGCAAAGTTCTGCTGCTCAGGAATGCACACAGCAAGCATTCAATTAACAAACGCAATCAGGCATCAGCCCAATAAAGGGTCTTTGGGGAGGAACGCATTGAAATCTGATGGAACTCTTCCGCTCTGCCGCCATTGAGGAGCTAGACTGAGGGTGTACAGAATGCCCATGTAATGAAACGATTGAATTATTTACACGGACATTTATATTTCATTCCAGGCCGCGGAAATAATAGGATTTGGCGATGAGATGAGCCAGATGGAGGCAGGCTTGCCAACCTCCAGGCTGGACCTGGGTTTTTTCCCAGAATGAGAGTCAATCTCCAGAGTACACAAATCAATGCCCAGGAGGAAGCAGCAGTTTCAAGGGGTAGACTCTATGATATACCACAGTATCTATGTGAAACAGAAGTCCTAGACTGGCCACGGAGAGTGGAAGAAACATCCTTTCTGAGCTCCTTCCCCAAACTATGCCCTCTGAGAATCTTCATAAGCTGAAGTTAGGGGAGGAGAAGGTGGGTTTCAGAAGTTGTGAAAGACCACTGTTGAGGTTTGTGCTCCGAAAGGCAAGGAAGCTGGATGTTTCTAGTGGTGCCCCTCCCCACAAGCCTCTTGCCCCTTTCCTGTTCTTCTGGCTTTGCCTCACCTAGGACCAACCATATCTTCTCACATGTCCAACCTTTAAAGACCAACACATCTAGAGCGCTCCCATTCTCCCAGTGAGCACCGCTGCCCACGCTGTCCCTCTTTACAGACTCTGAAACCACCATTCCAGCACCGTTCTAGAAGTCAAGGGCGGTGGGTGACCTGTAACTTCAAGACAGGCAAGGGAGAGGCTGTCGTGTTATCCACAGTGCCAAATGAGCCTAAAAGGGGGACGGCCTTAGTAAGACATCTTTGTGGGTCCTCCATGGACCTCAGAAGGGGAGTAATTTTTCAAAAAGAATCCAAACCAGCCTTTTCAGGGCTATGGTTAGGACAGGAAAATCCAGGCCCTTGGGATCGGGCGATTCTGGAAACCAGCCCATCCTTGCTTGCACAGGGCAGGTTAGCCCAAGTGAGCCCCCGTTTCTGCAAATGTCACCCCCCCCCTTTGCTGACTTTTGCTCCGCTGCACTTCCAGGCCACTGTTGGTAAAGAGCAGCTCCCCCCCTTCTTCTCCCCCGTCCCCACCTTACATTGCAAATGCAGCCTCTTAATGAAGTTGTCCCATTAATGACACTAAACGCGGATCGCGGCTGCACCCAACCCGCCGCTGATTATCCTCTCTCCATTTCATTCCCGTCAGGAGGAAAATTGGATTCCAGTAATGAAAGAATTAAATCGTCCTCCAATCTTGGTGCTCATCTTGGGGGAAGGAGGGGAGGGGTGGGGATTCGGAGGTGCCTTTTGCAGGCTCAGATAGATCCAATCGCCCTCCTTGGAACATGCAGAAACTGAGGGCTGTGAAAAAAGAAAAAGAAGGCACAGCCTTTTCCCGGTGAAAACGCTTTCGTGGGGTCATTCCGGGGGATGGGTCACAAATCTGGAAAGGCTGTCGTGGTCTCTGCTGTGTCCAGCTCTGAATAATAGGAGCAAGAGGTGACATCTGTCACAATGGAGCTGCTCTCAATGTGGCAGGTCTACCAGTTCTGACCCGGATCAAGCTCAAAGCCCCCGGTTTGACCTTTAGGGCCATCCATGGCTTTGGCCCAGCCTATCTGAGGAACTGCTTATCTACTTATTCCCCCCACAGGATGCTTTGCTCTGTAGGACCATCTGTTGGTGGCCCCTGGCCTCAGAGAAATATGCCTGGCCTCAAACTGGGCCAGGGCCTTCCCAGTCCTGGCCCCGACCTGGTGGAATGAGCTCCAGGGAGAGCTGAGGGCTCACAAAGTTCTACAGGGCCTGCAAAATGGAGCTCTTCTGCCAGGTCTATGGTTGAGGCTGGGTTAATAAGATCAACAGGCTCCCTCAGGCTCTGCCATAACACCTAGCACACCCCCTTGTTCAGTTCAGAGCCCTTACGGTATTTTTGATGGATCGTATGTTTTTTTTCGCAGCATGATTAATGTACAATTATATAAGCACATGAATACATTCCTAATTTCTTTTATAATTCTTTCCTGTGCTGTGCCGAACTTACTGCTTTGAAATGGCAGAACAGATGAGCAAATAAAGGATAAGACAATAGTTATATATTTTGGGGCAGCGAGTGGGACGGTGGGAGATTACTTTTGATTTTATATGTTCATATATATATATATATATATCGAAGAAAGCTACAGGTGAAAGTGGCTTGGATGGAAGATGAGAGGGAATCTGGACCTCATATTAACTCGTCTCTGTGAATTTTTCGACGTTTGCTAGAAATGGACACTGAATAGCCTACATTAAAGAAGATTTATTGATTCAGCCTCCTTGCTGGACTTTCTTCTTCGGCTTCCTCTCAGCAGTTGCTGCTCCCCAAAGGCCCCGGTGGCGAAATGGCTTGCCTAGACCTGCTGTCGGAGATCCTTTCAGTTGGAGATGCTCATTGACCACGGGACCTTCTGCATGCTGAGCAGCTGCCCTCTTGCTCTTCAGCCTCCCACTGTCTTTGAGAGTTTGGATCCCTTCCCTATTGTACGTCTTGATCCCTCCGGCTTGAAATTCTCCTCCAGCTTTTGTTTTCAAGCACAGCATGCAGACCGGGGCAAAACAGAACGGAACAGCCTGGTTAAGTGAAGGTTCTCACAGAGGCCTCTGAAGAAAGGATCTGTCTCATGCAAGCTTCATTGCTCTGTCTCTTAGCACAGGGGTAGTCAACCTGTGGTCCTCCAGATGTCCATGGACTACAATTCCCAGGAAACGCTGGCAGGGGCTCCTGGGAACTGTAGTCCATGGACATCTGGAGGATCACAGGTTGACTACCCCTGTCTTAGCAGACATTAAAAACTGCCATTTTCCTTGCCTGTTCTCTGGGAGAGGCCGGCTAATTTCCATGCAGCTGATGGTATTAGGATGTGTGTAAAAGGGGAGAGAGGCCCACACTTAACTTCATGCAGGCTGTGCCAGTGCATTGCTCATGGCCGCTCAAAAGCCAAGTGACCCATTCTACCCTCGGTGCTCTTTTCCTCTTGTGTTTCCCCTCATTGCTGTTATTTTTTTCTTCTTCAACAAAATTGGTTATAGACCATCAGGGATAGGATCATCGAATCCTAGAGTTGGAAGGGGTCAGACAGGCCATGCAGTCCAACCCTAGATGGTCTGTGGAGCCCCCTCCAACTCTAGGATTCTATAATGACTACACCGCACGAGTCAAAAAAGGGTATTCTGAGAATCTGTACTGGAAACAGAGTCTGTAGTGGAGGTGGGGAGGAATGCCCCTGGAAACAACTTCTCTGGAGAGAAGAACATCTCTGTGAACTCAGGAGGGTTCAGTGTTGATCCACCCACCCACCACCCAAGGTTGGTTCTTGTCCTCTCTAGATGAGACTCTTCTTGACAGTGCCATCCATTGGACGGTGCCATCGCTCCAAGGTACAGAGTATTCCCTTTCAATTCCAGCCCGTTACAATTTCACCATGCTGTCGCTGTCTGACTTTTTAAAGGTCTCCATGTTTCAGGCGCCCGGTAATGGAAGGTTCTCCCCCCCCCCTTCCTCCCGCCATAATATCTTTTTTTTTTTTGTAATGGCTATTTTTTTTCTTCCAGTCATATCATCTGCCACATTAGAATGTTGAACACTGTAAAGCGCTTTATGACGCAGTTTGTACGGAGACACTGCATAAAAGGAAGTTTATTGTCGTGGTATTTTGTGACTTTATAGGCCTTGAATTAAAGGAAGAGGGCACTAAATTTCCCTCTGTAGCAGCAGCCGGGAGATGCTGGGCGTAGATAGGGCTCTCTGGAAGCTCTGCTATGGCAAAGCCCCCCTCCAAGAAAATGGTATTCATGGGTCAGCTGTAAAAGCTCCCAAAGATGAATCAGGGCAGGCGGGGGGGGGGGGGGAGAAGAAGGAAGATGGCTTTCAGGACTGGGGGGTAATTATGATGGAGTGGAATCCCTTCTAAAGAGGCGGGAAGGTGGATTCTGTGCTTGGCCAGTCCGGGGAAGTTGGGAGTTCTAAACCCGCCACCCGTGGCCAATAAACTCCGATGAAATGTGATATGTGGAGCTTCCCCCTGACAACTTAACGGGCTTCGGGCAAATTAAAGGAGATAATCCATGAAAAATATACCAAATATCCTCTCACTTTGACATCTGAAATAGCATGAAAGGCATGGGTGTATTTTCTGAAAACACTCAAATTGTCCACATTCTCACTTTCCCAAAAAAAAACTCATCTACTGTTATTCTGGTACCATTTTCCGGCTGGATTTGGCTGCTTTGTCCTTCCTGGATTAGCTGGGCCATCTCCATGTGGTAGCTGGAGTGGGGTTACAACTGATCTTGAGGCAACAGAGATCAGTTCACCAGCCAACGTAGGTCAGTTCTCCTGAAGAAAGATGGACTCTATGACATTATACCCCCCCCCAAACCCCACCCTCCTCATTCCCCATCCCTAAAATCTCCAGGTGTTTTTCAATCTGGGACTGGCAACCCTAACTGGACAGACCAGCTCTGTCTTGTGTTGTTGTTAGGTGCAAAGTTGTGTCTGAGCCATCGCGACCCCATGGACAATGATCCTTCAGGCCTTCCTGTCCTCTACCATTCCTCTAAGTCCATTTAAGTTTGCACTGTCTTGAGGGTCAACTCTTTCCATGGTCTCCTCCTTCCCCCCCCTGCAAGATATCAGGAGCAACCTCATCAAACATCCTCCCAGGGGACAAGATCTTTTAATTGACGTATGGATTTTCCTGCCAGCTGGGCAGGCAAGTCTAAATGGTTCATTAATTTCTGCAGTGATTACTGGCTTTCTGCAACTCCCCCTCGAGTGATTAGATATCAATCTGAACCTACTTGGGGCTGGGCTGGGCTGTTTCAGGAATGGCACCGTATCAAAAAACCCCTTGGTTTCTCAAGAGGGACTCCAGTCACTGCGTTCATTGGATCTCTCAGGGGTGAAGCCTCAGGTGGGCAGGGGATCTTTGCAAAAGGGTTCACGGAAGTGGTCCACTGGAGAACTGTGGAACCCTGACTTTAACTTCAAAAATGAGAGATGGCATGCTTCGAAACTCAGCTCTGGACTCAAGCGAAACAGGGATTGCGAGCAAGGTACATTTTGATCCTTGAGAGATTTATTTGCAAAATAAAGTCAGTTGATTCTGAGCAGGTTGTTATGTTTGGGTGCATGACTCACCAGCCAGTGTGGAGGGGTTACGAGCAGCGGCTTCTAATCTGGCGAGCTGGGCTTGATTCCCTGCTCTTCCACGTGCAGCCAGCTGGGTGACCTTGGACTAGTCACAGCCCTGATAGCGCTGTTCTGACCGAACATTCATGTCTGAGCTCTCTCTGACCCACAGGGTGTCAGTTGTGGGGAGAGGAAAGGAAGGTGATTGTAAACCGCTTTGAGACTCCTTTGGGCAGTGAAAAGTAAGGAATAAAAACCAAGTCTTCTTCTTCATTAGATGTGCCCTCAGATCCACACCAGCATCCCTGTGAAAAGATACTCTGGGCTGGATTAGGGTGGTGGATTAGGGGTGGTGTGGTGCATTGGTTAGATGCTAGAGGGTCCGGTTTGGATCTGGAATGATCAGGTTCAAATCCTTCACTCACCCATGGAAGGATCTGGAATGATCAGGTTCAAATCTCTCATTCATGGAAAGATCTGGAACGATCAGGCTGAAATCCCTCACTCATCCATGGAAGCCTGCCCGGTTGTATTGGGCCCATCACAAACTTTCAGCTTTAATCTACCTCACAAGGTTGTTGTGAGGCTTAAGTGGAGATGGGGGGCATGTTGTGAAAAGTCGCTTTGAGTCTCCAGTCAGGGAGAAAAGCAGGCTACGTATGGAAAAAAAAACAAGCAAATTGTAAGCACACAGTTGCCAATTGTGGAGAGTACAGGATCAGAACGTACGCCAGTTTGCCTGGGTGTTAAGCAAAACACCGAGAAACACATGCTGCATTGCCCAAACAGCCACAATTATGGCTGTGCTGCATCAAGCAGTTGTTTCTTCCCCACAGAGGACGTGAACATCTGTGCACAGTTTGCCTAAATAGGGGAGCATTGCGTTCTCCGCCTCTACACCGGTCCCATTTCCCAGCCCTCGAGCCTGCCCTCTCCCCAGGCTAACTAAAAAAAATTCCCTGGATGAATTCCTCTGCCTCGAACTCGTAAAGCTCTTTGTGCTGTTTAAGCCCTAGACGCTTTTCTTGAAAACCGGCAGAATTGAGCTGGATGTTCTCTTTCAGGAGAAGAGCTTGCATAATCCACTAGGATATTGATTCCGGTGTTGTTTTGTGTAAGCCCCCCCCCCCTTCAGCGATCATATCCCTCCCCTAATCTCTCCCCCAAGATTGCCAGGCTGTGGCTGAGGCAAATGACTTATTGACAAACATTTCATTCTGTCCCAATAGAGCGTCACATTTCGGAAGGAGTTCCAGAGAGAGTTACGGATAATATCAACAATGGAAGGGGGGAAAGCTCCTGTTTAGATACATTTCCTCTTCGAGTACCACAAAATGTGAGATGCAAATCCCTGGTAAGATTTTTTTTCCCCCCTTCCTCCTTTTGTGACAGGCCAAGGCTGCGGTTTGAATCTGAAGTCAGGTCCTGAGTTACACAGAATCATAAAATCATAGAAGATGATGAAGAAGAAGAGTTGGTTCTTGTGGGCTGCCTTACTCTACCAGGAGTCTCAAAGCGGCTTACAGTCGCCTTCCCTTTCCTCTCCCCACAACAGACACCCTGTGAGAGAGGTGAGGCTGAGAGAGCCCTGATAATACTGAAGAAGAAGAGTTGGTTCTTATATGCCGCTTTTCTCTACCTGAAGGAGTCTCAAAGTGGCTTACAATCTCCTTCCTTTTCCTCTCCCCACAACAGACACCCTGTGAGGTGGGTGAGGCTGAGAGAGCCCTGATAATACTGAAGAAGAAGAAGAGTTGGTTCTTATATGCTGCTTTTCTCTACTAGAAGGAGTCTCAAAATGGCTTACAATTGTCTTCCTTTTCCTCTCCCCACAACAGACACCCTGTAAGGGAGGTGAGGCTGAGAAAGCTCTGAAATTACTGTTCTATCAGGACAGCTTTATCAGTGCTGTGGCGAGCCCAGGGTCACCCAGCTGGCTACATCAAATCCGCCTCACGAGATTAGAAATCCGTACTCCTAACCACTACTCCAAGTGGGAAGGGACCTCCAATTTCCAAGTCTGGAATTGTGACCCTACTGGCCACCTCCTCATTTGGTCCCTTTCTGGAGCCACCATGCAGCGGAAAGCTTTCAAGCAGTGCCCCACACCGAGCCGCGATCCTGCATCCCCGACTGTCACTTGCCTAGCAACTGGCGTCCCACTGAAAATCCTATTTCTTACTATTGATCCCCTACAGCTATTTAATGACCAGAGATCCTGCGACAATGGAGCGGCTCACATTTCGGATGCATTCCTCTAAAGGTTAAGCTAATCCTTACAGCTTTTACAGTAAGTGCCACACATGTCTCGACGATATTGAAAATATGTCCAAGGAGGGCGTCCAGTCAACTTGTTAAGTTGGCCTTCTTCTGGCGAGATCAAAAAATACTTTTGTGCTCTGTCTATAATCCTCCTTTGTAATATAGACAAATAGGTTGCAAGCGTAAGCTCTCTGGGGGGATTTCTTTTTTTAAAAATAGCTTCCCAGCCTTTATTTCCACGGATAAGTATCCCCAGATTAACTTGTCACCAAATGACACTGCCGGAGTTATAATGAAGTGAGCTTTGACCGAAGAACAGTGTGCTCCATCAGTCTGGGATGGTTGTCCCGCTCCATGGAATGCACAGCTTCGGGAAGGGCACTCACGGAGTGGCGCAGGAGGTAGGAGCCAGTTTGGTGTAGTGGTTAGGAATGCGGACTTCTAATCTGGCATGCCAGGTTCGATTCTGCACTCCCCCACATGCAGCCAGCTGGGTGACCTTGGGCTTGCCACAGCACTGATAAAACTGTTCTGACGGAGCAATAATATCAGGGCTCTCTCAGCCTCACCCACCCCACAGGGTGTCTGTTGTGGGGAGAGAAATGGGAAGGTGACTGTAAACTGCTTTGAGTCTCCTTCGGGTAGAGAAAAGCGGCATATAAAAACCAACTCTCCTTTTCCTCCTTCTCCTTCTCCTCCTCCTCCTCCTCCTCCTCCTCCTTCTCCTTCTCCTTCTTCTTCTACTTCCTTTCCTATCTTGAAAACCTCATGGGGTTGCCATAACTTGGTGGTGACCTGCTGGGATGGTGAGGTCCGGAGTCCATTCCTTAGTCTTTAAATTGCCACTGGACTCCTGTTTAACGTTGTCCCTAGGTAGTTCTTTTTTCAGTAAGAGAGAGAGGAGAGCTGGGTTTTCTTGACCCACTTTCCACTACCCCAAGGAGCCTCAAAGTGGCTTATGATCCTGCATGTGTGGATTCGTCTTCCAGGCTAGAGAAAAGGTAGGAACAGCCTTTTGCTTGAGAATGACTTACTCTCTTAGAACACATTTCTATCCTTATTTCAGGCCTCCACTTTTAGCACTAAAGGGAGTGAAAAGAGTGTGTGTTAATGTCCCTGAGAGTGTCATTTGAGAAAAAGAAAAGAAGAGTCAACCAAATTGGAATTTGGGGGAACTGAAATGCCTCTCCCTGAAACTGCGATCCAAAAATTCAAGGGCCCCAGAATGTGTTTTCCAAAAAGTTCTTCAGGAATTCCAGCAGCCACCTGTGGGAGTAGGGGAAAAAAAACACAAAACATTTGGTTCTGCCTATTTAATCTTCCACCCACTAGCCTGGCAGAATGGAGAAGAAAAGCAAGAAAAAGCACGCACATACCCAACAGATGCAAAATACTTTAAAAAGCTGAATAAAATTAACTGCCTTCTTGAACAGATTGTTCCTTTTTCTCTTGGAAGTGGGCACATGGTGTGTGAACCTTCCTTCGTTCTTGAAAGTGATAGATAAAAAGCTGTGCTCAGGGAACCATGGGGCTCCTTAGAAGATTCCCAAGGAGAAAATTAAGAATAGTTGCCCTGAAATCTTTTTGCCCACAACCCCCCCTGGTGCAGCCTGCAGACAGAAGGGAGGGTCAGAGGTGATCCGGGAGATGTTCTCAGCAGGGACTTGTAAGCGTTCATTGAATTGTCAAATCACTTTTAAGCTGAAGTTTTCAGCGGAATGATCTGACTGAATGAATCAACTCTGGGAAAAGACAACTTAAATTTCTTGCATAATACAAGAAGGCTCTGCTTCTGGCCTCCACTGGAGTTGAGATACGACATGTCCATCAGAACAACCTAGCAGTAATTACTAATGTCACTAAAGACTGCTCACTTAAATTGGAAGATATAGAAAACTGTTCGTGCTGCCAGAACCTCAGGATCTGTGGGCTTCCTGAGCCAGAGGAGGGATCTAACACAATGCCCTTCTGAGCCCTCAGAACATTCATCAGGGCAGTCCCACAGAGTGCATTGTGGTCATCATTTCTAGATATAACAAGAAGGGCTGGTTTTCTGTACCCCACTTTTACTACCCAAGGGAGTTTCACAGGAGCCTCAAAGTGGCTGATAATTGCCTTCCCTTCCTCTCCCACAACAGACACCCTGTGACATGGGTGAAGCTGAGAGAGCCCTGAAATTACTGCTTGGTCAGAACAGGACTATCTGGGTTGTGGCGAGCTCAAGGTCACCCAGCTGGCTGCATGTGGAAGAGCGGGGAAACAAACCCGACTTGCCAGATTAGAGGCTGCCAGTCTTAACCACTACACCACGATAGCTCTAATTCTAAGGTCCCTTCCCTCCTCAAATCTTGCCCTCCCCATATTCCACCTCCAAAATCTCTGTATATTTCCCAACCAGGAGTTGGCAACCCTACCTACCTACAATTTTATTCCTTTAAGAAAAGTACAGTTCCACCCAGAATGGGCGACCAATTTAATCTTGGGCAGAACTCGTTGGGATTAAGCTTTAGTTTAGCAGCCAACAACTGCTCCAAAACTGCCTCCTGGCCCCGGTTCAGGACTTCTACAGGATATGATGTCGTACAGTCCACCCTCCAAAGCTGCCATTTCCTCCAGGGGGAATAACCTCTCTGGTCTAGAGATCAGTTCTAATTCTGTGAGACCTCCCTACCAGTGCTTCTTGTGGACCATTTATCTCCCCGTCCCCTTTAATTTTCTCAAAAGTGGAAGTTTGCTGTCTCCGTGGTTTCCGATGGTTACAACGAGCGCTTCAGTTTCTTAAAGGTACACTCAGGCAGCCACTCAAACTTACAAAACCTCATTAGCAGATTGGAAAACATTTGCCTAACGTTACCGCTGCTGTCCCCGAGTAAGTCTGTCATCTCTCAATTTGGCACAGAGTCTAAATATTCATTTTAACTAATAAAGATCCCCGGCAATGTCTTATTAGACAGCTGGCGAGCTCCCAACAAATACAGTGATCATCTTTTGTTTAATTAGGGGTTTCTCATGCAATCTCCATTCTGCACTGACAGAATGACAGAGAGAAACACATCTCCTTTCCTCTAAAGTCAGAAAAAAACGCTACTAAGAATTCTTGCTTAAGCACTTAAGGGGGGAGGGGGAGAAGAAGTAATGAACCGTGATATTTGGGGAGATTTGGTCCATCGGAGATCTCGTCAGTATTTCCCCTGATTGTCAGAGAATGATATACAAGGCATGTCTACCTTATGGAGGCGAGCCATTTCAAGCCTTGTTGAATTCTTATGGCTCCGGCACGGTTGTTGCAAGGAGCGGAGAGAACACCGTATCCTGGAGGCCTCCTGGAAACTGCATTTCATGTGGTTCTTGGAGGAAGTGGGTAGATCGTTGAACCCATTTCCCACTGGTTGGCAATGTGTAGGCTCAGCATAGGGATGCCGGTCCCCAGGGGGGACTTAAGAGGTCCCGTGGAATCATAGTTCATCTCTAGATGTTTCATGTATCGTTGATTAGTTTTAATGTAAACTGCCCTGAGCCTTCGGGGAGGGCGGTATATAAATCTAAATAAATAAATAAATAAATAAATAAATAAATAAATAAATAAATAAATAAATAAATAAATAAATAAATAGACTAAAGAGATCATTTCCCCTAGAGAAAATGGTTGCTTTTGGTAGGTGATCTACATAGCATCATACTTCAGTGAGGTCACTCTCTGCCCCAAATCCTCCCACTCCTGGAGATTTGATATGGAAAGGTCACATCTTCATGAAAACATGCAGGAATTCCCAGCCAGGGTTCTGGTGAACCCTGAGATTACAGGGGAACTCTTCAGGGTTACATGGCCTTTCCCAGAAGTTCAGATGGCCACTGACTTCACTAAATATCTCTGGAGCCCACTTCCCCTGTGGCTCTACAGGCTTAGTCTCTTTCGCCACAACGGAACTGATAAATGATCGGATTGATTGATTGGCTGGCTCCCACATCTTACTTGTGCGCTCACTTCTCGAAAGGGGCATGTCACCACTTTTGGGTTTCTGGAATCCTGAAAAATATTTCAGGGGTTCCTCCATGGTTAAATGTTGAATAAGGCTGCCATAGAGTTCCAGAGATTCCTAGAGCTACCCAACATCACTTCCGGGTTCATCAGAACTTGTCGAAGCGCAGACAATGCCAAACTGAAACAATGTTTCCCCTTGCGGCCACTCAGAATGGCAGCAAGCAATGCTAGCTGCTGGCAGGCAGTCTGGTCTCTATCGTTTTCCATCCATTCCTAGAGTGGTTTGATGTCACTTCCTAGTTTCCCACAAAAGCCGCGTTGTGCCATTGCTGATGGCTGGCCCTCACGTCATTGCCTCCCTGGTCTGCTGCTGATTTGCAGCGTGGGCCTCACAGCCATGGACCAAGCCAGATAAGGTAGATAAGAAAAGAACTTGCACACCTTTCTAGAGAGAAAGCCACTTTCCTCGGGAATGAAGGAAATCTCATTTGAGACATTTCTGCCCGAGTTTTCCACGCCGGTTTGCTGGCGCACGGGAAATTTGCATGAGAACAGGTGCGTTGTTTCCTGAAAGGCTTCTTTTTCCCTCATGAAAACGTCTCTCTTGGTATAAATCAGAGACGGGGAAACAGCAAGCAGAATTTTGTAAAGCCGTACGGGGTCTGCTGTCAGTTCCTTTTTGTTAGGTGTCCCTGGAAAAGAAATAGATGCAAAATGGCTGTACCAGAGCTGTTGAAAATGCTGCACTATACAGGATGCAATGGAGGTGGGTCTGACCTGCTTCCTCTCCGAAGACGAGGGATATATAGGAAAGCAGAGGGATATATAGGAAACCAAACAGCTCTTTATTTGTTCTTTTACTTCCTTTCTACCTGGGCTGCCTTAGTTTGTTCTCCTTTCTTCACAACAACCCTGTGAGGTAGATCAGGCCGAGAGAGAGCGGCCGGTCCAAGGTCACCCAGCAAAAGTCAGATGCATTTATTATTACGGTCAGAGACCAGATGTCCAGCAGTCGGTAACAATCGTCACAGTCTCTGCGTACACCAGAGTCTTCTGTATTCCTTGATGCCGTTTCTCATCCACTTCCCACCCCACACGTTGGCAGACGTTTCTCCGTCTCCAAAGGGTCTCGTGATGCTTAGCTGTCCCAGAAGTGGTTTCTATGGATATGTAGCCAACCGCAGGGAGAAAGACTGCAAAATCGATAAGAAGCAATGCCCATTCCGAAGGGAAGGCTCACGAACCGGCAGTGCTGTCCTTTAGCTTTCATCTTGCTCTGATCTCAAAAGGATTTTGGCTTTCCTTTCAAGAGGAGGTTGTGTAAAGGTTTGCTGATTGCCACCAGGTAATAAAGGGATGAGTTGTCTGGGCACATCGCCAGGAGGAGGGACCTGGATCACACTTTCACATCGAAAAAGCCAGTCCCCCCCCCCCCCCCGCGGTGGTGGTTGTTTGCTATTTGCAGGGATTCTGTTCTTTTATTTATTTCTTTTCCTCTTCTCACTTTGCAAGGTTCTCAGACCTGCCTCTGCATTGGGTGCAAGTGGAACCTTCACTGGTCCTTATGGAGACGTGCAATGGAATATCGCACATAAAGGAGGTTGCCTGGCCAATCTCTGTGTGAGTCCCTGCAGGCCCAGAACAGAGACTCCTACAGAATCCTGGATGTTTGCTCAGGATCTTTATTTTTGTAGATGTTAAGGTGTAACCCTTTGAGGACAAAGGAATGAAAGGCTTTTCCAGTTCTAATTCTGAAGAAAATGTACCTTTGGGGAAAAAGGTTTAGACTATGATAACCTTATTTCCCCTGGCCTGGAATAAGGGTTTACAAAACTGTCGTGGTTAAAGATGTTCCCCAACATACCAACCAGCAGCTGTAAAGTGGAATGTGTCCACAAGGGATTTAGGGAGCTCCTGTTGTGTGAAACGGCAGGGAATAGGATGGGCATACCTCATATGAGGATGAGTTTTGATGGTAATCAATCCTACCAAGCAGGCAAAATCATGCCGTGCCTTCAAGTCCCTTCCATCCTCCAAGTCCTCTAGTTCTCTCTCGTCACAAGGACATTTCTCTAAAGCTCTCTCCCCAAACTGGGGAACGACTACCCGTGTTCCTTCTCCCGCTGGGCCCCTTGTACGGTTTGCCACCAACTGATTTTCCCCGCCTCTTTGTTCCTGCCAGCAGTCACTTTGACTTCTATCATGGGGACGGGAAGAGCTCGGAACAGAACACTTGGAATCCGGGAGAGAGCTGGGCTGTCTCGCTGCTGACAGATCAGGGAAAACCGCAGCTGAGGAGATAATCTCTGAAACACAAACTGACTCGGGAAGATTGACAGCCTGTATGAGACGGAGGCTCTGAACCCTGCAGGCCAGACCTTTCTTGCAGCTCTCCTCCATGCACGAAGCTGATGGATATCGAGTCCATCTCTTGCCCTGCTGACCCGAGCAGGGTTTTCCCTCCCTTATAATGACATTTATTTCGGCATCCTGTGAAGGGTAACTCAGCTTAGGGGGGCTGAGAGAGCTCTGACAGGACTGCTCTGTGAGAACAACACTATCTGGGCTGCGATGAACCCAAGGATCTCCAGCAAAGGTCTTTCACACCGCCACTGGCCTCATGCTTTTAGCGGAAGATGCTGCACATTGAACCTGGGTCCTCCTGCACACCAAGCAGGTGCTCAGCCACTGAGCCACATCCCTTTCCTGGACAGCTCTGTCAATTTTAAGGCACTTAAGAAGAATTAGGTGGCCTAACCAGGATGGCCCACCTGTCCCGATCTTGATAGATCTTAACAATTAAGCAGGCCCTGGTCAGTGCTTCCACTGGAGTAAGATGCTGGAGGTCCCCATGGGTGTGTGTGTGTATTGGCAAAATATGGAAACAAACAAACAAACTAAAAGAGAAACAACTTTGGAGGGAGAGAGAGAGAGAGAGGAGAGAGTGAGTCTAACTGTCTCACTGTTGTTCTGCATTTATTCAGTCTATTGTGGAGGAAAGCAGGGAGGGAGCATACTTAAAAGAGCAGGGAGTCTCCGATTGAACCAATCAGGACGCAAGAGGAGATCCTGATCTAAATACGCTAACTACACATCTCCTCCGATGCGCTCCCTGCAGGATTTTCTTCACCCACTGCTGAATCATGTGCCCCAAAGATCTTGCATATTCGAACGAGGTGGGTGATACATGAAGTGATTAAACAAGCCCCATTGAATGGCTATGAGTCGACCTGTTCAGGACTGCTCTCACCATGTCTGGGGCCAGCATCCTTGGCTGCTTCCTCACCTCCTCTTGGCTGGTGTCTTCCAAATGCAAATAGGGCAACTCAGCCTTGAAAGAAGCCCTACAATTCTCTGCGAGAGGGATGATGGTGAACAGGAAGCCAAGAGGCAGCTGCTGGTGGACCGGCGGGAGGACGTCCTCGCCGATGCCTGCCCACTCTTAATATTATTTGCGGCCGATCGGTCACAGACGAGCCAGCTGTCTAGGGGGGGGGCTCAGGTGTTTGGTCTTGTATGCATATTAGAAACAGATGTAAACAACACTTTGAATATATTTCGCCTCCCAGTTCCGGCAAGATATTTTGTCATTCTAACAACCCGCTCAGCTGTATTTTTGGTCTTCTCTCTTGCGAGAGGAGAAGAATCTGAACGAGACCAGATGTCCAAATGCGGAGAGTCCCGTTCCTCCCCCTGGTCATGAAATCTTAACATCAAAATCCTGGTTGCTGCTCCAAATTCTTCCCTAATTTTACAGTGAATCTGCTCATGATTCCTGTCGAACCAAAGGGACATCTGTCAGGGCAAAGAGTCCTGTTTGGACTTGGAACCATATTGAGAGCCAGCTTGGTGTCGTGGTTAGGAGTGCAGACTTCTAATCTGGTGAGCTGGGTTTGATTCCCTGCTCCTCCTCCACATAGAATCATAGAATCATAGAATCATAGAATCATAGAGTTGGAAGGGGCCTTACAGGCCATCTAGTCCAACCCCCTGCTCAACGCAGGATTAGCCCTAAGCATCCTAAAGCAATGCTAAAACATGCAACCAGCTGGGTGATTTGGGGCTTGCCACAGCACTGATAAAGCTGTTTTGGCCGAGCAGGAATATCAGGGCTCTCTCAGCCTCATCTCCTCCACAGGGTGTCTGTCATGGGGAGAGAAAGGGGAAGATGAATGTAAGCCGCTTTGAGACTCCTTCGGGTAGAGAAAAGCGGCATAGAAGAAACAATTCTTCTTCTCCAGTAATATCAGGGCTCTCTGAACCTCACCTCCATCACAGGGTGTCTCTTGTGGGGAGAGGAAAAGGAAGGCGACTGTAAGCCGCTTTTAGACTTCTTCGGGTAGAGAAAAGCGGCATATAAGAACCAACTCTTCTTCTTCATATTGATGTGAAAACATGTTATGCTGCAGCCATAAGGAAAATCTTTAAGAGATGCAATGGAAAATGTGATGGAAACCCATTATGGAAGTAATAATCGAATGGCAAAATTTAAAGGACATGGAAACAGGAGCTGTAAACATCCAAGAGGCCAGGCATGAGGTGCATGCTTCACCAGTGAGCTGTGCTCAGGCAGCAAGGCTAATGCTCTAACATTCACATGGTCCCTGTGCTGTGTCCTAAATACAACCAAGCACAATGGGGGTTCAATCCCAGCAGCCGGCTCAAGGTTGACTCAGCCTTCCATCCTTCCAAGGTCGGTAAAATGAGTACCCAGCTTGCTGGGGGGTAAACGGTCATGACTGGGGAAGGCACTGGCAAACCACCCCGTATTGAGTCTGCCATGAAAACGCTAGAGGGCGTCACCCCAAGGGTGCTTGACTCGGTGCTTGCACAGGGGATACCTTTACCTTTACCTTTAATTCCTACTTTCATAACTGGAGAAACTTTTCTTATGCCTTCTGACCTGTGCCGAGATTACTCAAAACTGTCTCATGTCCCCTGAATTCCAAAGGGGAGTTTTAGAAAGGCCAGCAAGATACAACCACTTCAAAGCCGGGGGATGTGGTTCCTGACAAACCCTTTTAGAACAGTTTGCAGGGCAGAATGACCTTTCCCCCTGCCTCGGATCATTTTTTGCTCTCATTTTGCCAAGTGTTATCTGAAGGCAAGAAGGTCATATGCCAGAAAAGCTAACATCGGCTGCATTATGTGTTTCAGCTATCAGCAGAAATACCTCCCCTCCAGCGCTACGCAGATAAGTCTTCGTTTGGGGGTCAAAACCCAATAATTTTGGGGGGAGGGATATACAATCTGCTTCCAAACACTGATTGCCTTAATATTCTCCTTTCTTTGAGCCCCTTTGGTGCCTTAATCCTCTTGGAGATTCCAGATGGATTGCAAAATACAACAGGAGTCCGGGGGCATCTAAAAAAAGACTTGAGATAATTTATTCCAGCTAAAGCTTGAAGGGGTCACTCTCCCTGTCTAGAATGGGCAACCACCCTCTCCAGCCTCCCATCGCCCACACTTGATTTATTAAGCAATGGGAGACCAGGTCATGAATGTCATGATATCGCTTCTGGAGAGTACTCCGTCCAACGAATTCCAACCAGTTGGTTGTCCCTTATCTCAGGGAAGTACACTGGGCCTCAACCAGGGCCAGAATGTTCTCAGTTCTGTTCCCTACTTGATAGAACAAACTCCCAGAAGAGATTAGGGCCCTGCCAGAGCTGATGCAGGTCTGTGGGGTCTGCAAGGCAAAGCTATTCCACCGATCCTTTGTTTGGGGCCAAGGATCATATAACATCTGTGAGTTCCCCTGACAAAAGACACTTTAGGATGCTTTGGGCTGATCCTGCATTGAGCAGGGGGTTGGACTAGATCAGGGGTAGTCAACCTGTGGTCTTCCAGATGTTCATGGACTACAATTCCCACAAGCCCCTGCCAGTGTTTGCTGGCAGGGGCCCATGGGAATTGTAGTCCATGAACATCTGGAGGACCACAGGTTGACTACCCCTGGACTAGATGGCCTGTATGGCCCCTTCCAACTCTATGATTCTATGTATCTATGATTCTAAGACACCATCCTAGAGACACCCAGCCTGGGAAGATTTATCATCAGTGACTAACTTCCGGGCAGAAACTGATGCTGTTACGATGCTGCTAACCTAGTCATAGGTTTTAATAGTGTTATCATGTTATCGTTCACGTTTAGCGTTTTGCTGCTGTTTTAATTGTTTGTATCGATCCGTTGTGTATGTGCACCCCCTGGAGCCGGTCTCGAAAGGGCGGTTTAGGAATCGGATACACCGTCACTGTCACCATCTTATCACGTTGCTTGTTTGTTTTGGAAGCAGGTTCCCTGGCCCTTTGGCAAAAGAAGCGTCCAGCACTTGAGTCTAAAGGCAAGAGAAGAACCATTTCTTCCTGGCAGTCATCGGAAGAGTTCACCAGGGAAAGTGCTAAATGCATCCAGAAAGGCACAAATTGCTGTCCCCCAGAAATAAAAAACACCTTCGTTGCCCTTTTCACTTCCCATTTATTGGGCTGGTCACCGGAGGAAGTCTCTCCATCTACTAGCTTCTCTGTGAGTAGGATTCATCTGACCTTTGATTTCCCACAATCGCATTGGCCAGCTGGCTCTCTCTCTCCTCTGTTCCGTTCAGGTTGCACACCGCTCATTGCTCCAGGTCATCGGAACGTAAACCAGATAAGCTGCTCCATGCGACTCGCGTGTTCAGATCAAAGTGCAAAACCACGGGAGCTAAAAATGAGGGACGTGTCAGGAGCGTCGACCTTCTGGTTTTAAAAAGGCGGCCAAATTAGTTCAATGCCAGGGTGAGAAATCGTAACGGACAGGCCAAACTTGTGTCCAACTTTTTAAGTGGCTAAACTTTATCAGGTGACATATTTACCCTGGTCAGAGAGGAGGAGAAGAAGAAGAAGAAGAAGAAGAAGAAGAAGAGGAGGAGGAGGAGGAGGAGGAGGAGGAGGAGTTGGTTCTTACACGCCACTTTTTTCTACCTGAAGGAGTCTCTAGCAGGTTGGGCCGGGCACCTGCGTGTCCTGGTGGTAAGCAGCCTGGTCATGGCTGCCTGGGGGGAAGGTGGTAGATGTGGGGGGGGGGGTGGGCGGGTTGGGAGGCTCTTCATGCCTCCTGACTCATCAGGCCGAGGCCAAGGGTCCAATCACCAACTGTGCTGCGCTCAGCTGGTGATTGGTGCCTTCTCCCTGGAATGATAAGCGGAGGGCTCAATCGGCAGGTGCAATGTGCCTGCCAATTGAGCTCTCCGCTTGTCATTCTGGGGGGGAAGGGGCCAATGGGCTCCCTTCCCCCATCACAGACAGGTTCCACCCCAAGGGCCCTTAGCATTTTATTTATACTGCCTCCACAGAGCAGTTACAGATGTTGTATGCCACCCCAAGATGACAGGCTCAATAGGGGCAACTTATAAGTACCAATCAGCCAATTAACCAATTAGACAACTAACCAATTAGCCAATTAGCCAATTAACCAATTAACCAATCAGCCAATCAGCCAATCAGCCAATCAGCCAATCAGCCAGTCAGCCAATCAGCCAATCAGCCAATTAACCAATTAGACAACCAATTAGCCAATTAGCCAATTAGCCAATTAGCCAATTAGCCAATCAGCCAATCAGCCAATTAGCCAATTAACCAATTAACCAAATCAGCCAAATCAACCAGATCAACCAATTAACCAAATCTACCAATCAACCAATTAACCAATTAACCAACCAATCAACCAATTAACCAATTAGCAAATCAGAGAAGAAATATTTAAGGCCTCCCACACAGGTTGTTGTTGAATTGAAAGACTTGAGGTCTACTGCACAGGGTTGTTGTGCAGATGAAACAGGAGTCAAAAGAGCCAGTTTCTTCTGCAAAATAATGCTGTGCAGTGACTTCAAATCTGCAGAGAGTTGCAAAGAAGAAAGACACATGGCTTGGCTGTGTCTAACCTCCTGGCAGAGCAGTATTTTAAGTGAGAAGGGGCTTTTCTGTGGCCTCCCTGTCAGGCAACTGTTTGGCAGAAGGGGAACGTCCCCCCCCCCCTCAAAAGGAAGGCCCTCAGGCTCCCCTGCATTGCTCTCTAAAGGAAAATGCCTCCCTCCCCTCAGTTAGGGCCTGTCAGAGGCTCCTTCGCAGCATGCCTGAAGGGGGGGAAGGGGAGCACTCTGCAGCCTCCGGCCAGCTCTGTCAGGGTTCTGAGGCAATTTGCTGTTAGACATGACAGTTTGGACAGCCTTGGGGCAAAAAGGGCTGGCGCAGCTCCTGTTCTCATCCCCCTTGGAAGCCCTGCTGACCTCCTCTCCCTGCAGTGGTCAGGAGCAGACTGGCAGCCAGACTGGGCTGGGTGAATGGAATTTTGGTCTGTCCTGGTGAGGGGCCAATGGGGAAGGCACTTCGCGCACCTCCCCATTGGCCGCTTGGCCCTTGAGTGGCCTGTGAGTGGCACTTGGAGGGGCGAATCAGGAGCCGCTTTGCCCCTCTGAGTTTTTATCACGGACAGAGCCCTCCCTAACTCCTCCCCAATAGCCCTTAGGGCTTTATTTAACCGCAGGGGCGGTTAAAGATAGAGTACAGGTTCTCCGAGTCTCGTCATTTGGGCAGATGTCCATGGACTACAATTCCCATGAGTCCCTGCCACAGTTTGGCCACCCCTGTCGTAATATAACCAGAACTTGGCCCCTCTAGCAGTGTTGAGCTTATCTCTGGCTGGCCTGAATTTTCCAGTCTCCTGAGATCTTTTCCAACCACTGTGCTTTTCTTATTTCGTCATATATTCTAGTATCACCGTGCAGGCCTCCAGAATGGTTTCTAGTTGCACGTTCATGTATGGAACAGGGAGAAACAGTGCTGTGACCTCCATGGGGTGACATAGAAGGGGTCTTTTGGTCAGAAGAAAACTTGAATGCGGGTGGTAAGGTCCCCTGGCATAATGCAATGACAAAGACTATAGCACTGTGAAGTTCTCTTTATCCTTGTATGGAATAATTGAGCACGTTCTCAAACCAGAAAGGAAACATCAGATACAAGCTCAGGGGCTTAGTGAGGGCAGCAGGCCAGGCCAAAGGACACTGAGGTTGCTGCTGTTCATTGGCTGTGTGACTGTACCACTAAGTAAAACTTTTGAGCAGAACAGAAGAGCAGAATTCTTTGAGCAGGTGGGGGGACGGGGGGGGGGGGAGAGAATAAATCAGAGAGAGATTGCAATGCCCTGCAGTGTTGGTTCATTTATTGGTTTCTTCTTCTTCTAAGAAACAAAGCTTCTTAGCAGGAGAACTGTTTCTGAGAATGGGGGCCTTCTGCGGAATATTCCTGCATTTCAATCCTAAATAGACTCACGCCTTGCCGAGTGACATCAGCGGTCAAGAACCGCAGTATCCTTAATTTGCCCCAATGCGATTCCTAGAAGGTCACAGAATTAGGAGCCAGCCTGGGGCATAAAAATGACTCGTAACAGCAACAGAGAAACCGGGCCTGCCACTGTGCCTTAGAGACCGAACGATGAGAACTTCAAATTGGATTCTTGCAGAAGTCACACGGTCATTTGCAACCTGTCCCAGTTGTCACATTTTGAAAGTCAAATGGGGGTGGAGTGGGGGGGTGAGAATCACAACATCTGGATGAGGCTCATCGTCCTCTGCTGTTCCCCTCCTCCTCTGCATAAGAAAGGCTGAAAATTGAGCAGCTTTCAAGATTTGGGGAAACAATGCAGAAGGAATGATGTTTTAAAGGAACATCACCTGAGGGCAAAATTCTTCACACATAACGATTTCCTTCAAGAGTGAGGCTGTCAAATATCAGATTAAAGAAGATATATATATATAATCCTTTTCTATTAAAGAAGACTACAGCACTACACAGGACAGTTAGCAATATCCAGGGTATTACTGCGACTGGGGGAGAAAAATTTTCTAAGAACGTCCATCAGGCGGAGAGCGTGATGTCAAAAACTTGGAAGTGACATCATGACACTCTAGGAGTTGCTGGGAACTCTATAGTTTTATCATAGAGTTTCTGGAGAGGAACCAGATGACTTCTAGTTTTTTCTTGGAAATGATGTCACATGGTCAGTGATCCGCCTCCCCATGTCTCCCTCCCATTGGTTGCGGAGCTCTGCCTGGCAATCATACCCAATTCCAGCTCTAGGATTCTAGGATTCTAGCAAGCTAATTGGGTGCCATTTTGTGCTTTTTGTCACCCAGATTTCCTGCACTCCCTTTGCCCATACTGAGGGGGCAGCTTCCTAGGTGGTCAGGCTGTTCTGTTCTCAGCCATCCTTGCACCTGAACCCAATCCTTCCTCTCCAGGTGTGTTACCTGATAGGAGGAATCTATAGGAATCCACGGAGCTACCAGAAGCAGGCCCTCTGTCTAGCAAAGTGAGTTTTGTTTTGTCTGAAAGGCTCGGTCCCATCAGCTATCCAGTCCTTTTCACTGGAGATGCTGGGGATCGAACCTGGGAACTCTTGCATGCCAAGCAGAGGATCTTCCTCCTCCTTCCGACGCCCCTGTCTCCCATCGTGATCTTGACTGGCACCCTTAATACGTCTCCCGTCCATATCAGAGTCTTCCCTATGTCCCTGCTCCCCAAACATTGTAAGTGTCTCTTATTTTTAAAGTGGAAGGGAGTGCTAGGTATTGTTAGCACAGAAGAAGATCAAGAGACCTTAAATATATGTCAGAAATGGCCCATGACAAATCTAGGTTATTTCCTTGCAAAGAGATATTCTCTCTGCCGGAATTCAAAGTCAAAGAGTTTCAAAGTGTGAAATGTTCAAAGTATTCTCTTTCTCCCCCCCCCCCCGGAGCTTTTAAATGATTCTGTGACTCTATCAGATTAAAGAATTTTGCCTCCCCCTATCCCCCCCGCCCGTCCGGAGCCAGAGTTTGCATACCAAGTACAGGCAAGATGGTTCATGTTTTCTTCCACTTCTGATTCACAACAAGCCATTGAGATTTGACTGTTACAGTGCTGCGTCAAATGAGCAAACAAAACATGGGCCCAAAGGAATATGTGCTTACATCTCCCTGGTGGAGGAGAAGGAAGAGAAAGGCGAACAAAACAAAGAGAGACAAAGAAGAAGAGGAGGAGGAAGAGTTGGCTTTTTTTATACCCCACTTTTCACCACTGGAAGGAGTTTCAGTGGCTTATAATTTCCTTCACTTCCTCTCCCCACCACAGGCATTCTTGAGGGAGGTGAGGCTGAGAGAGTCTAGATATTACTGAAGAAGAAGAAGAAGAAGAAGAAGAAGAAGAAGAAGAAGAAGAAGAAGAAGAAGAAGAAGAAGAAGAAGAAGAAGAAGAAGAGTTGGTTCTTACATGCCGCTTTTTTCTACCTGAAGGAGTCTCAAAGCGGTTTACAATCACCTTCCTTTCCGCTCCCCACAACTGTCAGTCTGGAACTCTGGAATATAGTCAGAAATCCAGATGGATCTGAAATTTGAAAGCATCCCTCATGAAGTATTTAATTAATTCCAAAACGGTTTCCAAGCCAGGTGTTTGCATGCAACAAGGAAGGTGGGGGGGGGCAGAAAGGTAAGATGCTTTAATTCACATGCAGATCATTCCCTGGCAACCATCAGGAGTAAAAAATGCAAGCGGGGTATTCCTTCCAGTCCGCAAATAGAGCACGGAAGCAGCAACACGAGCACGGAATGGGCGTGAACATTCATGGAAGAGCAAAAGGGATTGGAGGCCTTTACCCGGCGTAAAGCAGTGCTTTGTGAATTCCGAGAAACGGCTGCAGTGCATGCAAGACATGGAACACACCTGGGATGTAAAACCTCTTTCTAAAAACCAAAAGAAGCCCTTGTTGTACGGCAGGAAAGCGGCTCGCCAGAGATGCGATGGCGGAAAATGATTTTTTTCCTCGTCAGAATAATGGAAAACGTGTCGCGACGCATCAAAATAGCCTCTCTTTTCTTTTAAGTCACGTGCCGGATGTGCTCTGGTAGACGAATCCACCCCCCCTCCCACCAAGCTCCTGCTGAAGGTAACCTTCGCCTCTCTAAATAGCTTATCGTGGTAAAGCTCTTAATAAACTGTGCGCGAGAGAAATGTCAAGGGGCTCTCGAAAAAGAACCGGTTTAAAAAGGTTTCAGTTCTTTGAGAAGCCAGCGCTTCAGTGGCTGAAATAACCCACCGACGGACAAAACTCTTCTTCACTGGGAGGAAAACCTCAAAGCTCTTGGCTTGGCGATGAGTCCAGCCCTGACATGTATCGCTGGTTGGTTTCTTCCGACATCTGGTGACTCTTCTTCCTGGCATGATTATCTTTTCCAGTGACTCTTTCCTTCTCATCTGGGATGGTCTCGTCTGGGCATGGAATTGGGGTTAGTGTAGTTGGGCAGGGAGTTGTGAGTTTCCTGCATTGGGCAGGGGCTGGACTAGATGACCCTGGAAGTCCCTTCCAACTCTATGATTCTACAATTTTATGTGAGCAAAGTACACTAGCCTCAATTTAGTCGTTACAGCTTCAAAGTTTGCTTCTACAACATACCCCAGAATAATTTCCAGGAAATTGGCTTTCCGCGACATGGGGTTCAGGGGTTCCTCAGCTCCGGACAAAATCCTTTAAGCCGTATTTTAGTCTAGGGATGCCGGCCAGAATCCTCCAGAATTATAGCTCATCTCCAGACTACGGAGATCAATTCCCCTGGAGACAATGGATGCTTTGGGAGGTGGACTTTCTCAGCCAGGGTTTCATGAAATCCTGGGGTTTCTCGATGGGCCTGGAAAGGTTTCTGGAAAGGATGCAAGTTAATTATTTTTGATATATTTGAAAAATTTGTTAAACGTTTATTGGGTGAGATGACCAGATACGGTCACGTCAACCTGCCCCCTTCAAAATGGCCAGCGATGGGTGGGAAGGGTCCCAGGGAAGATTCCAGCATGTGCAAATGTCCTGGTAGAAGTTCCAGATCCATCCCTTCTGATACCAGCTGTGTCTTGTTGTTTTAGAGGCTCTCGCCCCCTTTTTTTTGGCTTTAAACTTTTCTTTGATGTCATGAGATGCCTTGAAGACTCTTCTCACTGCAGACAGCTGGGCTCTAAACCTCCCTTAATGAATACATTAAACAAAGATCAGTCAATGACAATAGATGAAGCCGCCGGAGAAATGAGCCCGCCCATTGGCCCGTCTTGCCCAGAAATTTCTGTCGTGACAGGGATCAGTTCTCCGAGATCTCAGGCACAGGCCCCTGGGGAGACATCCTTTCCCATTCTCAAACATCTTTGCACACTGGCTGCGAAGACTACTTTTATTTCTGTTCCCTTTGATGAATTTCCTGTTTGCCGCTCGTGTGACATTGGTTCGGGGCCGTAGCATCTGCTGCACATGCTGGTCCCAGGTTCAGGACCTCAGCCTGAGGGCCTAGAATGGCCTTTGTCCACCTTTTGACCACGAAGGAGCCCCTGAATTATTTTTTCAGATTTCAAGGATACCTGGAAGTGATGTCAGCTGGCCACGTCCCTGCCACGCCCCCAAAAGTGACATCACTACCTGCATCCTTAGCCCTCCTTTGGCTCCCTCCCCTGGCCTTTACTACTCCTGTGGTGGCCCTGCCTCATGTTGGCTGGACCCCTCCGTATCATGGAGGGAACTTCAGAGTTCCCTCGGATCCCCATCAGAGCTCCTGCAGACTCCTGGCCTAGAGAAGTGTGGCCCAGGGGAAGAGCACCTGCATTGCATGTGAAAGGGACCAGGTTCACTCCTTGGCAGCTCCAGATAAAGGGTCTGGCGGTCGAGGCTGGGAGAGACCTCTGTTTGAGACCCTGGAGACAGCACTGATTTGATGGGCTGATGGATGAGTTCAGTGTAAGGTAGTGGGACTGACTCTTTGAATGGAGATGGAAATGGGACCATGGGCTCTTGCTTGACTGAGCTAATCTTGCCTAGACCCACACCCTTCACAGGGCGAGCCAACGCCCCTTCTTCCCGCACTGCTTTGTCACGTGGTGGGTGGGCAATCTCCGAGGACGGGTCATTCCGCTTACTCTTCCTACACTCTAAAGTAGAAAGTTGTGGGCCTTCCCTTTCCTCTCCCCACAACAGACACCCTGCAAGGGAGGTGGGACTGAGAGAGCTCTGAGAGAACTACTCTGTGAGAACAGCTCTATCAGGACTGCGATTAGCCCAAGGTCACCTAGCTGGCTGCATGTGGGGGAGCAGGGAATCAAACCTGGCTCTCCAGATTAGAAACCACTGGTCTTAACAACTATTCCACGCTGGCTCTACCCTTTAGCTAAGGAAAATTGTGCTTGAGTAGTTAGAAGTTTGGGAAACGCATTGCCTGTCTTGCTCAGATTTTGAGCGAACGGAAGACAGCGGCAAGGTCATTGGGATGAAGAACTTCCTTGGACAGCCCAGGCCTTCTTTGATCAGCAGGCAAGCTAAGCCGGTCCCTGCCAGGAGCTTCCTGCCTGACCCCATCCCTCCTCCAGCTGCAGGAGAATAGTCATCCGATCTGGTCTGCTGCTACAAACATTCTCAAAGGTGCCATCTCTTCCGAAGCATCGTCACCTTCTCCAACCAGCGCTGGGGAACAAAGAGCTGCTGAAGAATTATTTTGCAGTCCTCTCTGCTGTCCTGTGATGTCTTTGTGTCGCCATTCTTCTCAGAAGCTAGCGCAGGTCAAAGCAATGCGGTGGTGACAACAGCACCTTCAGCCGCTCTTCGGCCCTCGCCAAAAGAAAAACCTTGAAATGGCCAGATTCATGTACGAGTTCAGCTCAAAGGGCCGGAAGCCAAGCTGCCTTCAAGACATAAAAGCCACCAATGTTTCCTCAGCAAGCTGTCCCCGAAATGGACCTTGGGAAGGGGTGGTTCGGGTGGACGGTCTTTGCAATTAACTATCAGACGACGGAAGCCGCCACTTGGAAATCTGCCCTAGCGCACCCTTTCGGAACGGCGTCTGCTAGGGCTGTCAGTTTGGCATTTAATAAGGCCCAGATGAGATGAGGACGCAAGGAGCCTTAAACAAGCTCGTGTCTCCCTGGGTCTACGCTGTTGGGTAGAACTTATTGTGAATAGGATCCTATTATGTAGTTTTTGTATTGTTCAGAGGGTCATGTGAACGCTTCAGTATCTTCCCAGTGTTTCCAGGTATCTTGCATTCTAACACATTCATTCCAGAGTGTGTCCCATTTTGGGGACTGGACTGACTCCTCCTGTGGAACCTGCCTGGAGTCCCTGGGAGAAAGCGGGACCATCGGACAGGAACGTCAATCAAGAAAGAGAGAGCTGAAACCACATCTAGATCTCCCGCAGCCCCCAAATATGGTTGCTGACATTGGGGATCTGGGAGGCAGTGTCTGGGGAGGATGGCACTTTGGGAGGGGAGGGACGTGATGTCACAGAATCTACCTTCTGCAATATTGTCACACCAAATATCCTGCAATATTATTACACCAGCATGGTGTAGTGGTTATGAGTGGTGGTTTCTAATTTGGCGAGCGGGATTTGATTCCCCACTCCTCCACATGCAGCCAGCTGGGTGACCTTGGGCTCATCGCAGCCCTGATAGTGCTGTTCTCACAGAGCAGTCCTGTCAGAAGTTCTCCCAGTCTCACCTACCTCACCTGGTGTCTGTTGTGGGGTAAGAAAGGGAAGGTGATCATAACCTCCTCTGAGACTCCTTTGAGCAGTGAAAAGTGAGGTATGAAAACCCAACTTTTTTTCTTCTTCTTCTTCTTCTTCTTCTTTCTTCTTCTTCTTCTTCTTCTTCTTCTTCTTCTTCTTCTTCTTCTTCTTCTTCTTCCTCCTGGATAACATCAACTGTTGCTTCTTGTTTTCACAGCTAACTGTGCAAGAGAATTCTCAGAAAGACTCCCTAGCTCATTTCTTCAATAGAGTTTCCTCTTTTTGTGCTACATGGAGACATTTATCTTTTCTGGAGCCAGAATGTTCCTTTTTTTTTCCACCTGGATATTAAGGAACAAAATCCGAGGGTTAATTTTTTAAAAAAATGACCATTACAATTTAAAGCATGGATAAAGATTAACACGATTATTTCTATTGATATGTAAATGATTAGAATTCAATGCATGGAGCAAACCCCCCCCCCCAAAAAAAAACACCTGAGCTGAACAAAAATTGTAATAACCTGATACAATATCTTATATTCATTTGAAATGGGGAATCTTAACCCTTTGATAAGCCCCGCTGAGACAATCATCTTTATTATGCTTTTACTGATCTTAATCTATTTTATTGTCAATTAAATAATGAGGGCCAATTTAGTAAATGAAGAGGTACAGCTTTGCAGTTTATCAGTCAGTTTTAGTAGAGTTTCGGTGATTAAATTTCTTTAATTTGAAAAAAGAGTCTTTTCATGAGTGAAGAGTTGTGAGTCTCCTGCATTTTGCAGGGGATGGACTAGAAGACCCTGGAGATCCCTTCCAACGCTATGATTCTATGATTCTAACCCAGCGGACAAGATTGGGGCTCCAAAAAGTAGCTAGGCACTGAATTGTGCAGTACAGATTTTGGAACTTTTGCGTGATGACTAGTTTTTGGGTTTTGTTTCGGATTCAAGAAATCGTTGCTGAAAGGTCTGCATCTGGAAGCTGCTTCCCCAGATATGGGGGAAAAGTCCTTTGTTGGCCACAACCTTTCCAAAAACAAGTACTCTCCAGAACCATAGATGTCATTTTTAAATCTGTGCAGACTTCGTTAGCTAATTATCTCAAAAAACCCTCCTTAACATGAATGCATCTAGAGACGAGGCTTCTTTTAAACGATTATTCTTGTGGATATAATATAAATAAACCGGAGTTTGCCTTTTTGCTTCCTAGATTCCAAGAAAGTATCAGCTTCTGAAACCCTTTCAAGATCTCTTCTTCTTCTTCTTTTGGACCGGAGTCCAAGCGACTGGCTTACAAGCCAGATATTGATATCCTGTCATTGCTGCGTGCCACTCCGCAGTTAATGGCTTAAAGGAAGAGTTGAACTGACCTGTCAATCAGGTAGAGATTTATTCAGTGGGTTGCTGGGTTGGCTTGAAGCGGCAGAATAAACTTTGTGTCCGCTGGCACCTTTAGAAGCAGAGAAGTTTTATTTGAACTGTGCGTTCCCACGGAAGTTTACACCTTGAAAAAAAAACTTGGTTGGTCTTAAAAGGGCAAAGAAATACCAATTTTGCTCAGAGATGACGAGTACTGTCGTTGATGTTTTGTCTGTGCCTATGTTAGCATTGCTAACGGACCCCAGTCTGTTTGGACAGGCAGTGTTTTGCACAAGCGCGAGGAGGGAGGGGGGAAACTGTGCGTGATCAGCGCATGCTAACAACAGGATTCAACAGTAATCACAGGGTGTCTGTTGTGGGGAGAGGAAGGGAAAGGTATTTTCAGCCGCTCTGAGACTGCTTCGAGCAATGAAAAGCCAGGTAGAAACATAGAATCATAGAATCATAGAATCATAGAATCATAGAATCATAGAGTTGGAAGGGGCCAGACAGGCCATCTAGTCCAACCCCCTGCTCAACACAGGATCAGCCCAAAGCATCCAAGAAAAGTGTGTCTCCAACCTTTGCTTGAAGACTGCCAGTGAGGGGGAGCTCACCACCTCCTTAGGCAGCCTATTCCACTGCTGAACTACTCTGACTGTGAATTATTTCCCCTGATATCTAGCCTATATCGTTGTTTCATGAAACCCTGGTTGAGAAAAGCTGCAGTCGTCAGATGTTGAAATCTGAAGCTTGGCCACCATCAAGACGGAATGGTTGCCAGTCCAACCTGTTCAGCGCGAAGTTCTCCACCTCCCAAACCAAAATATGCAGTGAGCCCTTGCCCTGAGAACGTGCCCCCTGCGAAGGAAACGAACATAATAGATATTCAGCAGATTAGTCTGGGGTGATTAAATCATTGTAAAGCCCAAACACCCATTTCTTTTACATTTGGGAGGCTTATAAATATTTAACAATGCTAACTAGGCCTTCATTTAAAGGTTATTTATCTTTCCCCCCTATAAATATTTGCAGTGCTTTCTGCCTGGGCATTAAATTAAACCAACATGCGGAGGACGCACAAGTATATTTCTTGCAAGGGATTTATGCTTCTGCAAGTGACGAGGGAGCCAAGCTTGCTTTTCCATCTCATGGACTGGAAGCCACAGACGGTGGGTGGAATCATAACGGCCCTCTTTAAATCTCTGAGGACCGGGCTTGTCTCTAATTGGTTGAAGCAGATTTCTGTGGGTCATCTTTGAAGAAGTCAGTGAATGTACGTTTTTGATAGGTCTAAAATTCTCCGCAGTCGGGTTTGAATTTTGGAAAGCCAGCATGGCACGGTGGTCAAGAGCAGCTCTATTGTGGAGAGCTAGATTTGATCCCCCGCTCCCTTGCATGACGCCTCGTGAGTGACCTTGGGCCAGTTCTCGAAGAGCTCTCTCAGCCTCACCTACCTCACAGGGTGTCTGTGGCATGGAGTGGAAGGGTAGTCATCGTAAGTCGCTTTGAGACTCCTTTGGGCAGTAAAAAGCGGGGTGCAAAACCACCTAGCTGTCCTTCTTTCTTCTGCGCATTTTTCATCTCACAACAATTCCTCTGTAACCACCACCCCTTCCCTACAAAACAGATCTTTAAATGAAAGTTGGCTTTCCCAGCACCGTGAGGCCATGCTGCCTTGGGTGAGGGGAGGACAGTAAAACCAGATTCCGCCTGCAGTGCAGATGAGGACAAAGACTTGGCGACGGAGATCAGCTCTCTCTTGCTTCGTGCTTGTGGAGGAGAAGCCAAGCTTCCTCGAAGTTCCTTCCCAGCCAGTGAAACCTGTCACCTTTTACGAACCCATCCTTTCTTTTGAATGACAGTTTCAGCTCAGGGCCGGCTGCCTATGCAAATGAATGCAAAACAGATCCGCTTCCTAAGTTGACAGAGGGAACGCTGCCTCGTCCTCGCTGACTAATTCTTAGACATTTCCATAAACCTCTCGCTTTGGCGGCCAGGCTCAAGTGGAACCCAAATCACTCACATTTATTTGCAGAAGTTCCTGTCTGGGTGAGACTTGCCTCTCCCTTTTAGATGGTCTTCTTTGGGCGTTCCTTGCAAAAGCCTTCCCTATGGCATTCTGGAAACATTAAATTAACACTGACGGATAGCCCAGTGGGTTGGGCAGAATTGTTGTGGGTGCCAAAAGAGGGAGGCTCAGGGGGAAGGCCCATGGGAAGAGGTGGTTCAGATTGACCTCAACCAAATACCTGGTTGAGGAGCTCCCTTTTGCAGGCCCGGCACCTTGAGTGCTCTGCTAACCCGATATTCCTTTGGGGTGAGGTCCAGGGAGGAGCCTCAGTGGGGTACAGACTCACAGTGCCCACCCCCCTACTTTCTTCAGGGCGATTTGGAGATCTGTCTTCCTTTTGGAGCATCTCTAGCCCCCACTGGGAGATGGGGAACCATGCCCCAAGACGATGGGTATGAGAGCCTTCTGCAATGCTGGCTAGGACCTCACATGGATGCGAAGCGAACTGCAGCAGCCAGAGCTGAGCAGGGCGCCAAAATTAAGGACAGCGAAGGGAAACAACGGCGCTAAACACAATCTCGAGGGGAATGAAAAGATGCCTGTCCAAGTTGATCGTTCCTACCCCAAATTGAAAACGAGGAATATTTGATGCAACCCTACTAACTAATACTCTCAGTTCGGTGGTTTAGAGAGTGTGTGTCCAAATAACTCATCGTTATAGCCGTGGCTTGGGACGCGGGCCTTATTTATTTAGATGGACGTCAGCATATCTTATGCTACAATGCCGATTTCCAAGACTTGTAGACGAATGGCTTTATCACCCCGCTCTGCCATTGTGCAGATCTCTCCATCTGGGCTTTATGGTTTCTCTGTTTAATGCTCCGGCATGTCTTTAGCTGGGCCGGAGAGTTATTTCGGAGCGAGCGTCACTATGTCCTCTCCGTAACGGCACCACGCCACCCATTGTTCAACGTTCTTTACCGAAAGGAGACTGTAAAATAAAACGAAGCGTTAAAATAAAAGCAGACTCGTCCGTCGTTACAGTCACCGTAGGCTCCCGTTGGGATGGGGGATACAAATTTTGCATCTGTTGCCAAGGGGACGAACAGTTGTTCGATTTGGGTTAAAGAACCCATAACGGTGGGGATAATCTTCTTCGGGGATGGCTTCTCCGCTCGCAACGAAAGCGAAAGTGACCCAATTAGACAATAATAATTACTCTCGAACGTAAAGCCAAGTGGCAGCTCCGATCAAAACACTAACACCTCCGTCTTCATCTGTTCGCCTCCGCCCTTCGCCTCCGAGTTTGGAAACGGATCGTTGCCGGGTAAGCGATCATAGGATCCATCCCCCGCCCCAAGTACAGGCTCAGTTGGGTATAGTAATTGAAGGAGAAGGAGAAGGAGAAGGAGAAGGAGAAGGAGAAGGAGAAGGAGAAGGAGAAGAGTTTGTTCTTATATGACGCTATTCCCTACCCGAAGGAGGCTCAAAGCAGCTTACAGTCGCCTTCCCTTTCCAACAGACACCCTGTGGGGTGGGTGAGGCTGAGAGAGCCCTGATATCACAGAGGCCTTTGGGTGTGGCTTTCTCCCAGGGCTGGTATCAGCATACCCTGAGATCAGGCAGAAGAAGGAGAAGAAGGGGAAGAGTTGGTTTTTATACTCTCATTTTCACTGCCCGAAGGAGTCTCAAAGACCGATCCCCTTCTCTTTCCTCCCTGCTGTGAGGTAGGTGGGGCAGAGAGAGCTCTGTGAGAACAGCCCTATCAAGGCTGTGACTAGCCTGAGGTCACCCAGCTGGCCGCGTGTAGAGGAGAATCAAAGTCGGCATGCCTGATCAGAAGCCACCAGTCTTAACCTATATACCACACTGGCTTCTGCAGGGCCTACCGGTGTTGGCCCCTTTCTCACTTCTTTGCTTGTGCCCCACTAGGTTCCTTCGCAAGATACACTCTCTGTCCGTGTCACTGGGATAATGGCTGCAGTCAGAGGTGAGCATGGGCAGCGGGAGAGATCACTAGTGGGCCGGGAAAGGACATGCAGGCCGGTGTGAGGCATGCATGCAGTCTTCAAGCAGGAGTCTCAAGTAAACAAAAGATTTTTGGGCTGTACGTGAAAGCCTGGCTGGGTATTAAGAATCCATTTCCTACAGAGGCCAAAGGATTACAGCAGCATCTGGATGCCCACTGAGATTGCTTTGTGGGAGTGTTTTATTAGGATGGCCTAGGCTAACCTGATCGTGTCACCTCTTGGAAGCTAAGCAGGGTTGGCCCTGGTGAATCCTTGGATGGGAGACTACTTAGGAATTCCAGGGGTGCTGCAGAGAGGCAGTCAATGGCAAACTATCCCTTCTTACCCTGAAAACTCTACGAAAGTCACCATAAGTCAGTTCTTATTTGATGTGGGGGGAGAGGAGGAATGTGCATATACCTACATGTCCGTATTTACAGCATGTAGAGGAAACTCGACCGTGCTTTGGAATCTGGGAAGCGATCTGCATGAGGAGCCATGCCCAAAGCGTCGCTAATGGAGCTGTTTGCTCTGGAAGAGGGACAATGCCCACAGAATGGCTTGCGGCTGCTGGCAGCCTCCGTCTGGTCCCTGCTTTGCTCGGCTGCCAGAAGAGAAAAGCTGAAGCAATGAGGCAGAATGTTCTTGCCCGACGTGTGGTAGAACCACCACTTCAATTCTACCCTCTGCATTTTTTTTTCAACGTGGCAGGAGCAGACAAAAATGATAGAAATGTGCAATTGATGTGCTTGAGAGGCAGATTTTGCAAAAAAAACCCAAACAAAAAAAAACCATACATCGGATAAATAAAGTTGCTAACTCTGGCTTGGGAAATTCCTGGGATTCTTTTTAGGTGAGGCCTGGAGAGGATGGAATTTGGAGAGGGAGTTCATTAGGGCTGTGATGTCACTCTAGGACTTCTGTTTCTCCTAGGCTCTGTGGTATACCATAGAGTCCACTCTCCTAAGCTGCCGTTTTCTCCTGGGGAACTGATCTGTGTAGTCTGGAGATGGTTTAAAATCCCTGGTCGGATCTAACTCTCTTCCTCCTTGATGTTGGTCTGCATAAATTCAGCTGCCTCCATCCTTCATCATACCTGGAAGAGAAAACGGAGAATTCTCACCAGCTACCTGTGAGTTGTTTTTTTTTCCTTTTGTGCATGCTAAAAGGCAGAGCAGAGAGGTAAATAAAAGGAACATTTCCCCGAGAAGGCTAAACTGGGTTTCATGGCCCGTCGGCCTTGCGCTCCCCGAAACATTCTGAGCAGCTGGCTTCCAAGCTTCATCTCTCATGTCACCCATCTTAGAAAAGCCAGTCCAACTCCTGCTGGGTTTTTATGGATCTAATCGCCTCCTGATTATTCCCAGGGCTTGAGCCAAATAAGCTCTTCAAAATTAAAGCCTTTTTTTTTTGGTTGCTGTAGCTCAAACTTGAGTTGCCATGGAGATTTCGAGACTGTAAATCCCCCCCCTCCCCTTCCCCTGCCATTTTGTGTATGTGTCTTTTCCCTTGATGCGCCAGTCTGGTTATAATAGGCCTAATTTCTGAGGACGTTTTCATCCATGGCCAGGGAGCTGGAAAATGACAGAATGGATTCTCACCACTAAGGAAGTGAGTCTGTGACTCGTGTGTTGCTACCATGGGGTAAAGGCCTCCCTTTTAGATCATAAGCACCGATATTCTCGGAGAAAAGAGAAAGATGATTTGCTCTAAATTGCTCCGCAAGGTTTCCTTCTGTCCTCTGCCACGTTCTCCACTCTCCCACCTTTGGCCCTGAAGCAATTTTAGATAATGCTGCCATGGGAGTTGGCGCAGGGAGCCACGGGGAGAAAACATTTGCTCCCTCCTTCAAATTCTCATCTCCAAATCCTGACACCAGCTCTTTCCCAGGTAGTCTCTGACGTTCAAAGGTTCGGGCAAATATTCCCCCAACATCTGCATTTGAGTCCCTAGGATACTGACAATATTTGACACTTTGTGTTTGACGACATCTCATCGTTGCCGCTGAGTGGTATTTCACACCGGCCGTCACTCAACAGACGACAAGCATGTGTTTAATGTTTGACAGCTGATCATATATGCGGGATCGTCTTTGACATCTTTGTCAAAGCAGCACGGAGCTGCCGAAAGTATATACATTTAGAACTCAGAGGTAAAAACGTCTCGTCCGGGAAGGGAACGTTGAGCTCAGATTTCCACAGGCTCCGAATTTTGTGTGTTTGTGAAAATTCCTTTCGGGTCTGAACAACTCGGACCACTGTTTCCGTTGCCGAACGTTTAGAGGGTGCCATCTTTGTCGAGAAGATTCCCAGAATGCCTTGCAGCGAGAAGCTTGGACGATGTGAGCTGAGGCCGCAAAGGGAGACACGGTGGTTCTAATGATTGGCCTGAGGCCTGGGTCTCCATTGGGGCCTGGGTCTTCTTCCCTTTCTGCAGGGAGTGGCTAGGCCGGTTCCGGCTGCTCCCGCTGCCCCACACAATACATCCAAGGCTGTGTTTGCTTTATCGTGTTGTGCAAGCTCAGCAAACGGTGCAGAAGTCAGCGTCCTGAAATGGCTGCCCTTCCTCTAAAAAACAAAACAAAAACAAGCCCTTGGCTTCCTTCAGTCCCTCCGACGCGCTGTTGATGGAGACGAGCCGAAAACTGATGGGCCAAGAAACCTCCCCCTGCTGTGCCTCCCCTTCTCTCGAGCCAACTCCCCGTGGAAAATCCTTATCACTGGGACTTGATGGTTTGGATTAGAGGTATAATAGCCAGGGTAGCAGCTCCAAGAAATAAGATGCTAATTAAAATTCTACTGGAGTGAGCAAATTGCCTACAAATGAGATCGTTTGCGAAGAAATGAAGCACCCGTTCCAAAACATTCTCTCCCTCAGCGCCCCCTCCCTCCCCTCCGAGGGCCTAAACAGTCAAGCCTTGCTTCTCTGGAGCATCTAGAGATCTTTTTAAGAGGAAATCGTTCAAACTTTTCCGACAGAAGGGTGATGCTCACTCGGACAGGCAGGCTATGCCCACTTGGAAAGCATTTTCAAATTTTGCTAGAGGAAAGAACTTTCGTGAAATGCAACACAAAGGCCATCTTACTAAACTGCTTTTTTTTTTAAGGTTTTATACTCCGCTTTTCTCTACCTTAAGGAGTCTCCAAGCGGCTTACAATCGCTTTAGCCTTCTTCTCCCCACAAAAGGTACCTTGTGAGGTAGGTGGGATGGAGAGAGTTTGTAACCGGCCCAAGGTCACCCCAGCAGGCTTCCTGGGGAAGAAGATGAGCTGGTTCTTATACCCCATTTCCTCTACTTGAAGGAGTCTCAAAGTGGCTTACAATTGCCTTTCCTTTCCTCTCCCTGAACCACACACCTATTGAGGAAGGTGGGACTGAAAGAATTCTGAGAGAACAGCAAGTGGGCCAAAGTCAACCAGCGGGCTTCATGGGGAGGAACCAGTATGACTAAAACCTGATAAATATAGAAGAAGAAGAAGAGTTGGTTCTTATATGCCACTTTTCCCTACCCGAAGGAGGCTCAAAGCAACTTACAGTCGCCTTCCCTTTCCTCTCCCCACAACAGACACCCTGTGGGGTGGGTGAGGCTGAGAGAGCCCTGATATCACTGCTCGGTCAGAACAGTTTTATCAGTGCCGAGGCGAGCCCAAGGTCACCCAGCTGGCTGCATGTGGGGGAGTGCAGAATCGAACCTGGCATGCCAGATTAGAAGTCCACAGTCCTAACCACTACACCAAACTGGCTCTCTTATATAGAAGAAGAAGAGCAGTTAAAAAAAAAATATCCTGCTTTCTTTACATTAAGGAATCGAAACAGCTTGCAATCTCTTTCCTCACACGGAAGCTGTTTGTGAAGCACATCTTGCATCTGTGGGAATTGCTAACTTTTCAGATGGGTTGTTCCCTTCAAGCAGCCCCTGTTCTGGGACATTTCACACCTCCTGGGCTGCCTTTCCCCCATTCCCACATCACACCCACCCGTAGCCATAGCCTGCCTTCCACACTAGGTGGGGCTGCCTCATTTCCAGACGGAGCTTTCAAGGAAAGCAGGAATTTCCCTGCCACCGATTGAAATGCCTGTTGTCCTGCCACCAAACTCGAGGGCCTCTGTCTAGGAATGGTTAGCGCCTGAAAAAAAAAAGAGAGAAAAGAATAACATAAGATGCTTCGTTCCGATGCTTTCACCTGCAGATACGAGGCGCCTTCCTTAAATAAATCATAAGGGTCTTCAGCTGGAGCTGCTCCTTCTCATGTACGCACTCAGAATAGCTGAAGGGAGATTTCTTTTTTAAAAAAATAAGGCATAATAAAGGATAACGATCAAGAAAATTCACCCTGAGCCAGAGGGAATTGTGGGCAGCATTGGGAAGTTCAGGTGGGCGGCAGTTGTAGAAATATCCCTGCGAGGGCTCTCTTTATTTCTCTCTCTCTCTCTCTCTGACTCAAACGAGGCTTGTGCTCTTATTTACAAAACTGAAGCCAACAGTAACTTAAGAACAACAGTTGTGGCATTGATTGACACGGCTCGGTCCATGATCTGAGTTCAGGGGTGGGGTGGGTGGGTCAAACGGCTTGCCGGATCCCGACGCCCTCCCAGGACACATGGGGAATGGGGCAAAACAGCCCGGAGATGTAAGAACCGATAGTAATGATAGGAAGAAAATTGTTATTAATGTTCTAATTTGCTTGGAAGCCAGACCTCATGTAATTACAATTTAGGATCAAGATAAGGTTAATGCGTGTACCTTCCTGGGTATTTATGGAAGGTTTAAACGGATTCTCCGCCATCAAATCTTGCAGATGGTAATTGCTTCCGTGAGGCCAGGCTGTGCGTTCGCTGCTTGATCTCCGGGGCAAGGTATAACTGAGTGGAGGAAGCATGGCATCCAAGATAAACACAAGAGCACGTGAGGCCGGATTAGGCCGAGAATCTCTTGAAGTCATCACTTTCTCTTCAATTTGGGGGCAGGTGTGTGAGTGAGGCAAACTGCCCAGGTGTTGAGAGATCCCAGTGGGCTAGTCCTTGTTGCTTAGGGTGGCCTTCCCCAACACAGTGCCCTGAGCACCACAGCATCTGCTGGAACTGTTTCTTTCACCTATCAAATGTTTTTTAGAATGTGGGTGGGGCTGGATGGGTGTTAGCTAGTGTTAGCCCTTGCTTGGTTATTGTTGTTGTCATTATCAATATTAATAATTAACTAATAATAATTAATAATAATAAATAATTAATACATAGCGATAACTAACAATGATTAATATTTAATTAATAATTAATGATAATCAATAAATATTAATATTTGTAGGCTCTTGGCCAGCTGTCTTGTGGGGGCTAACAACAATAAAGCATACAGTAAAGCTGTATAGGAATACAATCTATAAACCCCCAGAGTCCTAAACCCCATCCTTTCCCAGTCTGCCTGACCCACCAAGTCAAATCCCAAGACCCAAATTTGAACATTTTTACAAATGTGCACAACCCAGCATGTCCAATTGCCAAATGAGGCTTCTGATTGGCCAAAAAACCCTGCTTGGTCCTGCTTGGTTTCTACTGGGTACCGTATTGCGGACCCTCACCCTAAACTATGAAATCCATTTGTCCTGTCAGTATTCCATGTAGTTAAATATCCTCCTGATAACTTTTGGGAGAGCATGAGGGTCCCCCAAGACTACGTTTTGCCTGGAGCCGTGAGATTCCCTCCCTGTGGTCCTTCCCGGGGCACTGCTGGCATGAATGGACAGTCCACAGGGCCCCGTCCTAAGAAAACGTATTTCCATTCCCCCTTCCAGCTCGGTTTCACACGGGAAAAGTTTCCCAAAGTTGGTGACGAATTCTGAAAAGCGAGCGCTTCCTTTCCCGGCGAGTTCACAGCTCACGTCCGTGCCCTGCCGAACAGCCGTCTCCGGAGCCTTTAAAAGCACATCACTTACATAAGAGCGCCTATAAGCTCATCACTATTAATTTTCCATATTAAATACATTTATAATGAAATCTCCGGAGGAACAGGGCTAGGCCGGGGCCTTGGCTCTCCGGAAAGAAGCGGCCTTCTCCCGGGAGTGCCGGCCAACCAGCCCGCCAAAGAGGGCGGCTAAGTGCTTCGCGTTCCCTGGGGCTACGGATTAAATGGCGAGCTGGGGAACGGGCCTTGCTGCTTTCCTGAAACCTCTCCCAGGTTTATGCATCATTAAATTATTGAAGCAAATTACTTTGACGGCTGGAAACCTCCGGTTAAGTGTAAGGGTACTTGGACTGCGAGGCTGTTAAAAGACACGCGGGGACATGCATTAAGGAAGTCAGATTGAAACAAGTGTTTTCGGAGGGAGGCGTGAAAAGAGGGGCGGGCCTTTGGCTCAATCGCCTCGGATTACCCAGAAGTCCTCGGTGGCCGAAGCCATCTGAGTTGGGCAGATGCCAAGATACTAATCCGGAGCGTGCGGACGAGCCAAGAGAGCCGCTGGCTTCGCTCCTTCAAACGAAACGTGTGTTTGTGCACATCCTTGGTACATGCCCTGCACATTCTCCAAGACTCTTTTCTTTGGAAGGATGGTTCCCAACCTCCTGCTGGTGCCTGGAGATCTCCTGGAACGACAACGGCGGAAATCCCAACTTGAAAACAAAATGGCAGCCTTGGAAGGTGGACTGTATGTGACCTGATGCCCTGCTAAAGTCCCCAAGCTCCAAGCCCTACCCTCCTTGGACTCTACTCTCCCAAACCTCCAGGCATTTTCCAACCTGGGGCTGGCAGCCCTATCTCTGAGCTTGGAATGGCTTAAGCCATTCTGGTGATGCAGGGAAATGATGCCTTGGCTTTGCTTCCCTCGTTTGCATTAATTAAACGCATTAACACAGCATGGGAGGTTTGCTTGCCCTCTCCGACCAGCTTAATGATCTCCATCATCCCCTGCTGTGGCGGAAGAGGGCCAAGAGGCCCGCCGGAGTGGACACAGGTAACCTTTTCTCCGAGCAGGGTTGCTTTAGAAGGTTACATTTGGCCTTCAGGAGTCCGGGATGGGATGTCGGCTTGGCCTTTGAATAATTTATACCGGAATCACTTTGCAAGAGTAATTGTTTGAAGTTGGACAGGTTGCCCTGCGGACACGGGGAGAACTCCTGTCCCCTCGCAGGACTAATCAGGAGGAAAGTAACCAGGCGGGCCGAGGAATAGGTGGAGATGGGACCCGGGTGATGACGGTGCAAACGAATTGCATATTGAAAGCGACGGGAGGGGAACGACTGTTCCACAACAGCCATTTTAATATGCAAATCTCTTCCAGGCTGTTTCGCTATCCTCCCGAACTGACTCTTGAAGGTGGGCTCTTCCGAGGTCTTCCTTTGCAAGCTCTTCGTTATTTTGAAGAAGTCTTTGGCTATTCCAAAGGGATCCTGGAAGGGGAATGATCGAATCCTAGAGTTGGAAGGGACCTCCTGGGTCATCTAGTCCAACCCCCTGCACTACGCAGGACACTCACAACCCTATCACTCATCCACTGCCACCCCCTTGAGCCTTCGCAGAATCAGCCTCTCCGTCAGATGGCTCTCCAGCCTCTGTTTAAAAATGTCCAAAGATGGAGAACCCACCACCTCCCTAGGTGGCCTGTATAAAATAAAACTTTACACCAAGAATCAGCAAACCGCTGAATGCCATGGCTAGGAAGAGGCCTCAGGGAGGGCATCAAGGCCTTGTTCTCTGGCACTTCAGAACAACTTGTTGGCCACTAGGTGAGATGTGATGCTGGAGCAGAAAGGCCACGGATCTGATTAGAGTTGACAGTACTATTTTGGCAAATGCTGTGATATTTTGAGGGCAGTAGATGAGGAGGGTATGATTTTTTTTTGGGGGGGTGACTGTTATGGACCAGTCAGGACTGTGACAATGAGGCATCCTCCTCCTCAGAGGAGGGGCTCTGTATAGCCACCCCACAGCCAATAACAGTGGGTCAGCAAGGGAATGAGGGTCAGGCATTCCCTGACCCTCAGCCGAGCGCTGGCATGGAGTGACCTCAGTCCTCCAGCTCTGACCCGGCAGCAGGAGGCCAGCAACCTGCCCCTGTTTCCCCAGGGTCACCGACACTGTTGGGATGACAGAGGAGAAAGGTCAGAGAAGACCGCCAGGCCAGGTGTCAGAGGGCATGCCTCTCGGCTCAGCACCGGTTGCCTAATGACAGCGGGGATGAGTCATCACAGGATTTTTCACAGAAAAACTGGCTGCGCTCATGCTGTTTTGGCCAGACGTGATAAAGGCTCAGGAAGGGAGCTTGTCGACGTGGACGCAGCAGGTTCAGTAGTCGCCGAACTTGCCAACACTGACTTGAATGATCCCTGGTGAACCTGACTCCAGAACTCTTTGCGACACTGCGCTTATGAAACGCTCTAGGGGGGGGGGGGACGCTCTAGGAATTTCCCCTAATCTCTGTGGTAAAGACCACAGACACATGGGGAATTCCTAGAGTGTCATTGTGGAAGTCATTTTCCAACCATTTTTTCTTCCACTGCTCTTGAATTTATTGAGAGTGGGGGATGGTGGCTGAGGGTCTGAGTTTACCAGCTACGGCTGGGCAAGGGGTAAATCTAAGTCTGACCCAGGAGGGCTCTTCTTATGCTCGTGTGCTGGTGGGAATCTTGTCCTGATTTGAGGTTGATTCTCCTGCAGGAATAGTTTAGATTTCTACTCAACCTGCAAGAAAACAAAAGAAACAGAACATTTCTCTGGCCAAAAAGGGATTTATTGCCACCCAGAGGCTGTTCTCAAGGATGCTATGAATATATGTAGTCTGTGCACTGGGATGTCAATATTGCATCTTCACTTCCGCAGGAAAGATTCCCAGAGACGTGGCCGACTTGAAAGTGAACGTCGAAACCTTCCAGAACAGTTGCCGTTGGCCCTCTGCTCACAGCTAGAGAGAAACATGAGCCATGATCTGCTGTCAAGGATTCAGCAAACACAATGTGGATATTTGGACGTCCATGGTGTGGGAGCAGAGGGGACTTCAGCCAGCCTTCCTGCCTGTATCGTTTCCCCAACCCCAAATGGCCCCAAGGGCCCATCAGTACACAGGGGACCTTATAGCTGCTATCTGGCAACAGGCCTCTTGATGGTCGTGTGTCACATGTATCATCTGGCAACAGTTTTGACCATTTTGCTACTTATAAGGAAAGTTCAGGAACTCTTTGAAGCATCCTAGCCCCGGGCTTCGTCACGTTGTCTGGCAGCTCCTCAAGCACCTGGCATTTCGGCAAGGATCGCCCCACCCTCTTTTCACCCTCAGGTGATGACTGGGGAAGGCACTGGCAAACCACCCCGTATTGAGTCTGCCAAGAAAACGCTGGAGGGCGTCACCCCAAGGGTCAGACATGACTCAGTGCTGGCACAGGGTAAAGGTAGCCTTTACCTTTATACAGACATATGCAGGCATTCAACCTTTGAAGGTCCTCACTGTCACCAGCTGGGTTCCGAGTGGACTAAATGACCTGTCTGGCCCCTTCCAACTCTATCATTCTGTGTGGCAAATGTCTCCATATGGCACAGGATCCTTGAATGTAGCTGGTAAGAAAACCTCCTCATGTTTACCGGCTAGGCCCGCCTGACAGCCTAATACTTCCTTTCCCTCCAAAGAGCAACAAGCCTACCAGAGGGCTTGATCTGATGTGCAGCTTTAGCTGCGAACGCCGAGCCACCTTCGGCCTGCAGAGGCAGCCGGGTAGGGGAAGCCTCCCTGCTGCCAAGAAAAGCTGAGCGCTCTTGCCACCCTGAGCTCTCCCTGTTCTTGGATGGGTTTCAGCAGCGATGCGTGCCAGCCAGCCCAGCCTCTTCTAATAAGTAATTAGAAGATAATTAACACTTGTAACTTGCAACGGGAAACATCTGGACCCAATGACTTATTAGGAACTTGGCACTCTGAGGAACAAGAGGGGTTTTTTTTGGGGGGGGAGGACTAGGGTGGATGGATGGAACTCACCCCATTTTGCCCACCCCAGCAAGGAAAAGAACACCCTGCATGCTGGGGTTTCGTTCAGATTTTGGATCTGAACTGACTAGGCCAGATTTGAGCTTTTGTTCAGTGTTATTATGATTATCTGTAGCAGTTTCCATTTTCTCAGGCTGCCTACACTTTAATTTACCTGAGGAAAACAAAGGAAGAGAATGCCTTGGAAGCTAAGCGCCTGACAGGTTCGCTGTCCAACCAGGAATCTAAGCCTATGTTCACACCAGAAAACATTACCCTCATTGCACCTGGCCGTCAAAGGTGTCTACCATGACTCTCTCTTTCAACAGGGGGAAACCTGGTATGATCCAACCCTTTTTTCTATGCTATACACTGCTTTGAAATACTTGGAGAGGGGGGAGTCCTTTTCCTCCAGACCTACGAAATAAATAAATGATACCAATTGAGAAAGGTGGACATACTGGTTATCCGTTATCTGTTAAGGTAGCAAAGATCCGAGTGATGGATTTCACTCCGCTCATCAAACATGTACCAAGCTAGCAACAAAAAAAGCATCTGTATTCTCAGGTATCCCTGCTCCTGCTCCCTGCCTGCATCCCTGGAATACGGATGCAGGCCAAACACAGCGGAAGGTCTTACGTTGGAATCGTCTGAGAATGGTAGGGATGGTCGAACGGAATGGAACGGTCATTGCTGTTGGTTGCTGTCCAGCTTCAAAAGGAAACCGAAACAAGTCCACTTTCACCGGAACGGGAGAATGGAAAAATAATTAATATATCCCAATACCCCTTCCCTCCCTAAAATTATTGCCTGTAAAGCTGTGCCCCCCTCCAATTATGCGCCTTGCTTTTGTTCTCTTCCCACAGTGTTCTCTTTTTCCTCACAGCGAGAACATCTTAACACTTTGTGCCACCCTGTTTTCAATCACCCGTGTGGCTCTGTGGCTTCCATGCCTAGCCGGCTGTTCCCTAGAGAGACATAACCGGAGGGGGAGCTGTGGGGCTCCATCTTTGGTAGTCATTTCAATCTTCCAAAGAGCTACATAATTTAGGGGTTTTTTCCCCCCCTTCTCAAAAGCGGGCTTGTAAATTTTGGATTATTTTTTTAAAGCGCTCCACAGTCTCTCTTATGCTCAAGCAGGTCTTGAATCTTTTATGAGACGTGGGAAGTTTGCGGTGCAGAGAGAACTTCATAAATCCGGGAAAGTTAAGGAAGGTAGATTAGGGATATTCCGGTTCTTCGTGGATTCTTGCCCCCTCTAGCTAATGTTCCCGCGTTAGATTTTGCTTAGGGATTTATTTCTCATCTCTAGACAGCCGGACGGTGAAAGAGTTCAATGAAGACCGTGTGGGTCGGCCCGACTGCATTGCTGCCAGATGTTGCTGGCTGTTCAGCAGGGAGTTCTCCTCTGCAAACCCCACGGATTGAAGCTGTGATAGTCTGGGATGATCACAAGGGCTCTCAATCCTCTTTATATCTGAGAAACACATGGTGGGAATTAGGGGTTTTGCAAAGGTAATGAAGCAGAGAGAGGCATCAAATATCCTAATGCCATTACGTAAGATACTGGTGCATTCATGCACAACCACCACAGCAATAGGATTCCGGGGGCTTCGACTCAACCAGGATCAAATGGAATTAGCGAAAGTACAAAAAGAGGCGACACAAATGATCACGTAGGAGACCATTTGCTTTCCTGATGGAGAGTGGTTTGGGGGTAGGGAAGAGAAGCACTGGGTCAGTTGCCTAGCAACCGGGGGACAGGTTCTTTCTCACCGTACAGTGAGTGAATTTGCAGTCTGTCTTCCTCTCAACCTCTCCCCCAAAAATGGCTGTTGGAAGGGAAAGGACTGCCAAGGGAGCACGTGAAAGATGCTTAAAATGATCGCAAGTGGCACGGAGAAATGGAACAGGGGAAATCACTCTAATTCAATAAAAATAAAACAACAGCCCAGAACTCAGGGTCAGTGTTGATGGGTGATAAGGAAAAGATGGAGAAAAGTAAAGATTTCTTCGCGGAGCTCTAAGGACTGGACAGCCATGGGACTTGTTGACAAAAATGATCTGTGGCATCGTACTGTGGTGGAAGACCGTGAGGCCCGGGTCCCTGATCAGTATGCATGGGTTGAGGAATGTGTTTGCAAACTTGGAAGCCATAGACTTAAGACAGGGTTGCAAATGAGGTCACAGAGCATGCGTGATGGTTGCAGAGGCAGTTAGAAGAGCCGTCCCTCCAACAAGCCAAGGGAGCAAGTGGCTATGCGTCGGCGGGCCACGTGCAGCGGCATCTAGGAAACCATGTGCATCTCAGGGATTCACAGCGGAGGACAGCAGGAATTGTTTCTCTCAGAATGCATGGAAGCCACATACGGAGTCAGAGGTCTGCCTCACTCTGCCAAGATAAATGGAGGCTGAATGGAATAGGTTGACAGAAGGGGTGAAGGGGGGAAGCCATAGATTTTAGCTATGGCTTCTGGTGAGAGCATGGCACATCAACCGGGGTTGTCGGGAAAGACAAAATAATGGTCCTGTCTCTGCCACATGGCAAATTTGTGGCTGAATATCTAGATTTTGGTGGCTATGTGTGGATCCATGTGAAAATTTGGGTGCTCCTACAGGACTGATTGCGAGCAAGTACTAAGCCTGAAGATGAAACTCAAATACTTTGGCCACCTCATGAGAAGAAAGGACTCCCTGGAGAAGAGCCTAATGCTGTGAGAGATTGAGGGCAAAAGAAGAAGGGGACGACAGAGAACGAGGTGGCTGGATGGAGTCACTGAAGCAGTCGGTGCAAACTTAAATGGATTCCGGGGAATGGTAGAGGACAGGAAGGCCTGGAGGATCATTGTCCATGGGGTTGCGATGGGTCGGACACGACTTCGCACCTAACAACAACACTAAGCCTCACGCTGTCTCGTTCTGCCGCAAATCAATAGAATGGCAGGAGTTTTGTGGCGGACATATTGGAATGGGTTGGCGAAGAAGTCAACACGGAAAGGTATCTCGAAGGATAGAAACTCTGGAGACTTTTCTTTCAGTCCACTGAGGCCCAGCTGCAAGCACACAGCGGCGGCCTGTCGCAAAGACTACATGTCCCATGGTGCAGTGCAATAACGCAGACCAGTTTTGCACAGGCCTAGTGAACTCTTTTGCAGCGAGCCTGCTTTGTGACTCGGATCTCAAGGCCTCTTTCTCTTGGAGGCCTCCAAAGCAGAGTTAATGGGAATGACGCAGATGGGAATAAGGGCTGCAGACTGCTGCAAAGGGTTCATTCGAAGCCTGCCAAGGAAAGCTGAATATTTTAGCAGGGAAAATTCCTCTGGCAGCTATTCGAATTTTTCTTGCCTTTTCACACACAAAAAAAATAAAATAAATAAAATAAAAATAAAAACCTGCCTTCCCGGTGTGAGGATTGGCAGATCATGTTTTTATTACATTGTTTTCTCATTTTCCCAACCCTCGGAGGTCCTTGTTTCTAATGGCTGTGATTAAAACTGTCAAGTCCTTCTCTGTGTAGCTGTGTTGGGAGCAAGCAAGTCCCTGGTTCCATCACACAAAAGAAGGATTCGGGTCGGGAAAAAAGAAAAGTTGGGTGAAGGTGGCAGACGGCAAGGGTATTCTCTGCAGGGACTCTGCTGTCCAAATCTACATGAGAGCTGGCGTGGTGTGGTGGTTAAGTGTGGCGGACTGTAATTTGAAGAACTGGGTTCGATTCCCCTCCATCCTCCTCCACATGCAGCCAGCTAATCCCAATTCAGGCTGTTGTTGCAGAGTAGGTTTGTTAGAGCTCTTTTAGCCCCCTATTACCCCATAGGGTGTCTGTTATGGAGAGAGGAAGGGAAGGGTGTTTGTCAGCCACTTTGGGAATCCCCCAGGAAGTGAAAAGCACTCGAAAGTGAAGGATCTTAGGTTCCAATATCCTAAATGCTCAAGGCCCCTCATTTTCCTGTCATTCTTGTGCAAAGTAGCAAGGGAAAGACCGGCATTACGCAGTTCCGAAGTGCTACCTTGGGCTTTGGCATTCCTCAGAGCAATGCCAGTTATCCACCGGAGCTCTCCAAGGTCCTGAAGAAATGCATCTCTGATCTATCTCCAGGGAAGTATCCGTTCTTTCTCTGTGCATCCTATGCTGTTTGTTCCTTGCTCCATCCTGCTGATGCAAAATATTCAAAAAGTAGAACCAGGATGACCCAAACCAGATAAATAGAGAAGAAGAGCTGTTTTTTTTTATACCCTGATTTTCACCACCCAAAGCGACTTACAAACTCCTTTCACTTCCTCTCCCCACAACAGACATCCGATGAAGTAGGTGGGGCTGAGAGAGCTGTGAGAGAATTGCTCTGCGACAACAGCTCTGTGATGAGAACAATGTCACCAGCTGGCTGCATGTGGAGGAGTAGGGAATCAAACCCGGTTCTCCAGATTAGAGTCTGCCACTTTCAACCACTACACCACACTGGCTTACGGAGGTGTCACATACCAGTAAATGTCATTAGCTAAACGTAGCCTCCTATCCAGACATAAATTCTTGTCAGAAATTTGGTAAACAAGACAATGGGGACTCAGTAGAGTCACTTAGATGTCTACAGGTATATTTATGCCCTCTCACTGACACTTCTGAATTACGAGTCCCTGCATGATAAATATCTCCTGGGATGGTTTCAACGCAGATGAATCAGCTGGTGATTTATTTTATGTGGCGATATTGCCAAATTCTGCAACAAGACTTCGGTCAAGGAAACGCCTCCCTCCCCCGTAAATTAACTGCCCTCTGGAACTGGGCGGAAGTAGTTGCCAGCAATTTCAAATCCAGTTTTATTTAGGGCAGACCCCCAAACCCTGACTTATATTCAGCAGTTCTTCACACCGCATTTTGTTCTGTCTCTCATTGTTCAGCATCCCTTGGGCTGCTCTTTGAACTGTGAAGATGACAAAACAACAAACAGCTGCCGAAAGAAAACCAAAAAGACAAGGTGTCCCCCACAATGACTTGCGATCAAAGAGGGAAAACCCGAGAAAACGTATCTGCTAACATTAAGGGACAAAATCTCCAGGTATTGCATGGGTAAAATTGTCACACACAAACGGACACATGCACATGCACACACACACACTACATAGATAGTATAATCCTTTGCAAAGTTACTCTAGTGTAAGTTCATAGATGCCATTGGTCTCAGTGGGCTCTGCGTAGGTTTGCTTTCTGAAAAAAAGCTTTGCTTTCTGTGTACCGGTAGGGTAAAAGTCAAGCGATATTCAGTGATACTCATAGATGCAATTATAGATTCACAATACAAGTTCATGGCTCAGTTCAAACAGCTTCTATATCGGCAACTGAATGACTTCTTGCCCTGCCAAACCGGACGCCGGTCTAGGATGCCATTTCGATTAAATCTTTATACACGAAACTTTTGCGTAAGAGCATTCAATCAATAGATGAGAAGTCCAATCATTAAAAGAGGTCGTGTTCTTCTCTGTCCCCAGACTTCACCCCTCTCCATGTGGGCTCCTGGTGGTTCACGTCAATAAACATATCGTAAAAACAGTTGCAATAATAAAACGAACCGTAGGATACAATAAAATATGATTTAAAACCCCACCCCCAACTCCCTACTCCCTTTGTGTCCTCTACCAGCTCCCTTAGATTGGAGATGATATCAAAAGACGGGGAGCCAAAGAGGAGGAGGTGAAGGGAGGCCAATAAGAACTTTGGACTGCCCTGGACTCAACCATAGGCATGGTGAAAGAGTACCATATTGCAGGTCCTGTGGGATTTTGACAGCTCCGTCGGGGTCCAGATCTCAACAGGTATCTCATCCCATCAGGTGGGAGCCAGATCTGGAATGACCCTGGCTCTGGTTGAGGCCAGAGCACGTCCTTTGGGATCAGGCTCACCAACAGATGGGTGTTTGTCCAGCACCATGTCTTCCGGGGGACATTTTGGGAGAGGCGGTCCTTTTGAGCGACGAACCTTGTTCATCTGGCACATTTTTTATGCCCCCGTCTGTTTCTTGAGTACTTAAAGGCATAACTCTGGAATCTTCGGGAAGTCTTTTAAAGAATCCGCTGAAAAAAAGAACGATTTCACGATATTCTCCAGACCCACCGGGAAGCGTCAGAAGTCAGAACAGCCCGGCACTTTCCACAGGCCCGTGTCGGAAACTTCTGCTGCCTCCCTCGCTAAGCTGTTGCTATAGCAACAAGCATGGATTTCTCCCCTTTCCTTCTCCCCTACCAACTTTTTCTCGAGACTTTGGGAGGTGAGGCGGGGGGGGGGGGGGAGGGAGGGGAGAAACATCTTTGTTTCTCCTCTTCTTACGTTCAGAGGACAATGAAGCGAAACTTCAGAGTAAATTGTCACACAAGGAAGCATTCAGCCTTGGCTTTAATCACGTGGGCCTTGGGAATTAGGTACTTCGAACAAGCCTGCGTAGCAACAGAAGCACAGAAGCGCATGAAAATGCATGTGCTGCTGCTAGGCTCCACTGGAGGCAAAAGGGGTTCTTTGCAATGTTTCGGAGTCATGAGAGGATGAAGCCCTTCGGCACCCAAGGACTCTGGCCGGTTCAAACAGCGGCCACTGAGGGTGGGAAGAAGAAGAGTTGCTTTTTATACCCTGCTTTTCCCTGCCTGTAGGAGTCACAAAGGGGCTTGCCATCCCCTTCTCTTCCTCTCCCCACAACAGACACCCTGTGAGGTGAGGCTGAGAGAGCTCTGACGGGTCTGCTCTGCGTGAGAACAGCTCTACCACGACTGTGACTAGCCCAAGGTCGCCCAGCTGGCTGTATGTGGAGGATGACTGGAGAATCAAACCTGGCTTGCTAGATTAGAAGCTGACACTCTTAAACCCTATGCCATGACAACTCTCGGGGAGCTGTCATGCCATGCAATATGTCCTCCAAATGAATGGCCTGAGTCTGTCCTCTACCAAGTAAGAAAACCTGTGGTGACTCTGGGACCATTTCCATGGAGATACCTAGTAGCTGTGCCACCTCCCCATCACTTGACCTTCAAGAAGCCTTCCTCAACTAAATTGCCTTAAGTCCATCCCAAAATGTGCTCTAGAACAGGAGTACTCAACCTGTGGTCCTCCAGATGTCCATGGACGACAATTCCCATGAGCCCCTGCCAGCAAATGCTGGCAGGGGCTCATGGGAATTGTAGTCCATGGACATCTGGAGGACCATAGGTTGACTACCCCAGCTCTAGAAAGTACCTGTTACAACGGCTTTCTCAGCCACGGTTTTGTGAAATCCTGGGGTGTCTTGATGGCCCCGGAAGGGTTTCCCAAGTGGGTGGGAGTTAAATAATTATGAATATACTTTTAAAATGTGTTAAACATTTGATTGATATGACCATATATGGTCCTGTCGACCTGCCTCCCCTCCCTTCCCAAAATGGCCAGTGATGGGCCTGGAGGGAGGGGGAAGGGGACGAGCATGTCCACAGTTATGCTCCCCAGCTGTATTCTGCATGATTCCACCACTTCTGGGGGTTCTCAAAGCCCAAAGGATATTTCAGGGTTTTCTCAGTGGTAAAAAAGCTGAGGAAGGCTGCGCTACGCTGATTTGGCTCCAAGCCTAATAAAGACAGGTGATTGGTAAGCATTCCTCCATGTAAGGCAGGAACTGTTTTCTCAGCGCCTTTCCAGGAAGCCAGGAAGTTTGCTGAATCCCGGCAAGGCAATACGGCTATCTCTGCGACACAGGCAGCTTTCGACAACGGCCTGCCGCGTCAGAAGTTCTCCGGCAATGCGTCGGAACTGGCTTTGGATCAAGGCAGCTTTCACTCAGTGGCCTCCCCTGCAATCCCCTTTGCTGAACTGCACACTCGAAAAGCCTCTGCTCAGACAAGGTACGGAACCGGATGTTCGCTTGCGCCGACACAAAAACAGACCTTGTAAACAGTGCAGAGGGAAAGGGTTAGATTGCCTCAAACGGCCTGAAGCATGGGTGGTGGGTCCTGCCTGGGGCCGCAGGAAGCCACAAACGCTGACTAGAGACCTGGAAGCTTTCCAGTGAGGAATCATTTGAGCTGGAAGAAGAAGGAGCTGGAGGACTAAAGAAGGAGAAGAAGGAGAAGATGAAGGAGAAGGAGGAGGAGGAGGAGGAGGAGGAGGAGGAGGAGGAGGAGGAGGAGGAGGAGGAGGAGGAGAAGGAGAAGGAGAAGGTGAAGGAGAAGGAGAAGGAGAAGGAGAAGGAGAAGGAGGAGGAGGAGGAGGAGGAGAAGGAGAAGGAGGAGAAGAAGGAGAAGGAGAAGGAGAAGGAGAAGTTGGTTCTTACATACCGCTTTTCTCTAACCAAAGGCGTCTCAAAGTGGCTTACATTCGCCTTCCCTTCCTCTCCCCACAACAGACACCCTGTGAGGTGGGTGAGGCTGAGAGAGCCCTGATATCACTGCTTGGTCAGAGCAGCTCTATCAGGGCTGTGGTGAGCCCAAGGTCACCCAGCTGGCTGCGTGTGGGGGAGTGCAGAATCGAACCCAGCATGCCAGATTAGAAGTCCACATTCCTAACCTCTACATCAAACCGGCTCACAGAACTTGGCAGCTCATGGGAATTGTAGTCCATGGACACCTGGAGGGCCCCAGTTTGACTACCTGGCCATATCTTTGGGGCTTGGCTCCCTCCCACTGGATTCATGATTTCTTCAGGCTTCGTGGCTGCTGGCATCTCTCCTCGACTCTCCTCCATTTCCGCAGTATTTGCAGGAGTCCATTTCTCGGTCTCCCCGGCAAAGGCCTTCCCTGGGAAAATGACGCTGACAAGTCCAGCCATTTTAACAACCCGACTCTGAAGTGCTAAAGCCTGTTTAATTAAATTTCCTTTAGAGCCACAATTGGTAGATTTTATGTCAGTCGTTTATCAACAATGGAGCTTATTGGCATAGCTCTTGGCAGCGGTATTGATTATGGAATGATATTAAGGTCTTCAGAGCCGTCATTAGATGCTGCATGAGATGTCCGTACCGCACCGGTCTTCGCGTGGCGTGCCCTTATTTCCCAAATGCTGCTGATTCTGTATTGGACTCCCCACTCGTGCGGGTAACAAGGATTTTTTATGATCGCAATTATTTCAGCTTTTAACGCTGGCTGTATCAGCTGCCCCTTGATTGACTGGGCCTCGTCCAATCACGGAAGGGATGCAGAAGGCGCTTGACTGACCCGGTCATGGGAAGCCATGCTCTGGCACGATTGTATTTGAGTTCCACTGCTTTGAGGAGATGTAGCGATTTGGGGGTTTCGAACACGGTGCGCAAGTAGCAGTTATAACTCTCAGCCTCACCTGCCTCACAGAGTGTCTGTTGTGGGGAGAGGAAAGGGAAGGCGACTGTGAGACACTTTGAGACTCCTTCGGGTAGAGAAAAGCAGCATATTAAGAACCAACTTAATATGTTAAGTTGGAATGTTCAGCCTGGAGAAAAGGAGGTTGAGAGGGGACATGATAGCCCTCTTTAAGTATTTGAAAGGTTGTCACTTGGAGGAGGGCAGGATGCTGTTTCCGTTGGCTGCAGAGGAGAGGACACGCAGTAATGGGTTTAAACTACAAGTACAACGATATAGGCTAGATATCAGGAAAAAAAAATTCACAGTCAGAGTAGTTCAGCAGTGGAATAGGCTGCCTAAGGAGGTGGTGAGCTCCCCCTCACTGGCAGTCTTCAAGCAAAGGTTGGATACACACTTTTCTTGGATGCTTTAGGATGCTTAGGGCTGATCTTGCGTAGAGCGGGGGGTTGGACTAGATGGCCTGTATGGCCCCTTCCAACTCTATGATTCTATGATTCTAACTCTTCTTCATTAATATCAGGGCTCTCTCAGCCTCCCTTCCCTCACAGGGTGTCTGTTGTGGGGAGAGGAAAGGGAAGGCGACTGCAAGCCACTTTGAGACTCCTTCAGGTATAGAAAAGCGGCATATAAGAACCAACTCTTCTTCTTCTTCTTCTTCTGATTAATGTTCATATCCTTTTTGTTCTTCATCAAAAGCTTCCCCCAAACCTGCGGAAAGGATAATTTGTTTTTTCCGGAAATAGGATGGCTATCGGATCTAAACTTTAAAAAACCTATCCCGAGATCTCTTGTTTTGTTGGTCTTAGCATGCTGTTCTTCTCATTGTCGGTCCCAAAAGAGCAAAGGAGGATGTTTTAATGAGATCGGTGTTGGCGTTTTCTCCCTGTATTGGATTGAAATGTTAGATCTCTTCTGTCGTCAGGTTGTCAACCACCTTGCTTGTCCCTGCCTGAAGTCAGGCGTTAGAACAAATGAACATGTCCAATCAATAAGGGCTTGTTTTTTTTGTTTTTTTAAAGGAAAGATTACAGAAAAGTTCGACGAAAACCAATACAATCATGCAAACACGAAATAATGCAAACATGAAAACCACAAAGCGATCGAGAAAGCAGCAGGCAGCTTTGAATTTGTGCCCCAGGGTTGGAGTTCTGCATCAGCCGGTGTTTGGACTGCAATGTAAAAGAGATGCCTTCTGAAGTAATGTAGATTCGGAATCCCCCATTGTTCTACTGTTGTTATTGAGGTGTGTATGAACACATCAGTACATGGAGCTGCTTTCTACTGAATGAGACCCTTGGTGCTTCAAGGTCAGTATCGCCTTTTGAAAAACCCCTGAAACATTCTTCGGCCTTTGAGAAACCCCAGAAGTGGCGTGATCATGCAGAATAGGGATGGGAAGCAGAGCTGTGGACACGCCCACCTGGGGCCCCTCCCCTTCCCACCCCTTCCAGGTCCGCTATTGGCCATTTTGGGAGGTGGGGGGGGGAGAGAGAACAGGTCAGCATGACCATATATAGTCATATCACCCAATAAATGGTTAACCAATTAAAAAATATAATAAAAATTCATTGATTCCCACCTATTTGGGAAACCCTTCCAAGGCCTTCATGAAATCCCAGAGCAAGAGGCTGAAAGAGCTTTCACACGCACAACATGACAAGATTCAATCCACTTTTTATGCACTTTTCAAGTGGATCTTTGCCGTGGATCTTTTCAAGTGGATCTTTTGCCCAGCAAGGTTTCTCATTGTCGTGTTATACAACATCTGCCTAACACATTGAAGTGTTTCTTAGAGTTATGCACAACCTTGATGTTTTGTCATTGGTCCATCCTCTTAGGAAAGACATTCTGCTGATAGCAGCACCCCCCAGGCCTGTGTCCAAATTCCAAAGTTGTCCTCTGGATCAAAAAGGTTAGGAACCCTGATCCATTTGCAAAGAAAATGCTAGCTTTGAGTGAAGTTATCCCAGACTTCAGGATGCTAGTTCAGATTGGCCTAATACTGAAGTGCTACAGGGCAGGTTAGATATTCTCTGGCACTGCTTGCCTGTGTCTTTTGAGGCCAGCCTGGCCTGATATCTTACTGTAGCAAAGCATTCTGGGGGAAACCATGCTTTCTAACCTGGTTCACAACCCCACAGCTTCTCCCGTGCCCCAAAAGCGGACAATGCCTTTCTCTTCACAAATACAACCATGTCAGAATGTGGACCGGAACAGTAAGACATTGTGTTAACATTCCATATTGCTGGAATGACAATTCCTGACTTTCTAAAGTTCTGTGAAGGACAATTTAGGTTGATTTCATGTGTCCCCTCCTCCCCATCTCAGCAGCCTCCAGTCTACATGGAGTGGTTCTCCGCCATATCAGGAAACTCGTAAATGCGGTTTGCTCATTTAAGGGACCCTGCTGAGCATTTTAATCGTTAATTTAAAGCCAATACTTATTTCATTTTAAAGCTTAGCTTAATTCAATCAGGCTCAATTTATGAAATTGGATAAAATGATAGTTTACCTACCCTGGAGAGATTGCTTTCCCTGCTAGGAAACTCTCTCTCTCTCTCTCTCTCTCTCTCTCTCTCTCTCTCCATCTCTCTCTCTCTCTCTCAATCTCTCCTTCTTCCACTCTGCCCTTGTGCTCCATATCTCTGGTCAGTAAGACTTCACAGCCAGATGATTCTTATTATAACCCCTTCTAATGAACACAGGGTACTTTAAAGAAGATACTTTAAAGAGATACCATAGATATTCTTTTAAAGTCCCTTATGAGAAGGGCCAAACCACCTGAGATATTTGAAGGACTGTGACCGACTTTTGTGATGAGGATTGCCTGTTCCCTCCTGGCAACATATACACCTTCATGTACTTACCGCAAGTATATACAGGAAGTGACAAAGGGGAGCTCTAGGAATCACCATAAACTCTATGGTAAAATGTTGCTTTCCCCATTAATTTGTCTCAGATTGCCTCCTAGAATGAGGCAACTAGCAGGGGATGGAGGGACTTACCAGGAGAAAGAAGAAGGCCCAGGGCAGGCATTGCACAGGAAATGACATCATCATGCCAGCACCGTCTTTGCAACTCTCTAGTGTTAGGGCAAAAATGGTATGGTAGAAGCATACCATAGAGTTCTTAACCGGATACCAGAGAATCACCCCAATGTTGCTGACGTGATGATGTCATTTCCTCTGTGACACCAGCAGGATAGTCTGGGCCTTCCTGTTTCTCCCACTTATTCCCCCCATTGGCCAGCTGTTCAGTGACTAAGGGGCAGAACCTGGTGATAGATGAATCCTGCCTCCGCTGGGAGGTCATAGCTGTATCCTTGCAGTGTTTTAAAATGTTAGCCAGGAGGTCTTCCTCTTCACATGGAAGCCTTCTGTCTAGCAGTGCTGTCTCTCTGGAACACTCTTCCCTGTTGCACTGTTGTGCAACACTTTTGGGGATTGCTCGAGATGGCCCCTTTCCGGGGGTCTTCCAGTGAGGTGTTTTTACGATCATTTTTTTTGCCAAATTGGGGAATTGCCGATCTCGGTTAACACGTGGACGTCAGCGAAGCTTTCTTGACGTGTTCGATTGCGTTTTAATAGACTGGGCTTGGATGGCTATTAACATTTTTAAAGTGTTTACACACTGAACGTTTTAAAAGGCTGAGATGGTTTTCAAGTTTCTCTTGCGGATTTTATTGTTTTTTAATCCCTTGTGACCCCCGCCCCCCTTTCCCGGGAGTGGAAAGAATGAAAAGATCCTAAGAGACTCTACTTAATAAAAAATAATACAGCATACAGAACAAACATTCTCCCTCTGTTATTTATAAGCACGCAACATTGACAGAATAAAAAAATCTCTGCGGGGTGTTAAAAGGGCCTTGGTAGGCAAAGCTCTCCATTAGGGAATTTCACCGCTCTGACTCATCCCTATAAAGGCAAGCTTTTTGAATCAGTGAAAGGGAAAAGACCTCATCTCCTTTTACCAGGCCCTCAGTGCCTTGATAGTCACATGCGGAAATGTCCATTGGGGTTGGTTTTCCCAGGAGTCTTCTGCCCCTTTGTTGCCAAGATCTGTACAGTGGCTCTGACTCAGTGGCTGTAGCTCAGTGGCAGAACATCTGCTTGTCATGAAGAAAGTCCCTGGTTCAATCCCTGGCATCTCCAGCCAAATGGGGCAGGTGATAGGAGATGTGACAGACCCTGAGGAGCTGCTGAAGAGCAGTCAACCTGCCTAACCATGCACTCTGCTAATTTTCTGGATAATAAGAATTTATCACAAGTCCATCATTCAATATCCTTCAATATGGGCATGACAGGTGGGTCCCAGGACATCAGGACTTGCACAGACATGCGGGGAAGGTGACACAGTGGTGCCCATCTGTGCATTTCTTGAAGCCCACTTGCTTCTTTTCACAGGATCTCTTCCTCAAGGCTTGCCTTGGATTTCCTCCACTACTTTGCCGTAGGAAGAGCTTTGGATGGGCCTGGAAGGCCTCACCTTATGATCTTTAGAGAGCACCATTTGGAAACAGTTGCCTTTCTCATAGGAGGGTGCTTAGCTTGGCACCTCCTAACATGTTGGGAACCTTCTGATGCTCTAAGATTGGCACCGCCCAACTGGCGGCAGCCATTTTGTTGTGTCACCTACATCCTGGTCTCAACACTATAAAGTAACCAGTGATGTTGCCTTAAGATGGGGGTTGAGAGTTTCTCACCCCTGGCTTGTGTGGTTTGTATCAAATGAAGCTTCCAGATTGCCACGTATGTAACAGGACCCCAGGTTACATTTTTGAATGTGAGAACGCTTTAGCACATTTCATTTATACTACAGGCAATTGACATCTTCTTTCCTTCCTTTCTGAAATCACAGTCTCTGAAGCTTGATCTCCACAATTCTGGTAAAGCTACCAAAGCGGGACCTCAACTAGACATTGCAAATGATTTTATTTTTATATATGTCACATTAACAGCATTTTCTTCTAACATTTTAGTTCTGCCTTTAACATCTCTCTCCTCCCCCCCCCCCCATTTTTCAAGCCCTCTGTTTGATCAGAACATAAATTCATAATCTCAACGGCAGGACATTTATTTAAAAGTTCTATGCGGCATCGTTTTCGACCATAAATACCGCAGGCTCTTTGGAATTAATTTTCAAAAATAATGGCTGTAAACTCTTTGAGAACCTCCCGTGAATATCTGAAGACAGTTCTATGGCTCCCTTTCCCCCTTGCTGAGTTTAAAATTCCGTTTGGCTCTGATTTTTTATTAGGGTCAAAATATATTAAAAAAGAGATTTTTTTCTTTTTCCACATACATTGTTCTTCTTCTTGTGTTTGTTATCCTTTGATTCAGGGACGAAAATTGGATGGGTGGATTGTGGACACCTTCTGACTTAGCAGTCAACACATTAACTGAAGCAGCTATTAGGGTTTTGAAGTAGTTTCCTTTCCTCTAAGGAAAATCCAGGTGTGTTCTGGAAGAAGCCCCCTACAGAGGAATTCTAATTGTCCCGGGAGCTGAGTACTAAAAAGAGAAACCAGTCCTTCCCCACAGAGAAAGCAATGGCTCATGTATAAGCAAAGCAATGAAAACAAATGCAACTTTCCCATTTGAAAATTAAGCACTGTACTTCTGCAGTGACCCTAATCAAGTGTTGACTGGGAAGAGAAGGTCGATCCATTCCTAGCCTTGGGTGAGAGCCTGACCTGGAGGAAATGGGGACAGTGAACGCCTTGTGCCTCAAGAAAACTAGACATGGATCTGGGCAGGCCCATGAAGAATGAGCCCTCCCTGCATCCAATGGGGCTATGGGCTGTCCAGACTGCCCCTCTGGTCACCTGTCAAAGAGCTAATTTGTCTATTTCTCATATTCTCCTGCTCTCTGTTGTCCAAGATGCAAGTAGGCCTACCTGGAGAATCTAGAATATTAAAGTAGTACTAGACTAAAATCAAGGTGTGGTCTCTGTAAAAGGTGTGGCAGCACTTGAAATAATCTTTGTGGTTTCCGTTTTTTGCCCACTTTTTCTCCAGAGGTAATTTGCAGGGCTGACTGGGAGCTGCTCATGGTTCTGTAGACCATAGTTTTATTTAGCTTCCGGTTGAGCTTTCCAGACTAATATCTTAAACCTCCATTGGACCTCATGGCTTATTGTTCACTGCTTCCTGTTTGCCTCTTTGTGGCTACCCCCCGCCCCCAACACATTTAATAATTAGCTTTAACGTTTGGATCTTTCTGAGATCTGAAAGGGAGACAGGGTTCAGCACGACAGCATCTACCTTGCAGGGAGAAGGTCCCAAGTTCAGTCCCTGGCACCTCCAGCTAAAGGTATCAGGCAGTAGGTGACCTGAAAGAACTCTGGCTGCAACCCCAGAATTCTGCTGCCAGGAGTATTAGGGAAGTTAATGGCTTCTTAATGGTCTGGTTCCATTTTTATGGCTATTTTTATGCTATTGATTTCCAATGGCTTGCTTTTTAATGATGTGTTTTTAAGCGTAAGCCACCAAGTGAAGAGGTGGCATAGATATATTCTAAACAAACAAATAGACAAACCTGACTTTGATAGATCAATAGTCTAGGGCTCCTTCAGGTGTGTTTACTCAGAAATCAACCTGCGCTTTCCTAAGAATTCTCTGAGAAAGTTCACAAAAACTACTCCTGGAAGAGCTTCCTCCAGGTCTTTTGGTCGGCTGTCTTCACAGTCCTCCTTTGGCCAGTGTCACAGCTGACATATGGTGACCCCTCATGGGGTTTCCAAGGCAAGGGACGGTTAGAGGACATCCTTGAGAGTCTCCCATCCAGGGAGGATGGGATCAACCCTGTTTATCTTCTGATAAGCAGGATCAACCCTGTTTATCTTCTCATAAGATTGGGCTAGTCTGGCCTATTCTGGGTGATACTTTCCTCAACAGAGGTGGATCTGGTTGAGCACGGAAGGGGCCTCCAGGGCCATCTAGTCCAACCCCCTGCAGAATGCAGGAAACTCACAACTATCTGCCCATTCATAGCTATCTGCCCAATTCCATGCCCAGGTTATTCTCCCTCCACCAACCAGAATCCATGCCAACGTGATAATCGGCGTTTTCTTGAATATGCAAGAAAGGGCCACAGGAGCCGAGCACTGATACAATCCCTTCTGCCCATCCACTTATCATCTGCCTAAGCTCACAGGATCAGTCTTTTAAGCACTTTAATTCAAGCAAAGGTATCCTAAGGGACAGAGACAACTGATGGCAGCCAGGATTTATATCATTGGGTTCAGACTGGCGTAATTCTGCATAGGACAGCATGGTTAGCGTCTCAAATAAACCTCTTCCTGCTTATACAACAGGAATACCCTACTTTCCGTCCGTCAACAGGACCAGCTATCAGTTCATTGCTTTAGCCCCCGAGGGTGGCGTGGGGAGGGGACATTTGGGCCGTGTTGACTACACAGGGCCAAAAAATAATGAAGCAATATCAAAAGCAGCCAAGTACATTTGCTGTCAAGCCAACTCCAACGGAAGTGAAATCAGCTCAGACAATACATTTTGGGGATTTGAAATAGTTTTGGAACTGTAATTGCTTCAGCTGAGCCCAAGCTTGGCAGACAAGCTGGTGTCGTGCATAACTATGAGACTTCACAAGTGCTGTCAGTTGAATGTTAACATGTCAGGCTTTAGCTCATCTTCCGTGGACTGTGCGGCGTCGCCGGTCTGCAGAGGCCATTTCTCCCAAAATGTGAAACTGCTGCTCATGTCAAAATCTGAGTTTCGAGAATGGGCGCCACACGGTAGACCTGAACTGGTTTCGTGATGATGCCATGTAGGCCTGATTAAATTCCATCTGAGGGTTTTTATTTATATACTGGTCTCCCGTTTCCCCGCCACCCCTCTGTTCTTGATAAAGATGCAGCTCTGGGCCAATTAGTTTCTGAGTTGCTCAACATTTTTTTTTTTAATTTTAACCTCTAATTTTGTAAAATTAAATTGTAAATGTGGAATGATGTAATCTACCCTGAGCCTCCACAAAAGGGCAGATTATCAGTCAGTCAATCAATCAATCAATCAATCAATCAATCAATCAATTGGCTTGAGCCTATTCTGCACACATTGGGTTTAGGAATTTCCCATGGGCCTTCTCCCTCTTACGTGCATTGAATGTGCATTATTCAATGTGCATAGAATGGGCTCAGGGGTTCCAAAAGCTGTTTGGGCCTTTATGGAATTTTCAGGAAGGGGAATGAGAACCACCACAAAATGGCCGCCACTGGGGGAGTCACAAAATGGTTGCCACAGGATGCGGTAGTGACCAATCACAGAATGGTGGGAGGTTTGATGGAGACACATGCATCTGAATGGCTACTTCCTGCAGAGACAAAGGTGGTTTTTCCTAAAGTATTTCCCATTCCAGTATGGTGGTCAGAGGACCATGTTGAAGAGAGCCTGTTAAATTCTCCATCCCAAGACATGTTGGACAATCTAGCATAATCTCGGGGAAACATGAGCAGAGAAACCCTGCAAGCCTGTCTCCCTGCCATCTCCTCTCGGGTGGCAAGAAAAGATTTGTCTTCGGTCTCCCCTGCCTGTCTGTGTTGAACATAAATCTCACCCAAGCACCATCCAAAATGGAGCATTTTTGAGCATCCCGGGGACTAATCTCTCTTTATGAAACACATGTCCAATTGCCACCGAGCCAAGAATTAAAGAGAAAAACGGGGAAAGAAGGAAACGTTTTGTTGGGCATGTCGTCTAGGAGCACTTGACATATCCTGGCCGTTCTTTTGCAGGAAATGCCTGTTGGTTTTGCTTCAAAGGGGTTTTCGTCGTGGAGCATCCCCCCCCCCCAGCAGCATGGTCCAAAGCAACATGCCTTGGTCAAGATGGACATTTGCCAGGAAGCTGTGAGATGAATTGCTTTGATTCTTTCTCCCTTGACCACCAACGCAGGGTTTTGTGTGTGTATGTTTGTATGAGAGACAACTCATCACATGAATACATAAAGCTGCGTTTTGCTGAGTCAGACCACCGCTCTATCAAGACAGGCCATGAACCGGCAATGGACACACATGGACACATGAAGCAGCCTAATCCTTGGTCCATCACAGAAATGTCTGCTCAGACTGGCAACGGCTGTCTAGATTCTCATACAGAGCCCCTTTCAACCACCTACAGCCAGATCTTTTAACTGGAGACGATGGGGATTAAACCTGTGACCTTCTGCATGCCAAGCAGATGTTGTACCCTTGAGCCATGGTCACTCCCAGGTTGGATCCCAGGTATAACTGTTTCACAACACTATGTATTTGTGCCATCAAGTTGCAGTTGGTTTATGATGACCCCACCAAGGGGCTTTCAAGGCAAATGAGACACAGTGGTGGTTTGCTATTGCCTCCAGAGTCTTCCTTGGGGGGTCTTCCTTTCAAGTACCAGCCTTCTTTAACTTCCAAGATATGATGGGGTTGGGCTATACCAGGGATGATCAAACTGTGGCTCTCCAGATGTCCACGGACTACAATTCCCATGAGCCCCCATCAGCATGAGGGGCTCATGGGAATTGTAGTTCATGCACATCTGGAGAGCCACAGTTTGGCCACCCCTGGTGTATGCTATACACTTCAACACCCCTGCATCACCGATCACCTGATCCTTTAAACGGGAGATGCCAGGGATTGAACCAGGGACTTCCTTCATATAAAACAGATTCATCCATCCCCTCGCCTCATCACAATTCCTTATGCCGCAGCCTGTCTCCTTTTAATTTATGAACCAGCCTCCTGACTAATTGCACTAATCATTGGCTTGTCACATGGTATCTCCCAAATTTGTCTCCCCCCATTGATATCGTATCGGGACGCAGATGGTGGATGGATCTCTTTTCTTCCTTGTTCTTCTCACAAACTAATCATTATGAAAAATAAGTCATGGCACCTAAGCCACAGTTAAGAAACGAACGGATCGTGGGCCACGAAATGTCATATGAGAAGCAAATCTCCAGAAAGCATGCCTCGCCACATGTGCATTCTAATGAAATTTCAAAGAAGGTCGGAAGGGATTCGCGGACGAACAAAATGCTTGGCACTTTAGATTTGCGGAAGACTTAAGAAAGGGAGAAAGGGAAATTTGTCGAACGCTAGTTAGAGGGGCAGAATGTTGTAGAGCATGCTCCTTCCTCTGAGAGCCTCCTCTGATGAGGACCGAACATTCCCAAGCCCCTCAGCCTTGTAGGGCTGGGTCTCCTGCTGCCATGTAGAAATGCATCAAGATAGATTCAGGTGGGCAGCCATGTTGGCCTGAAGTAGCAGAACGAAATTTGAGTCCAATAGCACCTTTAAGACCAACAAAGTTTTATTCTAGGTGTGAGCTTTCGTGTGCATGCCCTCTTCCTCATCCAGTCTTGCTACCCTTCTACCCAACTGCTGCCTCTGTAACAGAAGCTAGACCATGAAACACCTCAATACCAATATCAGAATTAAGTCTGTTCAGATTAAAGAATGGGCATGGTTAGGAGGGCACAGTCTGTAGAGCCACTTGGCTGACATTGCTTCCCCCATGTCTCTGCACAAACCCTCCTGCTGCACGAGGTCCTCCCGAATCTCTGCACTGAATCCTCCCACGGAATCTCTACCCCGAAACTTCCCACTGCACCGAATCTTCTGCACTGAATCTTCCCATTGAATCTCTGCACCGAATCTTCCCACTGCACCGAAACTTCTGCTCTGATTCCTCCCACTCCATAGCTGATTCTGCACTGAATCCTCCCACTCCATAGGCTTCACCTCTGATGAAGCCACTGCAGCAGGCTCTGCCATTGCAGGCTCCACTGCCGGCAGAGCCAGCTAGAAGAGGAAAATCTCTCCTCCATAACGTGTCAGTGAGGGTGAGCATGCTGCATCTGGCAGGGACACACCCTGGTCCTGGAACACAACAAGGCTCGAAAAGAGAGGTTTGGGGACAATGTGTCTGCAAGAGAGAGATGGGAGAGGGCTACAACCAACCAGAGGGAAGCAAGCTAGTAGAGGTTTCCCCAACACCCTCTGACTTTCCTAAGAGTGGCCCAATGCCCAGAGGAAGACAAGGATGGGTTCTCCTGAAGGGTGTGGCTTTCCCTAAGGGTCTTGAAGCAGATTAGGCCTGGTTTAGGTAATACCTGGAGATTTTGGGGGAGGAGTCTGAGGAGATTGGGGTTGGTGGAGGGGCAAGATTTCAGTGGAATTGAATGCCATGGAGGCCACCTTCCAAAGTAGCCATTTTCTCCAGGTGAGCTGACCTCTGTTTTCTGAAGAGGAGATTGCGAATGTCTTACATTCCGTAGGGGGTTGGATTAGATGACCCCGGAGGTCCCTTCCAACTCCATGATCCCATCATTCTATGAGATCTCTAGCCACTACCTGGAGGTTAGCCTCCCTACCTGGAGTTTAGCATGCTTTTGCTCCAGCTACTTCTGCCCTGGGATCCCTTTCCTCCACTTCCAATAGTGATGTAGGACTCACAATGGAGGCCTGACCTATAAAGGTCCTGGCATATGTTGGAGCACTTTCCTCCTTCCCTAGAAGTGTCTGGTGGTGGGGAACCAGAGGAAAGGCGGGAAGTCCTCATCCGTCAGTCCCAGGCATTCAGACTTGACAGCTCCATGCTGGTGGCTGTCTGAGGCTTTGAAGAGTCATCTTATACATTAGATATGAGAAGGCACATCTGTCTCTCTCCATTATGCATGAGCCCCATTTCCATTCCGGAAGGCGCTGAGCATTTAAGCGCTCGTGTCAGTGGTGCAAAAAACGGTGGTCCCAACAGCTTGTGTCTTCTTGGCTTAGCTCCTGGGGTGGTGAGGGGGAGGGAACGGAACAGAGGGAGGTGGCCCAGACTGTGGTGCAAGCAGATGAGCTGCGCCTTCCGCCACAGATTGTCACAGCTTTGCATCAGGATGTTGCCTGCAGTCATGGATTTGAGCGATGTTTGTAAGTAATCACCATTGTCGGCGAGCAGGCAGGGGGCTGGCAGGGAGTCTGGTCTCAGATGGTGTTTGCGAGAGTGCGTGAAACCAAAGCCTAGAGTTACTTTTTGGGGAAACGGTACACGTGAAACTGGAGAAGAGGCTCTAGTTCCATAAAACTCTGAGCTAGAACTCAGTCCAGCTCTTGTTCTGCCCCTTGGGTAGGTTGGAGCAGAGGGACAGCACAGAAATGGAGAGCGTGGCTGGGTTGCTTCCTTAGTTGTCTGCCATGGGTGCTGCATTGTTTTTATTGATTGATTTTAATTTATAGGCCTCCCCTCTTTGGCATTGAACTGCCAGGCAAGGTCAGGGTGCCGAACCACCCCACAAACAGAAACAATATCTTTTTTGAGGGAAACAGAAACGATATCTTTCTTAGGGACTAGCATTCCACCTCCGTCCACTTAAGAATGCAAAATGGCAAGCGGACCATTAAAATTCCATGCCTGGATCTTTTCCCCAGAGTGGAAACCATTTCGCTCCGCTCCAGAAAGGACCCCCCACCTCCATCCCAGACCTTGTTTTCTATTTTCCCCTCTCAAAAGTGCTGGTGAAAAGGAACCTTGAAGTGGCTATGGATTTCTCCCAAGACAGAGGCTCAAAAGCACCAGTCGCTTTGAAGCATGCTCCGAGGAGTTGGGGGTGGGTGGGAGAAAGATGTATGCCTTTGCCTACCTTAACAGCAAGACGGGAACAAAGCACAACGCTCGGCGATTGATTACTATTCTTCACACCTCCTCCTTTCGATGGATGGCCTCTTCCCCTTTCAAACCAGCGGGACGGACAACAGTCGATTAAAACAAATACCGATCCACTTAAGTGGCAATTATAGCCACTCAAAGCAGAGCTGGTGACAGCCCTGCCACGGCTAAGCGCCACCTTCTGCTCCACGCCAGCTCCTGCCTTTCGGTTTATTTCTTTATTTCTTTAGAATATTCTTTAGAATATTCCTGTCCGAACTTTCTCCTGGGCAGCTCATTCACAATATTGTAAAAAAAAAAAAAAAAGCAGCTAACAGAACTCCTCTGCTATCGTTCAAAGGCAGACGATGCAAAAGCTCTTCTCTGGTTCCATCTCACAATCCCTCCCCGCTCCAGTGAAATTTCTCCCCAACTTCCTTCCCAGCTATGATCCCTTTTTATTTGTTTGGACCAAATGGGAATAGGAAGGATCGCTTTCTTTCAGGCCCAACATAGCTTTATTTCCTGCGCAGAATTGTGCCGAGAAACTCTGAGCGTCACCAGCTCTCACCCCGTTTACCCCCCGGCAAGCAAGCTGGGTACTCATTTTACCGACCTCGGAAGGATGGAAGGCTGAGTCAACTTTGAGCCAGCTGCTGGGATCGAACTCCCAGCCTCATGGGCAAAGCTTTCAGGCAGCTGCCTTACCACTCTGCGCCACAAGAGGCTCAATGACTGTAATGACTGGGGTAATGACTGGGGAAGGCACTGGCAAACCACCCCGTATTGAGTCTGCCATGAAAACGCTGGAGGGCGTCACCCCAAGGGTCAGACATGCCTCGGTGCTTGCACAGGGGATACCTTTACCTTTACCTTTACCTTTTTTAGCTCTCACCCCTTCATGCCAAGCAGGATCTACGGTTAACATAAGGACATCAGAAGAGCTCTGCTGTATCAGCCCAGTGGTCCATCTAGCCCAGCATTCTGTCTCACGCAGTGGCCAACCAGTTCCTCTGGAGAACTCACAAATGCAGTCTTGTGTTGTACCAACAGAGGCATCACAGCAAAATCACAAGGTGTCACATTCCCTCTGTGTACCGCATTGGTCAGACCCACCTGGAGTACTATGTGGAGTAGTTCAGCAGTGAGATGCATGCATGACCAGTTGTCAATTTTGTGCATTTGCAGACTGGCACCTCTGGAAGCCCTTAGGCCAGAGAAACCTCCACACCCCGTCAGTTTTCCTTCTCATCATCCCTCCCCCCGAGGGCAAACTTTTAGAGGCCGGCTTGTGTTTGCATCGCAGGAGCTGGGGAACGTGACCCCGGGCCGCCCAGGGGCCCGTTGAGAAGTCGCCGTGTCTCGAGCCGAGAGTTTATTATATAGAAATAACGCAAATGTTATCTTGTCTGGGACAGTGTTCATCTCTCTCTGTTCGGCGTAGTCCATCACTGCTAATTACCATCATAACAATCATGAAAGGCTCGTTTAGCTTTAATGTAGACATGGAAGCCAGCTTGGAACGAGTCATAATTAATCCAAGCCAACAGCCCCTTCTCTTCCGGTGCAATCCTACACAGAGATACACCCTTCTACGACCATTTAGCATCAGAGCACCGTGGAGGGCGCAACTCACACTGCCAGCACATTTGCTAAAGGAGCGTATTGGACCAAATGATGTGCAGAGGGAGGATGACCGCTGCATCTCTGAATGATTCTCTGCTCTGGCTTTGCCTCTTTGTCTCCTCTGGGACAGGCTATTCTCCTACATATCTGCAAGATCTCCTTCTTCTCAAGTCCCATGTTATTCCATGAGATTCACTCCTAGTAAATCTATCAAAGAGCCCCTTTACCTTTGAGTTATGTCTATTTTTTCCCCCTTTTTTTGGAGGAAAAAAGGGAAAGAAAAAAACAGACCAAAATTGTCATTGGGGAAATATCAGCTCTAAATGACAGCTTCCCTTTCAGGTTGATTGAGGTTGTTGACATTTCCTCTGCTGACACGGCTTCGGCTGACGTTTCTGTCGAGCTCTTTGGCTGTGTTTCATTTTCCGTCCTTCTGTGTTGTGTTGGACAGCCTGGCAAAAGGAGCTTTCTTTCTGGGAAGCCGTAATTAATGATCCACAGCTCAGATTTTCACAAAGGCAGCAAGCTAATGGGAAAGTAGTTGTAGAGGTACACAAAGGGAACACAAAAAAAACCAACAGCTTTGGAGCTGATTCTTCTGTCCTTTAAAAAAACCTGCACAGGTTCTTTAATAGAACAGCTCTCTCTAATCATAGCAGGAAATAAATTTGGTGACCAGATAATCAGATCTTGGAAGCTGAGCAGAGTTGGCCCCGGTTGGTACTCTATGGATTTGAATTTGGGAAATACGAGTAAAGTTCTATTTGTTTTAACATGTATGTTTTATGTTATGGGTTTTCTTCATGGTTGTTCATGTATTGTGTGAGCCTTTGGTCAATAACAATTTATTTTACTACTACTACTACTACTACTACTACTACTACTACTACTACTACTACTACTACTACTACTACTACTACTACTACTACTACTACTTGTATGGGAGACTACCAAGGGAGTCCAGGGTTACTACACAGCGGCAGGCAATGTTAAACCGGCTCTGCTGATCTTTTGCCTTGAAAACCCTATGTGAAGATGAACATGCATGATGCTGTCTTATCCTGAATCTGACCCTCGGTCCATCGGTGTAAATTTTTGTCTACTCAGAATGGCGATGGCTCTTCAGGGTTTCAGGTAGAGGTCTTTCCTATCACCTGCTGTTGGGTCATTTTTAATGGGAGATGGTGATGATTGAACTTGGGACCTTCTGCATGCAAAGCAGATGTTCTTCCACTGAGCCACAGCCCTCCTTAGGACCCTCTCTCTATCATCTCTCTTAGCCTGCCTGCCTATCTACTTGCCTGTCCTCCCTCCCTACCTTCCTAGCAGTCTTGCCCCAAATAATACAATCGCTGTTATCACACAGCTTTAGGAAAGGTCTGGTAATGACTGATTCTAAGGCAGTTTGGAGGTAAACAGGACAGGCTGTGAACAGCCATGGCAGAATTTGGGTGGTGTGTTGACCTCAGTTCATAATGACCGTGGAGGAGAAGTCTTGGCCAGCCCACTTAGAAGACAATCACCAAATAATATTGGATCAGATTTGTAAATATTCATGGCTTGGCTTTGTTGTTGCCATCTCTCTCTCTCTCTCTCTCTGTTGTCATGTAGATTAGGGCTAGTCAACCTGTGGTCCTCCAGATGTCCATGGACTACAATTCCCATGAGCCTCTGGCAGGGGCTTGTAGGAATTGTAGTCCATGGACATCTGGAGGACCACAGGTTGACTACCCCTGATGTAGACTGTAAACTCCTGAGGGGCCGGATCCTGCCTTTTGCGCTTAGGTGATTGTGCGTTGATGGTGGCCACCTCTTTGAGAAACAAAGGCTGTCTCCCCTCCCCTCCCCTCCCTCGGTCACAGGAGGAGACCGAAATGATGGAAGGAAAACCATTTAAACTGATGACTTGTTTCATGCGCTCTGGTCTGAAACGCCAGTGTTCTGTTCTCATTTTCATTCACGCATTCACTTTTCATTACCTTCCTCTTTTACCGGCAGGCCTGATTTAAAACACGCTGTGACGCCAACAGAGGCTCACAAAAGGACACCGAAGTAATTGGAAACTTGTCCCTGGCTTTCCCTTCCCTCTTTCTGCAAGCCGCCCAGGAAGGGGAAAAGTCAGTCTCCGAGTCCTGGGGGCACCGGAGTCGGTTGCATTGTTCTGACTTAAGTCAGGCGGAAGTCAGCGTGGGAGAGACTGCAGGCATGCAAAAATGGCACTGCGTGATGTCCCATGTCCTAGCGAAGTCCCCGTATGAACAAGGCCCACAGCTCAGAGGCAGAATAATGCCCCAGCCTAGCAAAATCCGTATCCAGTACAATATTTATACAATACACATCAATAAGATATTGAATCAAACATCAAAGTGTGCCTTATCTCTCTTTTAAAAATGAATGGAGTGACCAAAAACAGACTCTAGATTTCAATGCTGAATTTTCGCCGGGGTTGTTTCCTCCTGTGTTTGTCAAAATTATCCTTGTGAGTTTCCAGTGCTCCAATATTTTTCCTATTCTGTATTGTTGACAATCATGTCTTTTTACTATATATCCGATTCAAAGCTTAGCATAAATTCTACTCATGTAACGCCGACCTTCAGCTTGCAGGTATGGGAGATCTTTGTCAAGAGATCGCTCCCCAGGAGAGATCAGGTCCCTGTCGGATCTCTCTGAGTTCTTCAGGGCCTGCAAGATGGAGTTCTTCTGTCAGGCCTGTGGTTGAGGCCAGCCAGTTAAGGAAAACTATTACATGAAAATTTGGGCCTTCCTCCTGCACCCCCACTGTCCTTCTGTTCCTCCACTGATTCCAACATCTGGTAGGCCAGCATGGTTATAAACCACTATTAGTAATGGCCAGAGCCATTGCAATTAATTGCAGTTTTGCCATTTTTACAATTTTAACTTGTTTTGTCTAGCTGTTCCTTCTGTTGGTTTATTGCGTTTTTAGAGAGCCAGCTTGGTGTAGTGGTTAGGAGTGCGGACTTCTAATCTGGCGAGCCAGGTTCGATTCTGCACTCCTCCACATGCAGCCAACTGGGTGACCTTGGTCTCGCCATGGCACTGATAAAACTGTTCTGACCGGGCAGTGATATCAGGGCTCTCTCAGCCTCACCCACTCCACAGGGTGTCTGTTGTGGGGAGAGGAAAGGGAAGGCGATTGTAAGCCACTTTGTGCCTCCTTCGGGTAGAGAAAAGCGGTATATTTATTTATCATATCATACTTATATCATATAAGAACCAACTCTTCTTCTTCTTCTAGATGGCGCAAACTGCCCCTAGATGGTATCCCAAGAGGGACGGTATATCAACCCCTAAATAAATAAATAATATCATGATGGGCACATCCGCTATGACAAACAACCGAATGTCAGAAGCCACCGGACTCCCAGCCTCCACCGCACATGCTCACCAGCGTTCAAGTTTTAATTCTGAGCAGCCGTCTACGAAGGATTTAATTGCCGATCCTGGCCTTTTTGATTCAAGATATTTAAATCAGGTGGAGAAATGCAATTCCATATTGGGTGCTTCTGAGCGCTGTGCTTCATTAACCTTCTTACCGGCGCTGAAGCAGAAAACCAGAAATTGGAAGGCAAACGTGCCTTTCTTTCTTTCCCGAGGCCTGATTTGGAGGCCCTGGGGGTGGCGTTACCACCCCCAGAAGCCTCTCTCCCTCCATGTGGAGAAGTCCAAATTGGCAACCCCTACAAGCGGCGATGGCAAACAGGGTGTGAGACTACAAACTCTGTCAGCACGAGGGAAATTCCAGGAGATTTGAGGGCTGCGGTTAGGGAGGGCCAGGGGCTCGAACTTCCAGAGTGGCCATTTTCTCCAGTGGAACTCATCTCTGCAGTCTGGAGATGAGCTGCAATTACAGTGGGTCTCCACACTACCTGAAGGTTAGAGAAGAACCGACAACGGCTGTTCAATAAAAGCAGATGATTATAGTTCAGGACCTATTCTGCACACAATAGATAATGCACTTTCAATGCACTTTAGAGGTAGATGTTCCTGTTCCACACAGGAAAATCCAGCTGCCAAAGCACATTGAAAGTGCATTATCCTAAGTGTGCAGAATGTCTTCAAATCAGTGTTTTAAAGTTGGTAGGCAAAATGGGTACCTAGGTTCAAGGCAAGTTTTCGGAGAACCTCCTTTTTCAATGGTTATCCTTCTACTATTTCTCACTACATCCAATTTTTAGAATGGGCGAAACAAAGAATTTTCAGTTCTCATGGTGTCACATAGGCAACACGCTCATGTAGTGTTGGGAGAGTCCCACACGTATCCCTGGGACTCTCCAACACTGCATGGTTTGGGATGCCAACTTTAAAACACTGGTTTGAAGACACTTAGAGTATAATAAACTGCTTTTATTGAACAGCCGTTGCTGGTTCTTCCCTCAGCTTGCATCTTTGTTGGACCGATGGCCCCTCTCCAGCCCCACCTAAGGGCTGGCCACCTTAGTTAGCACCATTTCTGCCACCCCCCAGCCCCTTGAGACATGACTGTTGCTGTGGGCATAACAAGACAGGATCATGCTGAATTGTGCGGATGTGGCTTTATGTGCAGGACCCCAAAAGGGACAGCTGTGCTTGTGCGGGTCTAGAGATGACAAGATGGGATTCGGACCTTTGACCAAGGCACCTTGCACTGATCCCGAGAGCCCGTCTGCACCCTCCCGCACTGGAGCTCATCCCTGTCCTTTTGTCTTCATGCCTTTCAGACGCCTATCTGGGTTTTTTCGGGGACTTTTTATAGCCCACAATCTCATTTCAGACACCTGTAAAAAGGTACGCCTGCTGTCCCTCTAATTGCTCACATTTCTGTACAACGGCCTTGCTTTTTAATGTTAATGGCTGCTTCATAGCACGACTGAGTGGCTTTCAGACAGAGCTGGAGTAATTTAAGGCCCAGAATGCCATCGGCTTTGGCTGACCTTGAGGTCTTTTCTGGGAACGGACGTTGGGAGGCAAGCAAATGGCTGAAGCCGAGGGAGAAGCAGCCTAGGAGCGGCTCAGAGAGAGGAGACGGCTTAAGTCCAGCAGGTTTCTTGGGTCTGGATGGGGTCGATTGGCTTGTTGTGTCACCTGATCCCAGCTAGACTCAGAGTTGCAGTACTACTGTTCAGCCACCATCAGTGGTGGGGCTGCTGAGCAGCTGAGATCAGGCCAGCAGTGCCTTCTGCATGTGAGTCAGAGTTGCTATCTCACTACTGTTCACTACCCTCCTCCAGGTGACAACCTTGCAAATCCTTCAAGAAAGCCATCCTGTCCCCTCTCATCCTCCTCTTCTCCAGGCTGAGAAGAGTCCCATGGCCTTTCCTCATAGGGCTTGGTCCCCAGGTCACTGAATCCTCCTCCTCACTCTTCTCTGCACCCTCTCAATTTTGTTCACATTCTTCTTAGAATCATAGAGTTTGAAGGAACCTCCAGGGACATCTAGTCCAACACCCTGCAGAATGCAGGAAACTCACAACTACCCAATCACTCAATTCCATGGCCCCCCCTCCAAAAAAAGCACAATCTCTGGCCAGTCTGGCCTGGAGGAAATTCACCTCCCACCCCCAAAGTGGTGATTGGTATTTCCCTGAGCATGCAAGAGAGGCCCACAAGAGCCAAGCGCCAACACAAACCCCTCTGACCACTCACAATCTGGCTTTACCAACTGGGGATTGAACCAGGGACCTTCTGCGTGCAAAGTGAATGCTCTACCTCTGAGCCACAGTCCTCACCAAGTGAGAAAGACCCAAGAAACCACATAGTATTCTCCTCTCCGGCTCCTTGCTTTGGAGCTTTTAAGGTCAGACACGGTCTCCGGTTGTTTTGTTCCCCATTCTGTTAGGAAAGCTATTTCTCGTTGCGATCAAATGGCATGCAGTCCCTTGCCATAACTTTTATATTGCTCCAACAATCACTTTCTTTGTGTCGGAACATTTGGGTTTTATTGCTCAATAAAGAGAAGGCCAAGAGCAATTAGATGGGGGCGGTAGAGAGCGACTGTCCGTGATCCCTTTCCTCCCCCCCCCACTGCAACATGGAAGGTCCTGCATTGGGGTGGCGGGGCGAGGAAAGAGTGCCGTTCTCAGGCGGACACTAAAAGGAAATGAATATGCCGCTCAGGCATTTTCAAAGGGCACCAAACCTTTTCCTGCAGTAATCAAGGGGGCTCTAAAACGAACATGCTAAAGGCAATTTCAGGTTGATCGCCTAGCTGGAACCAGGCTGTTCACTCTGCCCTGGCCTCCTTGGATGGCCAGAAGCCATGCCTGCAATGACAGCACCCAAATAGCCAGGGGCTTGGCTGCTGCTCTCCCATGGATCTTCCTACTCTTCCATAAGGGCTTATGTACACAAGAGCCATCAAGTTGCAAGATGTCGTAGTCCCAATGTGCGCTGCATTGTTCAGGCCATGCCTGGAGTATTGTGTGTAGTTCTGGAGGCCACACTTCAATTCAACAAGGAGAAGTGCAGAGTTCCACACCTGGGTCACAACAATAAGAAGAAGCATGCCTACTGGATGGGAGAACCACTTCTGGGTAGCAGCGTGTGTGAATGAGATCTTGGGGTCGTGGTGGACCATAAGCTAAATATGAGCAGAGGGTGTGATGTGGTGGTCAAGAAGGCAAGTGCAGTCTTGGGCTGTATCAACAGAGGCATCCCATCGAAATCACAACATGTCACAGTCCCGCTGTATACCGCATTGGTCAGACCCCCACCTGTGTGCAGTTCTGGAGGCCTCACTTCAAAAAGGATGTGGACAAAACGGAGAGGGGGGCAGAGAAGAGTGATGAGGAGGATCCGGAGCCTGGAGACCAAGCCCTATGAGTAAAGACTAAGGGACCTGGGAATGTTCAGCCTGGAGAAGAGGAGGCTGAGAAGGGGCAAGGTCACTCATTGAAGGGTTGTCCCTCGGAGGAGGGTAGGGAAACGGCCTGCAGTAATGGGTCTAAATCAGCCTTTCTCAACTTTCTTACCATTGAGAAACCCCTGAAACATTCTCCAGGCTTCGAGAAACCCCAGAAATGGCACGATCGTGCAGAATACGGTTGGGAAGCATTGCTGTGTCCATGCCCACCCAGGGCCCCTCCCCTTCCCATCTCCTCCAGGCCCATCATTGGCAATTGGGGAAGGGGTGGTTGGGTTGACATGACCATATCTAGTCATATCACCCGATAAATGGTTAATGCATAAACAAAATAATTAACTCCCACCCATTCTGTAAACCCTTCCAGGACCATCAGGAAGCTTCAGGGTTTCAAGAAACCCTTGTCTAAATGTTGGGGAAGACCTCTCAGTCCAATATTCCAGCCACCGCAACACACCGGCTCATTTCCCACCACCCTCCTTTATTATCACCTTCTTGCTGCCTCTTCCTTTAGACGTAGCAGAGAAAGGATCCTGAATGTTTCCTCCCTTTCTTCCAAAAATGCAAATGCCTGGCTGGGCCTTGCTCTCCTGTCCCACCCCCACCTCCCGCCTTTTCCTATAAGAAGGAAATTGTTAACACTCTAGCTACCTTTTCGAGAACTTCATTTGCGGAGCGAGCCGGAGAAACACACATTTAATTAGCTCCCCCCCCCTCCCTCCAGCTTGTTGCCGCTGATGGTAAATGCATGTGACTCTTTCCATTAGAAAACTAATTTGGAGCGACACAGTTAACGTGGGCCCGGATCGCTCTGCCGCTGCCTCCATTCGAGGGGGTTCAAGCCGTTCTGAGCACCTCTGATGGCTCCACGTCCAATGAGGTGGCTCTTTCAAAGACCACTTTGCATCCACTTAGTGGGGGAATGGAAAGGTTCCGGTGAAACCGGAGTCTCCCCTGCGGCGGCCGTAACCGGAACGCGTTTGCTCCCCCACCTGTATTGAAATGGGAAGAGTGCTTCACTTGCATGCAGTTTTCCTTTTAGCGTGGCTCATCCTCCAAGGAGGGTTTCCAACCGGCCTGGAGAACAAGGTCCAGTCCCTTGAACAGAGATTTAATTAGATGTTATTCACCTCCATGCCTTGAAGCCTCTATCGCAGCCTTTTTTTCAACCCGTTGACTGCAAAAGAACCCCTGAAATAGAAGAAGAAGAAGAAGAGTTGGTTCTTATATGCCGCTTTTCCCTACCCGAAGGAGGCTCAAAGCGGCTTACAGTCGCCTTCCCATTCCTCTCCCCACAACAGACACCCTGTGGGGTGGGTGAGGCTGAGAGAGACCTGATATCACTGCCCGGTCAGAACAGTTTTATCAGTGCCATGGCAAGCCCAAGGTCACCCAGCTGGTTGCATGTGGGGGAGTGCAGAATCGAACCTGGCATGCCAGATTAGAAGTCCGCACTCCTAACCACTACATCAAACCAAAAATAGTTTCCAGGCTTGGAAGAATCCCGGAAGGGTTGCCGTGCCCCTTCAGAGAAGTGGGCGCAGAAGTAAGAGGCGGGAGCCAGCCAATCAATTGATTGATCATTTACCGTTTCCATTGTGGAGAAAGAGGCTAGGCCTGCAGAGCAACAGGGAAGGTGGGCTCTGGTGAGGTCTAGTGATGTCAGTGGCCATCTGAACTTCTGGGAAAGGCCGTTTAACCCCTGGGGCATTGATAGGCTCTTAGGGAGAGTCTTTTCCCATCTCTTACCACCTGATATCCCCCCCCCCACACACACACACACACACAACAAGAAATGCCAGAAGACTTTCTGGACTCTCTGCCGGTGGTGAAGGATGTCTTCCGAGGAAAAGGCATTGGGCGTGATCCAACGATTGTTGGTCCGCTGAGGCCTTTCTATCCTAGACCTAAGCACTTTATGGGTCGGTGGTGACATTTCCATTTTAATTTGCTAATTATTATGGGAGGGATTGTGGAGCGGCTCCAGATTTATTAGCACTTCACAGGCGGTTGTGATCTATTAGCAGGCCGCGAAGCCCCAAAGAGCCTGATTGCCTGGGGATGTTAACTTGTTTTGCAGGAAAGGGAAGCAAATGTTGACATGCGGGGAGCATGGATGGGCTGTCACTAGACCCACAGTGTAGAGAGGCTGTGGGGAGAAGGCTGGGCAGGTGGGTGCAGATATCTGGGTACGTCCCTGAAGATATTTGGGTTTGAGCTTAAATCCCCCACTGATTTATTTGCCTAAGAACCAAGTTGCTTTTCCCCAACCCAAAGGTGAAGGCATCAGATGCAGGGCTACCAATTCTGGGTTAGGAAATTCTTGGAGATTTTGGGGGTGGAACCTGGAGGTGGAGTCTGGGGAAGGGAGGGACCTCATTGTAGAGCCCGCCCTCCAGAGTAGCCATTTTACGGTCCTGCCAACCCGTACGGACGATTTTAGCAAACAACCTTGTCTGATCTGAAACATCTGTTCCTCCCACCTCTCTCTTTCTGCAGTTGACTTTGTAATGAATATGGAATTTTTACACGTGGAAGTGAGTAGCAGCGGAAGTCTTAGCTGTTTTTTCACATGTAAATATATATCCTCCTTCAGTTGATTTATCTGTGTACAATCCCGCCCACCCCACTCCCCAGCCACACAGGAATCTGGAGCAGCAGAGATGGGTCAAATCCTTCTGGGTTACTGGGCTGAAACTCCTTTGAAAAGAGAATAGCGGCATGTAAGGATCAAGTCTTTCTTCTTCTTCTTCTTCTTCTTCTTCTTCTTCTTCTTCTTCTTCTTCTTCTTCTTCTTCTTCTTCTTCTTCTTCTTCTTCTTCGTTGTCTTCTTCTTCTTCTCCTTCTTCTTCGTTGTCTTCTCCTTCTCCTTCTCCTTCTCCTTCTCCTTCTCCTTCTCCTTCTCCTTCTCCTTCTCCTTCTCCTTCTCCTTCTCCTTCTCCTTCTCCTTCTCCTTCTCCTTCTCCTTCTCCTTCTCCTTCTCCTTCTCCTTCTCCTTCTCCTTCTCCTTCTCCTTCCCATTTTGCATATGATGTGAGTCAGGTTCTAATGATACAAATAAAGTCCAATAACTCTTGCTGTCCTCCAGTCTTTCCATTTACCTCTCCGAGGTGGGCCATTCCCCCTCCTCTGCCTGTCTTCCAGTCTCCACCTTCCAGTTCATGCTGCTTCTGGCGACAGGACTCCTGAACAGAAGCATGCACCCACGGGCAATGTGCCCACCCATGGCTTAGTCCCAAGAGAGTACCAAGTCTCCATCAGCCACCTCTCGTTCCACCACGCACTCCGTACATGTGCAGCGGAGCTGCTGGCTAGGATTAGCCATGTCACCAGAGTTGCATTTCCAGCCGTTCGACGCTGCCGTGCTTGTCGCATTAATGCAGCACGTCGATATTACAAGCAAATATCCCGGGGAGGCATTAGCAAAACGCTACATTAGATCCATGCCAGGGGACGGCTGCTGAAATGAGCAGCCGTTCCCCCCCCCCCTTAAGAGGTATCTGCCCCCTTTTAAGCCGAAAGAGTTTTGCTTGGAAGCTGGGAGAGGATTAGAACCCCTCTCCCTGGGGCTAAGGCATGTCATTTCCAATGCTGAGCTGAAACGATTCAACCTGCAGTTCTCTCTCGGTCATTCTTTGTTTAGGTGCTAACAGCCCTTCCTTTGGGGGCCATCTCTTCAGAGCTTCATTGAACATTTTGTTCCTGTTTTAATTAAAGCAATCTATCACTGGGGAGCATTCAAGTTTCTCCCTAGAGAGTCCAAATGAAGGGCCTCACCACCTTGGATTCATTATGTCTAGACCAGCCTTCCTAGACTTTTTCACTCTGGGAAGATGGCATTCGAGGTGGATGTGATATAACGTCTCAGTGGTAAAGACCATAGAGACTGGGAGAGATTCCTAGAGGGGAAGCGGCTATTTTATCCTGATAAATTGTTCTCTGTTGCCTGGAGATGAGCAGCAAAACCAGGGGAACCCCAGGCCCCACCTGGGGATGGGCATCCTTAGTAACATCACTTCACACAGCCAGATAGGAACTCAAAGGAGGGGAAGGCTTGTTCCGTTCATGCCTGCATGGAAGCTTCCAGAAGGATGGAGCTGTGGGTAAGTGACAGAGCATATACTTGGCACGGAGATGATGTTTCATACCAATATCCTGATCAGCCTTTCTCAACTTCTTTCCTTTCAAAACCCCCTTGAAACAATCTTCAGGCTATGAGAACCCCCAAAAGTGGAGCATTTATGCAGAATATGGTTGGGAAGCATAGCTGTGGACACACCCACCCGGGACCCCTCCTCTTCCCACCCCCTCCAAGCCCACCATTGGCCATTTTGGGGAGGGGTGGGTGGGTCGACATGATCATATATGTTCGTGACACCTGATAAAAGCTTAGCACATTTTTAAAATATATAAAAAATGAACTAACTCCCACCCATTCAGGAAACCCTTCCAGGGCTGTCAAGAAATACTCCGGTTTCACAAAACGCTGGTCGAGAAAGCCTGGTCCAGACGAATGGACGATTAGCTGAGCAACCAAAGACCCTGTTTTGGTCAGTGAGAGCTAATATTTATGCAGTGATTTCCGTGTATGTAAACAAGAATGCCTTTTCTACCCCAGTCCCCGATGGTGCCCACTTTGTAAGAGGGAAACAGTCATGTTTAAGTATGTTGCTAGAGGGATACTGTATTATTTTTCTTTTTAATGAGGAAGAAGTGTCAGAGTTTTGCCAGGAAAGCTTTTCTCCAGGAGCTGCCAACTACCAACAGAAGGCTTATGAATGTATTAATTTTTCACAAAACTGTCAACTCCACTCTGCGGACTTTCGGGGACTGCATGCGATTTCAAGAACTTGGAGAGTTACCATTAGGGCTGTGTATTTAAACAAAGCCACAAAACCTAAGCATCCCAAAGAGTACAACCATGGCATCTGTGTGCTGCAATCTGTATGCGTCTGGCCTAATTTCTCTCATTTGATCCTCTGTACACGGCCATTTTGCAAAACTGATACATTTATTTTTGGGTGAGAGGGAAATTACGTGGGTGGGAAGCAGAAAACGCTTGGGGGGAGCTGTGATTCAAAATGGCGCCAACGATCCAAGCTGCGAAGTCAGAAATTGAATTTTTTTTTTTAAACGAACGTACGTTGGATGTTGAGACAAGTTTCGTGTTGGTGACAATGCAACCCTGGGGACAAGATTGGGGGAATGTATTGTACAGCTTTAAGTGCTGGCCAAGCCTGCCATGACAAATGATTTCCCAGAACTGCACATTGACTACAATGTTGACATGCTGGGAAGGATTGAGAAAAGGAGAAGAGACAAGACAAGACATGGAGAGAAGGCTTTTTACCTGGTCTTTATACCCAATCTTGCTCTACCTTAAGGAGTCTCAAAGCAGATTACAGGCAACTTCCCCTAGAGGGGCTGCCACGGGGAGGCCAAAATCACTCTGGTCCCACAGAAGATCCCTACACCCAAACAGCCTACCCAACTGCTGTGAAGAACCCATATGAGTGTACCATCAATATCATGCCTAACTTAACTGGTAGGGTTGAGAGGATCATGCAAGGTTGAGAGGATCATTTGCAATGACTGTTGCATATTTCTCCTCTTCCAAGGCCTCCATGTCATTCTTCACCCAAGAGAGCTGGTGATTGGCCCATGATCCCTCAGTGAGCTTTGGGGCTGTGGGTGGGGTTGAACTTGAACTTCCTCAGTTGAGCGTTGTAGCCACCGGGCCATGCTGGCTGAACCCTCGTGGCAGGAAATCTTCCTGACCTGGGCTCATTCCACATATGTGGCATTATGCACTTTCAGCTGGATTTGCCTGTGTGAAATTTCTATTTCTCAAGGGCATTGAATGTGCAGTAGCCCATGTGTGTGGAATGGGTGCTGGTCTACCTATAGAAAAAATATTGGGGGGGGGGGGAGGGTAAAGGAGAGCCTGGAACTTTACCTGAAGGACAACGGCCTTTGGACTCGGAGAGAAAACTTCAACCCCACTAAGATAGTCCTGTCAGTTTGGTTTCCAGCCTTTCTCTGAGTCTTGCTGAATTTGCTTGGATTTCTGACTTGCTGAGGTGCATTAGGTTGCATGCTCGGGGCTTTTATCTTCAAGTTATATAATCCCAAACCAAGGGAGAGATCATTATCTGGGCTAAGGCATCTGCCAGCTATCTGACTGCTCTGTTTTTCCAAAACTGTACTTGACGGGTGACTTGGGAGGCTGCATTAGTATCCGTTCAAGAACAACAGTGCAGGGACGACTCAGCCAGGGAGGGCCCACAGAGACTGGCAGAGTCGACGGCCATTGCTGCAACAGCTGGTGTCAGATTTGTAGCAGAAGGTTTACTATCACCTTCCCTTCCAATCCCCACAACAGACACCCTGGGAGGGAGGTGGGGCTGAGAGAGCCCTGATATTACCGCTCTGTGAGAACAGCTCTGTCAGGACTGGGACAAGCCCAAGGTCACCTACACGTGGAGGAGCGGGGACTCCAACCCAGCTTGCCAGATTAGAAGTTGTCGCTTTTAACCACAATGCCATGCTATTGATTTTGGCTGCCCCATCACATTAATGGACTGACAACAAATCAGGAGTGTCTGTGTGTGCGTCTACCCTTCCCTCCCCATGAATCCACTGGCTGTCTTTGCCTCTTCTTACAGCCGAGGCCTTGTGGAACCACAGAACCTGCTTGGCCACTGCAAATACAAAAGCAACAAGAATGAACACGCTGACTCATTGCAGGAAACAATGCGGGACTGCGTATCGGCCTTGCCGTGACGTCAGCAGGGTGTCAGATGCCGGCAGGCCTGGCCGCAGCAGACAATGAGAGGAGATGAGGCTCATGCATCCAGCAGAAAGGGGTGAGATTGTATGATAGTCTGTAAGGGGGGTGGATGAATCGGGACAGAGAAACTCCGACAAGTCAAAGCAGGAAAAGGAACAAGTGTGGGAAGTGGCTTTGAAAGGCAATGTGGAACCTAAGACAGGGAGCCACAGTTAGAATGTCAGCCTAGGATCTGGGTAATGTTTGTGTCTAGCTCCTTATACCCCTTACAGAGCCCTTCACAAGCTTTAATAGGTTGGTGATGCGCAGCCTGTGTGAAGTTCACCTAGACTCAACCAGGGCCAGGGCCTTTTTTGGTCCTGGCCCTTATCTGGTGGAATGAGCTCCCCGAAGAGCTGAGGGACCTGAGGGAGCTAACACAGTTCTGTGGAGCCTGCAAGATGGAGCCCTTCCACCAGGTGTTTGGTTGAGGCCAAGCCAAGGAAGATGTCGAGCCCCTCCTCCAAGCATCAACCCCGAGAAATATGGCAGATGAAGGGGACTATGTGGTGGCTGGTGGGTGGCTGGTCCAGGAGTGGCGGTCTATAAATACAATTAATAAATAATTACTTAAAAAGTCAGCTGTGACTTGACAGCATTTTCCACCCCCATCCCCAAAGTTATCATGCCACAACTCAGCCATTGGCTGGTTGGGTTGAGGCGTCAACATGGCAGAAATAAAATCCCCTGAATGGCTTGTGGCATCATTGCTACTGATCTAATGGGATGATTTCTCTCTTCCTGTCCCTGACCACTTACCCTGGGAACCTTACTCAAGATGTCTGTGGCATGCCTTGACTGGGAAATGAGGTGGGGAACACAGCTCCCTTCGGAAGACTCTTTGCAGAGAAATTCTTCATTTACTCTGTTTTTTTATTTCCTTTTCTGAAAAGCCCTCTGCTGTCCTCTTCAATGATCTTTGGACTGCTCCCCCTCACACACGTGCCATTCGGATGGTTGGCTTCAAATCTGCCCGAGGTCGAGATGAGAGATTTATTTTTGGGGAAGGGAAAAGGTTAGCGCTGCTTATCAAGGCGCCCTCCCAGATGGACATGTGGGAGGAAGTGGACAGGACAGCTTTATGTATAAATTAATAAGATTTACGGGGACAGGGAAGAAGATGAGAAAATAATGGTGCGTTCAGCGGAGATCGGACAGAAGGAGAGCTCTTCTCCCGACAGGCAGGGAAGAAGGAGGAGGGAGACGAAGGTTACAAGTCAAAAGGAAGTGCATTCTTTTGTTTATGGAGAGACTAGATTCAGGTGGGTAGCTGTGATGGTATGAAGCAGCAGACCAAGTTGAATTCATGCCGACTTTAAACCTAACGAAGTTTTATTCATGGTATAAACTTTTGTGTGCATGCACACTTCTTCAGATACATTGGAATGGAAGTTACTCATATGTATGTATGTATGTATGTATGTATGTATGTATGTATGTATGTATGTATGTATGTATGTATGTATGTATGTATGCGTGCATGTGTGCATGTGCATGCGCATGTGCATGTGCATGTATGTATGTATGTATGTCGAGGGTGAGCAGCAAATTAGCACAGACTCCATTGGATTGAGAAAATATAAGAAACTCTTCTTCTTCTTCTTCTTCTTCAATAATTAAAACAGTTAAACCATTTTAAAACTATCAAATTAACATTAAAAACTGTCAGAACTCATCCGACTTCTCTTCGATAGGAGAAGGAGGAGGTACTGGTGTGTTTTGGTGTCAACTGCAGAGTGGGCGTGTGGATTTAATCATTTTATGTTTATGTAGGGACTGCAGCTCATTGGTGGTCTTTATAAGCCCCAGTCATAGGCCTGGCAGAAGAGCTCTCTTGCAAGCCCTGGAGAACTGTGTTAAATCAGGGCCCTGATTGCACTTGGGAGAGTGTTCCACCAGGCCATGCCAGGGCCGAAAAAGCCCTAGCTCTAGTTGAAGCCAATTTGACTGCCCTGGGGCCAGGGATCTTGAGCAGGTTTTCCATGCTTGATCACACATGTCTTCGGGGAGTGTAATGACTCTCCATTTGATGTCCATTTGATGGCTTGCCTCCATTTGATGTCTCCCTTTGATGGCTTCCTGTGTCGGGCTCTCTCTCTTGAGCATTGGCCGATCACAATGTTAAAAATGCGGTTTTACTTTCAAACATTGCTTGACCTCCACACCGGGAAAGCAAGGATACAAAATGCATTGAGCTTCGTTCAGTTCTAGCATGCTCATCTGACTTCTCTGTTCTTTGCCTTTTTTTCTTTTTGCATGATGGAGTAGATGTGATTTTTTCAAAACCTCCGGGAGTCTCTCGTTTGGTTTCGCTTACAAGAGTGCCCCATATACGTAACCTAGATTTCCAGCTGAACATTACCTAAAACATTTGGGGCAAACTTGACAGATTCTCCTCAGGAAATTAAAAAAAAAAAACGCACACACAAACACAACAACTGTAAAATTCAAAAGGAAATGGAACGGATTTTGGCAAGAACTGGAGAAAGGTGTGAACTCAAGGGAAAGAGCAAACAGCTCGTGGCCTTGAATGGAGTAGTCAAATAGATCCAGGGAAAGCCTAAGTTGTAAGCTATTGTAGTTTTCATTTTTTTTAAACCTGGTTTTTCATTTCAAATTGCACTTTGGGTCTCCAGGGGAAAAAAGGGTTAAACCCCCTCCTACACAAAAAGCCCTTAAATAAATATATCCAGTAGTAGGATATATAGTCTTTTAAGAGGCATTCAATATGTCACTATCATTAGCACAACCATGCTGAATTGACTTTCAGTGTTTCTGTGACTGTTTTCCTTAATGTCGCAAATGACCTTCCCCTTTCAGGTGTTTTCATCTCCCTGAAAAATGTTTTCTTACTCAGTGCCATCTCCTTCACTGCCCGTGGCCATCACTTGCTCTCAATGATGTCATCATCACATTACCAACCCTGATTGGCTATCGCCACGTTCACTGTGTGACCCCACCCCCCACCCCCACTGGGCAGAGCATGCAGAAACAGCAGCTGAGGTAACTGTGGTGTCCGACAAGATTGCATCTAATTATGCACGGCCGAGCATCAAAGAATTTAGGATTTTGAACTCTGGTGCTGGAGAAGACTCTTGCGTGTCCCTTGGACTGCAAGGCGAACAAGCCGGTCAGTCCTAGAGGAGATCAGCCCGGACTGCTCTTTAGAAGGCCACATCCTGATGATGAAACTCAAATACTTTGGCCACCTCATGAGAAGGAAGGACTCCCTGGGGAAGAGCCTAATGCTGGGAGCAATTGAGGGCAAAAGAAGAAGGGGACGACAGAGAATGAGGTGGCTGGATGGAGTCTGAAGCAGTAGGTGCGAGCTTAAATGGACTCTGGGGAATGGTAGAGGACAGGAAGGCCTGGAGGATCATTGTCCATGGGGTTGTAATGGGTCAGACATGACTTTGCAACTAACAACAACAACTATGCAAGGGGTAGGGATGAGCAATCGGCCCACCAAAACAGCTAGTTCCTACCTGAAAATCAAAAGCCGAGGACATTCAGCACAGCCCTGTTATAAATACATTTTAGGTTAATGGATAATCCACACTGGCTACAGACAGACAATGAAACTCAAGGAATAAATGAGATATGAAGATGGCTACCTAATCTAAACTGGTGGGAAGAAGCCATTCAGACCTATAACAATATGCGCGGGCCACATGCACGATCTGCTACGAAGCAAACATAACCAGCCAATTTTCTGCAGCGTTCGAAAGTTCATACCTCTACATCTCGCTCACAAATGTCAGGCCGAAACGAGCGAAAGAATGAAGCGTCATTGCTAATTCTAAGTCATTAAAGTCTAATTGGAAAATATAATTAATGAGGTTAGCGCACCGTCTTCGGAAAGGGGCCGGGGTATTTGCAATCCGTTCCCGTCCGCCGATCCTCTTCCAGTTTTATGCGAGATGGGGTGCTAATTAGAATGTGAATGCGGAGAGGCGGCGACGGAGAGGGTTCTCGGACCGAACGGCAAGAGCAGAAGCCCCCCAAAGATGGTTCCTCGTGACCTCGTCCTGTCAGCTGATGTGGCAAATGGAAAAGGAAGGGAAACAGAAGGTTACCTTGGCCGACTGCACTGTGTCCTCTCTTTGTTTCTATATCGGGCTCAATTAATTGTCCGTGTGGGTTTTTTCTCCCCCGTTTACTTTGGCGTAGTCAATTTAGCTGCTATGGAAGAGGGTACAATTAGGATTTAACACAGCTTTGAAAATTGCCTTTCCACTGCTTGGGTCATTACTTTGTTTTCTGCAAGGCCTATTCAGGGGGGTCTAGAGATACGTCTCTTTGTGGCTGTGGGGCGTAGCACGGGATGACGCAGGAGGTGGAGAAGATAGACTCTCTCGCCTTTAATTAAAAGTTCAGTTTTGATCTTTGGATTTGTGGAGGAGAAGAAGCCTCGCCAACGGCACTCCTCGAGCCGGGAAGACACAAGAAACATGAAGAATCTCACCCTTGTGGCTGATCTCCATTCTCAAAGTTGTCGCCATTGCTGGCCCTATTGTTTCAGCATCAGAATCTGGATGCCTTCCCTACAATGCCACTGAATCTATTCAGGACCTGTCGCATTTGCTGGCAGGGGCTCGTGGGAATTGTAGTCCATGGACATCTGGAGGACCACAAGTTGACTACCCCTGCTGTAGTACATGCTACATGGTTAAACTGGCCCTGAAGGGGAGAGAATATAAATTGGGATTGCCACCTTCCAGCTGTTGTCTGGAGTTCCTCTGGAGTTATAGCCATAATCACATCTTACCTTCCCAGGAAGAAATAGCCTTTTTGGAGACTCTATGGTACCTCGGCTCCACCGAGTTCCGTCCGATCCCCCCAGGCTTTATCCTCCCCAAAACACTACTCAAAATTTCTCCGGGAATTTCCCAAGACACTCAGTCATCGTAATATAGAATCATAGAATCATAGAATTATAGAGTTGGAAGGGGCCATACAGGCCATAGAATCATAGAATCATAGAGTTGGAAGGGGCCATACAGGCCATAGAATCATAGAATCATAGAATCATAGAGTTGGAAGGGGCCATACAGGCCATAGAATCATAGAATCATAGAGTTGGAAGGGGCCATACAGGCCATAGAATCATAGAATCATAGAGTTGGAAGGGGCCATACAGGCCATAGAATCATAGAGTTGGAAGGGGCCATACAGGCCATCTAGTCCAGCCCCCTGCTCAACACAGGATCATCCCTAAGCATCCTAAAGCAATATAAACAAAAGCAACATAAACTTTACGCAAGCAGCCACCGTTCGCCCACCAATCCCACTCGATGCCATCTCGGTGGCCCTATTTCACTCCCTACGGGGGGGGGGGCTTGGGTGGCCACTCAGTTTGGTGCCTGAACAGATGCATCCCTCCCCCCCTCCCCAATCTCCTGCATGGATTTAAAATGGATGTCAAATCCATTCAAACCCCTCCCACCACGGGTCGCGAGGAGCCGCTCCGGTCCAAAGGGTAAATTATTCATTGAAACTCATTTGCTTAGTTCTACCGGTTGGATCCAGAGATGTGTCTCTCCAATTGAGACAAGAAATCAAGCGGGTTCCCCTGGCTCCAAGTGGCACACAAGCCAAGAGGAAAAATGCGCCACTGCAGCTCCACAGCTCCGCTACCCCGGCCCATTGGCTCAGGACACCGATCTTTTGATGAAATCCTTATTTCTCATGATGGGTTGCCAGCTTTAATAAAGATTTATTGTAGTGCAATTTCCCAGGAGGGAGCGAGATTAATGTTAGGAGAAACCAGAGCCTGTATAGCTTTCTGCCATTATCCCGAAAGGATCTTATTACCTCGAGCTGTTATTGTACAGGAGAAAAACTTCAGGGGGATTCTGGCCTCCCACACCACAGAACTCTTTGACCCTGGTTTTATTTCCCTGGAGGCAAAAAAAAAAGCATTTAAATCATATGTTCTTTTGATTATTCACGAGCTTTGAAATCTAGGTGGGAAGGCGTGCAGAGAACCAACGTACGATTCTTTTAAAAACTTTAAAATCTTATTAAATTTAGACCCGAACGAGTAAAACATTGCATGTTTAGACAGACGCGGAAGCTCGAACACGTTCCATGTCAAAGAAATCAACCTGGAGTTACAGTAACCACTTATCCTTATGAATAAAATCAGAGAGAGAACGATATAAAAAAATTAGCATCAGATGGTACCTAATGCCTCATAAATGACACACCGGCGAAAATGTTTAAGCTTCGCGGCTGGAAATATTATGAAGAGGCATTTCTCTTGCACTTACAGTGGAGACATTCGACAGCAAAATGCCTCACATCCAACGGGAGCTGTGTTGCAAAGGATACTTGTGTATCACTCGCTGTGGCAGCAGATGGACACATGCCCCTTTCATGCACATTGCTCAGTTGTGTATGCATATCTTATGGAACATAATGTTATAGGGACTGACAGTGCCCATACATCGTGTCCCCATGTGTCGTTGGATGTACATCCGATTTATACTTGCAGAACCTCATCGAGCAAGTGAGGCACACCCAGTTCTCCTTAGATCAGTCTTCATTGCCTCAGACATGTTATTGAAAAAGGGGAGCTCCAGGAAGGCTGGTAGTTTGGCCAGTGGCGCGTACTGCAGAGGTGCACCTAGCAGTCAATTGTTCTCATGATGGCCAGATGTTGGGCAATGGGAGACACAGAGGCAAGGCCTTAGAATTGCAAAGGGAAGCTGGGGATCCTGGTGCTTTCAGCAGGCAATTCCATACAATGGTCAGGTGGTGGCGCTGGTTACCAAAGTGAGAGACAGAGGGAGTGCACCAAGAAACATTGGGATTGGGTAGAGTGGAATAGGGCCTGCAGGCCAGAGTGGGTCAGGTCCACAATAGTGGTTCCAGGCTAGATATGCCAGTCTTCAGATGGGACCTGGGAATCCCTTGGTTTTTACAGCTCATCTCCAGGAGACTAAGATCAGTTCCCCTGGAAAAAATGGCTGCTTTGGAGGGTAGGCTCCATAGCATTAAATTCCAGTGAGGTGCCTCCTCTCCCAAAATCCTGGCCATGTCCAACTCCAGCCCCAAAGTCTCCAGGTATTCCCTCAGCCCTTGTGGGCCCTCAGCTCTTCCAGAAACTCATTCCACCATGTCGGGGCCAGGACTGAAAAATTGTTTTCAATACCCCATGGCAGCCATCTTAGGATTTCCCCCAGGGCAGCCATTTTGTGGTGACTTGCTTTTTCTCCTCAAAATTCTGAAAGTGGCCAGAGTCTCAATGAGTTTTGGGAATGCTGCTCCAGTGAAAGGCCTCCACCAACCGATGTCTAATGGCAACAGTAAGAGAAGGAACCCTGGTCCAAAACTGATGTACCCTTCTAAAATCCAGACCTTGCCTTGTTAGACACCGTCTCTTGATTTTTTTTTTTTATTGTGGAGCTGTGGAATGGTGACCGACACAGAAGGCAACCCGTGCGACAACGGAGACAAAACAAATGTGCTAATGAAACTTCCTCTGCATCTTCCAAACTGTATGCATGAAGGGTTATCTCTTTTGATAGTATCAAAAAATTCAATATAGCTCCTTGATTTATGAAGGAGAGTGAAACCTTCAAAGGCACAGAGAACGTACCACACCTGTATGGAAATTGGAATTAATCGGACAGTCATAGTCCCTTCACCCCTGTTGCAACCCTGTAAATATACCTTTACTGAGGTATATTTTCACACTACGAAGTAATGCGGGAATGAGCCCTCCTTTCCTCAATGTTTCTTTGTGAGGTTGAACAGAGAGTATTCTTTAGAGAAACAACTATTGGACAAAGATTGGATATTTGGCACCGGTACCTGGCTATCGAAAGAGTGAGCAGTAACGTTTGACCATACCTGACAGTCTACGTTCCGTGGAAGTGAAAAATGAGTCCGAACTTGACATGTAGCAATCAATACGTGACGATATTTGACAGATGACATTCAGGAACCACCCGTGTCTGATACCTCTTGACAGTTAGGATTTGATGATGTCTGATGCGAAGCATTCGGCCACATCAGACTGGCAGCAAGCGGTAGCATTCAGTATGTGATTTTTATCTGATAACTGACTTGGAACAGAAGAACATTAGAAGAGCCTTCCTAGATCAAGCTAGTGGTCCGTTTAGACCAGTCTTTCCCAACCTTTTGACCATGGAGTGACCCATGAAAAATTTGTCAGGCTTCGAGTAACCCTGGAAGGGATGTCAGCTGGCCATGTCAACCCTGCCATGCCCCCCAAAGTTACACCAGCATCACGTGGCGTTCAAAGCCAACCAGGAGGACCAGCCAACAGGGCATAGAGACCAAGGCCCCTGGTGTTGTCTCCTGGTGTTGGTATCCAGAGATTTACTTACAGAGGTTCCAGTTAGTCACAATACCTAATTGCCCCCTAATCATCTTTTTAAACCACCTGTGCTTGTAGCAGTTTTCTAGGAATGGGCATGAACCAGTTCATAGACTGTAGTTCAACATGTATTTTGGCCGGTTCATGGTACGCAAAGTGATCTTCGCAACCTAAAGAGCTGCCATGAACTTCCACACATTTGAAGTCAGTGTGTAGCAGTTTGTGGAGGTTCATGAAGAGCAGAATACATGGGTTTAAACATTCAAACCTCTGCCGTTTGTGAAAAATAGTTGAGCAATGGGGATCAGAAAGCAGGGGTTTAAATGGCTTGGAGCCATTTAAACTCCTGCTTTCCACTCCCCATGAAAAGTGGTGGGGAGCAGAAATCATGGGTCATGAACCTGTACAAACTGGTTTGGTCTGCAAACCAACACATTGGTTCCTAATTCAGCCATGAACCACAAACTGAACCACAAAAATGTGATTTGTGCCCATCTGTATACATTTCATTTGAAATGTGATGTCAGAGGAGAGTTTCACGGATAGAAAATCATGTCAAGCTTGAACTCTCCCTTGAATTTAAAATGACTAATCTGTGGCTATTATACTGGTTATATTACGAGAAGAAAATAGTCATTCGAAAAGATGCTGGGAAAAGTTGACGCCAGTAAGAAAACAGGAACACCCAACACGACATGGATTTATTCAATCGAGGAAGCCACAGCTCTTAGTCTGCAAGAACTGAGCCAGGCTGTTTTGGAGGTCATTAATTCATAGAGGAGTCCTATATTAGAAATGATTTGATGGTCCTTAACACACACACACACACACACACACACATACATGCACACACACTTGCATCTTTGACTATGTCCATCTTTTAGTTAATATACTTGGTTTCAACTTAGGGTAACCAGTTTCCCCTTTACTGGATGCCAGGACAACTTTTGTGAATTTCCCCACACTGGGGGATGCATTGCTTGAATTCAACCATATTTTCCACTGAATCTCCCTTTTCCCCTTCCTCACGATAGCCCTGTCCATGCAGGACTTTTGTCCATGCAGGTCCCGTATTGATCCTAAGGGTCAAAGGGCACTAAGTTTTTCCCGTTTCCACCAACAGAGCAGCTGGTCGGATCCAAGAGAATATCTTTATCTGCTCTAGATATTCCAAACAGCTGGTTCTCTGGCTACGGCGTTTCTGCCGAAGCCCCCCATTTGTGACTGCAAATATGTAATACTATTATTATTACGAGCATTACTATTCATGAACTTATTTCCCTAAGACGAGGTGGTATTTGTAAATGCGTATTTTCCATTCTGGCGAGGGAAGTTTGTGTCATTACCATTTCAATTAAAATTGCTCTTTGAAGCAGTTTGTCTCCGGGCTGAGTCGCGCGACTCTTTTTTGCTTTCATGAACTTGTAAAAACCCAAAAAAATAAAAAATGACCTCGTTTCTGTCAGTTGGCTTTCTCCACACCAAGCATGGTATATAATAGCTTGTTTTCTTTCTCCTTCTCTCTCTCCCCCCCTCCTCCCTCCACACTTCTCATTATATCTTCAAAGGCTTTCTCTCACTTGCGGGCCACCGAGTGAATAGTTTAAAACAAAATCCCTCTAAAACAACAAACTCTAAGAAATATAAAAGCAGCTAGGACATGAGGAGTCAAACAGAAGACTAAAAAATAAGCAGTTCCCAGCAGGCTGTGAGGCATGCCAATGGGGCCCTGGACTGCAGGGTTATTTATTTTCATTTATACGCTGCTATGATGGACAGCACTTTCATAGTTTGCCTTGAAGTGCTGAAGTATCCAAGAACTGGGAGGTGGAGAGTTAAACCTTCACACTGATTGAGAGCTTGAGTGACAGGCTGCTCCAAGCACTCTGACTGGTCAGCAACCGCTAAGGGAGAAGTCTATGACTGTAGTGTGCCAAAGGATTTCTGATTCTGGTGGAGCCCTGCACTGAGAGACCATTCTGTGCTTTAACTGTTGGATATCTGAAGAGATCTTGTTCAGAAAACAAAGCTTTGACTAAAGAGTCTGAATTCAGCTTAATCTGAAAGCAGCTCTACATAGACAGGAGAACTGAGAATATTATTTGGCTGGGCGATTTTGGGTAGTGGACTGAGATTCCCAATCAGGCCACAGGAAAGGGGATACATTGTCTAGGGAGAGAAATGAAACAGTTAAATAGGGAAATTAGCTTTTTGGATTTTCCTGGTCTCATTGGGGTGAAACCTTTAGATACTTCAAGAGTTAGAGGAGACTGGTGTTTCAGGGAAGGCGTGATTGGGTACTAACAGAGGGTTCCAGTCCTTAGAAAAATAGAGATGTTTAAAGAAACTCAAAGAAGAATATTGTAGTGTTGGGAAGATACATATATACAAGCCTTTCACTATTAAGAACTTAGAAACTAAGAAAATAAACTTCAATAACTCTCAGTTGCCTGGATTTAAGAACAAAAGACTATACAGCTATCGATTTTTAACTCAAAAATGTCAACCCCTCATTCCACCTGATCTCTCCCTGTCAAATAGATCTTTGATTCTGTTTGACTTTTACTCCTCAAGAGCCATTCTTAAGGGCCTTCCCATGATACTCCACAGTTGAATTAAAAACAAAATTATCTTTCAGAGCCAGCATGGGACAGGAAGCCAATAACATCATGTGTGGCTCCGCCAGTGATGGAATAGAATTAATTTTGGGGGGGTGGGGGTGGGGAGGAATGTTCTCAAAACGTTGATAGCTTAGGATGGCACTGAGAGTTCCTGGGATAGCAGGGGAGAAAGAGGAAGACCGAGGAGAAATTAAATTCTCCCTTGCCTAGAGTTTGCCAGCTTCCTTGTCAGCGTGTTATCCACTGGTTGCCGTTACCACAGCAGCAGAGCAGAGGGTTGACGAAGATAAGTGGGGCCAGAGCCAGGGGGATAGAACCCCCCATGACTGATATCATCAAGAGCACCACGGGGCTCCGAGCATTCAGAATCAGGTTTGACACAACCCAAGCTGTGCGCCAATTTATTGGCACGTAACCAGTTTATCCGAGTGAGGTCCTGAGGTGAGCTCGGATGTGTTCATGCTCCCCAGACTTAAATTAGTTCTAGCCAGGCAGAAGAAGAAGCTCAAACTGGCAGAAGAAACAAAAGGGGAGGTTGAAACCAGAGATTCTCAGAGAAGATGTTAACACTGAAAAAGCCACCGATGAAGTGTTGGGTGTACGATTCATGGACATTTAAACCAAGGGAGGTTTGAGAGTCCTATTCTGAAAGAATCGGTTGAGACTATGAGGCAATATTTGAACGTTGGGTTTGCAAAATCAAGTTCTTAAGGGAGGCCACAGTGACCGAGGAGACACATATTTCATTCCTTGACCACAGACTGCTCAGAGCTGTGGTTGTTGAAAACAGAAACACCGCCTGTGTGACATCCTTTCTGGGAAAACTCAGAAAAACCATAGAGTTTTTTTTTTTGGCGATTCCTAGAGTGGACTGATGTCACTTCCAGGTTCTCCTGGAAATGTTGTCATACTGTCAGCCAAAAGCCACTCACCGATATCCCTCCCCTCCCCCCGGTCTGTTAGACAGTATCCACCTCTCAGATGTTCTTCTTAGGAACGGTGAAGTCACAGGCTTGCTCTATGATAGGTCCATTCCTCCAGACTGCCCAACCAGAATAGGTAAGAATATGCCTTCACATGCCGTATTCAGAACGCATTCAATAGAGCAGGGATGGCCAAACTGGCTCTCCAGATGTCCGTGAACTACAATTACCATGAGCTTCTGCCAGTTCATGCTGGCATGGGCTCATGGTAATTGTGGTCCATGGACATCTGGAGAGCCACAGATATCTGAAATAGAACAGGCTTTTTTTTTGGGGGGGGTGGATTGCTTTTAATGGTGTGTATCTGCTAGGTACTGGTTTTAATTTGGACACTTATGAGGGCAGCGTCCTGCAGTTTTATGAGCTGCCTGGACTAGGCAGCAAAAAGGCAGGGTACAAATACATTCTCCCTGCTCCCCCCTCCTCCCACTGGCTTTATTCAAAACCACATTCAGCTCCTGATGGGACAGACGGAAATCACAGGCGCATGACCTTGAACCATACATATAGATATTAGGCAGAGCACCTCCTGACCCAGGAGCAGTCTATCTGACCAGCCAGCATTAAACACTTCAGCCAGAATAGCCTGAAAAGTACAAAGGCACTCCTAACCCACTAAGTTCAATGTAGAGGACAGCAAGATTAGAAACTGGAGTGTGTGTGTGTGTGTGTGTGGTGACCTTGCTGGAAAGTAGAGCCTGTCACAGCCCCCAGCCTTTGGCCTGCATTTGTCTGCCTGAGGACCCCTTGCAGTCTTACCTCCCCCTGCTCCCTATTCACTTATCCTGTCTTGGAGAAGGGTGGGTGGCTGGGATTTATGCTGGGAAAGTAATGCATCGCCTCGCCAACGGATTTCTCTTGTTGACGAGGACGCTCTGTCTAGCTGGCTAATATATGGGCAAATCTCCCTGTGTCAGGGCTCCGGTTTCTTCCAAGGCATGTGCTGATGGAATGCGCAGCCCAAGAAGGCCAGAGGTGTTAAATGGGCTTACAAGCAATTTGTAGATTACATTCTAATGCTGTCTCAGGGGTGGGGGTGCTTTCAGAGTTAAGAAGGTGAAGGCCCGGGAGTGTCTCTTACAGGGATTGATGTATTTGCAACTAAAGAATCTAAAGGACCACGGAGGGACACGCTGGCCTCTGTGTCGCTTCCAGACCCCCAGCGGAAGTGCAGGTTTAGGCTCTTCAAAAGAGGACGCTCTCGGCTGTGCCTCCCACGGTGCCTGACTTTTTGACCCACTATGGAAATTATTAGAATCTACATCCCATTTGGTGTGAGACGTTAGTGGCTCTGGTTGAGCCACAGGTGTCTGCGGTAAAGGATGGGTTTTGCAAGAAGAGATCACCTGCATTCAGACCAGACAGCAAGCTGCCATCAAGTAATAGTAGTAGTAGTAGTAGTAGTAGTAGTAGTAATAATAGTTGGTTTTAATATTCTGCTTTTCTCTAACCTAAGGTGGAGTGTCAGTGGCTTTCCTTCCTTCCTTCCTTCCTTCCTTCCTTCCTTCCTTCCTTCCTTCCTTCCTTCCTTCCTTCCTTCCTTCCTTCCTTCCTCCCCTCCCCTCCCCTCCCCTCCCCTCCCCTCCCCTCCCCTCCTTCCTTCCTTCCTTCCTTCCTTCCTTCCTTCCTTCCTTCCTTCCTTCCTTCCTTCCTTCCTTCCTTCCTTCCTATGAAGGGGAGGAGTGTTCATAACACATGAGAAAGTTATGTATCAATTCTTTATTTCTTTTTATATTTATACCCCACTTTGGAATGTCGGGATTCTGTCTCTCTGGCCTCAATCCACATCAGCTTACAATACTGCCCTACATCATCAAGGCAGTGGATCTGGAAACTGGGGGACAGTCAAAGCCTTTCCTGGCGCAGAAAACCAGATGGGCCGGCCCCAAGTGACAACTTTGTCTGAGCTCAGGAACAGACACTCGAATGCTGACCCTTTAAAATTCGATGTGTTTAATTGAAAATCTTGAGCCAAATAAGTCACCGCTTGCACAGATGTCCGGTGGGTCAAGAGGAATATTACATGACCATCCAGAGAGGACAAGCAAATACTCAGGCAGCAAAGGAACGTGGGGAACAAAAAAAAAGAAGAAGAGAAGAATTCATCCAGTTCTCTTGAACAAAGGGATATTAAAAGCAGTGGTGTGTGGATTCTTCTGCTCATAAATTGCCTCAATAGAAAGCCAAGGCTTCGGTGTCTGGCCAGGCCGTGTAATTCAATAACTGGGAAATTGTTCCTTTCCTTGCATGAGGGATCAGATCTCTCAACCCTTGAACTCTAAAATGAGAACCAAAAGCCCTCTAAATGAGAGATGAATCAGAGACACAACACCTTGAAATGAGGGACAAAGGAGGGCTCCCCATCTCTCTTCCTCTCTGCCTATCGTCTGTCTGTCTGTATGCCGGTCTCTCTTAGGGCTGGCAGGGCTGGGCTGGAAAATCGCTGATGATTTGGGGGTGCAGCTTGGTGAAGACAGGATATGGAGAAATGAGGAACTTCAGCTGGATGCAATCCCACAAATTCCACCCTCCAAAGTAGCTTCCCCATCCCTCGTGAGGGGCAAAGGTGGTGATTCCTCAGATACCTACCTGATAAATACATGTTCCGACCAGAACACTTAACCTATGTCTACATCTCACAGTGTTATTCCAAAGTAGAGCATTATTTCCAAAGATATTGCTGGCTGTCTGGCTCAGGAGGTAGTCTTGTTCAATATAATTCCTTGCCTGAGACATGGCAGCTATTTGGCACAGGGGCCCGGAGAACCCAGTCTGTCCACCCAGTTCTGGTCTCCCCATTCCTCAGATGCCATCCGTCAGTGCTACAGAGCTCAGCAGCTCCCGGGGGGAATATTTGAATTCAGCCCCCCTCCCTGCGGCCCCTCGCAATCTCTAATCTCTCCTTGATAAGGGGACAGCCAAGGGAGGAGGAGGGAAGAACCCACAGCGACACCGATAAGGGAGCTTATCCCATTCAATTATTGGCTCGATAAGGCAGACCCTGGGTCCGTAATCCGTCGATGGCAAAGCTTCCATAACTCGCCAGTGTAAATCTTTCAGCAAGAAGCCGTTGATGCCAGCCGACAAAGGGGGGGGGGGATAATCGAGTCCCTGCCCCTCTCTTCCCACCGCTTTTCATGACAGAAGAGCGGCTGGGAGCCTGGGCCTGAGGGGAAAGCCGACCGATGGTCTGCACGCCTGACACGAGCAGGCAGCTGCCGGCGGGCTGCCCAAAGAGAAACAGCCTCTCCCCAGATCCCACCCCCAAAATATCCAGAAATCTCCCCCAATGGAGCTGGCAACCTTAGACTGCCCCCCACGCTCGCTCTTTGCGGTGGCTGTAACTGTGCCAGGCCTCTCCATGATACGTTCCCTATTCTGTTAACATCCCCATCCTTCATTGGCACCCTGGGCAGGCAGCCATTTTCACAGCCCTCAAGAATACTGATAACATGAAGAAAGAATCGAGGGTGCCCCTTCCCACAAGCGGCATGCTCCTCGGAGAGCTCCCAGAGGGCGCCATCTGACCCGGTAGCACCTCTCGGGGGTTCTGACGAAGGATGTCTCCCCCACCCCCACCCCACCTCCACCCCCTTGCCAAGGAATCACGCAGCGCCCGGCTCTCCCCCCCCCCCCCTCCTCTGAAGGCCAGGCTCTTTTTGAAAGTGACACTTCCTTAACTGGGTCAGTCATGCTTGTGGTGTGTGCGACGCTGGCCGCATATTAAGCAGGTGGCGAGCGACAGGTGCAGCAGACAGAAGCAGGAGCGGATCTTCAGGAGCGCGCCACCAAGGACGGAGGCAAGCACCTCGCCAAGACGCTCCTTGGGGGCATGAGGCGGTGCCTGGGCGCGGCAAGGGATCCGGATGTGAAGAGCCTTTAGTGGCATGGTGCAAACTCCCCAACCATTTTTGCCAGGCAAACCTGTCTCAGGTCATCCCGGTTTCTCAGGAGGAGAAAGTTTTGCCACTTTCCCTACTGAAGAAGAAGAAGAAGAAGAAGAAGAAGAAGAAGAAGAAGAAGAAGAAGAAGAAGAAGAAGAAGAAGAAGAAGAAGAAGAAGAAGAGTTGGTTCTTATATGCCGCTTTTCTCTACCTGAAGGAGTCTCAAAGTGGCTTACAGTCGCCTTCCCTTTCCTCTCCCTACAACAGACACCCTGCGAGGTGGGTGAGGCTGAGAGAGCACTGATATTACTACTTGGTCAGAACAGCTTTATCAGTGCTGTGGCGAGTCCAAGGTCACCCAGTTGGCTGCATGTGAGGGAACGGGGAATCAAACCTGGCTCGCCAGATTAGAAGTCCTCACTCCTAACCACTACACCACGGTCAGAGCAGGCAATGTTGGGAAGAAGGCTCAGCTGCTGTTGAGTCAAGCTGAGGCAGCTACGTGTGTGCCACTTTCTGTATTGCACCTTCTGTCAACTGACACATTTAAGTTCTATTTAATCTTAACGTTTCTATCCTGCCTTATCTCCTCAGATGACAGCAGTAACGTAGAGGCAACTTTGCGTGAGCTACTTTTCAGTGTTCCGCGTGTGGATCAACATCAACAAGCTGTTTTCGAACTTTTAGAAGGACACAGAAGAACAGCCTAGCTACTGATCGAGCTTCAAAACACTCGTAATCTGTACATTTCCTTCTGGAACCTGATCAAGCTCTTCGGCATTGATTCACGTTAGCGAAAGGATTCTGCAAAGCAGCCCATGACAGCATGGGGAAGTCGGAACGAACAAGGCTTTTAGGATGAAATCCAAACAATTTCTTGTGTGTGAGTGTGCAAAAATGCCATTTATCATCCCACCCGTTTTTTTTTTATTTGCAGCTGAAATTTATGTCTGATTTGTAGCCCTTGAGCTCTTTCTTGTGCAGAAACATGTGCAGAACTGGCCCTAGTTCCCCAGATTAGAGGCTACTGCTCTTAACCACTACGCCACACTGGAGGAGAATCAGCAAGATTATGGGGGAAAACCTGACTGGATCCAAGCCAATGTATAGATCCCTGAGAGGGAAGATGACATGATACAGCCGGATTGCGCCGGATCTGAGAAGCTAGGTAAAGGTAAAGGTATCCCCTGTGCAAGCACCGAGTCATGTCTGACCCTTGGGGTGACGCCCTCCAGCGTTTTCATGGCAGACTCAATACGGGGTGGTTTGCCAGTGCCTTCCCCAGTCATTACCGTTTACCCCCCAGCAAGCTGGGTACTCATTTTACCGACCTTGGAAGGATGGAAGGCTGAGTCAACCTTGAGCTGGCTGCTGGGATCGAACTCCCAGCCTCATGGGCAAAGCTTTCAGACGGTTGCCTTACCACTCTGCACCACAAGAGGCTCTGAGAAGCTAGGCAGTGTCTATATCTGGAAGGGAGACCACCAGAAGAAGGTTCTCCAGAAGAAGGCATTGGCCAACCCTCTCTGCTTCTCTCTTGCCTTGAAAGTCCATAGCTTGAGTTGTCACAAACTGGCTGTGACCTGGTAGCTCTTTACACATGCTCACAATATTCCTGTCCTCTTTTTTGAGGGACAAGAACAATATCCATCAGGCCACCAGAAGGGGTAGTTGGAAAGGAGTTGAGTAATGGGGAGAAACCAGGCTGATAACTCTAGGTTGGGGAAATTTGGGGGGGGGGTGCCTCGGAAGGGCAGGATTTCAGCAGGTTAGGACAACATAGATCCCACCCTCTGAAGCAGCCATTTTCTTCAGGAGACCTGATCTCGGCTCTCCAGAAGATCAGATGTAATTCTGGAACTCCAGGCACCGTCTGGAGGTTGTCATAGGGCAAAGGCAGGTCACATCCTCTAGAACTCCAGTGACCTGAAAACTGTGTGACCCATTCAGGAAGTGGGTGACGGGTGCGAGACATCCCTTTTTAATTTCTTTTTTTTCCCGTAAGGTATAAAATAAACAGGTGATCCCAGCAAAAGATTTTTGTACCACGCAGGCAAATGGTTCCGCCGTGCCACTTAACGGCAATCAATGCAGCTTCTCACAGGAAGACCCACATTTTCTTGCTGTTAAATTTTCTTAAAAAAAAAAATTAACATTCATTTTTGGGGGGAGGGAGGGGGAGTCGTTGTGCAAATCCATCTGTTATGGGGAATGTTTCATTGTTTGTTTTCTCCGCCGAGAAAATAACAGAAGATTGAGTCCAATCCGGCTGGGGCTGAACGTCGCTGTGTGTTTCCTCACATTGAGAGCTCTTTGCATTGTTTCGGGAGGGGGGGGGATCGGGAAGTGGCGGTGGGGGGGGGGAGCCCATCTCATTTTACACCGGCTTCTTTTGTGGAGTTGGTTCAATAGCAATCTCTTTTTAGTACCTATTGTGTTGTGTTTACACAAGGACTAAGAACAATAGTCACGCATTTTTTTGGGAGGGGGGGAAATTCCTTTATCCAAAGGTATATCTTGACAAAAACGTATATTAAAGGGCCGGCTCGTGGATGCTTTTGCTTTGCCTGCTGAATAAATGAAATAGATGAAATCAGTGCCACCCAAAATGTGTTGCAATTGAGGTGATGGGAGGAGAGAGGAGAGAAGAGAAGAGAAGAGAAGAGAAGAGAAGAGAAGAGAAGAGAAGAGAAGAGAAGAGAAGAGAAGAGAAGAGAAGAGAAGAGAAGAGAAGAGAAGAGAAGAGAAGAGAAGAGAAGAGAAGAGAAGAGAAGAGAAGAGAAGAGAAGGGAGGGAGGGAGGGAGGGGGAGAGAGACAGAGACAGAGACAGAGACAGAGACAGAGACAGAGACAGAGACAGAGACAGAGACAGAGACAGAGACAGAGACAGAGACAGAGACAGAGACAGAGACAGAGACAGAGACAGAGACAGAGAGAGATCTGCTTGTGGCATTAATAACTGTGCTGGGCCCATTCTGCACATGTTGGATAATGCACTTTCAATGTGCTTTTGCAGCTGGGTTTTCCTGTGCGGAACAGGATAAGGTATTTCTATAGTGCTATGAAACTGCATTATCCAACGTGTGCAGAATAGGGTTCTTCACGCCAAAACTTCAACCCTCGGCTATGCGGCCAAGTGATAAATGTGCACATGGGAGCCGAATGCCACAGCTAGGCATTTGAATGCCAGGATAGACTCCAAGTTCTATGATTGAGTGTGACGTAGTAGTTGGAGGTTTAGACTAGAATCTGAGTGTTCTGGGTTCAAATCTCAATGCTGCCGTGAAGTTCACTGGGTAACTTGGAGCAGCATTGATTTGATGGAGCATTTTGAGCATTTTCGAGCTTCTGAGCCAACTTGTCCATCCGTTCTTTTAGAATGGCCTCCTTCAGTCAATAGAATTCCATGTTCTCAGATAAGCTGTTTCTTCACATCACTCCCACTGCATCATGTCCATCTTCCTACATCCTCCCCACTTTGTTGGCAAGGTTACCGGGAAAAGGCTGTTTCTGGATCGAAGTGCCCTTTGAAGATACTACAATTCCCCAAGGAACTATCTAGATCCACCTGTTGTACTTCTTGGTTTTTACATGTACAGATGGTCTTGCACCAAGATCCTGCCAATCCTCTTATCTTGGCAGGGAGAATAGAGACAGCCTGGCCTGGGAAACCATAGTAGAAAACGCAGCATCAAAGAGTTTGAAATATTGCAGCCATGGGGGGGGCGGGAACCCTCTCACCTACCAAATTGAGCAATTAAGAGAATTAGTCAGACAAGAGGCATTTGTTACCAAGTGCTGTTCCTTTTTTTGTTATGTAAATAGTTGCCCGAGGAATACAACAGCACACATTTCTCAGGAGTCCTTCTGAAGGGATGTTATTACACTCTGCATGCTTATGGTAAAGGTTGGATGTTATTCTTATTATTAAAATAATAAGAATAATAATTTCTAAGAGTCTATTCCGAATCTAGAGAAAGTAAAAGCTCCAAAGAGAACACAATAATGGCTGTGAATGTTGAACCAGCCCTTCTCTTTCAGCTTTCCTGGTTTTGACATTTTGGGCTCTCCACCCTGTATTTCTATGTACATTTCCACGGCAGATAACGGAACAGGGGAGCTAGGTTCAAACCACGAAAATTAGCAGTGGTCGCAATGTCAAAATGCTCATTACTGCACGATCCCAGAGCCAGCTGAGATCACGGCTCTCCAAGTGGTCCTTGGAGTCCCTGGAGCTGTGCTTAGAAGCCTCAAGATATGCCTGAACATTTTGGGCCCTGAACAAATGACAGCAGCTCACCTGCAGAAAACAGTGTTCTTTGGAAAGCCAAGAAGCCTGTGAAGATAAATCTGCAATTCCCAAGAACTTGGGCTAGATCTTGGATTTCCAAACACATTCTGCTAGTCAAATATTGGACTGTGATCATTCATTCATAATAATAGCAGTAATAATTTCTATGTGGCTACTCTAAACCTAGATCAGCCTTTCTCAGCCTTTTTTACACTTGAGAAACCCCTGAAATATTCTTTAGGCTTCAAGAAACCCTAGAAGTGGTATGATTGTGCAGAATATGGTTCGGAAGCAGAGCTGTGGCCATGCCCATCCAAGGCCCCTCCCCTTCCTACCCCATCCAGGTCCATCATTGGCCGTTTTGGGATGGGGTTGGGTGGGTTGACATGACCATATATGGTCACGTCACCCAATAAATGTTTAACACATTTTAAATATATATATATATATACAAAAATTAACTCCTACCCATTTGGGAAACCCTTCCAGGGCCATCAAGAAGCCCCCAGGGCTTCATGAAACACCGGTTGAGAAAGCTTAACCTAGTTAAACAAATACCTCATAACAAAGCCCAACACATTCCAGCTGCTATTTCAGATAAGTCTTTCCAGTTTTCTGGTTTTGATAGATATACTTCTCAGCTCCAAATTTCTATATAACTCCAACGAAATATAAACGTACGGATTCAAAATGTGAAAATCAGCCGCGGTTGAAGGATTTACACCTTTCCCCCTTTACTGCACGACCCCCAGGCAAACCGAGGCTGCAGGCCCTGCAATTTGCATCTTATGGATGGACCCAGGGGTGTGATCTTTACTCTGAGGGGAAGCTGCAATTTGGGCCTCTGAATATCAAACTGACCCTCTCCTCTGCTCACCCTCCCTTCACGAATATATCTGGGCTCATTCCTTTTAGATTCAAAAGGCCTCATCAACAAGCTCAAGAATTATCGCACAAATGTTCTCAAAAGAGGATGTTCTCGAGGGAGACTTTAAAAGACATTGTACTGGGGCTTAGCAGCGTTTCTTCCCTTCACTGCCAACTTCTGGGCTGTCAGAATAATGTTTTCCTGGGGCTGTCATTAGTGGCGATGCTGAATTTTGGAGGAGTTTCCATCTTAAGAATAACAAAAAAGATTTGTTCGAGTGTTTGGAAGTGGAGACAGCAATGAATGGGGCTGGTGCAGGTGGGTGTAAATTGCATAGAGTCAGCAAGCCACCAGCTGAGACGTCTTCCCCTTCTGCCTTCTTTATCAAAGTTAGGGTTGCCAACCTACAGGTGGTGGCTGGAGACCTTCCAGGATTGCTATAACTGGGATTATAACTGATCTCCGGGCGATGCAGTTCAGTTCGCCTGGAGGAAATGGCCACTCTGGAAGATGGATTCTTCATCCTTAAACCCCACTTAAGCCACTCCCCCATCTGGGGTGTTTTGTGTTTGTAACAATGAGTTGAAAATTAAGGTGGGGAGGACATTTCTGAATATTTTAACCTGAATCATGGAATCCTAGAGTTGGAAGGGAACTCCTGGGTCATCTAGTCCAACCTCCTGCACTATGCAAGACACTCACAACCCTATCGCTCATCCACTGTCACCTGCCACCCCCTTGAACCTTCACAGAATCAGCCTCTCTGTCAGATGGCTATCTAGCCTCTGTTTAAAAATCTCCAAAGATGGAGAACCCACCACCTCCCGAGGAAGCCTGTGCCACCGCTCTGACTATCAGGAATTTCTTCCAGATGTTTAGATGGAATTTCTTTTGAATTAATGTCATCCCACTGGTTCTGGTCCCTCATCATCATCATCATCCCCTGACAGGACTGCTCTGGGAGAACAGCACTACCAGGACTGTGACTAGCTGAAGGTCACCCAGCTGGCTGCATGCACCTCTGAAGAGTTGTTGAGGAAATATTCCAAATCAACCAAGCAATGAACAAATGTCGGCCTACAGCAGGATCAGCCTTGCACACAGCCGTGACAAGCAACAAAACTCCCAGTGTTGCACAGCCAGACAGGGAACATCCGCCCGGTTGCCTGGGCAACAGAGATGCATGTCACCTTTCCCACATTTACAATGAGGGCAAGGAAAGGCTTCATTTGCCCTAAGTAACATGGTCACCTCGCCCAATCGGATCATTGCGGTTCACTCGGTGATCCCTGATTGGCTGGGATCCTGCCACGAAGAAGCTCTTTTAAGTTAAAAAAAGAAATAGAAATAGAGAACACATCAAAGCCACCGCCAATCTTGGCAACAATGACTGTGAACAGGTACGAGGAGAGGGGGAGGAAGGGGAATAAAGAGCTCAGAATTGGAAGGTCGGTTTTCTTTTTCCAGACCCTTTCAGTGCTCCCGGGTGACCCGGCGACCTTTGCATTGAAAATAGAAGCACACCAAAATTCAGCCCAGAACTAGTAAAAAAAAATAAAAAAAAGAGGCCACTTCTGGTTTTAATGTGTAGTTACAGCAAATCAATTGCATTTTCGCTGCTGATAAACTGGAGCTTTCCCTGCAAATATGCTGTCAGACCCGTTTGAACATTTCAAGATTGAGTCGGAGAGCTGTAAGAAAATCTGCCAGGAGCGATTAGTTCTGCCAAGAAACCCAGCTGGTCCACGTTCCCCAGGCTTTCTTCCCAAATGGAAAAGAGTTGTTTTAACCAGTTGTTCCAGATCGGGGGCTAGGAGGAGCTGTGGCTCGGTGGCAGAGAAACTGCTTGGCGTGCAGAAGGTCCCAGGTTCAATCCCTGGCATCTCCAGTTACAAGAATCAGGCCGGAGGTGGCGGGAAAGACCTTTGCCTTGGAGCTAGGACAGCTGCTGCCTGTCTGAGTTGACAATACCAACTTCGATGGGCCAGGGCTCTGATTCCATATAAGGCTGTTTCTTGAGCTGCTTGCAGAGTTGGTGACTGTGTGGAGTCCATGAGCAAGTCTGGTTTCGAAGGGAGGAGAAACAATATGGAAATTGCATCCATGCTGAAGGCTCATTTATGAAAGGGTTGGCCTTTACTTGACCTTGCAACCATGAGAAAGCAATCATGCATGGGCTTGTCACACGATGTTTCTCCCTGTCTTGCACAGGGGAGTAGCATGGCTGAACATCTTTGTTGCCACTAGAGTCATGGCTCCTTGCAGGGATTCAGCCTGAAGCTAAAGCCGGGGGCACGTTCCTGAGCTGTGTCTCAGTAATGAAAGCCTCCTCAGATATGCACGGTGGCCTCTCAGGTGGAACCACTGAAGGTTGCCGAGGACATAAATGAAGGGGCAGCGTTCTCCTGGATCCACAAATAGGCCAACTCATTGGGTATCTCGTTGACTCTCCTAGCCCTCGTCTGTTCAGGCTACAAAGATTTGCAGGTTCAGATTAGGAAACGGACATGTGCTGCCACAATAGCCCATTCAACGCATGTGGGATAATGCATTTCCCATGCACTTTCGAAATAGGTTTCCCTGTTTTGCATAGGAAAACCCAGCTGCAAAAGCACCATGAAAGTGCCTTATCGTGGAAGGGAACTCCGGTTTCTCCACTGCCTCCCTAGTCTTCCTGGTCTTCTTCCCTACATGCCAATTCCCCTGCTTGCACCACAATCCTTCCACCCCAGTGGGCTTCTTGGGTTTTCGACTTTTGGTGCAGCTCCCAACCACCACTGTATTTCACCCGAACCAATTGACGTTTAAAAAAAAAATTAAAAAATACGGTGCTTCCAGGCCCATGTTTTTGCAGATGTTGTGTGCAGCAATCCGATTTGTGCAACTCTTCCCCCATGACGTGCTGTCTTCATCCTGGCCAGGGCTGCACAGCGACTGTGAGACAAAACAGCACAAGAGAACCCAACTATTGATTCAGTCTTAATGTTTGTTGTGCGCCTGTCAAGCCACTTCCAATTTATGGGGCCTCCACAAATGAACCTCCTCCAAACCATCCTGGCATTCAGATCCTTGCTCAAGTCTTGCTTGCTGAAGGCTGCAGCTTCCTCCATCCCACATCGGTCTTCCGCTTTACCTGCTGCCTCCACTTCTCCGAGCGTGATTGTCTCATCGGCTTGCAAAACAATCTGTGCTTAGTTACTAATAAACCGTCGGTGCTCACGGTGAACTAAATGGACTGTCGTTACAAAACCCCGTGACATCGTGAGACCACCTAGGTGCCAATGATCATTGGGGGACCTTTAATTAAAGTGAAGCTACCCGAGGATGTGATGTGCAGGATAACTGCATTTGCTAGATTTCCAACAGCACGCCAGGTCTGTGGAAATCTATTACTCAGACCCAGAAATGGAACTAGTTCAGCAGGAAAGATTGACTCGAATTGAGGCAGTCACAATGGGGAGGGGGATTGCTTTTTTTTTTAAAAAAGGATTTTCTCTAAGCTCTAGACCAGGATAGGTTCCCCCCCTCCTCCTCCTTTAGAGGAAGAAGATACGAATGAACGACTCCACGCCCCCCTTCTGTGTTATCGAAAGCTTTGTACTAATCAGATGTGATCTAATTCGGCTGCAGTTTTAAAAACAGCCAAAGGGAGGGAAGGAAGGAAGGAAGGAAGGAAGGAAGGAAGGAAGGAAGGAAGGAGGGAGGGAGGGAGGGAGGGAAGGAAGGAAGGAAGGAAGGAAGGAGGGAAGGAGGGAGGGAGGGAGGGGGGAGGGGAGGGGAGGGGAGGGGAAGGAAGGAAGGAAGGAAGGAAGGAGGGAGGGAGGGAGGGAGGGAGGGAAGGAAGGAAGGAAGGAAGGAAGGAAGGAGGGAGGGAGGGAGGGAGGGAAGGAAGGAAGGAAGGAAGGAAGGAGGGAAGGAGGGAAGGAGGGAAGAAAGAAAGAATATTGGACAAGGAATTCAATGTCATTTAAAGGAAAAACTAAAACTGAATTAAGGAAGCTTGTTTATGGGAAAGGAGAGGACAAAGAACTGAGCAAATTATGGCCCTGAAGTCACCATCTCCCGATTGTTCTTACACTTACGTTGGGGCTGCCGACTGAATTCCTGGAGATTTGGGGAGAGGGATATGGAGTTTGGGAAGGAGAGGAAAGTCAGGCAGCCATAATGCCACGGAGTCCACCAGGAACCGATCTCTGCCATCTGGAGAGCGGCTACGAATGCAGCCACCGGTGAATGAGCTCAAGACGTCACGATCCAGATTATTCAGGCTGAAAGTGGGGCCATCGCCCGATGAACCCACCCCCATTTCCACGAGCTCAGCAGAAGGGTAAGCGCCAAAGCTATCGAGAGCGGCCCGCGCCTCTCCTCTGTGAGCGAACCGATCTTCATTTGCAAGGAGCGTGAAGAGTCTAAATTCCAGGAGAAGGAAACGGATTCCTCTAAAGGCCGGATACAAAGGACAAGCCCCGTGATGAATCATTGTCTCCAAACGAGCTCCTCTTAGGTAATGAAGTATTGTCTGTGGGAGAATTTCGCAGGCCTCTCTGGTCTCTCATTGTCTCTGCGGCAGCTGTGAGAATCGAGGCAGCCGTCAGATGCCAACCGTGGGGTGCTGGCGAGGAGTGAGAAGAGCACAAAACACAACCGCTCTTTTATCTGCCCGGCAGGCTTTTTGTCGTTGTGGCTGTTCTCGCCGTTCCCCATCGTCTTCGAAAGCAAACCGCTCCCGGAAAGTCACCCAAGCCAGGGCGACGAAGCTGAATCGCTAAACTGTGCTCCATTCTGCACACGTTGGATAATGCGCTTTCAATGCACTTTAGAAGCAGAGTTTCCTCTTTTGCACGGGAAGTTATGCACACGCTGGATGATGCTCTTTTAATGTGCTTTTGCGGAACAGGATAATCTTCTATAGAGCACTGGAAGTGCGAGGAACGGATGGTAGCATTGTCTCCCCCTACCTTTGAGGGAAAGAGCCAGGTCAAACAGCCCGTTCTGCACACTCTAGAGCAGGGGTAGTCAACCTGTGATCCTCCAGATGTTCATGGACTATGATTCCCATGAGCCCCTGCCAGCAAATGCTGGCAGGGGCTCATGGGAATTGTAGCCCATGAACATCTGGAGGACCACAGGTTGACTACCCCTGATCTAGATGATGCTCATTTAATGTGCTTTTGCGCCTGGATTTCCCTGTGCGGAACAGGGAAATCTTCTATAGGATAATCTTCTATAGGGCACTGGAAGTGTGAGGAATGGATGGTAGTATTGTCTCCCCTCCCTTTGAGGGAAAGAGCCAGGCCAAACAGCCCTCCAGGTCCCCTCCCTCCCTATGCCCCCTCAGAAAGGTAATAAGGGCATCTCTCCCCACCACCAACTTGTGGTTGCTCCAGATCTCCTCCCTGCCTTTACACGGAACCCACCAAAAGCCTCAGGGCAGTGATGGCTTTTGTTTAGCTGTGGAAGTGCCGATGAAGATCTGGACTGTTATTTTCGGTATGGGAGTTGTCGGTTAGGATGAGTGCTTGAAAAAGACTATGGCATGAGAGACTCGCTTCCCTTTTCATCTGAATCGATGTTCTCGAGCCCCTCCTTTGGGCTGGATCTCCCCGGTACTTCAGTCAAGCCACTGCACCCCCTCCTCCAACAAGAACAAAGTGAAAGGGAGAGGAGAGACGGCAGCAAAAAGCAGAGGAGGTACGTGCTCCACTTCTAGATGCCTGTGCTTCGGGACTGAAATTTCTGGGCAATTCAGAAAGAGGCAAGAGAAAACGTCAGGTTTTATTGCCGCAACAGCTCTTTGTCACATGGAGGTTTGTTCATACGTTCGTTCGTTTGAGTCCAGTGGCATCTTGAAGGTATAATCCTGGCTTTCTCAGACAGGGTTTCCTTTGGCCACTGACCAGCCCTGGCGTAATTTCTTTCTCCATTGAGTTGGATCGCGTCATCAGGCCAAAGAATCATAGAATCATAGAATCATAGAGTTGGAAGGGGCCATACAGGCCATAGAATCATAGAATCATAGAGTTGGAAGGGGCCATACAGGCCAAAGAATCATAGAATCATAGAGTTGGAAGGGGCCATAGAATCATAGAATCATAGAGTTGGAAGGGGCCATACAGGCCAAAGAATCATAGAATCATAGAGTTGGAAGGGGCCATACAGGCCATAGAATCATAGAGTTGGAAGGGGCCATACAGGCCATCTAGTCCAACCCCCTGCTCAACGCAGGATCAGCCCAGAGCATCCTAAAACAAGAAAGTGAGCTGGAATTTTGTGATTTTGACTTCCAGTGATGTGACTTCCAGGATTTATGCGCTCCAGTAAATGTTGAGGAGTGGCTTTCTCTATGACGCTCCTGAGCTAAGGAGCGCTTGCCTTAACCTGTGAGTAGGGCTGTTGGCTCCAAGTCAGGAAATCCGTGAACATTTTGTGGGTGGAGATCTCTCACTATTACACCACCAACGCCACCAGCTGCTGGAGTGGCAACCCTTTCTGAGCAGCCTCCTCACTCTAAAACTGTCCCTTTAACACATCGGCTGGAGTCTTGGCAAGAACAAACGCAGGTGACATTTCAACGGCAGAGTTAAAACTCCCATTACGGTACAGCAAACAGACCCGCCCGGATGCATCACCCAAGGGAGAGCGGCAGTGACACACAGGAGTATGAATGTCACCTCATACCTGCCACCGCCCACCCTCCGAGGGAGAAACCTTTTTTAATAGAGTAACGGAGCCTTCTGACACCTTGAGTGGCAAATGACGGGAGAGAAAGCATGAACCAGGAACAACTGAACTCTGCAGACGGGCTGGAAGCGATGCATGCTCTTTGGGTGAACAAATGGGAGCCAGAAAGAATTTGTTCAGTCGTTGGGTGAATGGCTGGTAAAACCCACATCGAAACAAGAACAGTCTGTCACTTTGAATTCCACAATTTATCAGGGAGGTTTGATCAACAGTTGGATTAGAATCATAAGAGTCGGAAGAGGCCAGACAGGCATCTTGTCCAGCCCTCTGCTCAGTGCAGGATCAGTCTCAAGCATCTGTACAATCATAGAGTTGGAAGGGGCCAGACAGGCCACCTAGTCCAGCCCTCTGCTTACTGCAGGAGCTGTCCAGGAGCTGTCCAGGAGCTGTCCAGCTGCTGCTTGAAGACTGGAACGATAAAAACCCAACTGGGCACAGTTAGGACCTTCAAAGCTTGAATGTCTGTATAGACGTAGAAGAAGAAGAAGAAGAAGAAGAAGAAGAAGAAGAAGAAGAAGAAGAAGAAGAAGAAGAAGAAGAAGAAGAAGAAGTTGGTTCCTAAATGCCGCTTTTCTCTACCCGAAGGAGTCTCAAAGTGGCTTACAGTCACCTTTCCTTTCCTTTCCCCACAACAGACACCCTGAGAGGGAGATGAGGCTGAGAGAGCCCTGATATTCCTGCTCGGATAGAACAGTTTTATCAGTGCCATGGTGAGCCCAAGGTCACCCAGCTGGCTGCATGTGGGGGAGCGCAGAATTGACCCCGGCTGGCCAGATTAGAAGTCCGCACTCCTAACCACTACACCAAACTGGCTCTGAATGTTAGAATTATATTACTTTTATTGTGCACAATTTTTTTAAAAAAACTTTAGGAATTAAAAACATATACACAGCCCATGGGCTACTGCAAAAGAGTGTGCGATGCACAATCCAGTGGTCGACTGATTCATATATTTCCCATCCAGGCCACCCTGATCATGGACATTGCTTTCTTATCTGGTCTTCTCCTGAGGACCCTGAACCTGCTGACTTGGTCTGGGCCATGGCTCCAAGGCATCGTCCTCCCTGTGCAACCCAGGAGCCTGGGGGTAAGTCCCATGAACTCCACTTTGCCATTTTTGGCCTTAGGCACAAGGGCCTGGGCCCCTCTGGTGGGGTCAGGAGGGACAGTTCCTGACAGTCTTAAACACTGTTTTAAAAAAACACACGCAAGTTGTTTGGATGGCAGGTCTATCTGAAGCCTCCCATGATTTGCTATTTGCACCTTTAACTTCCCCTCAGGTTGGGCAAGAACCTGGCAAACCGCCGGGAGCTGTTCACAGCTACTGGGTGACCTTGCTGGAAGACTTTAATTAGCACATGTTAATCACTTATTTCAAAAACAGATGAATATTTTGCCTCCAGAATCCAAACACTCATACGCTCCATAAATTTCTGCATTTTTCCCCTTTCCCCGACAGACGGATTTAGATATAAATAAAACAGCGAATGCATCCACTGACTCATTCACATGAATTTAGCTGCAGACAGCAAGTGACATCTCTCATGCCACTGGGTTTTTGAAAAGCCTCCCTCCCCCACAAAGTCGCAAGGAAAAAGTCAAGTTCCTAGTCCTTATATTTCAGGCTCACCGGTTGCCTTTCCTTTCCTGTATTTCTCCTGTCATCCAGTAATGAGGCTCTGTCCCAGGGATGAATGCTCTCACGGGAAAAGAAAGAATGAACCTTTACAAAGTCAGGTTTTACTATTTTAACCAATGGAACTCACTGCATAGAATCCTAGAGTTGGAAGGGACCTCCTGGGTCATCTAGTCCAACCCCCTGCACTATGCAGGACACTCATAACCCCATCGCTCATCCACTGTCACCTGCCACCTCCTTGAAGCTTCACAGAATCAGCCTCTCTGTCAGATGGCTATCCAGCCTCTAAAGATTTCCAGAGATGGAGAACCCACCACCTCCCGAGTAAGCCTTTCCAATGAGAAACCACTCAAACTTTCAGGAACTTCTTCTGGATATTTAGACGGAATTTCAATTGAATTAATTTCATCCCATTGGTTCTGGTCCATCCCTCTACCTGGCAGCCTTTGAAATACTTGAAGATGGCTATAAGATCCCCTCTCAGTTGTCTCCAGTCTAAACAGACCAAGCTCCCCCTACTTCTTGGACTCCAAACCCCTCATCATCTTTGCTGCCCTCCTCCGGACACGCTCCAGTTTGTCCCAGTTTGTCTACAGACCTCTTCAAGTGTGGTGCTTAAAACTGAACACAGTACTCCAAATGAGGCCAAACCAGAGCAGGGTAAAGATAAAACAGCAGTCAGGACAAAACCAGAATCAGAGAGGCAGATGGACGTGAGTTCAAGAAAGGCAATCCTGGCAGACTGATTCTTTGACTTTGCTGGTTAGCCATGCTGGCATCCTCTTAGCTTTCTGTAGAGAGCAGGTTACCAAGGCCAGGGGCAGGTGAGGACCAGCAGAATCAGAATTATGGAATTATGAAGGAAGGAATTATGAACAACCCACGACAGGTGCGCAGATAAAGCCTGCAACCAGAAAGGAGGCCAGGTTTATGTTGGAGCTTGCAAGGAATCTGCATGTTCACTTGCATGCAGTTGTCCGTAAGGGAGAATATAGGCCACACTTTCCTAGCCCCTCTCCTGAAATCTCCAGGTTTTTCCCAAGCTGGAGCTGGCAGCCCTACAGAGCAGAAAGGGGTCTCTGTATAACATCTGTAATTCCCAGAGTGGCTGCAACTACATTGCGGAAAGCTCTTCTCTGCCTTCATTGACTCTGCAATTGCTTCTCCTAAACTGATTTACAAGCAAAACAGTTTACATCCTGTGTACGTTTTATGCATCCAGCAAAGGGAGCTTAGCCTCATGAAAGGTTATGCCGGCATAAATGTTTTTAGTCCTTAAGGTGTCTCTGGACTCCCGTTTAATTTTGCTGGAACAGATTTACATGTGTAGCCCTCTGGAATTACAAACAAAGCAGGTGTCGGGGGATGGAGATAAAATCTGTCCTCCAGTGGATTTGCAACTGTTCCCACTGAATGTCACAAGCTGCAGGGTGCAGGACGGCAGACGGTAGGCTGCATGGCCCTTGGCATTCATGCACATGCACTCCTACTGATGTATGCCCCATCCATCTGATCACGTGTGCTTCTCTTGAGATGGAATTTGTTCCTTTGAAGAAGAAGAAGAGTCAGAAGAAGAAGAGTCAGAAGAAGAAGAAGAAGAAGTAGAAGTAGAAGAAGAAGAAGAAGAAGAAGAAGAAGAAGAGGAAGAAGAAGAGTTGAACTTATACCCCACTTTCACTGCCTGAAGGAGTCTCAAAGAGGTTTACAATCGCTTTTGCTCTCCCCACAACAGATACCTTGTGAGGGCGGTGAGGCAGTATCACTGCTCAGACGGAACAGCTCTAGCAGTGCTGTGGCAAGCCCAAGGTCACCCAGCTGGCTGCATGTGGGAGAGCGGGGAATCAAACCCGGCTGGCCAGATTAGAAGTCTGCACTCCACTACACACCACTACACCAAGCTGGCTCTCTTGGAAAGTTCCCCTGGACTCCCTGTTCTTAAACTCCAGAGGGCTGCCTGGATGGTGGAGAGTTAGGTGGCTAGGAAAGGGCACCGTGCTACACACAGCCTGTAAATATGGGCGACCACATCCACTGCCAGCAGTCGCGTAAAGGCCATGCGAACCGCCAGAGATACGACCCTCCGCGCACTCCCTTCTTCACCGCCGCGACGCTCTCTTCTCCCGACACTCGCTGACAATTCTCTCCTAAGTGAGTAAGAGCCGGTGATAAGCCGAGAGGCAAAGTCCTTCAGCGTTTACCTCTCAATGCTGCAATTTGGCACTCTCTGATTTCGCCGTGGGAGAAATGTATTCATCCAACATTCATAGTCGTCTTGATTCAATTTCCTTTTTTCTTTTTCCTCGAGGGGAGGGGCAGCCTTGGAAATTCATCCCCGAAGAGGTTATCAAGCATGGTGGAGAAGGCTTTCTTATCCTCCCCCCCTCCTCCCCGCTCATCTTGAGACGACGCGTGGGAATCAATTCTTTTCCCGGGCTTGCCCCTTTAAGTGGAAACTGCCATCCACAGCTCTTCCAGATGGGCTTTTTTAATAAAGTCTTTCCTTCCTTTTTTTTTTGTTTTGTTTTGTTTTGTTTAACCTGGTGCAAGGAAAGCTGTCCGGTCGTAAATGCAATTTACTTCCTTATTTATTTACCGGGCTGAGCCACGCGATGGCACAGGCGGCCGGATGGAGGGGAAGGGGGGGGAGAGAACATTGCTTGGTTTTCTCAGGGGAAGCCAGTGTGGCAAAAGCCGTTTGGCCACGCAACGGGGAAACAAGCGGAGAAAGGCCTTCGCGAAACCAGAACCGATCGATGGCACGGTCCGAGCAATTGGTGTGTAAACCGTCCTGACTCCACATTGGGCTGGAAATTATGACCCAGTGAGTTCTGCTCCGCAGCCTGACGGAGTTAAAGGTTTTTAGGAAACTGGGTCAGGAAATTCAAATCTTTCTTGTCAGCTTTTTCAGCTGAAAGGCTGGCAGGCAACCTTGGAAATGCCTGATGCTTTTAAGGACAATGGTTTAGAGCAGAGATCCTTTCATGTGTGGACATGGGGATTCTAAAGAAGGCTGCCCTATGTAGCCGTTAAGAGCAGCGGCCTCTAATATGTTGAGCCAGGTTTGATTCCCCGCTCCTCCACATGCAGCCAGCTGGGTGACCTTGGGCTAGTCACAGTTCTCTGTTCCCACAGAGGAGTTCTGTCAGAGCTGTCTCATCCCCACTTACCTCACAGGGTGTCTGTTGTGGGGAGAGGAAGGCACGGTGATTGTAAGCTGCTTTGAGACTCCTTCAAGAAGTGAAAATCAAGGTATGAAAACCAACTCTTCTTCTTCCTCATCTAGGGTAGGGACCGTGGCTCAGTGGTAGAGCATCTGCTTGATGTTTTGGAAGTCCCAAGTTCAGTCCCTGGAGACTCCAGTTAGAAGAAACCGGGTGTAGGTGATATGAGAGACCTTGACTTGAGAAGCTGGACATCCACTGCCAGTTAGAGAAGACCAGCCTTTCTGAACTCTTTTACCACTGAGAACCCCCCGAAATATTCTTCAGGCTTCGAGAAACCTCATAAGTGGTCTCATGAGCCTCAAACGAAAGCCTACTTCAACCAAAGTGACAAAGAAGGGGCAACAGGTCCTGGAAGAACAAAAACATGGTTATCAATTTGTTCAGTTATAGCCCCTCCCTGGACGATCAGAGAGACAAAAAAAGAACATGAAGGCCATATCACTCAGTGCCCTGACCGGTATCGGCCGGGCTAGCATGATCTCATCCGATTTCAGAAGCTAAGCAGGGTCAACCCAGGCTAGTCTGTGATTGGGAGACCTCCTAGGAGTACCAAGGTCATGATAAAGAGTCAGGCAGTGGCCACCCCTGAAAATGCCTTGCCTTGAAAACACCAGGGGGGTCACCATAAATCAGCTGCGATGATGGCCAAACAACCACAACAACAACAGCAGCAACAAATGGCTTAACCATTTCCCCAAATCACTTGAAGAATGGCTTTAAGTGCAGCAGAGACAGGAGTTTGGTCAGAGACAGCCGCAGAGCACCCCTTACCTAGAAAGGCCTTCAAGGGGCAGGCCAGGTAACACCCTCTGAAGTAGGCGTTGAGCAGCAAAGCAGATTTTACAACTGGGAATGACCGGAAGCCCTCTGAAGGTTCTGGAACCAGGAGGCTCCCTGCTGTTGCTTCCGGCCCCTGTCTTCTTTTCAGACATCTCCCGCTCTCATCAAAGGTTTGTGGGATAACGCCGATCCCTTTTTTGTCAGGGAAATAATTGGGACTGACTTGTAATTAGAAGACTTTGCAAAAATTTGCATGCATGTCGTTGTCATTAGGCTAATGGGGCTGAAAATTGTAATGGAAAAATCTACATCTTCTCATCAAAGTAAATCGAAAAGCTTTCCCCCCGATTCTAAGAAAAGCAGAGCCTCCCTCCCACCCTCCCCCTATCCCAATCTCTTTTTATTCCTACCATATAGGCCCAGGGGTTGGAAAGCAAACAGCAGCCTGATAAGTGGGAGGACAGACGCTGTTCAGTTTTGTCCATAGGAGGACTACTGGTAAGCATAAGACATTTAAAGATGGGGGGTAGTAGTATAACAAGAATAGAGCAATCAATATCCATGTAGGGGTGCCAGCTTCAGGCTGAGGAATTTGGAGGTGAAATCTGGGGAGAGTGGAGTTTAGGAAGGAGAGGGAACAGTAGTAGGCAAACTGTGGCACTCCAGATGTCAATGGACTACAATTCCCATGAGCCCCTGCCAGCTGAAGGGCTGCAGTTTGCCTACCCCTGGAGTAAGCCATGCTGATCTAGAAAGATGAAGAGTCTGACTGTTTTCAAGGGCATTTTGCAAGTTTACACCTAATTGCTGTAGAACTTGTATGGCCTCCTCCCCTCACCCAGGGCCCCTCCCTATCATAGAATCACAGAATCCTAGAGTTGGAAGGGGCCATACAGGCCATCTAGTCCAACCCCCTGCTCAACGCAGGATCAGCCCAAAGCATCCTAAAGCATCCAAGAAAAGTGTGTATCCAACCTTTGCTTGAAGACTGCCAGTGAGGGGGAGCTCACCACCTCCTTAGGCAGCCTATCCCAGCCACCCCTCCCAAAATGGCCAATGATGGGCCTGAAGGGGGTGGGAAGGGGAGGGGCCCCGGGTGGGCGTGTCCACAGCTCTGCTTCCCAACCACATTCTGCATGATCATGCCACTTCTGGGGTTCCTCGAAGCCTGAAGAATGTTTTGAGGGTTTCTCAGTGGTAAAAAAAGTTGAGAAAGGTGGCTCTCATAGTTACCAAGCCAAGTGAGACTATCAAGCAGAGTTTGATCCAAATGAGCTTAAAACAAAACTCCACAGGGCTTCCACATGAGTTTGAACAATGGGTGATATTTCTCGGCCGGGTTATGCACCAGCAAATTGCACCTGGAATCCATCCAGATTGGAAATAACGTCTGGAGGTTTCGTGGTTGCACCGCAGGGAGAAAAAAAAATCCACTTAAGAAGCTAAAAAAGAAAAAAAGGGGTTTGATGAGTAGCATTTCCCAAGAGGATTCTGCGCATCCTCCATTACTATCAACTCATTTGAAAGGACCAGGTTGCTTTCTCCAGGAGATAAGAGATTCGTTCCCCGTTGGGTAGGCTCTTGATAAGTGCTGCTTGTCATCAATATTTTTCGGTGGGGCGCAGGGAAAGTGAACGAGCCCCCTACGCAGAACTAAAAGGTGTTGCTTTCGATTAGCGTTTAAAAATATCCCCAAATCTCAGGGGGGGAGGGGGTTTCAAGAGAAAGTACACTTTGAAAACAACCTCCCCCCTAAAACCACACCCCCTAAACAGTTCTGCCAACCAGCATCTCAAAGCAAATCTACGCCTGCATAAAAACGGATGATCAATAAACATTCATCTCTTATTTCCATATCTTCTGGATATTTTTTTTTCCCCATGCGATCCCCCGCTGAGAATTTCGACAAATGTTCTCGGAAACGCAATGTAACATTTATTTCATCCCACCTTTTTCTCTCTCTCCTTCCCTGCCGGTAATAAAAAAAAAAAACACCCCTTGTTTTCGTTTTCGGTGCTCGCAGTAAGGAACCCTCGAAGCGACAGCATCTGAGAAAGTATGGCCTTGTGCTCATGCATCGACTTATTCTGTCTCTTCCCCCTGTGGCTTCAGAGAAGACATGATGGCGCTTAGGTTCCCTTCGGAATGAGCAGGTTTCCTTCCACCATGTGCTTGACGTCCCCATCGTAATGTCAGCTGTGTACCTGCCAGAATGGAAGCTTCTGGTCTGATGCCAATTTTCTGAGAGGGAGGGAGGAAAGAAGGCAGGTGTGTTATGGAGATGTCTTCTTTGCAGATGGAAGAAGAAGAAGAGGAGGAGGAGGAAGAAAAGTTAGTTCTTATATGCCGCCTTTCTCTACCCGAAGGAGTCTCAAAGTGGCCGACAGTCACCTTCCCATTCCTCTCCCCACAACAGACACCCTGTGGGGTGGGTGAGGCTGAGAGAGCCCTGATATCACTGCTCGGTCAGAACAGTTTTATCAGTGCTGTGGTGAGCCCATGGTCACCCAGCTGGCTGCATGTGGGGGAGTGCAGAATCGAACCTGGCTCGCCTGATTAGAAGTCCACACTCCTAACCACTACACCAAACTGGCTCTCTACACCAAGCTGGGAACAGGGACTTCCTTGAAATGCAGAGGAGCAGTTGCAGGCCTCCCCCCATCTTTCTAGGGTTGTAAAGTCTCATTTGGGAAATTCCTGGAGAATAAGGGATTCATTCATTCATTCATTCATTCATTCATTCATTCATTCATTCATTCATTCATTCATCCATTCATCCATTCATTCATTCATTCATTCATTCATTCATTCATTCATTCATTCATATACCACCCTCCCCAAAGGCTCAGGGTGCTCTACAAGAAACAAGAAACGACACAGGTAACTCCATTTATAGTAATAACAAGGTGATAACAGTAGCAACATTAACACAATAACAACAATAACAATAAAGGATGGTGGAAACTGCAAAGAGCATCAGCTCACAAATGAATTAAGCCCCACCTATTTGGGAAATCTTTCCAGGGCCGTCCAGAAGCCCCAAGGTTTCATGAAACCCTGGTTGACAAACTCTGCCCCATCGTTTCCCTGAAGCAAGGTTGGGAAGTCAGTAGAGGGAGATGTATTCCGATCAATCTTTCGCTTTGCATCCTGCTGACATGGTTTGCCTCCTTCCCTCCTCCTTCCCCTCCTCCGCCCCTCCTCCTCCTCCGCCTCCTAATGCCTGTGCTCTCCGGCTGGCTCGTTGATAATCTGCTAGAGAGCAAAGAGCCCTCTGATGGATCACCTACAGTCTAGTTCACTTAACCCGCTTCCTCCGAGGGTTGTCTCCGCTTGTGCTTTGCAGAGCTTCAAGGGTCCTTCCCTCCCTCACCACTGCAGGTTGCTGGATTCTCTTTGATGCCATCAGCAAGGCTTCCAGTGAGGACCTGACCTGGGGCTCTTGGTTGGGGGACACCTGGAGATTTGGGGTGTGGAGCCTGAAGAGGGGTGGGGTTTGGGAAGGGAAGGATCTCAGCAGGGCACGGTGCCTTGGAGTCCCCCCTCCCCAAAGCAGCCATTTTTTTCTAGGAGAACTGATGTTGGACATCCAGAGATCAATGGTAATAGCGGGAGAACTTCAGATGCCACCTGGAAATTGGTGACTCTACTTCTGCAGTTGAGGGAAGGGACTAATGAGGGGTGCTGTGAACTTAGCAACGAACAGATTGGGCAGGGAAATGACATTTTTGACAGCTGGGATCCCTTGCGAGCAGAGGTGTGGCTTGTGAGGTTCGGTTTCCAACTGCCTCGAGGGTACTTCCCCCACCTCTTCTGCAGTCGTCTTAATTAAACAGGCCTGCCATGGCGACTGTAAAGTCGAGCAGAATTTCTTCCAGGGTAAAACGTGCATTGGCTAGAGTTTAGTTCTCTATTAACTTGTGTGTGTGTGTGTGTGTGTGTGTGTGTGTGTATAAAATCTTTCATTTTGAACAAGAAGGAGAGACCCAATTTACTATAACATCTACTTGCGTTGAGAATAACCTACAATGACTGTACAACGTTTCCTTTATTCTTGCCCACTAAAGTTGTGCATTTATTAACACCCCTCAATTAACATGGTTTGGAGCTGCAGTTACGGGTGTTTTTCCTTTCTTTTCAGGCCCAGGCATGCGTCTTCTCCATCCCTTTAGCTGGAAGAGGTCCACTGCTCTTCCAACTCCCCTATTTCCAAGAATGTGGAGAATTCTCTCTTTCTGTCTCTCTGAACCATTAGCATCTACTGACACCCAAGCATTCTGAACCATTAACCTAACAAACGCCTGGTCAGCCAACACTGGCAGTAATCACACAGTAATGCCTCCTATAAAGTGTTTTTGTTTAGCGCTCTTTGCCCCCGGTGTAATTTCTTAAACCTAAAATTTAGGGACGGGGCTGGGTGGCAGCTCTGTAAGCCGTCCAGGCCAGCTGGAAACCTACACAGCCAGGCTGAAAACAGAAGGCCGTCCGAGCGGCCAGGTACGAAGGCCTGGCCGCAAATCCTTTGCTAATATGCTGCTAAATTATATACAGTCTAGTGATTAAGCTACGCTCGGTGGTAAATATCCTCTCGCAAGGACCGGGGGCCTAATCTGTGGTCCGTCCTCCCGCTTCCCACACTGGCACACGGCCAACGCTCTGCCCCTGCCTCCGTCTCAAACTCAATTTAACCGACATTACTCCGAAATTGGAAAGGAAGCCGGTGTTTTATTTGCATAAGCTGAGAACATCATTAATCACCATTGCTGGGCTAGATCACAGCAGAAGCCGTCACCTCCTTTGAGCCAGGGGACGCGGCAGCTGCTCCGGTTTTACGCAGCCGGGGGAAACGGGAAAGCTGTTCGCTGCAGAATGGGGGGGGGGGAAGAAGTGGGCATCGCTGTTTCACTCTGGGTTGGCAAGCTTAGACTCAAACAGAGGGGAGGAGTTGCCAACCTCCAGGCGAGGTCTGGAGATCTCCCAGAATTATAGCTGACCTCTGGCTGCAGAAAATGGCTATGGGGTGGGGGAGGATGGGGGAAGGTGGGCTGTGTGGCATTCTACCCTGTTGAAATCTCTGCCCACCTGAGACCCTGCTCTCCTCAGGCTCCACCCCAAATCTCCAGGGATTTCTAAACCCTCCGTTGGCAACCCCAGGTGGGACTGGGAAAATCCATGACGACGGCCTTTCCTTGGGAGTGTTTTAGGCCATGGGTAGTCAACCTGTGGTCCGCCAGAAGTCCATGGACTACAATTCCCATGAGCCCCTGCCGGCAAATGCCGGCAGGGGCTCATGGGAATTGTAGTCCATGGACTTCTGGCGGACCACAGGTTGACTACCCCTGTTTTAGGCTAAAGTTAGCAGCTGCAGTCAGTTCTCTGGGAAAGGAAAGGGCCACTGGCTGAGGTGGCTTCACACACCGTTCTAGCTGCTGCGTTAAGGACCGATTGTTCTCTCCGAACAGTCTTCAAGGGGAGCCCAGTGGAGAACATAGTACAGATATATAACAAGGTCAGTCTTCTGCCCCAAGACACAGTGATGGTGTGGCCGTCATGCCTAAAACTGCAGCTTCTGCATGGATTGATGGGAATTCTTTTTCATGCTGACTTTGTAAGACGCAAGTGTCAAATGTGTATATTCCTGATCATTTCGTCATCATGACAAAGGAATGCCACCCAATGACGTACAGCCATCTTGCATCCCAGGTGTGAATGTACCCTATTTTGCGCATTTTTAGTCCTGTTCCTTGCACGCCCAGGGGGCATACAAAACATGCTCAATATCATCTAATTCCATACTGTAAAATTAGCTAAATTTGCATGAGAAATATCACTTGGGCTCATTTGACACATACCGGAACATGACTCAGCGCCTGATACCCAGGAGCAGAATATGCAAATCAGAGTTTTTATCAATTATGGCGATGGCAAAGTCATTGAGGTTCATAAGAACTTTATCTGTCGGGACGAAAATCTTTTATTTCCAGTAAGAATCGCAAGCCATGGCTAGGTGTTGCAGGCACGTGGAGTTGAACCCTTGGTGTGGCGGTTGCATCTCCCATCTTTTAGCAAGGAACCCCCAAGAAACATTTTGTCAAAACCGAAACCAGGTAGAGCAAGCAGGATTCAGGCAGGATTGACAGAAGAGATAAAATCGATACTTTACAATCAGTAAAGGCTCAATGACATGTTAGACAAGACCAGGGACCACTGTTCCCATATTAGCAGCCGTGGATGAAATTAATCGAAGGGCACTTTTATCACAGTTGGTGGCCTTGAGCGAACCCAATATGGAGACACACACCAGCCCATGACCTTTATTGTAGTTACTTGCTTCCTTTGTATCCCCTTGTTCTTCCCAGTGGGGAGGAAACCCTTTTCGTCTCTGGATCCCCCCTGGTAGAATATGCTGCCGACAGAAACTCAGGCCCTGACGGAGCTATCAAGGTTCTGCAGGGCATGCAAAAAGGCACCATTCCACCAGGGTTATGGTTGAGGCTGGGTCAAGAAAATAAAATCAAGTCTCTCCCCCCCCCCCCCCGCTAAAGTTCCTTACCATAAAAGATGGAGATAGAAACAAGGCCCGGTTTTCCATGACCATCAGCGGAGGTTGTGGAGGGGAGGGTCACCAGATCCAGATTGGGAAACTCCTGGAGATATGAGGATGGAGGACAAGAACCTCAGTGGGGTTCAATGCCAAAGTGTCTATCTTCCAAAGGACCCATTTTCTCCAGAGGAACTAATCTCCGAGGTCTGGAGATGACTTGTAATTCCAGGGGATCTTGTGATGACAAACAGATTTCCTGGATCAGGATGGCCAAGCTGTGGTTCTCCAGATGTCCATGGACTACAATTACCATGAGCCCCTGCCAGCATACAGGGGCCCATGGGAATTGTAGTCCATTGACATCTGGAGAGCTACAGTTTGGCCACCTCTGTACTAAGCTTTGTTGAAGCCCTTGAGTCTCTTGTAAGAGCAAAAGAAAAATATGGCAGTTAACAAAACTGGGGATTAATTTTAGATGATATAGATAGTAGAAGGGAACTCTGGTGGTATAACTTAGTGGTTGGAGCAAGTACCCCCCCCCCCCAGTTATGGGATCAATCTTAAGCATATGTATTTGGGAGTCATTCCAATGAGACTTACTCCTAGGGAAATGTTCTTAAGGCAGCACTGTCTCACTTGAGGGTTCTCTTCTCTCAACATGGCCCTAATCTTCAGATTTAAGTATCCACGTTAGCCATTAGACATCTTGATTTCCGGCAACTCATGTTGGTCTACAAAGACATCCCAAACATAACAATGTTTTTGCTTCTGGATTTTTTCCCATGGCCCAACACTCTGTCTACTTACAAACTTCACCTGTGAAAAGAACAGCAGCACTTCTCAAGGGGAAGAGGAGGAGGGAGCTTGTTTTGTGCGAAGCTCCCTAGGATGGGCCGGCAAAGGTCTCTCGGTCGGTTCCCTGCCCGAGTCTTCACTTCTGCAGTTGGGATGCATAAACGTTGGCCTCCGTGTGAACAGAATGCTGAACTGGATGGACCTTTGGTCTCATCCAGCGTGGCTCTTCTGATGTTCTTTTGTTCCCTGTCAGAGTTTTGGCTTCTGTATTCAGGATGCACAAAAGTTGCGGCGGGCAGACGGGAGGGAGAAACCTCTTGCAGGGAGAGAGCCGCGTGAAAGAGGGGAGGAAAAACGGCGGTATCCGGATGGGCCTCTCCTGAACAAGTCCAGATTTGTAATCACCACTATCTTCATAAGGGATTAAGCTTAGCTACGGGTGAACACGCCGCACCAGCTGGTGTGCAAGTAGGAAAGGGGATCTGGAATAGCCTTGTAAAGATTGTGTTAGATCAAGGCCCTGCGTTGGGACGTCTATAAAGTGAAACGTGGTGGGATTTTTAATAAGCTTTGGGGGAGTTAGTAGTAGTGGTTGTCCAAAAGACACCAGCAGAGTTGCCAACCTCCAGGTGGGGCCTGGAGATCCTTGCCATTGCAATGGTTCTCTAGTCTCTAGACTACCCCTAGAGCAGGGGTAGTCAACCTGTGGTCCTCCAGATGTCCATGGACTACAATTTCCATGAGCCACTGCCAGAAAACTCTGGCAGGGGCTCATGGGAATTGTAGTCCATGGACATCTGGAGGACCACAGGTTGACTACCCCTGCCCTAGAGAACGTGGCTGCTTTGGAGGGTAGACTGCAGGGAATTATGCCCATGTGTAGTCCCTCCCCTTCCCAAACGCCACCATTCCCCGGTTCCACCCCCCAAATCTCCTGGTAGTTTCCTGTCCAGAATTGGTAGTTCTAGACCGACCAGACTGAAAGACACCATCTTTGTTTTTTAGAATGAAATCAAATTGCGCCCAACTTTTAAGTTGGGACTCGTCGAGCCCCTAATCTTCTACAAATAATCTCCAGCTTTGTTTATTAGCTAGGTAGATTTGACTTTCTCTCCACTGGTTCTGTGATATCTATAGCCATATTCTGCATTCAGCTTCTCTTTAAAAATGTCATTAAGTTTCCGTTTCCCTCATACGGCAAGAGGGTAGGGACAGAGTCAGAAATGGGAGACAGTGACACAGCAGCATAAAGTAAGTGGTCTAGCTGGGTACTGTGCACCTAACAGGCACGGTATCCCACCACAACCTTTAACCTATGTTTACACCATATAGCATCAGGTCTCACTGGTGTTTTGATGTATTGTGTTATTCTCCCATCCCAGTTAGCCTTTTGAAATGGTTCGCTTTGAAAGTTCACATTTATTTCCTGGTTTCTCCAAAAAACTCTGTCCTTTCCCCCTCAACCTTATTAATGATATATCTGATAGCATTATTACTGTTCAGATTTATGCCTGTTTTTGTCAATTGCACATAAATGTCATAACAGTGGCATAAAACAAACAAATGGAAACTGTAAATTTGCCAAAGAAAATAAGTGGTCTCAAAATGTCCATCCCAATTATGCGGGATCATTAAAAATAATGGGGAAAAAAGAATCATAAATCTGTTGCTGGCTCACTGGACACCTGCTGGTTTCATAGTGTGGAATTAATAGTCTGCAGGCTATTGTGCATTCTGGGTCTGTTATTGAAAGCCAGCTTGGTGTAGTGGTTAAGACCAGTGGCCTCTAATCTGGAGAGCTGGGTTTGACTTGTGCAGCTAGCTGGGTGACCTTGGTCTCATCACAGCCCTGATAGTGCTGTTCTCAAAGAGCAGAGATATCAGGGCTCTCTCAGCCTCACCTGCCTCATAGGGTGCCTGTTGCGGGGAGAGGAAGGGATGGCAATTGTACTCCTTCTGGTAGAGAAAAGCAGGGTATAAAAACCAACTCTTCTTCTTCTTCTTCTGGCAGAACAGTTCTGTCAGAGGTCTTTCAGCCCCACCTCCCTCAGTAAAAACATTATATGAGATACATCAGGTTCAGAGAGGGCAATATTAAGGGTGGAATCTGCGGGGAAATATTTTTCACTGGGGGGGGGGAATCTTCCATCTCCATCTGTCCATCCTCAACCAAACACCTGGCAGAAGAGCTCCATCTTGCAGGCCCTGTAGAACTGTCAGGGCCTGTAGCTCTTCCGGAAGCTCATTCCACCAAGCAGGGGCCAGGGCCAAAAAGACCGGGATATTTTGCTCCCTCTTTTGTTGTTCAGTAGCTCGTGGATGGCCAAATCTCAAATCTGTTTGCACGTAGTCCTTTTCATATGCTCCAGCCACATGGCTGGTGAGCATACCCACTGTGCATAACAGGAGCATGTACTGCCCGGGATCTCCCCGATCATGCCTGGTCACCATGTTGTATCAACAAGAGCGATGGGCATAGTTACCATGTGCAACCCCCCTCCTCCTGAAAAATCCGGTCAGTTCATGCATACCAAAGCTGTATGCGCCCGGTAGACATTCCATCCATGCAACACGGTGCCTGCTCATGTCAGCAGGATTATGGGTAATTCCTGCTCCTGTTGCCTGCGGTCGCTGGCCTGTACCTTCGGAAAGCTTCACGCCCCTGGAGGCTCCCTCAGCATCCATTTGAACGAAGGACCCGGCTCCCCCCTAGAAGCGTGGCTTGCATCCCACCATCTGTCTGCAGCCCTCAGCACCATGTGTTGCTTTTCAATTATCGGCGCTCGCTTTTGTTCCCCTGCCCGCCCCATGTGGGACTCGCTGCAGATCAAAACGATAACAGCCTCTTACACGGGAAAGTTAATTTTCTCTTACAGTATCTTGACCAGAGATGTTAGTAGCAAAGCCATTAATTTATTACTGGGTTATCTCTAGCTGCCAGAAACAAGGAGAAACAGATGCTTCCCCCCTCCCGCTACAGTCCCCTTCGGAGTGAGCTCTTTCTTCATAACTTAGCCCTTTTATCAGACAAATCAGATTGGCTATTCTCCCCGAGCAGAGACGACATGCTGCGATGTGGCTGCCGTTGGATATGAAACCTTATATGTCTCGCTGAAAGCTGATGCGGTGTGCGGAAACGGGATGAGTCCTGGAGATTCTACCTTGAATGGCAGTCCTGACGTCCAGCCCCCCCACACCATGCTTCATTCCAAAGCCCTTTGTTGACAATCTGCTGACAGGCACAGAGTTCTTTATTTTTTCCAGGACTCCCGTTTTGTTCAACGACTGTGGGAGTTCTGGCGAGCCCTGCGCAAAGGATCAAGGCCTCTCCAGCCCGGTGCCCAATTCCACGATCTGTTTGAAAGCCTGCACGGCGCTTTGGACTTCTGTCAGCATCAAAGAGCAATCTGGATCTTGCCTTTGTCGCAAAGGTATTTGTTCTTTCGGCACATTTCTCTCCTCCTCTCTTCCTCCGGAAGGAAACATTGCCTCGCTACGGAAGGAAACATTGCCTCGCTACGGAATACCCTAACGCTTGCAGGACCAGATGCCTGCTTCTCTCTGCTTTCTTCCATGCCGCAGCCTGACCTTACAGCCGATTCAATTCCTGCTTTGACCTCTGGGAAGACTTCACTCCAAGGAGGTGAATGCAGGCAGCTTATCCAGCTGCTGCGGATAACGCCAGTGACCTTCCACCACCTGCTGCGTCTGAAATCCAGAAATCGCTCTAATGATCTCTTGGCTCAGCTCAGGCCTACTTAGATCAAGAACTGTGTCTTTGTGTTTCCTGAGCCTTTATCAAGAAAGAAATAGGAGACTGATGTTGTTGCCAGATAGGAAGCTCAGGGCATGTTATTCGGGAGGTAACAGTGAGTGGCTGCGATGTAACGTCCAAAAGAGGCCCTACAATATCCCTTGAGATAAATTCTGCGACGTGACAAAGAGATAAGCGGGTTTATCTTGTGCACTGGGAGAAATAAACAACAACCCCTTCTGCTATTATTAGTCTGCTGATATAGGATTTTTTAATTTGCGAGCTGCTTTGCAGTCTTTATAATTCCCATTTTACAGATGGAGAAACAAGGTGGTGAGATAATCTCGTCTCCAAGGGCACGCAAAAACGTTCATAGTGGTGTGGTTAAGAGAAACTCCCCTAATTCCTTTTTAAATGCAGTTTCTCCCCAAAAAATGTTTAAAAAATCTGTTTCTTGCTCTTTTTTGGAAATTTGGAATCAATTTGTGATCAGTTCTGTTTTGACCCAAGAGATACAACCAGATCTTCTTTATACAATGCCAATAAAGCTGCTTAGGCAAGCTAAAATCCAAGAAATATTTGACAAGAGAATTCTGACTCAATCAAATTCCTGGTGAAAAAGCTCCCTTTTGCAGGCCCTGCGGAACTGTTTTAACTCCGTCATATAAAATATGAATGTCAATTTCCCCAATATGGAGGCTAAGGGGCAGGGAAGGGAAGCACCAACCCAACCTCTGAATTGTTTCAGCATGACATGAAACTCGAGTCTGATCTTCCGTTCCTACAAGTGGACTTAGAATCACAGAGCCGGAAGGGTCTCCAGGGTCATCTAGTCCAATCCCCTGCACAATGCAGGAAACTCCCAATTCTCCTCCCTGGATGCTCTCCTCCCTGGATGCTCCTTTGCTTAATGGCAACATTCTGGGGAAGGGACAATGTAGCGCACTGCACAAGACGATGTGGCTGAGCAATGCCTCCTCCTTCCCCCAAGTGTGGGCATCACAAAATGCTTTGTAGGTTCTGTTTACATTGGTGCAAACCAATTGACCTAAACCTGGTTGGTTATTTTCCTTGGTTGTTTTTATTTTATTTTATTTTGGCTTTCTTTTGCTTGTTCTCATCTCTCCATATAAGCTTCAATATCCCCATGCCAAATGAATAGTGGCAGTTTTATAGAAAAACACATTTTATATAATTTAGAAAGCGAGGTTAGCCATCTCAGCAGAGTAATTGAAATACAGGGATATGGCATCAATAAATTTCCGGGAGTGTGCCTCTCTGTGTGTGTGTTTGGTGAATACCTTTAAAGAGATAATCTCTTCTATTTCCCCGGGGTGGGGTGGGGGAGAGATGGGGGAGCTTTGGAATGGCCCAATCACTTCTGCCTCAGACTACTGGTGAGAACAGCAAGAGAAGCAACTGGCTTTGAATCCCCGGCTTCAAATAATCTTACAAAGCACCGTCTTTGATCCGGCTCTTCAAAAGATATCTTAGTACATTTATCAAGCGACCTCTGGTCCTTGCATCAAGCGTATAGGAAGAGCCCCGTGTGGAAACAGAGGTCGGCAGATTCAGAACAGAGATCCCGACAATGGATTTCCACCTCAATGTTTAAACTCCGTGTTCAGAGGCAGTCTACCTGCAGAAGCCTCCTGGAGAGAAGTCCTAGCTTACTTCCCCCGGGAACTAGACCTGTCTTCCTTTCCAAATATGAACCATGAGTCCCCCCTCGAAACCAGACGCAGCCCCTGAAGTCTCTCTTGACCTGACTTCTCAGACTACAAGGTCATGTAGCAGTCCAACCCTGTTTGCGATGTTTGCTTGCTGTTATAACCGGGTGTGGCACCTTTAAGTGTGTTCCAGAGAGGCGGAGCTTGAGTTCCCGCCTCCTTGCAGAAGTCCTTAAGGCCTCCAATCTCTGCCCATCTGCACCTTCTTGCTGGAAGAAGGATTTAGAATCCTAGAGTTGGAAGGGGTCAGACAGGCCATCCGGTCCCACCCCCTGCTCAATGCGGGATCAGCCTAAAGCATCCAGGATAAGGATCTGTCCAGCCACGAAGACTGCTAGCCAGTACCATTCTACAGACAGTTTAAAGCCATTACTGTGTGTCCTCTCCTCTGCTGACAACATGAACCTTTCCCTGCCCTCCTCCAAGGGACAACCTTTCAAAGACTTCAAGAGAGCCATCATGTCCCCTCTCCACCTCCTCTCCTCCAGGCTGAACATTCCCAAGTCCCTCAGCCTTTCCTCAGAGGGCTTGGTCCCCAGGCCCTGGATCATCACGTTCCTTGCTTGTTGAATCTACCCACTGTGGTTCCTGCCCTTGACCCTCTTGTTCCAGGGGCTCTGCAGAGCACAGCATTGGCTCCCTTCTGAAAGCTTCGAGCCGATTCCATTCTGAAAGAAGATGCTGAATACAGTACGGTGCGGTGGAGCAACAAATGAAAACAAAAGCAAGACTTCACAGATGTTCCCCGCTAGGTGCTAAAAAATCAAATATCCTTGTGTGCCAAAGCCCAGATATCAACTACTCAGAGAAGAGGTAGCCCATGGCTGAACTTTCTGAGATACTCTGGAGAAGATGCACATCAAACTAATCCTCACGGTAGAACAGATGAAGCGACATTGGGGAGCAATCAATCGCCACACGAGACCCTGGCTCTTTGGACTCTCTTTTTTCCTGTAGTTTGGAAAGTACTTTCCTTCCTCCCAACATACTTTGCTTTCAGCTTCCAGCCTCTTGCAAGTTTTTAGTGCTAATGTAGGCGCTGGCAAATGAGGCAGAACCCCTGGAGCAATTAGAGAGCCCTGGGAAGCTCAGCCGCTTGGGAACAGAGCGCTGCTTGTTTCCCTTGTGACGTGCGGAGGGGGCCGTGGCTTGGTGGGAGTGCAGCTGCTTTGCAGGCGGGAGGTCCTGGGTTCAATCCTCAGCATCGCCGGTGAAAGGGATCAGATTGTCGGGGATGTAAAAGATTTTGACTTGAGCTCCTAGAAGCAGACCAGTGGTCCGACTCGGACTTAGGTGGTGTCGTATGTACAAACAAACTACAGTGCAGATACGGGGCTGCAGGCAGTGGGGGTGGGACCCTCCAATGCTCAGATCTCACCAAAAGACCCTTAGATAGGTGGCTACTTAGAATGAGGCCTCTGCCTGTACTAGAGGGGAAATAACTCTGTCTCTTCTCCAGGAGCAAGTGTCTTTTAGTTTCTTTGCCTGTAAAGGGTATCCTTATCAACCTAGCCAGAATTAGGGTTTTTTTTTTTGGGGGGGGGGGTCAGTCTGTACTGCAGAGCTAGTGCTATTTAGAGATTACAATGTCAAACAGAAATCTGAGAGACCCGAGTTCAAATCCTCACTCTGCCACGGAAGCTCACCGTGTCGTTGTGGGGATAAAGTGGACGAGATGAGAACTACATAGGCTGTTTGGGGTCCTCAGCAAATATAAATGAAGCAAATAAATGTCGACAGGTTGTCCTGTTACTTCTTCTCCTTTTCTCTGCGCGTGGAACACACGAGTCGTCCCGCCCGTCCATGTAAGTGATCGGCTATATTTTTGTTTTTTGAAAAAGGAAACAAGGGTGTCAAACAGGATTCAAACAAGGTGGCTATTTGTACCACTGGGTGGGGTATTCCTGTCCCACCCAAATTGCTGGTTTCTATAAAAAAAAAAGAAGAAGTCAAAGCTAGAGAAGAAGAAGAATTGTTTGACAGACTGACAGATTCCGAGGCTAGAAATGCGCAGCTGACAGATGTGTGACAACCATAGATTCCCAAACTGTTTTGTTTCCCTCCCTGTCCTGATGTGAGTTATTCAAGCTCCTGCAGTTCTTCCCTATCTTTCTCCACTGCCTACTTCTTACAGCCATCCTGTCGGTGAGATTTTTGTATTCTCCAGCCATGGATTTTTTTTTTAAACAATGGGCAGATGTCGGTTCCAGTTTAGGAAGAGATGTTTGGCTGGAAATGTCAATATGATTTGGCAGGCATTGCTAGCTCCCCTGCACTCCTTGACTTTTTCCCCCATCTAAAAATAACACCTTTTTTTCACATGCTTTTGTTTACGGGAGGAGAGAGGAGGGGATGTGATGAGAAGGGCTGCGAAAGGATGTTGAAAGAGAAGTTGTAGAGCTAAAGAAAAAGTCACCCCCGTGGATGTGCTTTTTCCAGCTCTAGAATTCAAAAGATGCTGAGATCTGTATAGTTTTTTTAATATAGTTTTTACTTTGTGTTTAACCTAATATTGGTGCTCTTTAATCAATAATTGTTAAGATTTTATATTGTTTCATAGCTCAACTTTGGAGTTCCTGACTTTGTTAAGGTTGGGTTTTTGTTCCCTTTTTGGTTTGGCATAACATGGGTGGTGGCCCTTCTGGTGGGTGTGGCCAGGGACCACCACTTCCTGGGGGCCTCAAAGCCTGAAAGATTATTTTAGGGCCTCCTCCACAGTCAAAAGGTTGAAAAAATGGTTGGTCCAGAGACATCTAACATGCCAAAACCCAGTGGCCAACTGGTTTTGAGCTGTCAGAAAACAGTTTTTCTGCCTGGCCAGGCTACAGGGGGTTCTGCTCTTTTCTTGTGTAAACAATTTTCACTCTGTCTTTTAAACCAGTTTTCCCCACTTGCTGGTCTGCACCCAGAATGCACCAGGGGCAGCTTTTCAATGTAAAAGAGTGAAAGTCGGTTTAATTTAAAGAGGTTCACCTGCCATCTTTCATCCTCTGGATTTTGGGATTCTTTTTCCAGCCTCGGATATTTTTAATCTCTGGGGCTGAATAATTTAGGGGGAGAGTGGCCGTACACTTTGATGAAATACGCTTCCTGCCTATATTTAGGATCCTTTTTTTACTGAGTGACGGAAATCACAGCCATTAAAATGTTCTATTAGTAATGATATAGAGGGTGGGTGATGGGGGGAGAAAGGCTGATCAGGACTCTCTGCACACATAGAACATTAAGGGTAGCATTAATTTTAATGGCAACGTCCAAAAATTACAAGGCTATTAAAATTATACTTCGAGCATTTTCCCTCCTCTTTTGTAGGGAAAAAAATGGGGTTGTAAATTATTTCAGATGAGTGTTGGGGGGAAAAAAACATACATAAATTATGCATAATTGACCTTAAAATTTCCTCCAACAATGGCATTGGAAAACAATTAATTTGATACCCGTCTGTTTTCTCCTGCTGATGGAGCCATGGCTCACCACCCTTGCCGAGAGGAGTGATGGTTTGGTTGCCATGGACACCTCCTGTTCGGGTGACCAGTGGCCCAACCCAACACCTGGCCTTCTCACATTAGCTTTGCTGTGCCTCAAAGGACTCAGTTGGTTCACTAGTTTGTAAAAAAAAAAAACCCTTTGTCTATGGAAATAGAAATGTTAATTGCAAAATAAAAGGACCTAAAGAGCACTTGTACACAGGAGGATAGATTCAGGTGGGACCAAAGCACCTGAACTATGTTTGAGCACAAGGGCACCTTTCAGAGCAACCAAGTTTTTATTATGGGTATAAACTTTGGTGTACAAGCACAGTCCTTCGGATACTTATGGGGATGCCATGTGCTGACTAAAGATTACTTTTCGAAATGAGCAATACCCGTAAGCGCATCTTATGTAGCTTAAACAGTCTTCATATATTTGCTGTCTTCATAGTTATATGATTTTCAATTGTGCATTTGAGTGGGGGGGAAGGGGTCACATACGGCATTGCTATCATTTTGCCACTGCGTACTTTTGGAAGTGTTGATGAAACATATCGTTGTGGTAATTGATAACACATTTTTTTTTTGCGATTGTTGTGATAATTGAGTAACACTTTTGGGTTTTCGTGTTATCGCTTATATATGTATGCGTGTGTGTGTATGTATATATATGTATATATATATCACACCATAACCCTAACCCTATCCACTGAGAAAAGCTCATGGCCGAAACGCATCTGGCTTACATGCATTTCATGTTACGTATAATTACAATTTCTCACCCACTCTGGTTCCACTTCCCTCGTCCCTACCACTCCCTGTTTAATGTAGCTTTTGTACATGGAGGCCCCATGATTTCCAGCTTATCCCTTTTGGGTATTGAAAGGGAATCCCCCTACCTTCTTATTTTGCCTGCAGAAATGCTAGAGTTCTCTCAGCCTCACCTACCTCACAGGATGTCTCTGCTCTGCTCTGCGCTGCCCTTCCCAAATGTAACCCATTAGATTTAGCCTAACCGTTGGGACCGGCAGAGAATATCTTAGCCCTCTTCCAGGTACTTGAAAAGTGTGATCATGTCACCCCCTGAATCTTCTCTTCTTTAAACCACACCATCTCAGATCTTTTGACCAGTCTTCAAAGGTCTTGTTTCCCAGACCTCTGGCTGTCCTTCTTGCCCTCTCCTAAACCCATTCCAATTTGTCTACAACCTTCTTTAAAAGTGCCATGCAGAATTTGATGCAGTGCAATGAATCATCCAGGGTGTCAATGAAAAACGAGACAGGCCCAAAACAGCCAACAGCTTGAGGAATCAAGATGCAAAAACGGTCGTATCAGCTCATCCCTGCGTCTGTGTGAATGCTCCCCGGGGAACCACCAGTCTTCACACATTTAATAATAAACAGATACATGTCTCATGATAGGATATGTCAAGGAGTGACAACGCGATTCGGAGGAGGACAACATAGCGATACGTAGACATGGCTGCCTGGATCCTTCCCGGCTTTGCTCTCAACTGCCTGGTGAATCACGGAAGTATTTTTAGAGATTTAGGTGAGTTACGGAGGGGGAGGCCCTCAGAAGTGTTGTATGTCTCCAGCGTGAAGCAGCACTCCGGTTCAAAGAGCTCACCTTGTAGATTAGAAATGTCTTAATTGGTTGAGGCCTTAGTATCAATGTATCCCGTAGGAGGCTGGAGGAATAGTATACCCGGGTAAACCAGCAGGGTAATCTTATGGAGAGTTACTCCACTCTAAGCCAATTGATTTCAATGGGTTTTGACCAGAGTCATTCTTCTGGAGATGGCACCGTAGGGCCTCAACAAGTGCAGTCAATGAAAAAGACAGACCATACAAAAATGGCAGACCATGAAAGGGAGGGCAGGAAGGGATGAGTCAGTGCTCCGCTCTTGTGGTTCTGTCTTACATGGTCAGGTTAATGCAGATCACCGCTTTCGGGTCAGGAAGGAATTTTTTCTGCAGGTTAGATTGGTCCAGAGATGCTGGAGAGGTTTTTTTCTTTTTGGCCTTCCTCTGGGGAGGGGGGTAGTTGGAGGGGAGGGGGCAGTTGTAAATTCCCGGCATCATGCAGAGGGTTGGACTACATGACCCTTAAGACCCTTTCTTAATCCTTGAGATCCTTTCTCTACAATCTCTGGGCGATTCAGCAACAGCTGCCATGGTGACAGTTTTTGAAATGAAACCAACTCTAGAACACTGTTCTCTTCTGCTGCTGAATCTGTGGACAGTTCCCCACTGAGGTCTGGTTATCCCGGCTCTTGACTGCCTCCCTAATGGATCTTTGCCTCTGCTGAATCCGTGAACAGCTCCCTGCTGAATGGGGAGTCCACCCAGCCACAACCTTGCCTGTCTCCATCTATCCGTCCCACAGCTGAAAGTGTGGACAGCTCCCTGCTGAATGGGGACTCCACCATGACATTAGTTGTGGCTCTCTGTAAACATTTTGGGGATGGGGGCAATGTGGTACGGAAATAAAAATACCCCGCTTCTCCTCCCCGTGCCTCCAGCTGGGTGACCTTGATCCAGTCACAGTTCTTTCAGAGCTCTCTCAACCCAACCTGTTAAGGGGAAGGGAAGGCCATTATCAGCCACTTTGAGACTCCTTTGGGTAGTAGAAAAACGGCGTGTTAAAGCCAACTGTTCTTTTTCTTCTTCTAAAATTTGAGCCTGTGATGTGGGCTCTTTCCCCAGTGCTAAGAACCTCTTTTTGTTATTGTTCTTCGCTTCCCTCAAAAACAAAATCCCCAGAAGTTTGAGCAGCGAATGGGCTATGGGCAACACTCCGTAGCACCTCTGCTTGGGAAACAGCTGGATCCCAAACTGTGCACCATGCCTGAGCGAGAACTTGATGCGCCACAGAAACCAAGCATGCCGGGGTCATTGAGAGAAATGAGCACTGCTTCTGAAAGGGAAACAACGCCTGTTGAATCACAGGCATTTTTCTGAAATAGCTGGTTTTATTCAATTGCCTGTGAATTTGGAAGCTGTTAAACAGATTTGCAGCTCAGCAGCCGTCAGGGGAGAAGGAAGGGGCCTATTAAGGAGAACGCTAGTGTGTGTGTTAAGAAGGCACGGTGCCTTTGACCAAGGGGGTGATAGAGATGGCTGGAGAGGCATCCATTCAGCCGATTATGTTCAGCGGCCCCCGGATCTTTGTGGAGAGCAAGGTGTAGCACAGAGTGGACAAGGCTCCACCTGCACCAGGGGTCCCCCGGTGGACCTACCAGCCCCTTTTCTGGTGGGTGGCAAGCATTTTGAGAAAGCAGGAGGGGCCTGGTGGGGCTCATAACCCGACGGAAAAAAAAGGGGACGGTTCAAAATTATTGCAACAGAAAACAGAACCTATCCCGGGCTATTTTAAACAATTTCACAAGGAATACAAATAAACATTTCTTATCTCTTCATTTCTTTATCTCTCATAACCCGGCAAGGCTTCTGATTGGCCATTGTAGATTTGATTAGAAGTGCAGTTTTTTTTTTTAAGTTGCTTGGCAGCAGCTGCTACCCCAGCACAAGGGTTTTTTCCCCCAGTGTGTGGCTACGCTGTTAAGCTGTGGCAGCCATTTTGTGGCTGGCTTGGCCTCCCAAGGCAGTCCTGTCCGTGCCCAACACAGACTATTAGAATTTCAAAGAAGCTTGCAGGTTCAAAAAAGGGTATTATAACCCACATATTACAATACCCTTGTATTTGTTTGTTAGAGGACAGCACAATGCCTTTGCTATCACATGACTATTATGGCCACAGAATACAGGGAGAACTGCTGGAACCTCCCCCCTTTTTTCACATTCTCAAACCCTATGGGTTCCACTGAAGAAGAAGAGCTGATTTTTCACACTCTGCTTTTCGCTACCGGAAGGAGTCTCAAAGGGGCTTACAATCGCCTTCCCCTCCTTTCCCCACAACAGACACCCTGTGAGGGAGGGGAGGCTGAGAGAGCTGCTGGCAGGACTGCTCTGTGAGAACAGCTGTAACAGGACTGTGACTAGCTCAAGGTCACCCAAGCTAGATGCATGTGGAGGGGCGAGGAATCAAACCCAGCTCTCCAGATTAGAGGCTACCACTCTTAATCACGACACCCATGCAAAAATGAAGCAAACAGGGTGTAGGGGGAGGGTTGCCAGCTTGGGGTTGGGAAGAGATTTAGGGGTTGGAGCCTGGTGATGATGGGGTTTGGGGAGGGGCCTCGGCAGGGTACCATGCCATAAATTCAACCCTCCAAGGGAGCCCTTTTCTCACTTTTATTGGTCGCCTGATGACCAATTGGAATAGCTGCCTGGAAATTGGCAAGGTTGCATAAGCGAGAAGGCTCCAGCTCCAGCTCTCTGGCTGGTGTCGGTCACTAACAGGAAAGAGCCAGTTTGAGTCTTCAAAGGCCTCTGGTTGTTCCCCAACCAACACGAGGACTTTGCATTTTGTAAGCCTGGGTTTTCCTTTCTGGTGACCTTGGAGCAGCTGCTGTCTCTGCAGGACTGGCATTTCAGGGTCCTTGCGAAGTAACCTCCCCCGTCTGCCGCCGGAGCTCCTAAGCGACAACTGCAGTCCCAAAAGCGAAATGGAATCCCTCCCCTGGACAATGAAACGAGGACATAGCAGAAAAACCAGCCAGAGACGAAGTTAAGCAAGGGCAGCGCTTCAAGCTCCTATGTTGTTTTTCATTCCATTCGCTGTCTTGCCTCTGAAAGACGGTTCCAAAGAAATGCGCTGGTCTTAAATAGATATCCCCGTGAAGCGTAAACGAAGTCAGAGAGCTTTTCAGTGGCCAGAAATGGGTCCTACAAGAAAGAACTGCAAAATACAAAATAGGTTTCAATGTTTTCAAAAAGCCAGCTTGGGGACATGGTTAGGAGTCCAGACTTCTAATCTGGTGAGCCAGGTTTGATTCCCCGCTTCTCCTCCGCATGCAGCCAGCTGGGTGTCTTTGGGCTAGTCACAGTCCTGTTAACGCTGTTCTCGCAGAGCTGATCCAGCAGAGCTCATCTGATGCTCTTACCCAGGTGTCTTGAAGCTTTGTCTCTCGAAAGATCATACCCTAAACTCTCATTGGCCTCGGAGATGCCGCTGGGCCTTAAATCAAACTCTTTGACTGCAGACCAGCTTGGCTTCTCTCCGAAACCCTCCTGGAGTCATATCGCTGAAGTCCCAGCCTTTGTTCGCTAAGCAACAGCGATTTCAATGCAGGAACCTCTTTTGGAGGCAAAGACACGACCTCAGCCTTTCGGAGCGGGATGGCTGCTTTCCCAAAACGCCATTAAAGGCTTTTCAGAACAGAACACCTACGAGAAGAACAGCCAATAAACTGTCTCCTCGGCCTTAACAAATCGGTCCTTTTGAGTGCTGGACTCTGGAAACGGCAGCTCCGAGGGGGATTCTGGAACACTCCAGCTACTTAAGCTAAGTAAAAGATGCTCTTGGCTGGGTGGGGGAAAGCAGCATCCCTATGAATCAGGTGGGCTGTGAGTTTACGAGCCGGTCTCTTGACACCAGGGGCGATTCATTAAGGCTTGGCTCTGATGGGCACCCCGACTAAATGATCGGGAGGGGAATGGTGGGAATAACATTCCAGTAAATGGGTCACCCGGGGAATAGCAGGTGGCTATCTGCCATTAAAGGTGTTTGGCCAGATTTGAATATCAGGCAGCATCTCAGGCCAGCCAAGGGATCAGAGAGGTGGCGAATACATTAAACCAGCCTTTCTCAACCAGGGTTTCAGGAAACCTGGGTTTTCTGGATGGCCCTGGAAGGGTTTCCTGAATGGGTGGGAGTGAATTAATTTTGTATATATTTTTTAATTGCTTAGATATTAATTGGGTGATCTGACCATGTAGGGTCATGTCAACTCACCCACCCCTCCCCAAATGGCCAATGATGGGCTGGAGGGGGTGGGAAGGGGAGGGGCTCCAGGAGGATGAGGATGAGGAGGGTCTTATATGCCACTTTTCTCTGAGTGAATCTCAAAGCGGCTTACATCGCCTTCCCTTTCCTCTCCCCACAACAGACACCCTGTGAGGGAGGTGAGGCTGAGAGAGCCCTGAGATTACTGAAGAAGAAGAAGAGTTGGTTCTTATATCCCACTCTGCTACTTAGCTCTTCCCTTATTTACCCCTCCAGGCCCTGGAACTCCCCAGCCCCAGCTGCTCCCCAGCTGCTCCCCAGCTGCTCCCCAGCTGTTCCCCAGCTGCTCCTCAGGAGCAGCTGGTATTGCTTAACTTGGGGAAACCGGGTTAAGCAGTCCCCCTTGTAAGCACTCCCCTCCTTTAAACGACATCTCTGTGAACTTCATCTTGTCCAGAGGAGGCCACGGTTTCTCCACTCTCTGCCCAGAGCGGGGGTTCTCTGTGGGCACAGTTCCGTGGGAGTTTAGCCTCCTCGAACCGAGTAAACACGCCCGCGTAAAGGCCAAGCCCGGGAGTGGATTTTGTTCCCTCCTCCGCTGCAAGAGAGCAAAGAGACTTCATTAACCTGCAGTAATTAAGTAAGTGCTCACTTCCCCTCTGCTGTGATTAAAATGTTAGCACTTGCTAAAATTAGACCGCCAAGGGATCGCCACGCCTGACTTTGAACACCCCCGGGCGCTTTTCTTGAAGGGCGCACCCGCCCGGCATCTGCTGCCCGCAGGTGAGGTATCCGAAAAGCTCAGAACGGCTGCTTTTAGGGGAACCCTCGTTCACCTTTCCCTTCACCTCTGCCATCCAAAAGAGGCGAGAATGTGAAGGGCAGGCCGATCCCGTCCCCGAAGAGCTACCATTTAATCAGTTTATCAGCTCAGGCAGCGAGTGCGAGACGTGCCGGAGACTCGCCAATGCCTCCTTGATTAATAAGGCAGGCAATGAAGACCGACAGCTTGCTTTGACCAGGCGTAATAGAGTCAGCAATTTCTCTCCGCCAAGCGCGTGGACTTTATGATGTCCCTGCGCAACGCTGGACACAGCAGTCTCTTGGCAGGTGAATTATGACTCCGGCCCTGGAAAAGCTCTTCTTCTGATCTTGAGAGCTCATGTTTATTGAAAAACAGAACACAAGGGGCTGCTCTGGGGCTCTGAAAATGGGTGGTTATGCTGGGTGGGGGGGGGGGGTGTAGTGGAATGATGTGGTACGGTCCAGAAGGGACAGAACAGGCCGTACCATCAGGCTGCAGGTAGGGCAATCACAGTTTCGAAGGCTGTCTGCGAATCTCTGTTAGGAAGCAAATATAATTTGCTGCAAAAATAATTGTAAACATTTTCAAATAGTTATTACATAAAGTGCGCTAATTCGACATAGTCATCATAATGTAAAAACATCACATTTCTGACTGCACATGGAATAGACCAACACAGAATGGACCAAGTGTGTTTCGACCTCAAGGGGTCTTCCTCAGTGGTCAAATTATTGTGAGGAATGCACTCAGGTATAAAATCAAAATCAAAAAGCTTGCTGTGGTGCAAAGTAAAATTTGTTAGGTGCTGCTCCAACTAGTCTTTCTAATGTAAAGGTATCTGGTTTGGACACCAAAACAAAATGGCCACCATGAGGCAATAGAACCAACCACAAAATGGCTGCCAGTCACAAAATGGCTGCCAATAACAAAATGGCTGCCAATCACAAATGGTTTGGGAAGTTGCAAGCCATGGTTCCCCTGGCAAAGGAGGCAGTTGTTTCTGAATGCATGTTCCCTGCATACACAAAGGCCCTCTTGCTCGAATGAGGTATAGATCAGCCAGGATTGGCTATTTGGTTTGGGCAAGAAGCAAACAGACATGAAGAAAGCCATTGGTGGAGAACATGTTGCCCTTGGGTGCCCATATTGGGGACCTTTCCCAAGTTCAATTTAAACCGTTTCCTTTGAAACATCAATTTAAACTGAAGAATAGGCAGACAACTGCCTTGTGATCCCCCTGGGTCCTAAGTCAAATTGCCAGCATGGCTTTGGCCAATGCCAGATTTTGAGGCCACGACAGGGGAAGTTGGAGTTTGGGGAGGATGTGACCTCATTTCTGGATGCTGCTGTAAGAATTTCCCTGAATCCCTACGGTAAAAGCCATAGAAATATTGGGAAGTTCCTACATTCTTACTAAGCAAGCATTTTCCCAGCCATTTATTTCTCCCACTCTTCAGTTTCTTGAAGGGTGGAGATTGGAGTCAAAAGCAGATGTTTACCAGATTGGTGTGGTGGTTAAGAGTGTTAGTGGGTAATCTGGTGAGCTAGGTTTGATTCCCCCCTCCTCCAGCTGGGTGACCTCAGGCTCGTCACAGCCTTCTTAGAGCTGTTCTCACAGAGCAGTTCTTTCAGAGCTCTCTCAGTCTCAACTCCCTCACCATGAGCCTGTTGTGGAGCTAGGAAAGGGAAGGCGATTATACACTGCTTTGAGACTCCTTCTGGAGGAGAAAAGTGAGGTATACAAACCGACTCCTCTTCTTTTATAGTCTTGCAAGTAGTCTATCACAAAACCAGCTGTTTTTGCTATCAGGGGTGGTTAAGCTGTACCATTCATTCATACCTACTGTCAGAAGGATGGCAGCCCGGTAGGCACTGCAGTGTCCGGATGACGTCCGTTGTTGACATGGCAAGCGAAGCATATAATAATTCCACTCACCCTTATTGAAAGATAAAGATCTCGGTGAATGAATTTTTTTTAAAGGCATGGGTAATCTTCAGGATGGGGTTCGGAGGAGAGACTGTGGAATACAAATGTCACAATGTCTTGTCTACGGCATGATAAGGGATGTTCAGGTGGGAAGGAACACCCGGGGAGACAGAGGAAGGTGGGAAATGACATTTCAGTCCTGTGTACAAATCACTTATGGGTACAAGGGGTAGAATTAACATCTCTGTACGAGAGTGACCAGAATGGCAAGTTTTTTTTCTCTTGTATTAAATCATAGAAGAGGTAGGCTACAAAATGTCATTTCCTTCCTTCCTTCCTTCCTTCCTTCCTTCCTTCCTTCCTTCCTTCCTTCCTTCCTTCCTTCCTTCCTTCCTTCCTTCCTTCCTTCCTTCCTTTCTTTCTTTCTTTCTTTCTTTCTTTCTTTCTTTCTTTCTTTCTTTCTTTCTTGGGAGGGGGTGAACAGAGAAAATATTTGATTTTGGTATCCCTGCTCTGGATGTTCCGCGGTGGGGGCGGGGAGGGGGACTGGCTTTTGTGGGGAACAGGATGCTGGGACAGCTGGACTATTTAGGATATTGGAAGAAATCAGCCTTTCTTGACGTTTTTTTACCATTGAGAAACCCCTGAAACATTCTTCAGGCTTTGAAACCCCAAAAGAGGCACGATTGTGCAGAATATGCTTGGGAAGCAGAGCTGTGGACACGCCCACCTGAGGCCCCTCCCCTTCCCACCCCCTCCAGGCCCATCATTGGTCATGGGGGGTGAGGTCAACATGACCATATATGGTCATATCACCCGATGAACGTTTAACCACTTTAAACAATATATTAAAAATTAAGGAACTCCTACCAGTTTGGGAAACTCTTGCAGGGCTGCCAAGAAACCTGTGGGTCATTAAAAAGAACCTGGTCAAGAAAGCCTGGCTTAGATGGGCCATAGGTCTGATTCAGCTAGGCTCTTTCTATGTTCAGATCCGGGAGCTGTGTTGGACTGGGGAGAGGAGGAAAAGCTGGATTTCATTTATTTATTATTTGGATTTATTGGCTGACCCTGCTTGGGAACAGGCTTGGGTTGGCCAACAACAATAAGAACAGAAGCAAATAAATCTAAAACAGTTTCAGATTAATAAATTCAAATTTCAGCTAACAACTGCAATCGGGTGCTGATTTAGTCCAGTTCTGGTGGAGATGTTACACCCAATTTCCATCGGTGAGGGGGATTGGAAAGAGGGGAGGGGTGCAACTGACTGTCTGTCTGTGTTAGACTGTCTTCAGTCTTTCTGTGTTAGACTGTCTTCAGCCCCACACCTGGCAGAATTGTGCCAGCTTGCAGGCCCTTCAGAACGGTGTCAGCTCCGATAGGGCCCAGTTCTCTGCTGGCAACTCATTTCACCAGGCCAGAGCTTCAAAAGTGATAGATCCCCCCATACCCCATGCCGTGTCTGAGATCTTTATTCATCTACCTTCCCATCGCTACATTTCTGTCCTGCGCCTTCAAGCTTTTGCACTGATTTGCAAAATAAAAAGGACGGAACATTTCATTTATTTATTTTGGGGATTTACGTATGCCTCGCCGTTGCTGTCAGCGCAGGACCCTCGGAGAGTAACCGCGCTAAACACAACACAAAAATAATTGTCTATGAAAGCCATTAATCCGCTCCATTAAAACAGATAAGAGCCAGCCCGTGTCTGTATCTTCTATGCACGCTGATAAAGCTGTCTTAAATAATGTCATTTTACAGCCTCGCTGGAGGTTCTCAGGGTACTATGTTGTGATGCTCACTGGTGTAGATTCAGCTACTGAAAGAGAGTTGTTCAGATGGGCATCTTCAGAGAGGGCCTTCCAAACAGGGTGTCCTCACTGAGAAGGTCACTCTGCAGATGGCTGGAGAGTCTGTGGGGGCAACCGTTCCTCCTAATACTTTGCACCCAGGCAACTGAAAAATCCTAGACCCCATTCTCTGAGAGTCAGAGGGTAGAAGGGAAACAGGAATGTTGCACAATGAGGGTGAACTGGAGCAATTGCTCCTGGGACCCAACCGGAAGGGTCCTTCAGGACAGAACAGGACAAAAAAAAGAAAGAAAGAGAGACAAAACAAGACACAAGTTCAATTTTAGGGATTTGTGATCAAAGGGAGGTTGTGAAAGAGACACAAGTGAGGCGAGGAGGAGAAGCAGATTAGATGGGAGAAAATAATTACATTTCTGTCTCCAGGATGTACAGCTATCTTTTGGTACTAATCTTGGGGCTTGTTAATGCTGAGGTTTGAGCGCAGGGAAGATAAGACAGCAGGGGAGAGAGAGAGAGAGAGAGAGAGAGAGAGAGAGAGGAATATTGGTTGCTGCTTGATGTTCTATGTCTTCCACCTCTTCCCAGAATAATTTTGGGCCAATTCGCAAGTTATGGACATCCCTAGTACTTGAGCACTCTGCATGGCAGGACTGAAGGACCAGTCCTAAGCAGACATGCTCAGAGCCCAGTCCCATGTTATTCAATGCTGCTTCCTAGGAAAAATGTCTTTAGGATGACAGGCAGCGTTGCCTGTCCCTGTTGAAAGGTGATAAGGGATCAGTGTACGCTTTTCTTTAGCCATTGTACAATCATAAAAGGAAGAAGGGAGCCAGCTCTAGGTTTTTGTGCCCCTTTCTTATGTGCCCAGGGTAATGCCAATTGCCATTTTTATTTATTTATTTTTATTTGTATTTACATATAGGCCGCCTCTCTTTAAGGTCAGGAAAGATTTTTTTTCCAGGCCAGATTGGCTAGGGCTCCTCAAGCTTTCCCCCCTTTTTCTGGCCATAGAACATGGATCACTAGGGGAAATGGGGGGGAAAGTAATTGTGACATCCCTGCGTTGGGCATGGGGTTGGACTAGATGACCTCTGAGTTCCCTTGCATCTTTCTGTTTCCGGGTTCTATTATGCTCACATGGGTTGTCATTGCTGCAAGTGTGGCCCATTTGTCTTGCCATCGAAGATTCCTTTCCTTTAAGTTCTTTTTTCTACCTCACTTAAATGCCATTTAGAAGGCCTATATCTGCCATTTCTGGGCCATTTATACGGACATGCAATTTATGTGCTTTTTATCCACCGCGGATGCAAAAATAATGTTGAACAATGTGTTCGTTTTAGGGGAGGAAAGAGAAACAAATGGCTATAGGATTCGTACAATGTACATCATCCGGGCTCATAATATACCTGTAAAGTATAATGATGATATATTGATCTACCAGTAATGCTGAAAAACACATACATTTTATGGGAGGATGTATTTTATTTAGGTATTTTTAACCCAGAATTCTTTACCCATGGGGATCTAAGGAGGGGTGTGTGTGTGTTACGATTTAAACAGGAAAAAAGAAGAAGAAAGAACAATGGACATCCAAGGCTGGTCATAGATCTACTGGGTTGGGTCACTCATGGTCACAGCCATAAGGTGTACCTATGATTCCCCGCTCCTCCACATGCAGCCAGCTGGGTGTTTCGGCACAGGGTATCTCTGCATCCTTGGAGCCCGGGCTGGGCTGCTGTGTCTGGCAGCTAGTTTAGTTTTCCCTTGAGAAATGATGGGAGAGGATGTCATCAGAAGTGGTCTAAGGATTTGCAGGGCCCTAGCAGTTGCAGTGGAAGCAGCTGGACTGGGGGTGAAGGGTGCCCCCTCAGTGGAAAGGGGTATCACTGGTGAGACTCCTTAAAGAGGGAAAAGTGGGGAGAAGAGAGGCTAAGGCCTTGATCCACAGGGGGAAGGAACCACACGTGGCCCCTGGAAGTGTGGGACCCAAAGCATTTGTTACATTGATAATCCAGCTCTGGTTTTCACGCCTACAGTTGGAATTGTGGGAAGCAAGGGGTCTGCTTGTATAGGAGTGCTTGTGTAGCTATGCTCTAGTCTCAGCAAACATGTTGAGAAGTCCTGTTTATGCTTCTTCCTGAATAAAGAGGTTTTCTTCAACAAAGTCTGCTTATCGGGAATATCGACCGGAAACTCACACACTGGCTCTCCAGTTACAAATGCTGCCGTTCTCCCCACCCCCAAATTTCTTTAGTTAGCTCAGATTATATGAAATCTGTCTCTACAGCCCATTGAATGATCTCCTCTTTCCTTTTCTAACCACAACCTTGAGAGAGGTCTATTAAGATTCAGACTGTATCGCTGAAGGCAATGGAGATCACTAAGTAAGTGCGCATTCACCGTAAAGGGGAGGCATGTATTTTTGGCCCCGGCCAAAATTGTTTTGGGGAGAAAAAAAACGAGCTGTTTGGCTGAGCTCTACTTATTGACGTGTCTCTCTTTCTGTCCACTCACTCCATTCTGCTGGCAAGCCCTTTAAGAGGCAGGGAGGCGTTCATTTCCAATCCAAACGGCTCTTTTAACCGTGGGGCAGAGTGGGCAATCCGTCAAAATAAAATAAACAAGCCAGCGTTCACAAGGATGATCTTCAGAAGGCTGCTTTCCCCGGGTTTTCAAAATACCACTCGAGGTATGCTCCCGCCAACTCCCCTTTCGTTATATTTACTGTGGCTGTAAGAGCTTCTTAAAACATCAGGCAAGCTGCAAATTCCGAGATGCTGACAACAGATGAACAGCGAGATACGCTCTTCAAACGGCACTAAAGGAAGGGAGCAGGGCTAAAAGCCTCCAAGTAAATCTCCCTCATAAATTTCCCTAACTGTGAGAACATGTGGGAATCGCATCACCGTAGCAACAATGTCATCTCAACAATGACAACATCAGGGATTAACTTTCCCCAAGTTAGTTCTCCTCCTCCTCCTCCTCCTCCTCAGAGCTGGCACTAGAGGTTGGTGGGATTGATTGGTTGTCAAGGAACAGGCCTGCAAAGAAAAAAGAAGAGGCAGAGACACCATCTTTAACATCAGAGCCTAAAACCTAGCCAGACTCTATGTTGTGAGTTTGCCCTGGGATAATCTGCTGCTTTATCATAGAAGATTTGCTGCAGCCAGGATAGGGTTGTCAACACAGCCTGAGCAGATGCTGTGAGATTTTGAGGTCACTGTCTGAGGATGATAGAATCTGGAGAGGATATGATATCATTTCCACTTGACACTCTAGGAATCCTAATCTTAATGATAAAGAGCACTGAGAAATGGGGATAATTCCTAGAGTGTCATTATGGATTCCATTTTTCAAAGCATTTTACTCTTATGCCTCTATTTTTGAGTGTGGGGCGTTGGGGCAGAAGGCTAGTGTTTACCCACTGTGGGTGGTAAAACAACAAACATAACCCTTGCTCTCAAACAGGAGTAAAGTTTTCCAGAGACCTTTCCTTCCTGGGGACGTGTTCCCCATGGAGGGCCAGTTGGGGGGCTTGGAACATACGTTGTTGGAAGGACCATCAGTTTTGTATATATATGGTATGATGTGATATCATATACCTGTTGCTGTATCTTTGGAAGAAGACATGATGTATTAATTGGGGGGAAAAAGGATTAATACCTTTATGTTAATGGAGGTTCTGATACTGTCAGACCTATTTCAAAAACAAATTATTTGGGAGTAGATACTGTTACGAGTCAGTTGTAATTGTCAAATGCTTAAACAAAAACCTTGTTTTCAATTCAGAGAATATGCTTAGCATTGTATTTTATACGATTGACTCAGCAATCCGTTTACCACCGTATTTGTTCCTCCACAGGTAAGCATTTTCTGTATAAGATCGTTTATTATTTCATTTATACATTTGTTGATTTTTGTACTTATGTGAAAAAAAGTTCAAGTAATTCAGGTTTGGCTGCTGGATGTTAGGAATCTAGTGCCAGGTATCGGTAGACAGCTCTGCCTTCCCTTTGAATGGACAATTGTTTTCCTTCATCTGCACCTGCCATCCCTCCAAAATGTGCCATTTTCACAGACTGGAAATGTTATTGGTGTTTTTGTGTGCAAATGTCCTCTGTTTTGGTTCAGCAGTAGCAGGTGGGTAGGTAAAGAGCACAATGTCCCCGTTCTCATCAAAAGTAGGAAATGCACAATTAGGATTTCTGAGCACATCTGTGACACATTCTATTAGAAATGTAGTAGAGGAGCTGCTTCCTTCTTAAGAGTGTAAGAATAGCCCTGCTGGGTCAGATCAGTGTCCATCTAGTCCAGCATCCTGTCTCACACAGTAAGGTAAAGGTATCCCCTGTGCAAGCACCGGGTCATGTCTGACCCTTGGGGTGACGCTCTCTAGCGTTTTCATTGCAGACTCAATACAGGGTGGTTTGCCAAACCGTGCTTTGGGAGCAGGAGTTTAGCAAGCTCTAAGGATCAGCATTTGGGGGACAAACTCACACGAACACACAAAGATGCCTTAAGCTGTATTATACTTAAACTACAAGGTCAGGATCATCTGCTCAGACTGGCAGTGGCTCTCCAGAGTCTCAGGATGAGGTCTTCCGTATTATGTCCTGCCTGGTCCTTTTCGACCGGAGATACTGGGGATTAACCCCCCCCCCCAAGAGGACATTGTATAGCAAGTCTCTTTTTCTCACCCCCCTCCCATTTGTCTTGATCACCAGAAAAAGATCCTGAATGGTTTGTTTCCGTTTCTCCCTTCCAATCACCCAGCCCATCCTTTTTGGAGGCGTGAGCTTCCCTCCCGGAGATCTGGAATGACGGCCTGCTTATGGATGCGTTCTGTATGCAGAAGAGGTTCCGCCGTTCCCTGTTAACTGCAGGATAAACAGTCCTCCCTGCGAAACATGGCACTGAGTGATGACCGGCAGACGCTCTCTGTTGCTCTGGAGATAAAAGGCACAGGCTGGGAGCTCAGAGGCATTATGCCACAGAGAGTGAAATACTGCTGAGCGGCAGGTGGGTAAGGGTGCTTCAGCGGCAGAGAGGGATACAGGCAGGGAAGATCTCCCCTGCCACTGGGAAGGGCCTGAATTTCCCCTTTCTCACTGCAAATCAGTAGCCTGACTAGAGAGTGGAGGGGGACACCAGATTTAAGAATCATAGTTGGAAGGGACCTCCTGGGTCATCTAGTCCAACCCCCTGCACTATGCAGGACAATCACAAGCCTATCGCTCATCCACTGTCACCTGCCACCCCCCCTAGAGCCTTCACAGAATCAGCCTCTCCACCAGATGGCTATCCAGCCTCTGTTTTAAAATATCCAAAGATGGAGATTTATAGGGTGGGGTCATGGCTCAGTGATAGATCATCTGCTATGCATGCAGAAGGTCCCAGGTTCAAGACCTGTCGCCTCCAGTTAATAGGATCAGATAACAGGTGTGGTAAAAGAGACTGGAGAACTGCTGCCAATCAGAGTAGACAATGCCGACCTTGACAGACTCAGTACACAGCTCCATCTTTTCAACTACAGCAAAGACTATTGTCATATGTCCGTTGTTTCTGCCCTTCCCTTCTACTTTCCATTTCTCTCCCCACCAACAGACCCCCTGTCAGGTAGATGGGGCGAAGACAGCTCTGACAGGACTGCTCAGTGAGAACAGCCTGATCAGGACTGTGACTAGCCCAAGGCCACCCAACTGGCTGCTTCTGGAGGAGCAGAGAATCCAACCCGGCTCGCCAGATTAGAAGCCGCCGCTCTTAATGACTACACCAAGCAGAGAAAGCTGAGCAACAAAACATCGGCGAGGAAAAAGTTTCCCTTTCTCACCTTCCTCTTGATCAAGAATCGTAGGAAGAGGCGGCCCAGTGCCGGAGAGGGCTGCCTTTCTAGTCGGGATGCGTGCCAAAGTCAAGAAAGTTTTCTCGTATTTCCCATCTTCCTTTTGACGGTGAGATCAGTCGTCATTTCTGCAAAGCAACGGAGACCTTTTGAACTTAGTGAATGAATCATGAGGCCCAGTTTACACAAGGACACATTAAAGGGTGACCTTTCTAACAATGACAAATGCCCGGGTCGGAGGGAAGGCACTGCTGGGTTGCTTGACATTTGCTCCCTCCCGGGTTTGCCTTTCCCTTGACATCTTTGCTCAAGCTTTCGGTTGGCTGGTGTCTTCACCTGTGCAAATAACAGGCCACCTCCCGGAGTACCCAGAACTAATGAATGCAAAGGGAAGAAACAATGCAAAGAGACACCAAAGAGATTCACCTAAAATGGCTGGACTGAGGCCAGAGGTTCCCAGGCGGTCTGGAGCAGGGGTAGTCAACCTGTGGTCCTCCAGATGTCCATGGACTACAATTCCCATGAGCCCCTGCCAGCAAAAGCTGGCAGGGGCTCATGGGAATTGTAGTCCATGGACATCTGGAGGACCACAGATTGGCTTCGGGACATGGCCCCTCCCTGGTTACCTTAGATAGTCAGGACTCTCTTTTTCTTCTCATCCTAGACATAGTTGTTTCTTTTCATAAATAAACACTGTTTTATTCTTCAAGCGGCTTGGTGCTTCGATCCTCTTTGCCTCTCTAAACTCTGCCTTCAAGCCTGAGGGTAAATGCTGCAGTGGGATGGAGGGAAGACCACTTCCTTGCCTGTTGAACGGGCCTCCACATTTGCAGGACCAGCTGCCAAGACTAGAAGAAGAAGAGTTGGTTCTTATATGCCGCTTTTTTCTACCCGAAGGAGGCTCAAAGCGGCTTACGATCACCTTCCCTTTCCTCTCCCCACAACAGACACCCTGTGGGGTGGGTGAGACTGAGAGAGCCCTGATATTACTGCTTGGTCAGAACAGCTTTATCAGTGCTGTGGCGAGCCCAAGGTCACCCAGCTGGCTGCATGTGGGGGAGTGCAGAATTGAACCTGGCTTGCCAGATTAGAAGTCCGCACTCCTAACCACTACACCAAATTGGCTCTCTACCTGACTAGCTCTAACTGACTACCACCGAATGAGACTTGGCAGCTACACACCACCTGCCTGCACTAGGAGGGAAGGAGGAAGAAGGAATGGTTTGCATCCATCCCCACGTTGGAGGGCTGCTGGGTTCCTTTGGCCTTTCCTTTGTCCAAAACGGGGACACAACGAGCGGGCCTGGTTTAGTATTCTCATCCTTCCTCTTCTTCCCCCTACAATTGGAGCTATTCATCTATAACATTTGTAGCCTATTAAGTGGGAAATACAATTTCATAGCTACAGATAAGAGATTAGGCCGATCAATTTCTCTCCGCAAATCGAGCTGAGATTAAAAGGGGGAGGGGGGGGGTCCCTGTTTCCAAATTATGATGTCGCCCGATGTGTGGTCTGTTGGTTTATTGAATTGCCCTTCCAGCGACGTAGCTGTTACCGTGCGATATAATTATACTTTTCCAGGCGAGAGCTTCTCAACTCCAAACCGAAGGGGCGCGTCAGGTGCAAAGACCATGTGAATGCCTAGTGAGATACACAGTTCCTGTTAGAAGGGTGGATAAGTCATTGATACGCACATGCTGTATTTTAGGTTAAAGGAGGAAAAGGTTTATTTCTGGAAGGACATTTCTGATAGAGCAGAGGAAGAAGCAAGATAGGTGCTGCCTACACCTCTAGCTCAAGGAGAGAGAGTGACGGAGAGAAGCTTCCGTGAAGAAAGAGGAAATTGCCCAGAGAGTATCAGTTTAAGGCCCACTTAAAAGATAAAAAGGTCCTGGACTCTCTGACTAGTCTAACAGTCTTCTTGCTGCCCCCTTCAGGGTCTTCTTCCTCCTCCTAACTTTGTACACCAGACATTGCCTGTTCCAACAGTCCCACCCATTTTAATACATCTTTTGCTTGAAATAATCCCAGTCTAGGGTTTCCAGGTCTGGGTTGGGAAATACCTGTAAATTGGGGCTGGAGCTTGGGGAGAGGGCAGTTTGAGGGTAGGGAGGGAAAGTCATAGGGGGAAATAAAACCAGAGTTACTGGATCTCTATTAAAAAAAAAAACCCAGCTTCTCTCCCTGCCCCTCCCTCCCGTTCTTCCTCCTCCTCTCAGGAGTCTGACAGCCATTCCCGAGTTATAATGACTATGGATCTTTTCCAAAGCCCGACTTGCTCGCTGTCATTCATCTGCAAATACATTATCCAGAAACTCACAGGGGAGGAACGGAGCCATGCAGGGGAGGGCGGGCATCCTGCTTGCTGTGGAAAGACGGATAGCTCAATCCTGCCTTAAAATGCACATTTGACAGGAAGGCCGGCTTGGGTTTCTAGGGCTGCCAACCTCAAGGTGGGACCCAAAGGTCTCTGAAACGACAGCTGAACTCTAGACCGGAAAGATCATTTTCCTAGGAGAAAACGGCCACGTTGGAGGGGAACTCTAGGGAATTATACCCTACTGAGAGGCAAATGAATGCTTGTTAAGCTTCTATTAAAGTGATAATAGGTTTTTTTTCTCCGAGCAGTTGGCAACCTTGTGGTATATCCAGATTAGAGCCTGGTCACTCCTAAAGGCCAGGGATTATTAACAGGGCCAGGAAACCAAATGCTAATTTCTTTCTTTCTTTCTTTCTTTCTTTCTTTCTTTCTTTCTTTCTTTCTTTCTTTCTTTCTTTCTTTCTTTCTTTCTTTCTTTCTTTCTTTCTTTCTTTCTTTCTTTCTTTCTTCCTTCCTTCCTTCCTTCCTTCCTTCCTTCCTTCCTTCCTCCCTTCCTTCCTATAGCCTGTTCTCCTCAGATCTCGGAAGCTAAGTAGGGCCGGTTCTTGGAAAGGAGACCACCAAGCAAGACTGTGCAAAGGAAAGCTATGGCAGAACATTTCCACTTCTCCCTGGCCTTGACAGCCCCTTGTTGGGTTCGCCATAAGCTGGAAGCTAAGCAGGGTCAGTACTTAGATGAGAGATCACTGAGGAAGACTCTGCAGAGGAAGTCATTACCAAACCACCTCTGCTTCTCCCTTGCCTTGAAAGCCCCTTGCTGGGGTCACCAGAAGCCCAGGGCAACTTGATAGCATGAATATACCTATCTATCGCCTCTCCCTTGCCCCAGTTTCTTAGACTCTGCACGATTTCCGACTCACTTCCGTTCCAACCCAATCCGGCTGCCACTCTGCGCTTAAGATACGCTTTCAGTCTCTGTCAAAAAAAATTTTTTTTTTGCACACAGCATGTTCCTGCGAAGGGTCTGTGTTGCCCCAGCATTTTTATGTGGGGGAGGTGGGGATCTGGGAGCATATGTGAGGGTGAGGAAGACCAACACTGTCCCTGCTGCTGTGTGATGCCACTTTCTCAACTTGCCTTGCAGACATATGCTAGCTGGAAGGGTGTGTGCAAGAACTTTTACGGGGCTTGACTCAGCTTTTTTCCCCAGGAGCAGGCACAGGAGTAGAAGAAGAAGAAGAAGAAGAAGAAGAAGAAGAAGAAGAAGAAGAAGAAGAAGAAGAAGAAGAAGAGTTGGTTCTTATATGCTCCTTTAACCTACCTGAAGGAGTCTCAAAGCAGCTTACCATATCTTTCCCTTCCTCTCCCCACAACAGACACCCTGTGGGGTGGATGAGGCTGAGAGAGCCCTGATATTCCTGCTCGGTCAGAACAGCTTTATCAGTGCTGTGGAGAGCCCAAGGTCACCCAGATGGCTGTATGTGGAGGAGGAGTGGAGAATCGAACCCAGCATGCCAGATTAGAAGTCCGCACTCCTAACCACTACACCAAATTGGCCCTGCTGGATCAGACCAGGGAGCCATCTGGGACAGGATCCTGTCTTAGCCAGCTTCGTATGGTGGTGAAGGGCAGCAACCTCTAATCTGAAGAACCAATCGGGTTCAATTCCGCACTCCTCCACTCCCCTTCCCACCCCTTCTAGGCCCATCATTGGCTATTTTTCAGGGGGAGAGGGTTGACCTGACCATATATGGTCACGTTGTTGTTAGTTGCGAAGTCATGTCCAACCCATCGCGACCTCATGGACAATGATCCGCCAGGCCTTCCTGTCCTCTGCCATTCCCCGGAGTCCATTTAAGCTCGCATATATGGTCATAACCCCTGATAACAAATTTAAATTATCTATGCAAAAAAGTAATTAACTCCCACCCATTCCGGAAACCATTCCAGAAACCTCCAGTGTTTCACGAACCCCTGGTTGAGAAAGCCTGGGCTAGAGAAACAAACTCCTGTTTGGATTTTTAATCCACATTTTCATGTGTTGCATATACTGATGTGGACAGCTATCTATTTTTCCTTTTGCTTACCAGGAACATTATTATCAGAGTCAGATTGGGGGCAGGGGGGACAGCATGTTTTTAGCTATGAGAGGTCTGTAGGAGACCATTATAAAGCCGTTAAAACGTTTTCCGTCCTCGCAATTTCAGCAACGAAGAGTAGCCGCTGTAACGTTATCCAGTTGTCAGCCGGGAGGTGCAGATTAGGTGCCTGGGTTGGCTGACGAAGGTCATGCTAAGTAGATGCACAGCTTGGGATGGAGTCATTCGGAATGCAGTGCAAGCCCTCCGTGGCACGGGAATGACTTGTGCTTTGAACAAGGCCAGCGTGGTTAGATCTTTGGAGATTCCCTGCCTGTGGAGACACAGGGTTGTTCCTCCAAGGCAACAATATCTCAGAGTCTCTCAAGGAGGGAGGTTAAAGCGGCCTGCCTGTGGATTTGCGAAGCCAAGAATTGCGTCTGTGATTCAATCTTCAGCTCCCTTTCATCCAGGAGGAGTGAGTAATGGAGCCCCTTGAGTCGTCCTCCGGTACATTGGCTCCTTGTACCTTTCATCGGGATCCCTCAAAGCATTGATAGGGAAAGAGACATTTAGGAGTGGGAGGCCGTGGAGAGGCAGAGGACAGCGAGCGTCCGCTGGTAGGAAAATAAGAATAAGAAAACCAACAGGTGCGCCATGCAGAGAATATCGATGCCCCTGCCTGTTCCGTGCAGGAGTTGCAGAAAATCAAAGGAGCAGGCCGATAATAAAGGGGGTGGCGGGCGAGAGGCTGGAAACTGGCAGGAAGAGTGAAGGGAAATAAAAAATGGAGGAGAAACAAGGGTCTAAACATGATCCGTCATTACCGGAAAAGAGCCCATGAAGCTAATAAAGCAAAAGAAAAGTAATTACTTCTGACATCTCCTGAACCATTCTTCCCTCCTGCCATACTTCTTCAACCGGAGCTATTTATATATGGCTTGGTTTTGTTCTCCGTCTCCTGCTTCAAAACAGTCGTCTCAGTTCTTGGCGGACGTCTCTGGGCCGGCGCCGCGATTTTTATAAAAGCCATTCTTCTTCTGCTGTCCGTTTGTTTTTTTTGAGTCGATTGCTTCCATTTTTCACACCTCCTCTCGCCCTCTTTATCATCCGCAGCCTTCCCCTCCCCTACTTCCACCTCCAGGGAAGTTATGTTCAGATCCACAGGTTGGAGGATGAAAAAACAGCAGGTAGGAACCCAGAAACGCCGGAGAGGAAGTGGCTTGGGTAACTGGGAGGGGGGCCGGAAGGGGCCGGCTCCGAGGCTGGTCTGAAACAAAGTGCCAAACACAAGTTGAGGTGAAGCATGAATATGCAGAATCATAGAGTTGGAAGGGACCTCCAGGGTCATCTAGTCCAGCCCCCTGAAGAATGCAGGAAATTCACAACGACCTGCCCACCACAGTAACTCCCATTCCATGCCCAGGTGGTGTCTTCCCCAAAACCAGGAGGAGTGGATAGTTTAAGAGGGAGAGTTAGGGCTAGGGAAGAGTTGGCTCTCAGCCAACTCATAGAATCATAGAGTTAGAAGGGATCTCCAGGGTTATCTAGTCCAACCCCCTGCCCACCACAGTCACCCTAATTCCATGCCCAGATGATCCCCCCCTAAAAAAAAAAACACACAGAATCCCTGGCCAGTCTGGTCTGGAAGACGTTTGCCTTCTGACAATCAGCATTTCCCTGGGCATGCAACTCTTTCCCACTCAGTTTGATAGGACCCCTCACTGCCATGACACCTTCACATGGATTTGATGTGGATTTTCTTTCCACTCCCTTCCGCATGAAGAGGCAGAATAAATATTCAAATGCGTATTCAGGTACGTATTGCCGAGAACAGGGTAAGATGGGATGACGGTGATCATTCAGCCAAATAGATATGAAATGTCATCTCGGATAGCCAAGGAAAATATGTATTTAGTCTTTGGCATTTTCAGTTTGAAAGGATGTCTGCCAGCTGAACTGGGAAAGGCCTCTTTGTGCTTGGTGCCTGAGGGAGCTGCTGCCAGTCAAAAGGAGATGGGGCTGCAGGAGATGGATGCTGGCCTGACAGGGGGAGGTGATTTCCTATTACCATATCTTAGCAATAAATCATGTGCTCTGCCGTCCTGAAGGTCACCTCCAGCTAAAAGGACCTCAAGGCCTGGCGAAGCCTGGAAACTGGTGGGAAGGTTTGGCATGGGGACATAGAGAGTGAAGCCAGCAATACATGTGCGATAACCATAGAGTTTTACCATAGAGTTTCCGGAGATTCCTAGAATGACTGCCATCATGTTTGAGTTATCTCAGGAAGAAGAAGAAGAGTTGGTTCTTATATGCTGCTTTTCTCTACCGGAAGGAGTCTCAAAGTGGCTTCCCTTCCCACCCTGACAGGAGGCTGTTCTGCAGAGGCCCCCTTCTCTGCCTGAAGCCTCAAAGAGCACCTGTTGCACAGACTTGACCAATCCGGCCTCGGTGGACTAACCATCTCTCAAGATAAGCCAGCTCCCCCCCTTGGGGACCAAAAACACATTTGAGTGTCTAAAAGTCTGTTTCGGAATTAATGGAAAAAGCCCGTCGCTGTTCTCAGCTCGACAAGCTGAGAAATTGGAGACGTATAAAACAGGCAATTGACTGTATGCTAATTAGTCATAATTTATTTTAGGAATACATTATTTAGGACCACGCTAGAGGAATAAATCAGTGGTGCCATTAGCACCCATGAGTTTCCTCCCCACCTTTGGGAGCGACTTAAAAAATTCAAAAGGCCGAGGTTGGGAATGGGAAAGAAATGGCATGAGGCATAAAATAAAAATGAGGCCGGCTAGTTGTGAGCCAACCCCCTTGGATTTTACTGGCCCAAGCTTGTTTGGCATCAGACAGGTTCCCACTCATTCACATCATCCTTTTCTCCCCATCTATGATGGGGAACTTTTCCTGTGTTATCACAATGCCATGATCCCTCAGGCTGGACTCCAGTTTCCTGCAGGGAATTCAGCCAATGACTGAGTAGGAGCTGGTTTTCAATTAAACTACTAAACGTAGAGCCAGTAGCTGTTGCCCCTCACCATGGATGGCAGAGTGATAGCGACCAAAGGCTGGTGGGTGATCTTGGGCCAGGCACAGTTCACCCTCCGCCCCCCCCCCCCCGCCCCACTCGCCTTGCAAGGTGACTGTTGTGGGGAAAGGAAGGCTGTTGTGCCTTGCTGTTGTGCCGACGTTTACTTTTCAAGGATTTTTCTGGCCTCCTTGTACGGTGGCCAGCAATGCCACCGTACCAATCCATCAAAAACCACTCGACGCAACAATGGTATTAAATGAAACTTTATTAAAAGCCAGAGGAAATGGAAATGGAGGTTTTCAGCAGCCAGCCGGGCGATAAATCCCAGGTCTGCTAAATGCCTGCTGGAATTAAACCATGTTTAGCATTCTCTGAAAGGAGAAAATAAGGAGGATGAGATCACGGGCTGTCAGCTCACAGCGAACTCATAGTGACCACACAGAATTGTCCTGCCTGCCTCTGGGTAGAGATTCTGGACTGCCTCAGTGGTCTTTTGTCCAAAGACTGACCATGGCCAACCCTGCTCAGTTTCCAAGTTCAATCAGGCCATGTGTGTCATGTTCCATCAAAAGAGCCAGCTTGGTTTAGTGGCTAAGAGCAGCAGTTTCTAATCTGGAAAGCCAGGTTTAATTCCCCGCTCCTTCACATGCAGACAACTGGATGACCTTTTGCCACACCAACAGTTCTCTCAGAGCTCTCTCAGACCCACCTACCTCGCAGGGTGTCTGTTGTGGGGAGAGGGAGGGAAGGTGATTATAAACCGCTTTGAGACTCCTTTGAGTCATGAAAACTTCTTATGATGATGATGACCCTATGAATTAATGCCCTCCAAAACATCCTGTCCCTAATAGCCTTGCTCAGGTCTTGCCAACGGAGGGCCATAGCTTCCTTGAATGAGTTCATCTTCTTTTCCTGGTGCCTTCATTTCCTTGCTAGCATTGTTGTCTTTTCCAGGGTCTCTGGTCTTCTCATCGTGTGACCAAAATCCAATAGACTCAATTTAGTAATTTGAGCTTCTAAGAAGAGTTTGGTTTGTCCTGCTGGAATTCCTCTGAGTGGAAGCTCTGTAAAGAAAACATCCCTGCTGAGAAGGCCCCTGCTTCTCAACCTGGTCTGCTCCACCAATGTAATTCCAAAATTTTCTGTGACCACAGGAAGCTGCATTGTATCTACTGGACCAGGCAATGGGTCTCCCAGTGGTTTATAATGGAACTCTCAGCTCTGATTGGCATCAGCTCTCCTCAAGCAGAGATCTTTTGCATTGCCTGTCATCTTGTCTTTTCCACTGGAGGTGCTTGGGGTTGAAACTGGGCTTTTCTGCATGCCAAGCTGCACCTAGTGGAGTTATTTGTGCTACCCTGTGGCTACCAATGTTAGAAGACATTGCGCAAAACGAGAAGTGCACATTTGCTCAATGTATTCGGGGAGCGAATCGTAGCTTTTGGGAAAGAGATTGCAGGGCTAGAGAATTATAATAATTTCCCAATGGCTCTATACATTGCCACCTGGCTTCCTAACAGTCAGATTCATTACTCTTGCACTAAGAGAAATAAAAAAAAGCCTTGCCTTCAGAGCATGTAAAATCTGTTGACTGATCAAGGGCTTAGAAGCCGGTGTCGCTACTCCATATCTGACAGCGTCCTCTAAGCAAACTGAAGTGATATCTAATTAATTATATTTTCTGGACCATTAGGTAATTGTGTTAACAGGAACGAGGGCTCCTTTCAGCTTCTCCGCAGCTATTAGGATCCCGATCCCCAGCCTTTCACACGCTGAAAGAGATTCCGCCAGCCCCCCATCGTTCACGTGTAATTCCTTTACAATCCAGCAATCCCGACTGAAGGACAAAGTCTCCCATGGCGTCTGTAATCTCCAAGGAGGAAATGGCTCTGCATATCTGGATTTTCTCCCCTCCCACCACCCCAAGACCAATTTAATGCCATCTTGATTAATTGTGTGTTCCACCTGGAAGGATCAACCTGTGGTATTTTGTTCAGAAGCGGTAATAATGGGGTCGAACGGAGACTTGCCTGAATGGAGGCAGTTCTCCAAGGTGCTGAAATGTTAAGACGAGGAGTTCGGTACACAACAAGACCTCTCTGTGGATCAGGGATTTCTAATTCTCAGAGGAACTGCACCATAGAAGGAGCTGAGGCAGGAAGAAGAAGAAGAAGAAGAGCTGGCTATTTGTACCCCACTTTTTGCTACCTGAAAGAGTCCCATAGCTGGCTTATAATTGCCGGGAGACCCTCCGCTATGGCCCCATAAGCAAGGTCAGACACCAGGCTTCGCATGGAAGAAGAGTAGGTTTATATACCCCACTTTTCTCTGCCTTAAGGGGTCTCAGTGCTCCTTACAATTACCTTCCCATAATCTCCCCACAACAGGCAACATATGCGGTAGATAGATATGCATTGGCAAATTCCTCCTTTTGATTGGTTGTTTTTATGGTGTTTGGATGCCGTTTGTACCCAAAGCCAGACATCAATGTTAATAGCAGCACTGCTTACCAATTCCATTGCTTTTCCAATCCCAGAAAAACTCAGCAGGTGCCCCCCTCTCTCTCTCCCCTCCCCCTCAGTCAATCTTTTCTTTCACTCCTATCTGCCTTTCTTCCCTTGCCTCATTCAGGATGGAGCCTAATTTCCAAAAACCAGGCTTCTCTCTTCTTCGATCCGGGTCGTTTCCAGCCCTTGAAAAAAAAAAGCCTCAGATTTTATTGAGAAGATTTTATCGGCTTCTAAAGGATAACAACAGGCAAATGTAAGCAACAAATGCATTAGGAAGGGGAGGGGAATACAATTCAACAAGCTCCAGTCCCTTCTTACCATTCCACCAGCATAGGTTACTGGAGCTAAAAGGCCGCAAGAGAGTTCAGTGCTGCACGACAGCGCCACCCCTTCAGCTGGCCAGAGAGTTGAACTGCAGCTCTGCATGGATCAGGTAACCTGCTACATGATCTGTTTAAGGGGAGATTCCGAGGACTGAACCTGGTGCCTTCTGCATACAAAGCAAATGCTCTAGCACTGAGCCATGTCCCCTCCCCTCCCCAAAAGCACTCTAGTCAATGAGCATGATCCATTGGTCTGTTGACCGCTAGTTCCTGCACCCTCCATGTACAATTTTCGTCAGCTGCGTGACCCAAAAGCCTGGTCCCAAGACAAATCTAGTGAAATAAAAGGGGCCAATCCCCCCCCTCTTTTAAAACCTTGTGATAAACTTGTATTATAATTTGCAAAAGGAAATTACACATTTCCTGGGATGGTTAATTAGAAGGTCTTTGTTCTTTTATTTTTATGAATCATTCATGCTCTCTTATCTGCCTGAAAGGCTGTTGCACAAATGTCAACATTAGGAATCTTTTTTTTTTTCTTTCTTTCTTTTTTGGGAAGGGGAGGGGGGCTTCCCTTCGCTCCCTCCGCCGCCGCCCTGCCAGGGCTATGAAATGCATTGACAAGAAGGTAAATATATGTTTAATTTTATCCAGTTCAATTTGTGCTGAATGCATGTTAATTTGGGAGGGGGGGGGGAGAGAACAACATTACAGGAGACTTCTCGCTTTATTTATAGAAGCCGCTATAATTTGGAGGCATGACTCGACTGGCAATGAGATGTGGTAGCTGATCTCCAGAAACATCAGAAATCTTAACAGTCTATTAGACTCCACGGAGGCTTCTGGAGGGTTCGGCATGGATGAATGAGGTCCTGTTTGAAAGACTCTGACACATCGCAGTATATCCCAATGGTGTAATCTTGGGCAGACTTTCTCCAGTCTAAACGCTTTAGCATTCGCTATATACAGAAGTCACTAGACATAGCTCTGGCTTGGATGGCCCAGACTAGCCTCCTCTCATTAGCTCTCAGAAGCTAAGCAGGGTCAGCCCTGTTTAGTACTTGGATGGGGGACCACCAAGGAAATCCAAGGTTGCTACACAGAAACAGACATGGATAAAACACCTCTGAATGTCTCTTGCCTTTAAGCACAATTCTGCATATGGTTCCATGGCATTTCTAGCCCTTCACAACCTTAGAGTCAGTGGTTGTCTTGGGGACAAATTCCATAATCCAATCCGGCCTCAAGAATGATGGAGGGTGGGTTGTCCTCTGTTCATTCCTGATCCAAAGGCCCTCACAAAACGATTGTCATGGTACAATGGCTTCATGTTGATTCTGAAGGGCAGGGAAGAAAGAAGGAAGAGCTATCAAAAAGGTGAAAGGTCTTGTTCAGCAGAATGGCCCAAGTCAAGTTAGCCCATCCTTTTATGAATTTGTGGGTACTAGGGAGGAGAAACTGACTCCCTGACCTAGCCTGCCCTTCCTATCCCAGAACTGCTGTAAGAAAGTGATGTAGTGAAGGGCCAGCTGTGGAAACATTACATGATAGCCAGTGGTTGGACTAGAATTTGGAAGTCCAAATATGCACTGGACCATTCAGCTATCTGGTAACCTTGGCCCAGCCCTGCTCTGTCAGTCTAACCAACTTCACAGGATAGCTACAAGGACCAAATGGAGGACCAAGAACCGTGCAGTTCTTACTTACCCACAACAAAGAGATGGGACTCTATCTCTGGGGCAGTGATGCTCTATATTCTTGGTGCTTAGGGGGTGACAGCACTGCTTTGGAGTTCTAGCCCCATTGGTGGGCCTCCTGATGGAACCTGGGTTTTAGCCACTGTGTGACATAGAGTGTTAGACTGGAATTGCCATTAGCCTAACACAGCATGTCTTATGTTCATTTTTCTGGAGTAGTTATGCTCTGTATTCTTGGTCTTTCTAGAGTTCTGGCCTTCTGGGAGGGCTTCTGGAGTTCTGACCCCGCTGGAGGACCTCTCGATGGCACCTGGGTTTTGGCCACCATGTGACACAGGATGTTGGACTGGATGGGCCATTGGTCTGATCCAACATGGCTTCTCTGTTTTGTTTTTTGCTGCCCTGAGCTCCTTGGAGAAGAGGCAAGATGGGCAGGGGGATAACACCAGAGTACACAAAACTCGGTAAATGTCTCTTGAGCCAACTGCTCCTTAACGAATGCCAGAATCCCGGCCCTTGTTTCCTGCTCCAACAAGGAGAAGTTCTACCCAATCACCTTAGGAGAAAAACTTGGTCTCCATTGTTGCCTTGTTTGATTCTTTCCCCCATGCTCTGTGGGGAACGCTACAATGGTTCTCTCCCACCCCCTGTGCTCAATCAATCCCTTATGCTGACAGCTAGAAGATTACAGTCACCTTGAGTCCCATCTCGTCCCGGGAAAACTCCAGAGAGAAATGCACACGGATGTATTAAAAGGTCTCCATAGCAACTGGGACTTCTGGGAGTTCCCATAAGGTTGGGCTGGGAAGGAGGAAGAAGACTCATGCTCCAGCATTCCAGACACCAAGATAACAACCTGGAAGGGAAGGTGGGGGGGGGACGGGGGGGGGAGAAGGTTGGGGGAGGGGGGGGAGGGAAGCATCTTCATTAGCGGCAACATTCCTTCCAGCCATAACATATAATAATGTTTGATTAATATCGAGCAATCTGTCACCGATGAGAAGCGTTTCCGTAGCTGTCAGCTCCCAGTTAGTAATTAGGTAGTTCATCCGTTTCATGGCTTTTGTAACAAACACTGACAAATGTAGAGGCTGCAAGGGAAGAACAAACAAGAACACCCCGGGAGGGGGGGGGGAGAGAGGAGAGAGACAGTGACTGCCAGGTGAAAAGCACTTAGAGAAGGGTAATTACCAGTGAAATATCCGTCATTAGGAGTCACTTCGGTGTAGTGGTTATAGGGCTGTGAGCGGGAATCCCCAGGTTCGAATCCCCCTCCTGCCATGAAGCTTGTGGAATGTCTTTAGTCTCTCTGTCTTTGTCTCTCTGTCTCTGTCTGTCTCTCTCTCTGTCTCTCTGTCTCTGTCTCTGTCTCTGTCTCTGTCTCTCTGTCTCTCTCTCTGACTCTGTCTCTCTGTCTCTCTCTCAACCTTTTCAACCTTCCAGGAGCATTGAGAGAATAAAGAGGACAAGGGGAGAACCATGTATCTCATACCATCCCATGATATGGAGGTGGGAGACAATGGGACACAGGATAACGAATGCCATCTATTTAAAATCCAGCCATCCTGGGCTCCTGAACCAAGGACAAAAATCTCAAGGGCCTCCAAACCAGACAAGACACGCAATTGGTTTGCATACGAGTTAGCATCCAAAGTGAGGTTATTAGACATCAGGGGGTATGGTGGATAAGCTCATTTCCTGACACCAACTCTGGTTTTTGGGACAGTTCCTCCTTATCAACAGTGTCCAGTATTTCAGTCTGTTTACCGTGTCCCATAGAAGTTGAGGCAATCCTTTGGGTAGGGAAAAGCGGCATATAAGAACCAACTCTTCTTCTTCTTCTTCTTCTTCTTCTTCTTCTTCTTCTTCTTCTTCTTCTTCTTCTTCTTCTTCTTCTTCTTCTTCTTCTTCTTCTTCTCTTTCTCCTTCTCCTTCTCCTTCTCCTTCTCCTTCTCCTTCTCCTTCTCCTTCTCCTTCTCCTTCTCCTTCTCCTTCTCCTTCTCCTTCTCCTTCTCCTTCTCCTTCTCCTTCTCCTTCTCCTTCTCCTTCTTGGAGAAGTCATCTCCTTAAGATGACCCAAGTCATCTCCTACCTGCCCAGATGTGCAGCTTCTCTCTGCTTCTCTCTAGCCGTCTGTTTCAAAAATACACTAACTGGCTGCAGACGACATACTTAGGCAATACTTAGTCAACAATATTTCTTGAAGGCATGCCTCTACCAGTACTGGATGGCTCACTGGTCAAGATGGTCTTCCCTAGCACTGACCACACCTGTAAGTAGGTAGCAACCAGAGGTTTTTCCTCACTGGGGCCTCCTCACCTTTTGAACACTTATCTCTACTCTTAATCGACCCCAAAATTCTAAAATAGCTGGCAAGCCAAGCTGTGCTAGATATGATGTTAACTTCCCTTCACCCATCTGCTAGGGCCTGTGCAGGAATTCAGCACGAAGCACGGAAAACAAATTAGGACATCCATTAGAGCTACCCGTTAATTTCTCCCAAAACAAAAATTCAAAACCAAGTTCGACATTCCTATTCAGGAAAAGCGTCCCATAAATTTTGAAGAGGGCCGCAAGAATTTTGCTAAGGACGACGACACTCCCGGGCCGAATTCTGCACGCTCCAAATGTTCATCAGCCAGAAGACGGTGGAACTTTTCACTTGCACCATATTTTATTTTGCAAGCCCAGAATCATGGCATATTGTTACAGTCCATTGTAGGCACAATTGACTTAATTTGACATCATTACCCACTCGGAAGCGCTGGCTGGACTTAATTACATATCACTCCCCATTCAAACGTGTCGACTTGACCTAATCGCACTTTGTTTGCAAAGACCTGGCTTTAATGTGCATTATTTCTCATGCAAATGCACAGACTCTGATGGCCCAATCGGAACCACTGGTGTTCTCATCAGAAGTTGAATGCTGATTTAAACCATTGTGATACAACGGGTGTCATGGTGCACCATTGCTTGCTTTCACCCTGTGAATTGAAGCAAAAAACATAGAATCATAGAATCATAGAGTTGGAAGGGACCTCATGGGTCATCTAGTCCAACCCCCTGCACTATGCAGGACACTCACAACCCTATCGCTCCTCCACTGTAACCGGCCACCCCATTGAGCCTTCACAGTATCAGCCTCTCTGTCAGATGGCTATCCAGCCTCTGTTTAAAAATCTCCAAAGATGGAGATATTCAACATGCTTCACATACAGTCAGCTGGCTGACCATGGGCCTGTCCCAGTTCTCGCAGAGCTCTCTCGGCCTCACCTACCTCACAGGGTGCCTGTTGTGGGGAGAAGAAGCCGCTTTGAGACCCCCTTCAAGGGATGAAAAAGAAAACCCAGCTCTTCTTCTCCTTTTGTGACTCCCCTCAGGTTGTTGACCCGTTGAGCTGAAGATCACTGGCAGAGACAGTCCTGGGTCCGATAGACCAACAGCCTGGCTCAAGGTGAGGACGTTCTCTCTGTTTACATTGGGAGGAAAAGTTGTTTACAAGGAAGCCGTATGGAACCGTGTCAAATGGCTCACTTTAGCCAAGATGTATTACACCGCCGCTACCCTCCCATTCAATAATCTCAGTCATTTGTCTTCATCAAAGGAACAGAGAAAGTTGGTCTGTCATAGTGCAGACGCATCAAATGCCTCTTTGTTTTCTCTTTCTCTCCCTCCCATAGGGAGCATAGCTACGATCTCGGAGGTGAGGGCATAATAGAGGTGTGCCCTTTCCCGTTTATCGTTGGGTGAGTGGCAGGGAGTGGTTGGGTTAATTTGGCAGGGAAGGGCAGCGTTTGACACTTGACAGTACCTGATCGGAGGGTTGGGGGCTCTTGTTTCTCCCCAGTCCCAATAAAGCTCAGGTAGGCACCAGTTTGGTAGCATTTTTGCCTGGAACTGGAGAGTTTAGTTCAGAGAACATGTAGCCAGCTGGGACTGAGGGATGGATTGTTTTGATTTTGCAAACGCAGAATAGCAAACTGGGGAGAGAGAGAACTCAGCAGATTATAAAATTGGGGAGGGGGAGGGAATTCTGCTTCTGAAAATATCAGAAAGTGTGCAGTAAGAATACCTAGTGGTGCCGACCGAGGGTTCATTCATTAAAATATGTCTTCTTTCTTTTCTGATATGGAGGAAATTGACATGTTTTCCAAACGGCCAGTGTAAAATAAGCTGGCATCTTGCTCAGAGGCTTAGAGCGAGCAGCAGGACAAGCCGTATGGAACCTTGTGTGGTCTCTCACTGGCCCTGTGCCGAAGGCCTAGAACTCATTCATCCACTGAAGCAGTTTATCAGGGCAGCTGGGAAACTTGGCCACAGAGCGTCTTTTGGAACCCGCAAGCAGTTGTTCGCTTACCCCAGACTTTATCTACCACTTCCCATTGGGATCATTCCAAGAAGTTTATATTTCTGTTTCATCTTTTAATTAACTTCAAAAAAAAATCGCATGGTTCAAAATTCTTTAGGGTGATGCAAAACGGGGAAGATCACCATTAGCAAATGAAATGCAATTAAAGGCGATTACGGGCACCCGTTTAGGGAAGGAAACCTTGGACAGGATCCAAGAAGAAGAGTTCAAAAGCTGGGAAACACAACTTTACTCCATAAATTATAAACAAGTGGATTGCAACTAACCAAAGAGCACCAGCTGGGAGAAAGGCATTCTGTATGCATGCCTAGAATTCGTCCACGTTGACTTATAAATTAGTGCCCTCTTGCCTTATCTTTAGCTATGATGTTATGATCTGTCTCTTGCTCTCAAGGGATCAGTTCCTGTCCATAGCAAAGAGACAGGCAGTTGTTGTGAGTCTTCCTTGACTCTGGGAGAGATCTTAACACAGATCTTAACAATTGTAGTCCATGGACATCTGGAGGACCACAGGCTGACTACCCCTGCTCTAAGGCGATCCTGGGCACAGAGGAGAAAATGAAAGGTTTAGGCCAGGAAAGGGGGGAAAAAAACAAGAAGCAGAGAGGAAAATCTCTATTGAGATCCTATCGGTGGTGCTCACATGATACTCAAGGAGGGACGAAGCAGTTGTGTTCCTTCACAGTTGTGTCTTGTCTGTGGGGATTACCCTCTGGAATTTCAGCAGAAATATATTTGGATGCCTCTTCATGTTTATGGCCTTTATTCCAGGCGGGTTGTACTGTTCCCGCCCTGCCTCATCAGGAAAATTTGGAGCCAGCCAAATGCAGTCAACTCTGAAGTAAATTCCACATGATAGTTGGATTTACTCCCTGAAAAAATATTCAAAGGATTGCAGCAGCTGTTTGGTTATGCAGAGATTCAGCTCACACACAAAAATACGTTTTCTGCCTGATTTCATCATCTGGGCAGGGGTGGAAATAAAATTGCTGGGATGATGATAATATTCCCTTATTTCATTCCTGCCTGGTATCCTTCTGCCCTTATTTCCGGTTTCCTCTCTTTCCATTTTTACCCCTCCTGATTGTTTTCCCCAGGATTGATCAGACAAGGCGTTCCAACCAATCAGGGATCACGCGGGGAACGGGATGAAATGCCAAGGCCCGTAATTGGCCGGGTTCTTGCCACACGATGACATCATGGAAGCCTAACAAGATCAACTGAGGACAGCAAAGAGCCTTTTCTTTGTCGAAAGGGATAATCCCGGCTAATCAGGGATCACATACCGGAGCAATTAGATCTGGCTACATGGAAATCTCCATGAAAGCAAATCAACCCAATTTGGAAAGAGAGCTAGAGACGGCATGCTAAACAATGCTATGCAAACAAACATTTCTGCGGGGCAATTATCCCCCTTGAAATCAAAATAGGGTGGGTTTTTATAAGGCGGCCGGAACTATTTCCCTAAACAGTGAGTTACATTTGGTCCTGGCCTTGTTTTGTTAAGGCTGTAATATCAGTGAAATGTTCCATCCTACATCTTTCCCCAAACAGCTTGGCACGCAGCTGTTGTGCGATGTTGCTTCCTCATCTTTGTTTGGAAGAAAATCTCATTTTCTCAGCTTTTCTCTCCCCCAACCCTTTTTTTAAAAGGTATTTTGAAACAGTAAAGCTAATCTTCCCTTCCTCCCCAATCCGCCTTGAAAACAGCCGGGGAGCTAGCCCCTTTCATGTCTGCCATGGCCAATCCATTATTAATCACCATAAATCTGCTATAATCTCGACAAACATATTTCCAGTCCTTACAGATGCATCGGTGCCAACTTTCTCTCGTGAATCCCGTGGCAGGCCAGCGATTGTCTTCTTCCTCTTCAGAGCGGCTTTTGCCGGATGAAATATTGGAACAATATTGAGACAATAAGTGGTCTGCGTCTGCCTCTCGGCCATGTGTGTTTGCACAAGAAAAAAAAAAACAGAAGGGGGACGGGGGAGAAGTTTGCTGCAAAATGAAGTTCCACTTTTCTCTCCATCTTGGCACGCCTGTTGGAAGTGGAACCATTTGTGCATAAAACTGGCACACCGTTGAGGCATCTGGGCAAGAAACAGTGGCTCACCGAACGGCTCACATCGAGACCTTGGAGGGGCGTGGCACCTTAGGATCAAGTGCTTCTCTTGGGTGGGATTCCCTTGGAAGAGAATGCCGTTGTTGTCCATGTGGTCAATGGCCTCACGGCCATGGTGGTTGCTGCCCACATGCTGGGTGACAATTCCATGGCTCCTTGGCTCGTGCTGGCCAAGTGAGAGGCTGGACTCCTATGGTTTCAAAGCAAGAGAAGAAGAAAAAAGAAGAGCAGCCATGCTAAGAGGCGCATGCAGGACAACCGTCGTTTTGCCCACATTGTGCCAGACTTTGGCCAGAAGAAGGGTCCCGATGCCAACTCCTAAATCACACCCTATGGACCTAATAAATCTGATATTTGCTTGGGGGGGGGAAGAGAAGTTCCAGCATTTCTAGATGGTTCTCAAGGGGGGGGGGAAAGACATACAGGGCTGGTTTGCCATCTCTTGCCTCCACTTAGCAGCTCTGGGCTCCCTTGGTGGTTGCCCATCCAACTACTAAGCAGACTGATCCTACTGAACTTCTGAGGTCTGAGAAGAACAAACTAGCCTGGGCCATCCAGGACTACTTGCCAAAGGTATAAAGCAGGGGTAGTCAACCTGTGGGTCCTCCAGATGCCCATGGACTACAATTCCCATGAGCCCCCTGCCAGCATTTGCTGGCAGGGGGCTCATGGGAATTGTAGTCCATGGGCATCTGGAGGACCACGGATTGACTACCCCTGGTATAAAGGATGTGATGGTCTCTGGGTGTGCAGAGGTTTGCAGAATATCTGTTTGATCTTGTTAAACTTCAATACTTAATTTTTTTTTAGATTTGATCATTGAAAACTAAGCTTTCTTCAGGACCTCTCTCTATAACTTAATTTGCCCTTTCTTTCTTTATTTTCTTTATTATATTTATATACCGCCCTCCCTGGAGGCTCAAAAAATCAAGATGTCAACAAGATCCTTGACAGGCTGGTTTGTTTGTGGGGTTCCTCTGCATGTGCCGGTTGCCATTCTCCAGGTGGGGCCTGGAGATCTACCCATATTTTAACTCATCTCCAGATGACTGAGGTTGGTTCTCCTGGAGAAAACGGCTGATTTGGAGGGTGGGTTTCAGAGCACGGTCCCCTACTAAGGTCCCTCCCCAAATTTCCAGGACTTCCCCACTCCAGAGTGAGCAACCGTCCCTGTCGCCCTTCATCCTCACCCTCTTGCAGCCAAAATAATGCTATTGCTTTGTTATTTCACGGTTGCATATTAGGTTGCTGATTGGCTGGTATTACCCATGTGACTATGCCAGAAAGAAGAAGCCAGCTGGAATCTGGAGAAACATGAAGAGGACAGAAGAGGGGGGGAGACCTGTTAATGGGATTGTTAAAGAATTAACATTCTGTCCCTTCATTTTGCGGGGAAAGAATATCGCTGTGCCCCTTCCTCCAATCGCTTTGTTTGGCTGGCGGCCAGAGGCAGAAGTCTGTGTTGTGCCCTCCCCAATCAAGGAAAACTCTTTTGTAAATGGGTCAAGTTTCCCTACGCAGAGAAATGCTGGGGCCGGAAATTGCAGATGGGCCGCGGACTGACAATAAAGAGAGGGAATAGGTATTTATAATCCTTTGCTAATGGCATGCTGGCTAATCCACGGAGCAACACATACAATTTGTATAAATTATTAGTTGCTCACTTCACGATCGGAATGAATATCTGGGCACGGGCTGGCTGCGAACAAATCGCGGCGCTCGGATTTGGCCGGCAGAGACGGAGACGTGTGGCTGAGTGCGGCAGAGCTCCCGGGGGGGACTGTGGAATTAGAACGTGCTCTGATAGTTTACTAGGGTGTGAAACTTTCCTGCAAAGCTTTAAAACACACACGCACACAAACACACAACTTGGATGCAACGCTTCAGACATGCAAAGATGTTGTACTTGGCTTCCCTACTTCCATCTCCGGCTCTATCCCTGACCCATATTGGTTCTGAAAATCAGCCAGATGGCAAAAGCCTGATGCCCGATGAGTAGGGTCACCAACCTCCTGGTCATGGCTGATGATATCTGGAGATTGCCCTTGATCTGCTGTTGACAGAGATCAGTTCCCCTGGAGAAAATGCCTGCTTTGGGACGTGGATTCTATGACATCGTACCTCACTGAAACCCGGCCCTTCTTAGGCTCCACCCCCAGAATCTCCAGGTTTCTCCCAACCTAGAGCTGGCAAACATACTAATAACTGGATCCAAGACGTTCACAGGTATCATGCCTAAATTCTTGAAGACCAGCTCTTGGTGCCACGAATTTGGAGATGGACTGAAATATGCAAGTCCTGAGGCTGTGAATTGACAAAGAGGGACATCTGGCCATGTAAGCACTGAGATCTTAGACTATCAGACACGGAATGGAAGAGGAATGTGCAGTATTGACCCACCTGGTCACCATGAAACCTACAAACTGGCCAAATTTGCCTCTTTTTTGATGAACAGGATCTTCACCCAACTTCTCGCCCCACTCAAGGTACCGGCTTTCATAAATGAAATCAGGGAACCTATTCCACATCTGGATTAAGTTTGAATACAACTGCTGGCTTGGTTCAAAGACCCAAGCTCTGGTAGAACTAGAGTTGGCCATTCTCTCCCTCCCCTTCTGTCTCTCCTTCCCCTCAGTCCTCCTCACACCTGCCTGTTAACGCAGGTGGTGATGTCACTTCTGGTGACCTGTCACTTCCGGGGGTGTGGCAAGGAGGCGTGGCCAGCTGACATCATTTCTGGGACTGCTCAAAGCCTGAAAAATTATTTCTGGGGCTCCTCCATGGTCAAAAGGTTGAAAAAGGCCGCTCCACACACGGACAATTCTACTGCCTCTCAGTGGCCCCGAGGAGAGTCAAAGGTGTAAGTCAGCAAAAGGCCATGACATTTGACAGGGCATGGCTGGCTTCAGTAACGGAAGACGTCTTCTGAGAACCGTTTTGTTCCTGCTCTGCAGCTCGATGATAGCAAGATGGATAACCTTTGGTTTTGTTAGACTCTTGCCTTTGGAGACACGGGGAAGGCGCCTGATGTCTGAGTTACTTTTTTCACTCGCTATTGTTGTTCGGTGTGACACCCTCTTATGATGACGGATGGTTTTCTGCTTTTCTTCGGAGACCGGCGTCCAGACTGTTTGGTTGCCATGGATGTCAAGAACGCCAGATGAGACTTCTGGAGGCCCAAAACAACAGCTATATATTTAGAAGAGATCCGAAGATGACTCACGGATTGAGGAGATGGGAGGGACAAGGAATTTAGGCCGAGCTCTTTGAAGCCTGTTTTTCTCTTTTGTGCGTGGACTCATATTTTCATCTTAAGCCGTTTCCCATGGCTCCAATAGCGCCATGTTTTATTTATGTCGACGCAAGCGGCTATGGCTGGAAAAGGTGGGTAGGGGTGCCAATCTCCAGGCGCCACCAGGAGGTCTCCTGCTCTTATGGTTGATTGCCAGATGGCCAAAATCAGTCTCCCTGGAGAAAATGGGAGGGTGGGCCCTGTGGCATGATGCTCCACTGAGCAAAATATTGGGCGATATGATTGTATATGGTGATGTTGACACATTACCATATATGGTTCACAGTCAGAATAGTTCAGCAGTGGAATCGGCTGCCTAAGGAGGTGGTGAGCTCCTCACCACTGGTGGTCTTGAGAGCCAGTTTGGTGTAGTGGTTAGGAGTGCGGACTTGTAATCTGGCAAGCCAGGTTCGGTTCTGCACTCCCCCACATGCAGCCAGCTGGGTGACCTTGGGCTCTTCTTCTTCTTCTTCTTCTTCTTCTTCTTCTTCTTCTTCTTCTTCTTCTTCTTCTTCTTCTTCTTCTTCTTCTTCTTCTTCTTCTTCTTCTTCTTCAAGTGGCAGCTAGACAGAGTCTTCTTCAAGTGGCAGCTAGACAAGGACTAGATGGCCTATCTGGCCCCTTCCAACTCTAGTAGTCTATGATTGTAGTTCAGCAGTGGAATAGGCTGCCTAAGGAGATGGTGAGCTTCTCCTCAATGGCAGTTTTTAAGCAGCGGCTGGACAGATACTTATCCTGGATGTGGCTGATCTTGCATTGAGCAGGGGGTGTGGCTAGATGGCCTGTCTGGCCCCTTCCAACTCTAGGATTCTATGATTTTTTAAAAGACCCAGTCTTCTGACTGTCACTCGCCCCCAGTGCACCCACCCCCTTATGAAGGCTTCCTGCTTTCCCTGGACACCGGAGGGTGGTGCATTCTTTTCTGTAATCCCAGAGTCCCCAAATGGGGTCTGATGGTTACAGACGAGCAAACACTGCGTATGTCATTTCACTGCTTTTCAATATGGATTTCTCGAGATTCTGGGGAGAAAAATTACTTTCCTGGGAAGAGATTCCTCCATCAGTGAAAAGGCAAGTGTCGGCTCGTTCTCTCCTCCTTTTGGATGCGTATATTTGGAAAATCAATCGTTGGCATCAAGGCATTGCTCAACGTGTTCTTTCCTACCCACATCTCACTTTTCTCTGGGAACGCCTGGCTGGGGCGGAAGACTTTTTCGTTCTGCAAAAGTCAGAATGCAGCCCGTAAAGAATGCCTCTTTCCCCAGGCCTTGGCAAGCCAGCCGACACAGCAGATGCAACACAAACAGCCCTCCATCTGATGCCACAGACAAAAGTGAAATTGCGCTCCAGCCAAAGCGACTCTGACTGCCTGCGCTCCCTTTCATTTGTCTTCTGTCTTCGGAATTGCCGGTCCAAAGCTGCCAACCGCCTTTGATGTACGGATCTGCCACCGGATTCCAGGGAAAACAGATCTCAGGTTGGCAAGGGGGCTCTCCATCATTTGGATATGTGTGTTGCTCCACTTGCCCCTTGCCCTGAGCTGGCTGGCCCAGGTTGGCCCGATTTTGTCAGATCTTGGAAGCTAAGCAGGGTTGGCCCTGGGTGGTCCTTGCATGGGACGCCACCCAAGAAGTCCATACGTTGAGGCAGGCAATGACACGGCCAACTCTGAGTGTCTCTCACCTTGAAAGACCTCTCCCTGTCACTCTGGGAGTTACCACCATCTAAGAGCAGGGGGTTTACCATAGAAGAAGAAGAGTTGGTTCTTATATGCCGCTTTTCTCTACCCGAAGGAGTCTCAAAGCGGCTTACATTCGCCTTCCCTTTCCTCTCCCCGAAACAGACACCCTGTGAGGTGATCGAGGCTGAGAGACTACGACACCAAGCTGGGTCTCAGAGCCGGTAAAGGAAGCGGAGTAAGAATTTTGGGGATCATTCTGCTGGGCCTTTTAAATGTGGCTCCTGTCGGGATGAAAGAAAGAAAGAAAGAAAGAAAGAAAGAAAGAAAGAAAGAAAGAAAGAAAGAAAGAAAGAAAGAAAGAAAGAAAGAAAGAAAGAAAGAAAGAAAGAAAGAAAGAAAGAAAGAAAGAAAGAGGGGGGGAAGGAAGGAAGGAAGGAAGGAAGGAAGGAAGAAAGGAAGGAAGGAAGAAAGAAAGAAAGAAAGAAAGAAAGAAAGAAAGAAAGAAAGAAAGAAAGAAAGAAAGAAAGAGGGGGGGGGGGAAGGAAGGAAGAAAGGAAGAAAGAAAAAAAGAAAGAAAAAAAGAAAGAAAGAAAATTCTGTTAGATTTTTAAAACTGTGCAGTGCTTAGCATCATTACAGCCTTCTAGACCCATTGACTTCAATGGACACAGAAGGGCATCTCTCTGTTTAGATTGGCACCGCAAAACAGCTAAACCCAATCCTTTCAAGCAGTCCTGACGGTATTGAAGAATGCCTTTCCCTTTGGGGGGCTTTTAGCACTGCTTGCCGTCACTGGCCCTCAAACTCACTGGCCCTCACTTGCCCACCATGATATCAGACGTGACGGGAGACATAACACAGTGACAATCCCTTTCAGTGTGAGCATGCAAGGAACAGGATGTGATTAGCCAACGGGGGGGGGGGGTAAAGACTGAGCAGGCAGGAAACCAAACAGGACATCAAGGTTGTACGGGCTGGGGTGGCAGATTTCCAAGTTTCACCCTCTGAATGTTCACTTTCCTATCTAAATCTGTGTTTCTAATACCAACTTTGGCCTCAGGTGCTTTGCCCATAATGGCAGGCTTCTCTGGGCACAAATCTCTACAGAGCTATAACTGCTGTTTGAGATTTTGGGGAAGATCCGACTTGAGTCCCCCTGCTCCGGCCTTAAAAAGTTTAGAAGCTTTGATCTCCTTCCCGTTCGTCTTGATAGATGAGTAATTTATTGCGCGTTATGCCGCACACACGTTGATAAATAGGCTATAAAAATTCACAGAGGGCTCACGTTAAGCCAATTTATTTCAATACTTTTGACACACTTGCCATAGTGGCAGACTCCGGGAACCGACGGCACGGCTTCCCACCCAGAGAAATGGGAAGACGTGGGGCATAAATTACCCCTTTAATGCCACATAGATAATGAGTCCACATCTTGCAAGATTTACTTTCTCCCCCCTCCCTTCCTTGGCTAACACTCCAAAGTGGGCAAAAGAACGAGGCAGCTAACAGGACGTAACCTTTACGGGGTGAAAAATGTTGCCATGAAATTGATTGGAGATGCTGCTTTTGCGGATCTGGAGGACTTAATATTTCCGATATCTCCTAGATCAGCATTTCCCAACCTGTGGGTCGGGAACCCTCTGCAATTGGGGCAGGGCCAGCCCCCGTCCTTTCTGCTGTTCTCTTTTGTATTTTGGAAACCCAGATCTGTCCCTGGAAATATTATCTTCCGGGTGATACACTAGCTGGCATTTCTTTCTTCACTTCATACACAATGCTGATCACGTTAAAGGTATCCTGATGGTTACTAGAACGAGCTTCTTAGAATTTTAGAGATCAGAGGGAGAAATTGAGAAGGAAAGAGTAGTCAAATGTCGGAATGTCACCTCTTTATCCGAAGGCCGTGCTTGTCGGAATGCCACTTGCTTGGGGTTCATAGTAGGGGCACCTGTGTCCTTTTGTATGTCATTAGCTGGCTTCGCAGAAACATCTGGTGTGCCACCACGGAAAGTGGAATGCTGAAATAGATCAGCACCAACGTCACAGTTTACCTAGGTAAAGGTAAAGGTATCCCCTGTGCAAGCACCGAGTCATGTCTGACCCTTGGGGTGACGCCCTCCAGCGTTTTCATGGCAGACTCAGCACAGGGTGGTTTGCCAGTGCCTTCCCCAGTCATTACCGTTTACCCCCCAGCAAGCTGGGTACTCATTTTACCGACCTCGGAAGGATGGAAGGCTGAGTCGACCTTGAGCCGGCTGCTGGGATCGAACTCCCAGCCTCATGGGCAGAGCTTCCAGACAACATTTCTGCTGCCATACCACTCTGCACCACACGAGGCTCACACAGTTTACCTAGAATGCCCCAAAAAACTTGAGCCAGCCTTGGATGTGTCTCTCCATATCATGTCTACTTGGACTTGTAGGTCCCACTACCAAAGAAGGTTGGGGCCTACCACCCTAGATATGTTTCTAGGTCATGGGGGGAAAGAAGAAATGTGGACAGAGACAAAGACAAGGGGCTTGTGCTGGAGAAAAGTCCTGCTCTGTTGGCCAAAAGAGAGAGAACCATTGAGACCTTACGTACGGAAGGACTGTGCTTTGAAACGAACACCTGATGAATGCTCTTGGCAGTGCAGTCTGATTCCTCCAAGAGATGCCCCCCACCAGACCATCTAAAGCGATCGTAGCAATAGCAGCAAAGACAGGCCCTTCGGTTGACAATAGCAGGCATCCCCCCCCTCCCCCCGCTTCCTTTGCCCCCGGTGCCCTCTCGAATTTGTCAAGGGCTGACATCCTTCATCATCTTTCACGTCTGGTCTAATTGTGTTTTATTTTTTAATGATGACAACTTAGTTGAGCTACACTCCCTCGCTGACATTTCCCTAACCTTCTTGCCGTCACCGAGAAGGCCTCTTCGCCCGGCCGTCATTGTAGGAATTAGGCAGACAAACAAAGCACACAATTGAAGGGGGGGGGAGATATTATTGTGGTCATGCCCCAGATCTGGCCTATATTTACTGAATCTTGACTGTGAGGGCACAGACAAAGAGGGCCAAGTGACTCATGCTCTCGAAATGTTTAGCATGTACAGCATCTGATGGAGTGCCTTTTTTTTTTTTACTTGAGTTGAGCAGAACGTTTTGCTAATTTCAATAGTCACTTAGAAATCAGCCCATTCCAAGCAAACCATCAATTACCTTAAAATATCTTGCCAATCAAACATTGTAATGCGGCTCATTGTCCTGTTATTTGTAGCTTCTCAGTCTTTATGCTGTTTCTCCCTTTTGCCCTCTCCGGCCTGGACCTCATTTGCCCTCATTGGCCTTACTCTGATTGGCTAAGGCAACCAATGAGATTTTTGCATGAAGGTGTCAACGACGCTGGCAGGCCTAGAGAGCTTCCCTGGAAGAGCATAGCTCAGGCCTAGATTCTGTATCTTGGGCATGAATTTTGGGGATTGGCCAGGACATGAAGCAGCCAAGCAGATAGGGATGCCAGCCTCCAGGTAGGACCCATAGACCCCCCTCAGGATTATAGCTTATCTCCAGACTGCATAGATCAGTTCCTCTGGAAACTAATGCATATTTGGTAGGTTGGACTTTAGGGTACTGTACCTCACTGAAGTCCCTGTGCCCCCCCTCCCCGGGTTACCTCTCTAAATCTCCAGGAGTTCTTTAACTTGGATAGGGCAACCCTAATCTCCCACGGCCCACGGATTCTGGCAACAGACAAACAGAAGAAGGAGGAGAGTTGTTTTTTTAATCTCTGATTCTCACTGCCTGAAAAAGCCTGAATTCCCTTCCCTTCTTCTCCCCTGTGAAGGAGGTGAGGTTGAGAGAGCTCTGCCAGGACCACTCTGTGAGAACAGCTCGAACAGAACTCTGACTGGTCCAAGGTCACCCAGCTGGCTGCTTGTGGAGGAGCGGAGACTCCAACCCAACTCTCTGAATCCATCCAGTATCTAAGAGGTGAAGGTGACTCCACGTGCCTGCTGTGGTTGGATGCAGAAGACCGTTTATGCACTGGGAACTTCACTGCCCCAGCTCCTGTGCAGGAGCACAAATCAGGGGTGGATGAAGTGCACCAGGCCAAATGCTCCCCTATGTGGGTGCAGGAAGAGGTGTGGCAACCCGCCACAACTAAAACTCCAACCTGCAGCCCAGCATGAAACCTCCAGTGCATAAACGGTCGAAGAGAAGCATCCACGGCCCGGCTGGCTTGAAGGTCCCTGTGCCTTGCCAAACACGCAGGAGAGCCCCTTGCCAGCACCCCCGCTCCTCCATCCTCGCCCAGCCCATTAATCGGCACTCAAAGCTTCTAATTAACTACCTCCACGGTGCTGAATACACACTTCACCCGGGGAGTGATGGATAGACCCAAACTGCTTAATTGCAGGAGAGTTGCTCTAAAAGTCCAACTTCCTCCTCTTTGCCACTTGCTAGTCAGGCAGGGTGGTGACGACTGGAACGGAATTTGGTGGAGGAAGGGGGTTGGGAGCTGAGCTTTTGCCCCAGCTGGGGGAGAGAGGGCCATTCAATCAAAGAGAGCTGTCGCTCAATGGGATAAGGTCACGGCAGACTGACCTCCATGGCCCGTTTTTTATGACGGCCCAATAGCCGGGGAGATGAGCTCAGCACAGTCAATTGAGTAGGGAGAGATACCAGCTTCCGCCTTCCAGAGGGTGCAAGCAAAACATTGGCCCCGGTCCCCCTGCAGCTCTACCTGGCGTTGATCCTACGCCCTTAATTCCTCACAGCAATGTTTCTCCTCGCTGCCCTTGATAACAGGATGGCGAATGCTCCGATTAAGCACCTCGGAAGGGTGCTGAACGGCACAGATTTTGCCTGCTCCCTTATCAGGTGTAATTCTCTATCTCTGCAAAACCTTGTCTATGACAAGTTCCTGCACACGTTGCAGATTAGGGGATGTTCTTTGTGGGGTTTTTCTTTTCGCTTTGGAAAGAGACCACGCGAGCGATCGGGAAGCCAGCAGGGAAACACGGCCAGCTTTTCTGCCAGTCTGTCGCTGCCTGTGTCCACATTTCCTCGATAACGCTCACATCGTGGTAATTGGCTTCTGCCTGGGCTGCAACTGGAGGGTCTCTCTGGGGGAATTGTCTATGCATTGAAGTGCTCCTGCAAAATAATTATACGAGGCTCAAGCCAGGTTGTCCCCATGCCTACCTAGGGTTGTCCAGTGCTGGGATCTGGGGGAATGGCAGAGTTGCCAACTCCAGGCTGGGAAATTCCTGGAGATTTGAGAATGGCTCCTGGGCAGGACGGGGACCTCAGTGGGGTATGATGCCCCCACAGTACACCCTCCAAAGCATCCACTTTCTCCAAGGGGACTGATCTCCGCTGTAATTCCCGGGGGTCCCCAGGTCCCGCCTGGAGGCTGGCATCCCTCCTCTTCAAATTGTCCCCTGCAGCAACTGCCCAAGCTCCAAACTGGTTGGAATATTGCACCTCGGAAGCCATAAAAGCCCAGTGCAACCACTGATTCAAACAGCCTTTGGTTAATGTGAAACATTAAAATGATAAGCATAGATTTTTTTTTTTTTTACTGCCTCGCCAACCTGAAACCCAATGGGATCCCGAGAGGGTGGGCTATTGATGCTAATGGGATTTATGAGTCTCTAACAGCCTAATAGCCCTCATAATTTTTACACCGTCCACATTAATAAGTGGCAGGTTTCTGCCTGCTGCTTATTATATCACAATCTCTGCTGGTTTCCATTAACGTGATCAGTTATCGATTTCTCGAGAGAAAGGGCCGTCAGTTCACTTGGGATTGCAGTTCGGCAGAAGAAAACTTGGGAGAAAGTTGGAAACGGCGGGACACTCTACGATTTGCAGCTGCCTTTGAGTCCGTTCTTTTGGTTGCAGCTTCCCAGTACTGGTAATATGACAGAATATTGCAACGCCATCATTTTGACAGAATTCCTCCCCCCCAGGCTCATTCTGCACACGTTTGGATAATGCACTTTCAATGCACTCTAGCAGCAGATTTTCCCGTTTCACGCCGAAAACCCCAGCGGCAAAAGCGCACCGGAAGTTCAATATCCAACATGTGAGGAATCATAGAATAATAGACTTGGAAGGGGCCTCCTGAGTCATCTAGTCCAACCTCCTGCACTATGCCGGACACTCACAGCCTTATCGCTCACCCACTGTTACCTGCCACCCCTTTGAGCCTTCACAGAATCAGCCTCTCTGTCAGATGGCTATCCAGCCTCTGTTTAAAATTTTCCAAAGATGGAGAACCCACCCAGCACCTCCCGGGGAAGCCTGTTCCACCGAGAAACTACTCTGACTGTCAGGAACTTCTCCCGGATGTTGCGACGGAATTTCTTTTGAATTAATTTCATCCCATTGGTTCTGGTCCAAGGGCAAGAGAGAACAACTCTCCTCCATCCTCTATATGGCAGCCTTTTAAATACTTGAAGATGGCTATCAAATCCCCTCTCAGTCGTCTCCCCTCCAGGCAGAATGAGCTTCATGCACAGAATTTGGCTTTCCTTTGTGTGGACCTTCCCAGTGTTAATGTTGTACCATCACACTTTGGCTCATGGCATTTATTCCCTGGCTCAATTCTGCCGGGCAGGATTAGAATCGCTCTATCCAAAAAGGAAAGCACAGTATCTGGAAACCCATGCACACTGCCATCAAAGCCACTGTACTTTTACAAAGACGCCCCTGTATTGTTTATAACGCACCATATTCCAATGTCTACAAACAACCTTTATATTCAGAAACTAAACATGTGTAACAAAATGAACGCCGAGAACCCTGGCATTGCCCTGAGCTGGAGGGACTGCAATAGTCAGTGTCAAAAGGGACGAGAGAATCAAGAGCATCACCTTCCTTGTCCAGGAGAAGGTGTTTGGCCAAGGTGACCATGGTAGCTTGAGTCTCCACACTGGGCTGGAATCCAAATGAAGTTGGATCCAGAGGATCCATCTCAGCCAAGAACTGTTTGAGCTGAAAGGTCAACCATACGTTCAGTCACCTTGTGCAAATGTTGATTTTGTTTACTCGGTAATAGCTGGCTTGCCTGGAGATAAGAACAAAGAGTTCTCTTTGGGATGAAGAGACCTTCAGAACACCCTGTTGGCCTGGAACGCAGCGTGTTCTCACTGGGATGCACTGTACGCTCATCCCCAAGTTGTTTTACTGGTTATACTGATCATGTTGGGGGTTTCTTTTGCATTCCTTGGAACTCTTGAGATGTTTTTGCTCGTGGGAACCCTTGAGTCACCTTGAAAGTTCACTTGAAATGAAATTCAACAACAATCATTGTTAGCAACACGTTCGAATAATTTACAGGTTGTGTCTTCCCCAGTTGCATCATGTTCATTCTGTCAATGCGCCCAAAGAGAAACAGGCCATATTTCTTGTCCACACAGAAAAGGAATGCTTGATCAGCCTTCTGCTTGAAGAGCAGAATTTGAATCCAGTGTCCCCTTCAACAGGGTTTCCAGGGAATATGCCTTCCAGAGGCAAAGGTCCTTACACCACCTGAAATTATCTTCATTTAGAGTCTCTTTGACCACTGATTGTGAGGACCAGCCTCAAACGGTGAACATGTGTTCTCTCCCCCACACTATATTTTGTACATTTGAAATTGGATTGCATGCATTCTAATGTGGATTGCATATTCTGGATTGCATACTTACTAACCCTGCTTTCTCTGTCCCCTGTCATCTGTCATCTTGGTCATATGTTAAAAAATTAGTAAAATAGGAAGTATTTTGATCCTGCAGGAAAGTGGATAGAAATCTGTCACATACACCCTCCCTCCCTCCCTCCCTCCCTCCCTCCCTCCCTCCCTCCCTCCCTTCCTTCCTTCCTTCCTTCCTTCCTTCCTTCCTTCCTTCCTTCCTTCCTTCCTTCCTTCCTTCCTTCCTTCCTTCCTTCCTTCCTTCCTTCCTTCCTTCCTTCCTTCCTTCCTGTCGACTTTCAAACCAGTCAGAACTTGTTATAACAAGAGTTTCGGGATGCTAAACCAAGCCCCCTCCCCTCCTCATAATGATGAGCTGCATTCAGAGATAAACCGAGAGATCTACATACATTAGAGCCCACAAATGTATGCTTAACAGACCAAGATGTAAACAGCAAAATTATACAAATTGGCAGAGAAGCACAGCTTTCAAACGACACAGTCAGCTAAGAAATGTTCAGTATGTCTGGGAGTGAAGCAATGAAAACATGAGACTGGGGGTTCGGAGAACTTTGGTTAAGCATTCCGCCTTTGGAAATCGCAGCGGGAAGGCTGCAGGCACAACAGCCACGGCATCCAGAGACTCTTTTGGAAAACGTCACGTCCCAAGAACAGCTGAACCATTCAATTTGGCTCGGTAGAGTTTTATTGGGGAGTTGAATGATTTCGTTCCATGCTGAAAAAAGACCAGAACGGATCAGGAAACTTCTGCGATTGACTCTGGCCATGTGCAAAGAGCCCTACCATTAGGGCCACCAGCTCTGGGTTGGGAAATGCCTGGAGACATTGTGGGTGGAGCCAGGAGAGGGCAGGATTTGGGGCAGGGAAGGATATCATGGAATATAATGCTTAGTCCTTCCTCTAAAGAAGCCATTTTCTTCAGGTGAACTGACCTCCATCACCTGGAGATGAGCTACAATTCCAAGTCCCACCTGGGGACTGACCTCCCTACCTAGCGTGGCGGAACCTATGAATGTCCTCAATATCTCACTGCTCCTGTGAGCTGGGGAGTCTTATGATTGCCTCCTGGCCTGGACCAGAGAGCCTCTGAAATACAGATCAGGAGTCTATCCCAGCCCTCTCTCTCCCCACCGGCACCAGGTGTCTCTGATTTCTGAACCAACCAGAAAGCAGCAAGGGGTGAGCCTGGTCCAAATCTCCAAGCCAGCACCAAGCCAGCTCCAATGCAGATTGCAGAATTATGCTAAGAGTTGCCAACTGCAGGTAGGGAAATTCCTTGAGATATTGGGGTTGCAGCCTGGGGAGGGGAAAGTTGGGAACAGGAGAAACCTCAGGGGGTTATATTTTCAGAGTTTGCTCTTGGAAGTAGCCATTCCCCCCACCCCAGGGTATCAGCTGTAAGTCCAGGAGTTCTGTAGGCCCCACCTTCAGGTTGGCGACTCTAACGGATGCCACTCAAAGACCATCCTTGATGTTCTCCCGTCTCCCCCTTTGCTGCTGGAAGCCCTGCCTGCTGGAGAGCAAAAGCTATTGGGCTTCCCTTCTCTAATAGCAAAAAGAAAACACACATGAACATTTTAATTTCTTTATCTCCCATTTTCCTCCCTTGTGGAGATCCCAAGCTATATTAGCCTTCCGTCCTTCATACCTGGGATCTTCATACCTGCAGGACTGCCTCCTCCTTATGTCCTTCAGCTTAAAATAAAGCACACAAGACCTGCTCAAAATTCCCAGCCCCATTAAAATTAAATTGACTTCAGGCAGGACTTTTTGGGGGCCTGGCATCAGCCTGGAAGAATGCTCTCCCAAGTGAGATCAAGGCCATTCTCCAGGTGGGATGGGGGAGGATCCCCTGGAATGATAGCTCATCTCCAGACTACAGAGATCAGTCCCCCTGAAGAACATGGCTGCTCTGGAGGGTCGACTCTGTACCATTCTACTACACTGAGGTCTGTCCCCACCCCCAAATCTCACCCCCTCTTATCTCCACCCCGAAATTCTACAGGGTTTGCAACCCTACCAGTTCCTGTGCTTCTGCCAAAGGGCTGGGAGTATCTTATGGAAGAGGGTTCACTGCACACAAAATCACAATGCTGTGGGAGACGCCGGGGTATTTCCACCAGGCTATTTCCAGCTCCAGCAGAGCCTCTTGTGGCGCAGAGTGGTAAGGCAGCTGCCTGAAAGCTTTGCCCATGAGGTTGGGAGTTCGATCCCAGCAGCCGGCTCAAGGTTGACTCAGCCTTCCATCCTTCCGAGGTCGGTAAAATGAGTACCCAGCTTGCTGCTGGGGGGTAAACGGTAATGACTGGGGAAGGCACTGGCAAACCACCCCGTATTGAGTCTGCCATGAAAACGCTGGAGGGCGTCACCCCAAGGGTCAGACATGACTTGGTGCTTGCACAGGGGATACCTTTACCTTTACCTTTATTTCCAGCTCCAGCTCCCGTTTGAAACTCCCCAAAGCATATGCTTTCTAGTGTGCCAGATACCTGCTCTTGCACGTTAATGCCATGAGCCCCAGCCCGAGATTCTAACGGTGGGTTGTATGTCAGCAGAGGGCTTTTGTGCAGACCTGGCTTTCTGCTGGGTAATCTTTCGCCAGAGGTGCCAGACAAATGAGATTCGTGCAACCTACAGGCCTTTGGGGGGTACGGATGCAAATGGTTCGCTCACATTAGAAAATCCGATGCTATCCAGTTATTTGTGGTTAATGAGGATCTCTCTGAATGCCTGCATGCGGCGAAGGCTTCCAGGCACCCAGCAGCCGGAGCGCCAGGCTGCAGAAGGAGGGGCTGGGAGCAAATGCCGTAATCATGGCCATTTGCGTAATGAACGGGGACCTGGTTAGGAGGCTACCTTGGGCTGCCAGTGAGGCAGGCTAGCTGCCAGTCAAAAAAAAAAAAAGGAGGGAGGGATGGAGGACTGCAAAAGCACTTTCTGGACTGCCCCTTCCCAGAAACATAACTAGAATTGCCAACCTCCTGGAGGAGGGGACTGGAGATGTCCCAGTATTCCAACAACTCTCGGAAAGACGAAGATCAGTTCCCCTGGGGAAAAAATGGCGGCTTTGACAGGTGGACTCTGTGGCAGATGGATTCTCCCCTTCCCCAAATCTGTCCTTCTCAGGCTCTACCTCCACCCACCCCTGCCCCCAATCTTCAGGCATTTCCCAACCCAGTGTTGGCCGCCCTAAGCAAAACACTTATCTGTTCCCTGGAATTGCCAACCTCAAGATGACGTTTCTGCACAATTACAATCCATCCTCCAGGCTATAGAGATCAGTTTACCCTGGAGGATGTGATGGCTGGGAGGGCAGACTCTATGGTATACCATAGACTTAGAAGAAACACACATCCTAGACTGGCATATCATTGAAGCCTGCTGGGCTCTCTCCCCTTCCAAGATTCGTCCCTCTGCCTGCACCACCTCCAGATCTCCTGAAATTTCCCAAGCTGGCATTAGCAGCTCTGTTCTTTCCCTGAAAAAATTCCACTGGGCCTCCTGGGGAGGGGATGAGGTTTAGGCCAAGTATCCTGTGCTGCATTTCCCCCGGCCTGCCTTCTGCTGTGCTGCTCTCAAGGCATTTTAAGCTTCTCCCATCCGGCTAATTCCTGAGAAGTAAAACAGCACAGGCAGCACTTCTGTTTGTATAGAATAAGAGCCCTTCCAGACCAGTGAGCCACGGAAAGGAAAAAAAACGAGGGTACAGAATCATTAATCAGGAACGAAAGTTTATAGTTTATGGCACAGGAGTCGGCTAGATGCTCTGGCTGGGTATGGCGCCTTTCTCTCTTACCTTTTAAATCTTTCCCTTCCCCTCAATGGCCCAGGAAGAAGGATCTTAAGGAAGGGAGGGATGTAAAGCAGAGGACAGCAAAAGAGACTGTGACCTGGGCCAAAACTGTCCAAGTAGGTTCAGATCCAAAAATCAGAAGAATTTGGGGTAAAAAGTAGAGTTGCTTTTTATACCCCGCTTTTCACTGCCAGAAGGAGACATCACCACACTGTGTGGCACTCTAGGATTTTCCCCAGATCTCTATGGTTTGTTGTTGTTTTTACCACAGAGTCTCAGAGAAACCCTAGAGTGTCACAAACACACACAGGAAGCCACCTTGTACTGAATCAGACCCTTTGGTCGGTCAAGATCTGCTCAGGGCAGCACCTCTGCAGGGTCTCACATGGAGGTCTTTGCCTTGGTCTTTTAAAATGTTGGCAAGGATTGAACCTGGGGTTGTGAGTTCCTGCATAGTGCAGGGGTTGGACTAGATGACCCATGAGGTCCCTTCCCCTTCTATTATTCTATGATTTTATGATTCTTTCTACGTGCAAAGCAGAGGCTCTTTCACAGATCCGCAGCCTCTCCCCTTGTGATGCAGTCATGTGACACAGTAATGTCACTTCTGGTTATTCAGCTGGAATGGGTGTCATTGCCTGTTTCCACACACACACACACACCCAAGCATCCCGCTGGTTCCCAGCCATGGATTGGCAGGTACCCTCAAAAGTCCTCTCAGCTCCCCAAAGGAGATTGAGCAGGGAACCTCCCCCCCCCCCCAGAAATTCCATCCGAGCCGCGTTTAGTGGGGGAGTAATTGCACGAAATGCACTTCCCAATAGCAATGAAAAATAGATTGCACCTCTAAAACAAGCAGCTTTAATAGCAAACAATTTCTTTAAAAGATGGGTCCATCTCTGCCCGGCGCTGATTGGAAACAGCTCTCTGGCAAGAGCGCTCCACAAGTGTATTAGTTCAGATCCAGGCGATACTGGAGATTGAATCAGGGACCTGGGGGAGGGCGAGCGGGAGGAGTGTTGTATCCTCTGCGGCTAACCCACGGGCCCTCCTTCCCCCAGCCCGGCACAAGCAATTGCAGAAATAAACAACCTGAAAGCATTCGTCAGAAGGAATTAATTCCCATTCTAGCCCTGAGAGGGCTGTGAAACATCGTTTCTCATTCTACGGCTCTTCCCGCGCACTTCTTATTATTTTTAATAGTTGAGCCGAGAAACCGGCACATCCTGCTTATTCCGTCTCCCCCTCGAACCCCATTATGTTCCTTTCACTGGAAATAACTGCGGAGCGGCAGGGATGAAAAGGTAACCTAAATATGGCCGGACAACTTATAAAAGGGCCGTAATTCCGCGGAAAGCGCCGCAAATGAGCCGCATTCATAACAGCCATAATGCCACAGGCTGGCGACAGACTCCCGAGTTTCCCCGACCTCCATTACACCTGGAGAATCTGCCCAAGAGGAAACAGGCAGACGTTTTTAGGTCTGAACGCATTTCAATTTGCGGGCTCTGGCTGGCCATCGAAGTTTCTATACATCTGAAGCTTTGGACTTTGTAATGCTCAGAGGAGGTCGGTGGTGGCGGGATTCCAGCTCTGGCAATTCCAGCTCTGACAATGGAGCTCACCTCCTCTGGAGAAAACGGCTGCTTGGGGTGTAGATTGAATGACACAGGGCCCTGCTGTCTCCCTTTCCCACGCCCCACCCTCCCTGGCCTCCCTGAGAGCCAGCTTGGTGTAGTGGTTAGGAGCGCGGACTTCTAATCTGGCAAGCTGGGTTTGATTCCCTGCTCCCCCACATGCAGCTAGCTGGGTGACCTTGGGCTCGCCACTGCACTGATAAAACTGTTCTGACTGAGCAGGAATATCAGGGCTCTCTCAGCCTCACCCACTCCACAGGGTGTCTGTTGTGGGGAGAGGAATGGGAAGGTGAGTGTAAGCCGCTTTGAGCCTCCTTTGTATAGAGAAAAGCGGCATATAAGAACCAACTCTTTTTCTTCTTCAGTAATATCGGGGCTCTCTCAGCCTCACCCACCTCACAGGGGATCTGTTGTGGGGAGAGGAAAGGGAAGGCAATTGTAAGCCACTTTAAGACTCCTTCGGGTAGAGAAAAGCGGCATATAAGAACCAACTCTTCTACTTCTTCAGTAATATCAGGACTTTCTCAGCCTCACCTCCCTCACAGGGTGTCTGTTGTGGGGAAAGGAAAGGGAAGGTGACTGTAAGCCGCTTTGAGCCTCCTTTGGATAGAGAAAAGGGGCATATAAGAACCAACTCTTCTTCTTCTTCCACATCTCAAATGCCCAGCCATTTCCCAACCCATGGTGAGTAAGCCCAAGGTACAGTGATCAGGCAAGAGGCTACACCATGAGAACCCTGCCCTATTTCTGGCATGGTTGCCACAGATTTTGTGGATTTTGTGGGCTCTGCCTATGATGTGTCCAGGAGGGGGGAAAGGGAGGGGACAGCCTATTGCGGTCCCCGTTGCAAGAGATGAGAACAGACCAGGCCGGGTGATTTGTGGAGGCAGAGGGAGCCGCGTTCCCATCCCCATCACCCCTTCCTTTGCTTGACACAGCACAGCTTGTTCAGATCTCTGTCGGAAGGTAACACTCTACTGATTTAGCAAGAGTCTGCATGTCGTTTTCCCAGAAGGTAGAAACTGATTATTTCCCCCTTTCCGTTATTAGCTGACATCAGGATCCCTGCTTGCTTCTGGCATCGCAGTATATATAGAGAGAGCCCTGCTGGATCTCCCCCCCCCCTTGCAACCTCCTATTGCTATTCCAAAAGCGTGGCGATGAAGACGGTTATGTAACCAGCATGGCACGGTTTTATATTATTTTAATTAGATTTGACTAACTTGCTACAGGCGCAACCTAGACAAGGGTGCAAATGAACATCGAGTGATATATTGACAAGGTATTTCCCTCTTTTAAGTCTGGGATAATGAGGGGCTCGGGAGGACAGAGGCAGAGATCGGCTTCCCTGAGGCTTAGGGAGGGCAGCGGGTCAGGCAGAATGGCGGTGATGTAAAGACTATCAAAGGGAAGCTTAGAAAATGAAGGAGACAGAAAGTCAGGAGAGAAAGGACTGTCCTCCTCTTCTCCATCCTCTCCTCCCTCTCCTCTCCTGGAATGCAAATCCATCTTAGATGGATTTTAAGGGAGTTATATTTTCATGGGGTGAATCCATCAGGAGCCATTCATCATGATAGCTAAAAGGACCCTCCATGTTCAGGAGTCATATACCTCTGAATACCAACCTTAAAAAGAGGCTTTGGACCCTGTCCTTCTGCTTGTGTCCTCTAGGAGAATCTGATTGGGTGAGACAATGTTTTTGTGGGAGTGGCGAAATTGATACCAGAGAGCATCTATTGTTCCACCGCAATGCTTATGTAGACATTCGTAGCAACTTGATTGAACCACTCCTTAAAAAGTTGCCAGAACATTATGATGTAGACCAGGGATAGTCCAACTGTGGCCGTCCAGATGTCCATGGACTACAATTCCCATGAGCCCCTGCCAGCGAATGCTGGCAGGGGCTCATGGGAATTGTACTCCATGGACATCTGGACGGCTGCAGTTGGACTACCCCTGATGTAGACCGAGCAAAGAGGCTGTTAAGTGATGAATCCCCCCAGGTGACAACTCAGCTGGCTAAATTTTGTGCCGCCGCCATAAAAATCCGATGCTCTAAAGCAGCATATTTTTACGTTCTATTTTATGATCTGTTTTCAATTGTATCATATTAAATGACCACATTCTTTTGGTCTTTTATGTATTAACTTCATATAACTTGGTCTGAACGGCTGTCACAAGGTTTGACTGGACTGGACTGGCTTTGGCTGATGGCTACACACCAAGTACAATCCAGATTCGATTACTGCCATTTTGTAAACCACCCCCCAGCCTCTTCGGAGGGAGAGGCGACCTACCAATCGACTAATTTATAGCCATGTCTATTTCAGCAGTAAGGCTAAGTGCAGATTTCTACATCTGGGTCCCGCGCATGAGAAGCATGCATGCTGGATAGGAGTTATACTTCTGGGGAGCTGTGTGTGTGAATGAGATCTTGGGTTGCTTGTGGACTTTAAGCTAAATATGAGCAAAGAGTGTGATATGGTGGCGAAGAAGGCGAAGGAGGTTTTGGGCTGTATCAACAGAGGCCTCACATCGAAGTCACAACATGTCACAGTCCCGCTGTATACGGCATTGGTCAGACCCCCAACTGGAGAACTGTGTGCAGTTCTGGAGGCCTCAGAGAAAGCACAACATTCCCCAGACGGCCTTGAGCTTCTCCTGGAGGGGAATGTGGGGGCTCTGTCTTAAACAGAACATCCCATTCCTTCTTTCAGGGCAGCTTGAAAAGAGTTCTGCTCGAACCAGCTACCTTTCTCAGAGACTCTTTGGGCGCCTCCGTCACGGATGGCTCTTTTGGAATTGCAGCACATTGACTTGCCGTCCTTAAGAGGAGACATAAATGGCTCCATTTCCCAGGTTGAGTAGTTTAATTCCAAACCCGTGAGACGGAGAAAGCCTTTGATCTCGTCACATTTCTTCTCCTGCTTTTTTTTCTTCTTTTCCTTTTGCTGAGCAGTTAGGCGAAATCCCAGGGGGAATCCTTCCCGTCGTATGCTCCCCGGCTTCTTCAGATCCCCAAATATATTTCCTAGAATCCTCAAGCCTAATATTAACCGTTTTGTCACAATGTGGGTTCCCCCCTCCCCGCAAAGTATTCTGGTCTTAATGAACAATTCATCATGTTTGTTTGTTTTTTTTTTAAAGGCAGATGGCTGCTTGTTTGTCTTTTGGCTAATGCATAATGCAAGGTGGGGAGGATTGTCCTTGTGTTTATCTTGGCAGCAATAACAGATGCGGCTTTAATGGGGAACAATTGGACAGGCTCATGCGAGCCAGTACTCCAAGGGCCTGTATTCAGGTTCCGTGTTTAGCACCCTTGATTAGGTGGCCTTGAGCTTCTCCTTGACCTCTGTTGTGGGGAGAGGAAAGGGAAGGCGACTGTAAGCCGCTTTGAGCCTCCTTCGGGTAGGGAAAAGTGGCATATAAGAACCAACTCTTCTTCTTCTTCTTCTTCTTCTTCTTCTTCTTCTTCTTCTTCTTCTTCTTCTTCTTCTTCTTCTTCTTCTTCTTCCACGTGCAGCCAGCTGTGTTACTATGGGCCACTCACAGTCAGGGCTGTTCTCACAACGCAGTTCTCTTGAAGCTCTCTCAACCCCATCTGCTTCACAGGGTGTCTGTTGTGGGGAGAGGAAGGGAAAAGTGTTTGTAAGTCCCTTTGAGACTCCTTCGGGTAGCGAAAAGCAGGGTTTGAAAATCCAGCTCCTTTCCTTCTGTTCCAGATCTGCACCACTCCTCTCTGGAAATCTATCTCCAAGCAAAACTGCTCCATATGTTAACACAGCCCAACTGGAGCCAAAGCTACTGATGCGGAGAAAAAACAACAACCCTTCCCCTCCAGCCCCATCAAAACTTGACATTATACAATCTGGTTGTACCTGGGCCTGCTCTGACTAGTCTCCACCATGCAAAAGACCCCTTTTTTACCCTCCTGGTGTCGCCCCACCAAAACCCAGAGGAGCAGCTCGGCTAGTTCATGGCAGCGGCTGCTTCCTTCCCCCTGTACAGCTCAGAGTACATTATGTTTAATGTGAATCGGCAACTTGTAGTGGCTTAGAGAGTGCTTAAGGCAGAACAAGGGAAAACAGAGCAAAGTGTGAGCTGTTCTATTTACATAGGCTTTTGTCTCCTTATTAGCCAGCCACTCTGCCATTCCGGAGGTGTACTCCAGCTGCCGGCTGCGTGAAGTCGCTGCCATTGAATCCCAGAGGTAGCGGTTTCCTCAGCCCCTGTTGAGAACCATCCAAAGCCACGCCATGGCAGAGAGAAGGGTGCCTTGCGGGGAATGGCAAGCGTGAAACAGGAAGGGATGCTGGGAAGGTGTTGTGTTTGTGGATCTCCTTGAGGTCTCAGGCAGGTTCATAATTCCGAGCTGCTGATTGGCTCACGCCGGCTGGTCTCCCCAAGGGAACCAATAGATTCAAAGGGTGTTTTCTGCTCCCCGATTGGTGATCTGTGTGGACCTGCAGGGTTGGGCGTCTCTAAAAGTAGCCAATTCTAGGGATAACTCATGTTACAAATAGCAAAAAAGGGTCTTTGTAGTTCTGTCTGACGCTGACGGTCCTCTGCTCTGACACGGATGTTGGCCCTCGGACATGGTCCATTGGACAGTTGATAAAACTATTGCACAACTGAGAGACAGGAGAAACACTTCCGTCTGTGCGCATGTGAGTCTGCTTTGGCATCCCTCCATCTGAAGAGGACAATGGCTGGATTCAAAAGCGTGTTCCAAAAGGAACCAGCAATTCTTCCACATAGCAACCATCTCCCTCTCTTTCTCACACACACACACACACACACACACACACACACACACACACACACACACACAAATGTCAAGCCTCTCCCACTGAGACGCCCATTGTAGTCCAAAATTAATTTAAAATATAACATTTGGCAGCATTTCAAAACGGGAATGCCGAGAAGTTTCAAGTCGCCCTGTGGAAAGCTTCTTTTGAAGAATGTTTTAAAACAAAACCCTGGTTATTTACACCGATAGCAATAACTCGTGTCTTTATTTTTTACTTCCCCCAAAACTCCTTAAATTCAACAATATCCATCACTTGAAAATGGGGTAAAATTCACTTTAGGAGATTAGGTAGATTTCTGCAAACAAACAAAGTAAGGAGATACTCTTCCCTCCCCCAAATTCATCCTCACTCCATTATTTATTACAGCTCAAGGCTGTGTTCACAAGCCTGGGAGTCCCAGAAGGTCTACCCTCTAGGTTTTGATCATAAGCAGACCTCTCTGATTTCAGCAAGGTGTCTGTTTCATGGACTTTTCAAGCATTCCGTAGGATCAGTTCTGTGCCTGGGGGAATCTATATTTAGGGCCGTGAAAAAGGATACAGCTTTCGTCATCCTCATCAATGCAAATCTTTCGTCTGGGGTTTAATTTTGAAGCAAGAAGAGAGCTCAACAACATAGATGCAGTACATTCTTAACATGCCATCATGGCTTTTGTATCTATGCCCTTGGATGCATTTCTTGCAGACCGAGCATTGATCCTCTATTTTGCCAGTTGTGGGGGGAAAGAACAGGTAGGGGCCTGGAGAATCAGGGCAACTTGGAGGCTCTCTCTATCTGACATAAAATTCTCAAAGCTGCTTCCCTGCTCCACTCTAGGTAAATTATTGCTGAAGGAGGCTGCCAGGTTGTCCCTCTGTGCTGCCAGTCTACCAGTCTCCTACCTGTTTGCCTTCTGACTGAGTGCTCCCTGTTGGCTGATGAAGACACTTGCCTATAATAAAGCCTGAACATTTTGCAGGGCTTTTGCAATCCAGTAAGTGACTTTAAAGTGATCTTCATCAAGCATTAGAGACCCAGTGTTTCTGAAACTATCTACAATACAGTGGAGTCCTCCTGAGGTCTGCTTCACAGGTCAATGACTAGTGTCCCAACCTTAGAGCGATATAAAGAAGGGAGTCCTCTACCCTGTTCATACTAGTGACTCAAATCTCTTTGCCTCTTGGAACCCCTCCACTAAGGTAGTGGAAAGCGTTATGGAGATACAGCTAAAAAATGTACTCATCAAGATAGGGGAAGGGTCTCAGTATTCAAGTGGAGTGAGGAAAGCACCCAGTGCAACATCAGAGAGGAATGGGAAACAACAGCAGCAGCTAGAAATGTGTTTCCTGTTGAAATGAATGAAATTCATCTGAAATTTTTTTTTAAAATGAACCCAAAGGATGATAATATAACTTATATAAGTAGGAATAATAGATTACGGAACAATCTAAGCCTTCCTTTTTATGCATACTGATTAACACACATCTGCAAGCCATTGGTGGTTTCTTAAAGAATGAGTCTTCCAAGGGTCTGGACTTTTTCAAATAACCAACAACAAAAAGCCCTTTCTAACTCTTAGATGAGTGGTTAAACTTGGTCAGTTATCAAGTCGGTACCGGTAATTTTGGAATCAGTTAAGGTCTGCCACTTGAAAGAGTAACGTCTGCACTCCTGTGGAGCTCTCTGTGGTCCGGAACAGCATGGCTCTCTTATGCACTGCTTGAGCTTCTGTTGCTAGATGGCCTCAGTGTCACTCTGGGGCTTCACCCATCACCTTCCTAAGCCTCAGCCAGACTGATGTAGGATCAAGAGTTCTGTAAATGCCAAAGACTTAAATGCCTTGGATTTTCTTTTTTTACTTTGCATATTAATGAGCTGAGCAGCTTATTTGAGGAGGCAAAGCTGCATGTGGAAACAAGCGATACCATAATCTTGTGCACAGGGACCAGGTTGGATGTTATTCAACTCTGGTTACTACACTGAGTTGTTTGATAAGATCCAGTGGGAAACAGCAAGGGGAGGGGGAAAGGCAGAGCCTGAGAGGACCTGGCTTTCCAAAACATTTAATGCAGCTTTTAGAAAAAAAAACTACTCAGGAATAAAGTTGTATCAACTAGGAGAAAAGTGGGGGTTGGATTATATCCAATCATACACAGATTTTTGTAGAGCAGGATTTTCCTTCTTCCTCTTCATGTTGCACCCTGTTGATCCCTTAAAATTTCATGTGTTAGCCACAAGAAGTAGCACAGGAGGGGAAATGTGATGGATCCGCTGTCGGAAGGAAGGAAGGAAGGAAGGAAGGAAGGAAGGAAGGAAGGAAGGAAGGAAGGAAGGAAGGAAGGAAGGAAGGAGGTGGAAACTGATGCCCCCTCAGAATAGAAATGTCACTCTGTTGAAAGAATTGCATGGATAGGTATACTCTCCTTAATTGCACTTGAAGCATTCTCTCAATGCAGAATTTTATGTGCTGGACCTGTGACGAGGGGAGCAAGGTGGTATGTCCCTACATTAGGGTTCAGCACCTAGAGGCCCCAGGCCAAATTCTGACTTCCAGTCAATACGCAGAGAGAAACAATGGCTGTTCTAACAGAATTAGATTCTCCCTTTGGTCAGATGGCCAAACTAAACTGGTGTACGGGAATGGATTAAACATGAATAGACATCCAAGGATAATCCATTCTTCAGCCGTAACCTGAATCAGAGGCTGAAGTGAGTTTAAAGTACCACTGAAGTCTCCCATTACCAGTCTAATGTCCTTGCTCAGCTCTCTTCATCAGACCAAAAGAGCTAGAAGGAAGAGAGGGGAGATGGCAAGAAAACCAATTTTGTAGGGAACTGTCCAAGTGCTGAAACCTCCATTACAACACTAGGTGGGAACAGGATTTCTTTCATCAAGATGGCTTCATTGCCTCTCTGCCTGCTGTACCATTCTGGGAAGAGCCCTTTGCAATGATTTTGCCAGCATGCAGTCAGCTTCCATGGGCCGTGACTTGCTGCCTCTGCTAAAAATAAGCCTCTAAGCCAAAGAGGGAAAAATTAAGACCTTCAGAGAGTCAGGACTTCCCAGTTATCGACTCTGTGTCATGGAGCTATTGCTTCTCCAGCTGCCACCTTCTCCCAGAAGAGCTCCATGCTCAATTCAGCCTCACCCTTTACTCAGATACAGTAGGACTCCACCATCTTTATCTAGCAGAACCTGAAATGTTTATCAAAGTGGTTTCCACCAGAATCGCTATAAACGTAGGAACTCTCAGGGGAGTATTCCCAAAGTAGAGGCATGCCAGAGCCAAACCAGCAATTATGGTTCAGCTCTTGATGAAATGTCTGCATGGGACCATCTCATTCCCGTATCAAGTGTGTTGGGGAGCAGCTGTGGCTCAGTAGCAGAGCACCCGGCTTACACGCAGAAGGTTCCAGGTTCAATCCCAGGTGCCCATAGTTGAAAGAATTAAGTGATGGGGAAACACCTAAGACCCCTGGAAAATCACTGCTGGTCAGAGTAGATACTATTGATCTTGAACCTTCCTCATCCCGCAACGTCATCCTAAGAGTCCGCATTTCTCCCGCTCTGTGTCAATGGCTGGCAAAATCGGAAGGACAAAATGGTGGGGGACCATGTACTCCTTAGAGGGAGGCCTCGCTAGCAATGAATAACAAATGATACACGAATGCTACCTACAGAGCAGGTGTAAATGAACTCAAAATGTGTCTCCATTTGAAAGACAGCTGTGTGAGTTCAGTTCTCAAACGGAGAGGAAATGGGGATGGCTTGTTTGATTTTCAAATGGCGTCTTTGCAAAGATGGAATCATCATAGGGGAGAAAAACACTAAATGGCGAAAATGTTCTCCTTTATTTTTTTTTTAAAACCCTGCATTCGGTACCATAGCAGTGATGGAAAATTCTATCCAAGCTACAGCTGGTGAGAGGAGGTGATTCACAATTGCCTTCGTCTCCCCTGAGTTCCTTTGTGGTCTCCCATATAAATACTGACCGGGGCTAACTCTGCTTAGCTTTAAGATCTAATGAGATAAGACTTACCTGGATCCTCCAGGTCCAGGCATTTGCCGACATAATCCCCCCTTTCAGCAGATGTTTTGCCCCCATTTTTATTTCTTTCCTATCCTTCTGTTGACTTCTTGCCTGATGAGTTACATCTCACAAAGTTGCTGATCCTGGCAATTGTAGTCCATGGAGGAGGGCAGGATGCTGTTGGTTGCAGAGGAAAGGACACGCAGTAATGGGTTTAAACTTCAAGCACAACGATATAGGCTAGATATCAGGAAAAAAATTGTTCACAGTCAGAGTAGTTCAGCAGTGGAATAGGCTGCCTAAGGAGGTGGTGAGTTCCCCCTCACTGGCAGTCTTCAAGCAAAGGTTGGATACACACTTTTCTTGGATGCTTTAGGATGCTTAGGGCTGATCCTGCGTTGAGCAGGGGGTTGGACTAGATGGCCTGTATGGCCCCTTCCAACTCTATGATTCTATGATTCTATGGCCTGTATGGCCCCTTCCAACTCTATGATTCTATGATTCTATGGCCTGTATGGCCCCTTCCAACTCTATGATTCTATGATTCTATGGACATCTGGAGAGCCACAGTTTGGCCACCCCTGGTTCTACATGTTCTTATCAAAGGAATTCAAGCAGCCGGACCAGGAGGGACCAGCGATTGAGATCTTGGAGATCTTGGAGATCATCCCTCCATGAATGGAAAGTCCTAGACCAGAGGGACTGATTGATAAAGCGAGCCAATGACTGCCCTCTTCTTGGGGAACATCAGCCTAGCCTCCTTCCGCCGCCACCACCCCTCCCCGTACGTAATTAAAAACCCTCTCGTCGTTATGTCACTTGCTTCCACTTCACCGATGCCACAAGCCTGGCAGGTATTGAAAGGTAATTTAATTGTTTCTACTTAAGCCGCGGGCTTGCTGAAGGAGGCGGCTCTCCAAACAAGGATCGTGCTTAGCACGGCCCGCCTACCCGCGGGGTCGGAGGAAGTCAAAAAGTCTTCGCGGCGGGGGAGAGAATCCTTTGACTGCAGATGAGAGGAGCTGCATAACCCCCCCCACACACACACACACGCACACCCTGCACTTCCCACTAACACACATCCACATTCATCTTTCACGACGACACGCGGATTGGTCATGGCCTGCAAAGAAGAGAAGGAGTCGGTTTTCATACCCTGCTTTTCACTGCCCTAGGGAGGCTCAAAGTGGCTTCCGATCGCCTTCCCTTCCTCTCAGCACAACAGACGCCCTGTGAGGAAGGTGGGGCTTAGAGACCTCTGACAGGACTGCTCTGGGAGAACAGTGCTCTCAGGACTGTGATGAGCCCTAGGTCATCTTGCTGGGTGGAGGAGGAGTGGGGAATCAAACCTGGCTCTCCAGATTAGAGGGTGCCGCGTTTAACCACTACCCCAAGCTAAGGTGGGCTTTTTAAAATCTTGTAAGCCAGCTTGCTGAGAATGACGGGTAATAAATGTAGTAATAATCATAATAAATGAGCCTCTTGTGGCGCAGAGTGGTAAGGCAGCCGTCTGAAAGCTTTGCCCATGAGGCTGGGAGTTCGATCCCAGCAGCCGGCTCAAGGTTGACTCAGCCTTCCATCCTTCCGAAGTCGGTAAAATGAGTACCCAGCTTGCTGGGGGGTAAACGGTAATGACTGGGGAAGGCACTGGCAAACCACCCCGTATTGAGTCTGCCATGAAAACGCTGGAGGGCGTCACCCCAAGGGTCAGACATGACTCGGTGCTTGCACAGGGGATACCTTTACCTTTTAATCATAATAATCATAATATATCAGTTGATCTCCCTTTACCCCCACCCAAACCGCCCCTTCCCCAGCAGCCTTCCTAAATCTCCAAGAATTTCCCCAAGTGGAATTGGCACCTTTACTACAGGAAGAGCAGGCAGGTTTGGGGCCCAGCAGTGAATCTTTCTTTTTTTTTTAATGAAACCTCCCAGAGCCTTTTGCAAATATGAGAGACAGACGAGGCACGCCGCACGGTCGAGATTATGCCGCTCCAGCCAAGCAGAATTTCACAAGAGGCTGTCGGAGCCCAAGTGCAGTTAAGCTTGCTAAGCGATGACAGTAAAGTGGCCTATTGCATTCCCTTCATTTGCACCTGAAAGAGAAGTTGTGAAGAGTGAAGGGCACCCTGGATTTTCCGCGGGCCCTGCAAGAAACTAGGGGGGTGGGCAGGGGGTGGAATCTATTCCACACAGCCCGCTCTGTCTGGCCGGGGTTTCGCTAATTCCAAAGGCCAGCCCTTGAAAGAGTTTTGATGCTTGGTTCATTGACAGTTTATGCCCTCTTTGGCCTGAGATTGCCCAGCCAGGGGTCTTTCCTTATCTTTCCAGGTCCCCTTCTCCTCCATCATTGGCCATTTGGAGAGGGGGGAGGGAAACAAATTGACATGATGATATATGGTCATATCACCTGATAAAGGTTTCAAGTTTTTTGTATGTGTAAATATTGAACTCCCATCTATACTGGAAACCCTTCCAGGACTGTTATACATGAATTCAGCCAGCCCTCAGTATCTCAGCTACTCAAGAGAAGCCACGGTTATGACGAACTTGAACATCTCTCCCCCCCCCCCCTTCCTCTTCTTTCTCTCCCTCTGTCTCTCTCTCCCGGCATGTCATAAAGCACTCCAATTACACAGGCTTTCAATGGGCTGGAATTGAGTTAAGAGTATTATTAGTGGAATAACCAGCTCTCCGGAGATCAGCACAATTCAGAGCTTTAGTGTGAACTCTCATAGACAGAAACCAGTTGTACGGTTTTCATAAAACTTCCCTTTTCCTCCATACCTTTTAGACGTGGGGACTGGTGTTCTTTAGAGGCAATTCAAGGGGTTCTGATTTACATAAGAGGAAGGGGTGCAAAGAAAGTTATTTAGACATTTATTTACTTCCTTTACACCCTACTATGAGGATCCAAAGCAGTTTGCATCAGTCTCTTCTCCCTTTTATCCCCCCCCCAGTGAGGTAAATTAAGGTGAGAATATGCAACCAGCCCAAGGTCACCCCATGAGCATTTGCAACAGAATGGGGATCAGACCTGAGTCTTCCTGATTCTAATGTGAAACACTAGCTGTTACACCACTCTGGCTATTATGAGGTAGCTGCTGTTGAACAGTAGCAAACAGCTCGGCCTGAATGAATCATGTTAGCCCCATGGTAGCAAGTGAATAATTAGCCCCATGGTAGGAAGTGATGTAATTAAAAGTGGGGTCCTGGTCCTGATGAGTTCTCCATCAATGGCCAAAACTACCCTGGAAAGGGCCTTGCACCCTGGTTTTAATTAAATAAGCAAGGGCTTCGAGGCTGGCAATGCTGTTGTGGTTGCCTAGCAACCCGTACTGTGGCATCTTAAAGCTACTGGCACTTTGTTTTGGAGGGCCTTGATTCCCCCATGTATTTTAAAAATATATTTCAGATGTCCACCCCTGGCAGCCTGAAAGGGATGTCTTGTTGGTCCATGGCCCAGGCTCTAGATTTAAGTATCCACAGACAAGGCGATGTTGAAAATTAAATGTACTGATGATGACTAAAAGGAAGTTCTGTTCAGAAGGGCAGCTATTGTTAGAGCCAGTTGATTAGAAGCAATGACAGGGACCTTGGTCTCTGGTGCCAGTCTTTCTGCAGCATCTGGTTGGCCATTATGTGAAGCAGGACGCTTGATTAGATGGGACATTGGTCTGATCCAGCAAGGACAGTCTTATGTCAAAGCAGCAACAGCAAACTAATGGAACCTGATTACTTTTTGTCCTTATCAATCTCTTGCCCCTGTATAGTTAAGAACCTGATTTTTTTTTTTGCTGCTTTGACCAAACAGGATATTAAGTATGAAGTTGTATTGTACCGTCATGAGTCTCTGGACCCTGAATGTTAAATTCAGCGGTCCCCATGAAGGTTTACTCAGGACTGATCATATGCTCTGGAGCAGGGGTAGTCAACCTGTGGTCCTCCAGATGTCCATGGACTACAATTCCCATGAGCCCCTGCCAGCATTTCCCATTTTCTTTGGGCCATTTGCTGGCAGGGGCTCATGGGAATTGTAGTCCATGGACATCTGGAGGACCACAAGTTGACTACCCCTGCTCTGGAGCATGGAGCCAGAAGGGCTTGTAGAAACCCGTGTCTAAAACCAGAAAATTAAAAGGAAGCAGAGTTTCTCAAGAAGCCGGATTCTGCATTACTGGCACGCAATGCGTTTTGTAGTGCTCTGCACTCCGGCTCTACCCAGCCATTCAGGAACGAGAAGCAAGCGAGGGAGAAAGAAAGAAGGAAATATTAATATTAAAAGAGCACTCATCATTTTAATCAAGTCTGAAGGGGAAGAAAGGAAAGATGGGGGGAGAAGCCCATCTGACACGCCACTTTGCCGAGTTGATAAAATGTTTGACATTTTATTCTCCGCCTGTAATGAATCTTGTCTAACTGTTCCCTTTGGAAATGCCACTCCACACACTATCGGGGAAGTTTCAGAAAGCACTCCGGCTGCCGAAGTGTTATCAAGACCAAGAGAGAGAGAGAGAGAGAGGGAAAAAAAGAAAGAACTGTTTAAACTCTGCCACCGTTCCGTCACACCCGCGCTGTGTAATTTTTGCTGGAATACAAATCAAAACTTCGGAGGGGAGACGAGAGGGTCGTGCGGGCTGCGATTAGCGGCGAGGTTGCAGGAAAGGAGCTATTTGCCGACAGTCAAGGGCAATTTCCTCTGTGCGGAGGGCAACATCGTAAATTATAGAGAACTGCCAGGAGCGGAAAACCAACCAAAAAGAGAGAGGGAGAGCGAGACACACAGAGGAAGATATCAGTTCCTTACCCCCAAACCATGCAGGCAGTAAAGACAATATGATTTTTATTGGCAGCACTAGGATTTCTGTGTGTGTGTGTGTGAGTGTGAGTGTGTGTGTGTGTGTGTGTGTGTGCGCGCAGATTAATTCAGATCAGACACCAAATCCTGACAGTATTAGACATGCTAAATCATGGGTAGTCAACCTGTGGTCCTCCAGACGTCCATGGACTACAATTCCCATGAGCCCCTGCCAGTGTTTGCTGGCAGGGGCTCGTGGGAATTGTAGGCCATGAACATCTGGAGGACCACAGGTTGACTACCCCAGTGCTATATGAGGCAGAGTTATAATAATATTTAGATTGCTTGCAATGTACGCCTAAACAGAGCTGCATCCTTCTTCTCCCAATGGATTTGGAAGGGCATCTTTTGGATAGCTCAGATACCCTAATCTCATCAGATCCTAAAAGCTAAGAAAGGTCAGACCCTGGTCGGTATTTGGATGAGAAACCAGCAACCTAGTTTGAGGAGCCGCCTTGGTGTGGCGGTGAAAAGCGGCGGCTTGTAATCTAGAGAGCCGGGTTTGATTCCCTGCTCCTCAACATGCAGCCAGCTGGGTGACCTTGGCCTAGCCACAGTTCTCTTAGACCAGTTCTTGCAGAGCAGTTCTGTTAGAGCTCTCTCAGCCCCAACTACCTCCCAGGGTGTCTGTTGTGGGGAGAAAAAGGGAAGGCGATGGTCAGCTGCTTTGAGAGTCCACACTGGCCATGGGGCTGGTAATCAGTTGTAATTCCCAGAGAAATACAGGCATCCATTTTTTGCAGGTACATCAAGATGGGAGGTGAAGTTTCTCTTGTGGACTCTTAAGGGCTCTGTCCTTCTTTCTGTCCTGGAAATGCTACTGCTCTCAAGACAATAGACCAAGAGAAGATGTCAGCTTGCAGTAGACTATGTGGCCTTCTACCCCCCTCTGTACTATGCCCCTGTTGGCCACCCTAGAAGGGGGCTTAGAGTGCTGCACTGACTGCCCCCTGCAATCTTGGGGTGATGCCTGAGCAGATTTTGGATCCATTTGAAGAGCCTGCCAAAACCAGAGAGCTAGTTCAAAAGCGGCTGCTAGATTCTGCACACACATAGCCCCTAAAGGCATATCTTCTCTCTTTCTCTCCTTCTCCCTCCCATCTTCAGAACTTCCCCTGGGGGGGGGGAAATAGATGGAGGAAGTTGCAACTCAGTCCCATTGCCAGTTGCACCTGGGCTGTCAACAGCTCTCCTCCTTCCCGGCTCCCTCTGATTGCTTTCCCTCGGAGATCCTCTTTCAGAGATGAAACAAGGCCTCTTTGCCCTAATGGGGGCTGCTCATTTTCATCTCAGTTGTGAACTGCAGCTCAGGCAGCCTCTGTTCCCCGCCGAAACATGGCAAAACAGCTTGAATCGATATCTCAGAAAGTGCAGTCAAGTTTCTCAATGGAATTCTTCCCCCCCCCATTCAGTTGGTTGTCCAGTTGGTTGTCTGCAGTTGGTTGTCCGACCACTGAGGCAGCTGGTAGAGCTGCCAACACGAGGATGGAAAATTCTTGGAGCTTTGGGGGTGGATCCCAGGGAGGGTGAGTTGGAGAGACCTCTAATGCCTAATTCACCCTCCAGAACTGGCGTTTTCTCCGGAATCTCTGGCTTCTGTAGTCTGGAGCAGGGGTAGTCATCCTGTGGTCCTCCAGATGCTCATGGTCCTCCAGATTTGCTGGTCCTCCAGATTGTGGTCCTCCAGATTTGCTGGCAGGGGTTCATGGGAATTGTAGTCCATGAACATCTGGAGGACCACAGGTTGACTACCCCTGGTCTGGAGAACTTCAGGCTCCATCTGAAGACTGGAAACCCTAGCTGGGTGATGGAACGCTCTGGATGGGTCTCCCCAAAAATTCTGATTTGGATTATGGACTATAAGAGCTGCTAACAGTGCAGCACTCCAGTTCTTAGCCAGCCACGAGTCTGACTGTTTTAATCTTTTTAACAGCCATTAATTGTTCACTTAATTGATACTTTAATGCTCGTTTTTATGAATTATCGTATGGTTTTTACTGAAACTGACAGAAACCACCTCGAGCCGGGGAGGGGCAATCGAGAAATCGAAAAATAAATAAAAATGACATGCATCAACTCACAGCCAACCTATGGCCCCCCCTGGAAGAATTTCAAGGGTGAGCCTGTCTTTAAGGTTCAAAAATCAAGCGGATGAAATAATCAGAAAAAGGAGTACAAATCAGAGTCATCCATCCCTACGGTTGCTCACAGAGTTAATGAGAGCGCTGTTTCCTCCACCCGCCTGGCAGCCAGGGACCGATGACCTTGGTCATCCGAACAAGACATTCGCTCTACAGCGAACAAAACATCCTGCCTTTATCTTTTTGTGCTAAGTGGCAGGAGCCTTGTGTAAATACAGCTTTATGTTCCCTTTGGATCTAAATTGCAGAGGAGCTCGAGGTATTTATGTTCATCTTCAGGAAAGGACATGGTGGAGAGCAACGGCGACAGTTGGCGACAGCCCGTGGCAGGGAATGGACGTTTCCTTCTTCCCAGGACCTCCCCTCCTGCATAAAGGGAAATGCATCACGATGCCTTCATTTCTCAGGAGCGCTGCATAGGAAATTGGGTTTTAAGAGGTTTGGAATTGGAAGGCAGAGGGGACACATGATGGGGAATGAAATGACAGCTCTATTGGAGGAGAATCAGATATTGTGATCCGTGTCAGACAAAGGACCTCGGTGGTCGGTAAATACCAGCAAAGTGTTTAGCGAGTCCTTGAAATGATATGCGTGTCCTAGAGCAGGGGTAGTCATCCTGTGGTCCTCCAGATGTCCATGGACAACAATTCCCAGGAGCCCCTGCCAGCAAATGCTGGCAGGGGCTCCTGGGAATTGTGGTCCATGAACATCTGGAGGACCACAGGTTGACTACCCCTGTCCTAGAGTTACCCGACCTCCTCTTGGCCAGTGGTTCTCAATCTTTTCCATCCTCTCAACCGGTCTCTCCAAGAACCTGGATCCCACCTTAAATAGAAACAGATGGCCTGCTCCTCCAAAGAAGGACCTTTATATATCCACATTTTTATTTATTTATTTAAAGTTTGGTTTCTATACTGCCCACTTCGGACACACCGTCTCGATGAGGTTTAAAGCAGTGGTCAGCAGTGGTTACAGAATCTGTTCCACCATATATTCCTGGTAAGGCCTTGGAGGAGGAGCTGGTCTCATGGCTTAAACGCCACTCAGTGCTTAACGCCCACTCAGGGCGGCTGTCCCGCCCCTGGGTGCCTCCTCCTCCAACCGGCTTGCTCCAGGGAGCTCATTCCACCCTGGCACTGGTTGAGACCAGTCATGCTTCCTTTGGGCCAGGGATCCTCAGGTGGCTGGTACTAGCTGACCAAAGTCTTCTCTGGGGAACATATTCAGAGAGGTGGTCCCTCAGATTGCTAGCATTCCCACATCTGTGGCAGGTAGCATGGGGGGGGAGGAATCTGCAAGGTGGACATGGTGATGGTGGGAAAGTGAATTCTTAGTAACCGTTACCAAATCCTTCCTGTGTATAGGCCTGCCAACTTCCAGGGGGCAGCTGGAGATTACAGCTGATCCCCAGCTGACAGAGAGCCATTCAGTTTTGGAAGGTGGGCTGTATGGCATCCCACCCCAATGAGGTCTCTCCCTTCCCTGAAGCCTGCCCTTCTCAAATTTCACCCCCCAAATTCCCAAGCATTTCCCAAACCAGATCTGGCAACCCCCAAGCTACCTTCGCCCCCCCCCCTCTCCCAAAAGACTACTTCTTCATTCCACCAGTGGTATGAGTCCCACCAGCTTGGAACTGCTGCTCTAGTCCCTTCCCTTTCATTTAGCAATACCTCCTTTTGACCACCTGCGATGGTGGTGCTAAAGAGCGGCAGAGGGGCTCCTTTCTACCACCGTAGCACAGAGAGTCAAACACCCAGGTCACCCTGCCAGGATCTGACATTTCAAATCTTACAGGAAAATGGGCTGCAAGAGTAATTAAAAAGATCTGCACCACGATCGCTGATGTTTATTTATTTATTTTTAGGGGGAGAAAAGAGCTGTCCCTGGAACGGTTATATATATAAAAAAAAAATCAACACATGCAGGGAAAAATAAATTAAAGGCCCAGACTGAAAATCTTTCGGCTCAGCTTGCCGTTGTTGGGGTGTGTGTGTGTGTGTGCACAAACCAGAAAAGGTAATTAAAAGTGAGTGACTTGCAGGGGATTAAAGAGCCCCAGCTCCCTCCTGGTGAAAAGCCTAAACAAATTCTACCAGATTTTGAGACTGATATGCTTTCTCCCCCCCCCTCCCATCCACTAATTAAAAACATAGCAAATCCAATTAAAACAAAACCCAGAGACCTCTTGGGGCCTTTGGCTTCTCCACAAACCACAAATAAAAGCAGTGAGACAAACTGGCATTTCTCGGCGCACTTCCCCCGCAATTTTGGCAAGCTCTCTACGTCCTCTGCCAACTTGCACAGACTCCAGCGATCCCAAATGATCAAGGGCAGGTCTGATTCCCCCGTTCCTATTTTTTTGCTAAATCGATGTCCTTATTTTGTCTTTGGGCGAGATAGCGTTAGAGTACAAGAGCAGGAAACTGGTGCTCTGTTCTTTTACCCTATCGAGATAGTAAATCTTTGAAAGGGGGGGGGGGCTTGCTTCTTGACTCGAATGTATTTCCTGTACATTTATGCACATGTGCTCAGATTGCCAGTCTACACCCTAACTTGCTAACCGTCTGCGGCATGTCTGATGCTCGAACACCCACTGGCTCGTGTCATGTCTTGCTCATGATGAGATGATTTTTAGAAAGCTGGGTTTAACTCGAGTTCAATGCAATAGAATAGAATGACAACGTTGGAAGGGGGCCTATAGACCAGCCAGGCCAACGCTCTGCGCGCTGAACTCTTGACAAATGGTCATTCAGCTTAAAAACCACAAAAGAAGACAGAATAAGAAGAGCTAGGCTTTCGTACCTGTCTTTTTGCATCCAGAAGGAGTCACAAAGTGGCTTGAAATCACTTTCCCTTCCTCTTACCACAACACACACCCTCTGAGACAGGTGGGGCTGAGAGAGGTCTGAGAGAACTGTGACTAGCCCAAGGTCACCCAGTTGGCTGCATGTGGAGGAAGAGTGGGGAATCAAGCCCAGTTCTTCAGAGTAGAGGCCACTGCTCTTAACCAAGCTGAGCCTAGATAGATAGATGAGATAGATAGATGGGCTAGACCAGGGGTAGTCAAACTGCGGCCCTCCAGATGTCCATGGACTACAATTCCCAGAAGCCCCTGCCAGCGAATGCTGGCAGGGGCTCCTGGGAATTGTAGTTCATGGACATCTGGAGGGCCGCAGTTTGACTACCCCCTGGACTAGACAGACAGAAGAAGAAGAGCTGTTTTTTGTACGCTGCTTTTTACTGCCCAAAGGAGTCTCAAAGCGGCTTACTGTCGCCTTCCCTTCCCTCTCCCCACAACAGACACGCTACGAAGCAGGTGAAGCTGAGAGCTCTGACAGGACACCTCAATCTGATTTGGTCTCAGAAACTATGCAGGGTCGGCTTTTCCCGCATCTTCACAGTGGCTCGCCCAGGTGTCTCTCTCTCTCTCTCTCCCTCCCCACCCCCACCATTATGGATACCTTACTAAATGTTCATGAATGCCAAAGGCAGACAAACCATCTGGATATGAATGAATTATATCCTCATAGTTCCTCGCGGGAACGGTCATTCGTTCATTCCACGTCCCTCGAATTCTCGTCGCTAAATCTTGGTTAAACGTTTGAGTCTTGGGGCTGCGCGGCTTGGGTCTTCGGGACCCTCTGCTTGCGGTGGAAAAGAACCAGTCGTTGAGTTCCTAGAGGCAGGGCGGACTAGAAATGCCATAAATAAACAAATCCCGTAGATAAAAAAGCAGCAGAACTAGAACTCCCCCCAGATGTATTGAAACGAGGCTGTATGTAGATTACAGGACGTTTTTAATGCTTCTCCATATTTATACTGGGTCTTAGCATGGATTATTTTAATACGTCGCCACCTGCCCTGAGCGACCAGGAAGGGCGGGAAATGAGAAGAACGGGGAGGGTGATGATTAATGCTGGTTTTCATTTGTCTTCGTTAGGGGGGTGGGTTGGTTTTTGGAGCAGAGCCTCCGCAATGGATCCATCGCCAGTGCAAAGGGACCATCCTTACAAGATGATTATTCATGGGCTGGGCTATCCTAGTGTGTTTATTCTGCCACCTGGAGGTTGTCGGCCCTAGCCATGATGTCAAGTGGGTCACCCAACCCAAAAGATGATCCATTGGGGAGGAATCAGATACGTGAATGCTGTTTCCAACTGTGGCACTGTGTTGAGAGCCAGTTTGGTGTAGTGGTTAGGAGTGCAGACTTCTAATCTGGCATGCCAGGTTCGATTCTGCGCTCCCCCACATGCAACCATCTGGGTGACCTTGGGCTCGCCACGGCACTGATAAAAACTGTTCTGACCGAGCAGTGATATCAGGGCTCTCTCAGCCTCACCCACCCCACAGGGTGTCTGTTGTGGGGAGAGGAATGGGAAGGTGACTGTAAGCTGCTTTGAGCCTCCTTCGGGTAGGGAAAAGCGGCATATAAGAACCAAGTCTTCTTCACTCTTCTTCTTGACAGTCATGTCCCTCTGCCCTTCCCCTTCAGATGGGTTGGCCTGCCGGTTTGAATGTGAAAATCTGAAGAACTCTGGTCCAGAACCCTTTCAGGTCTCACGAGAAGGGGAAGGAAGGGGCGATCCCCCTGCAGCGCAATTTGGATCCGTCGTGGGGATTTTACACCAGGGAGGAAGCCTTGCCAGATTCGCTGGGTGGACCCTCGTTTTCCGCTCCAGGAAAGAAAGGAAAGTGCTGGTGCACCTTTTCGCTTTGATGCACATCATTTGCCTCGCGCACCGCTGTGACATTTCGAAAACATGTGCCTCGGAGGCCTGCAGGGGCTCGGAGATTTAGGCTGCCAAATGAACACAGCTGGAACTTGACCAGCCGTGACCTCTCGAGCTCCTGGCAGATGGCGGCACTAGAAGAGCCTCTGCTACGGGCCAGGAACGGATTCGGCAGGGCCGGCGAGGAGGACGGTGGCCCGAATACGAGGGTGTCGCAGGAAGCTTGGCCGTCCAACCTGGCCTGCGGCAAAATCCCAGAGGATCCAGAAGTCCTCGGAAGGCAGAAAGAATCACGAGAAGATAAGCTACCTTTCTGAAAGGAGGAAGGGCAGCGGTCCTCTCTTACGGACTCCTAAACAGAGTGACTTTCCTCTAGTCTAAAATGATTGGCTTCAATGTACTTAGAGCCAGTTTGGGGTAGTGGTTAAGAGCGGCGGCTTCTAATCCAGAAAGCCAGGTTTGATTCCCTCCTCTCCTCCACATGCAGCCGGCTGGGTGACCTTTGGCTTGTCTCTCTGCCCTCTTGAAAGCCGTCTGCTTTTGAATGACTCAGAATTGTCTTCCCTTTTGTGAACCCTGAGATTTGGTTCTCATCTTCTCTCTTCGTCACTGCTGGGGGGCTGACCTCTGTGCTAAGATCTGGGAGGCCAGGTGGCTCTCCAGCTGTCCGTGGACTACAATGCCCATGAGCCCCTGGGAGCCCTTGGGAGACCACCAAGGAAGACTCTGCAGAGGAAAGCAAGGTCCAGCCATCACAGCTTCTCACGTGCCTTGAAAGCCCCTTGCTGGAGTCGCCAAGAGTCAGCAGTGACTGAACTGCACTTTCCACCCACAAATTTGGGGCTCTTACACACAGGCAAGACCAGGCTAGAACGATTTGGCATTTCTGATCCAGCTGTTCAGTTTCAGGAGTCCCAGTTAGCTTCTTCCTCGTGCAAGCTGAAGCCAGGAGCCTTTGCGCTATTATCTGATTCTTCCCCAAATGATTTTGCCCCATCAAACAAGCCATTAAGTGTATTTGTATACACGGCTGTCATTTACAGAGAAAGTACAAATGCCGTACTAAAGCGAGCAGAAAGCCGTAAGGCCGATGCATGCTGTACCCGAAAAACGTAGAGAGACAAACAGATGTTGAAAAGCAAAGACCCAGAACTGATGATGAATGTTATGGGCGATTCTTTTAAAGTAATAAAGGAAATGGGGAACATTCACTCATCCGTAAAAGCAATTGTGGATCCCTGATGGATGTAATTCTGTGACCCGCCACGAGCCGCAAGGGAGTGGCGGGATATTAATAATAATAATAATAATAATAATAATAATAATAATAATAATAATAATAATAATAATAAGAAGAAGAAGAAGAAGAAGAAGAAGAAGAAGAAGAAGAAGAAGAAGAAGAAGAAGAAGAAGAAGAAGAAGAAGAAGGATGTTTGTGAATGCTCAGGTTGCAGCTAGATAGGCATTAAAGGTCTCGGGCTTCTCCTCCAATGGGGTGGGGAGAGGAGGGAGAGGCCAGTCCCTCGAAAGGACAGGAGCTGGCAGAGGCTTGCGAGAGGTCATAAATAAGTCAGCGAGACTGATAAAAATAAAGGATGAAGTATAAGTCAGCCGGCCGCTGACAGATCCCATCTTTAGCTTTGAAATAGAGTCTGTTGAAACTGTCACGGCTCCAGGAAATTAAAAGAATGGCCCCATTAGGAAAGGTGCTTTGAAAAGGAGTCGGGATTAAGCTCGGTGATTGAGAGAAGGCCCCGAAAAGGACTCCGCGCGACCGATGTTAAAAGGAAATACAGGAAAAATTCCAAAACCTGAGTGACAGGTGGGTGGATAGATAGATGGATATATGTACAAAGATATGGATATTTACATGTATATGCATGCCTATCCATATACTTAAACATACACACATATATTGGTCTGTCTGTCTGTTTGTCTGCCTATTTGGCTGTCTATCATCTATCTGTCTGTCTGTCTGTCTGTCTGTCTTTCTGCCTGCTTGCCTGCTTGCTATTAATGGCGTCCACCAGAAGAGACAGTTTTGAAGCTTTTCCCCCCTCCAGTTTTTTCATCCTCTCCTTCATCTGATCTCCTTATTTATTGGAGCCTAAAAGGCGTACACGAGCATATTTGTTTCACAGCCAAATGGAGACAGAGCAAAGCTTGAAATCGCATCCCTCCAGAATCTCAATTCAAACGCCTTTTAAAAGATTCGCCTGCTAAAAGAAGGGAACAAGCCCATATTTTCCAAGTCGGCGCACCGTCCAAACAAACATTTAAGATATACAGCAAAACAAAGAGCCATAGCCAGGATGCATTTGGGGGGAAAGGGTCTATGCCAGTACTCTGAAGGTCAGAGAGTTTGTGGTGTGAGGCTAGAGTGATCCAGAGAAGTCTAGCAACCAGCAAGAGGATTGCACATGAAGACATGGTATGAGCATGAGTTCACTTCCTGGGAAAACCTGGATGCCACAATGGTAACTCTAGGAATTGGGAGAAACTCTGTGGCATTACCATAGCATTTCTCCTTCTCCACCCACAGACTGAACCATCATAGAGAAGATTGTCAGGTTCCCCCGTCCCACCCATGGGGGATTAGAGTGTCAGATCGAGGTTGGGGAACTCCTAGAGATTTGGGGATGGAGCTGGGGAGGGCAGGGACTTCAATGGGGGACAATGCCACAGAATCCAACCTCCAATGGATCTTCTCCAGGACAACATTTGAGTCCAATGGCATCTGGAACAGCCACAAAGTTTTATTATTTAGGTGTGTGGATGCATACTTCCTCAGACAAGGTCACATCTTCTTGGTCTTCAAGGTGCCATTGGACTCTGATTTTGATCTGCTACTTCAGATCAGCACCGTGACCCACCATCTTCGAGCTTCTCCAGGGAGACTGATCTCTGTAGTCTGGAGAGGAGCTGTAATTCCTGGGCATCCCCAGCCCCCACCTGGAGGCTGGCATCCCTATCATCTACTGCCTACTTGGGATACTTCTGCATGGCGGTAAACAGAGGACTATTCGCATCATGCCTGCTGTTCTCCCAAGGATGTCCTCACACACGTGACCTTCTGTTTTTGCATGACGGTTAAGAGGGAAATCACGAACCTGCAGAACAAGAAATCACAGGGAAGAGATGAAAAAGAAACGGAGGCCTGCGTCTAGCCTCCTCCTAAATTATATATACGTATATACACAAGCAGACCATTCTAACACCCTCCGGGGATTGAAATGAAAGAGAAAAGGGTCTCCCAAATGAATGAATTTCAGATGTTTGTGGCTTCCAGGGGAACGGAGGGAGGCTAAGACAATGTTGCTAAAAAGGTTAAGATCTCCAGTCCCGGCATGTCAAAAACTGATGGATAATTGTAATTAGCTTTCAGAATTTTTAATTATAGAAGGGGTATAAATAATCACAAAGAACAGCTCCTCTAATGAGAATCCTTGTTCCAAAGAACATAGGGACCCATTTGTTAGGGGGACTCTGAAAGGACCGCTTTTAATTAGGTGTCTCACAGCCAGCGAGGTTTCAAGTGTGGCTCGGGGGCGGGGAGTGGATTTATACATTTAAATCGCGCCCCTTCGGAGATGTATCCAAAATCAATTATAGGGGAAATGGGGGGGGGAGGGACGGCGGGGGAGGAAGATGGAACGCATTCCCGGCTTCGCTAATGCATCAACAAGGTGTGCTTGCCCAGACAGGTTTGGGGCAGGTTTCATTCCGGCCAGGTTGAATAGATATTTATTTCCCGGCCAAGAAAGGCAAGGCCATGGGGATGACTCCCTCGCTTGGTCTTCTCCCTTTGTGGTCTTAGAGGTCCTTGGCAGGGTTCCCAGCTCTGGGTTGGGAAATTCTTGGTGATTTGTGGAGGTGGACCATGAGCAAGACAACAGAATCTAATCCCCATAATTGCCATTCCTTTCAGGGGAACTGAACATCTGTACCCTGGAAACCAGGTGTAATTCAGGAGAACGTCAGGCTCTCCCCTTGAAGTTGTTGACCCTGTTTGGTCCCGAAGTCCCAGCTGCCTGGGCAAGGCATTGGCAGGATAAGGCTTCAAGTTCTGGTCTCCTTCTGCCCAAATCTCCATCCTTGCGGCCCTGCCTAGCAACAAGAGATGCCTCTGTCCGCAAAGGTCTCCCTGGAGTCCCACACTCAGCTAGCTTTGGCTGGAGATGTTCGGACATCACTAGAAGACCTGCCGGTTTTCTGGTGGAAGCTTTCATTCCTGTGAGGTTACCTGTGAGTCTTTCTCCCTGGGACAGAGTCCTCCTCCTCCCGCACCCCTGGCACTGAGCATGGCCAAGCAGTTTCTATTGCATTGGGATTACCCGCACACCTGGTGGTGCATCGCTGAGTACATTCACAGGGGGGGGAGGGGGGCGGAATGGGAGAGATCCCTGACAGCCCAATTAATATTCATCATTAAGAGGAGAGAAAATGCTGAATTGTTTATCATTGGTTCATTAACTGTATAGCCAAACAGAGCTGGAGCCTAATTAGGCCGGTAAACCGTTCTGCGGAAATTACACATTCGAGGACGAATTGGATGTCTATTGAAAGGAGTGTGTGTGTGTTTTTTTTTAAAAAGGGTAGGCTTTTATTGGGAACAGATGATACCCCCTCCCCAAAGCCATTCATCACCGGCAACTTTGCTCATAGCCTAGCACAGATCCAAGCATTTGGACCCATCAGGATGGGGGTGGGCAGAGGAGTTAGGAGGAATGTCTCAGTGGCAGGTAACCTCATGGGAAGGCCTCAATCCCTGTGCCCTCTGGATAGTCCTCTAGAGCAGGGGCAGTCAACCTGTGGTCCTCCAGATGTCCATGGACTACAATTCCCATGAGCCCCTGCCAGCAAACACTGGCAGGGGCTCATGGGAATTGTAGTCCATGGACATCTGGAGGACCACAGGTTGACTGCCCCTGCTCTAGAGTAACAACAATAAACTTTATTTTTGTCTCCCACCCTTCCTAGATACCTCAGGGCAGGTAACAGCAGGGGTAAAGTAGTATAAAGGGGTACAAACCAGTATAATCATTAGAATATCTATGTATAGTACATCAGACCCTTCAATAAAGTTTTTTTTTGGGGGGGGGGAGGATTCCAGATATTTCTTAGAGAGGTAAGTCTTCCCTGTGTTTCAGCACTGTTTGGAGAGGGGGATGACCTCCACGGGCTATAATGTCAAAGAATCCATGCTCTGAAGCAGCCATTTTCTCCAGGGGAACTGATCTTGGTTGTTTGGAGATCTCTGGGCATTCATTCCTCCCTCCAGCAGCAACCCAAGTCTCCAGCTTCCCAGCCCTATTTGGCCACCACGACTCACACTCAAAGTCAGTAAGGGCCCTACAGAATGAGTCCGACATCGGCTTGGAAAAATCCCCGCGACGCTGTATTGGTAATTATCAAGTTTCTCCGTTGACTTCCTCTCTTGCAGCATTAAATGGGCTGTTACTGATACATTTCAGAACTGCACGGCTGACGTCGCCCCTCGTCGAGTCTGTAGATAATGATCAGCGTCCCGTTTGAAGGCAGCTAAATTGAGTGCAGTGGTGCAGCCCCAAGCCTGCTGTACGTGTACTTCGGATTGAGCCATGGAGGTGCGTTGGCTGCAGAGACCCAAGGCTTGTTCTCCGACAAGCATCCCTTCTGGGTGAAGGGGGGAGGAGAGTAACCCAGAGCTATTTTTCAAGATGTAGGTCCACGCTAGGCAGCTGGCAGTGTACACATGATTGGTAGGTGGATTTCGCTTGTTTGACCCCCATAGTTCAAGGCAATGTCCTGGTGGAAGTGGCTAAATAAGCATGGTTTGAATTAACATCAGGCAATTTTGAGTTCTGGTGTGGTACAACTAGAATCATCTTATGATGCAGAAGTGCTTCTCCTGCCAGATCCTGTTTGGATTGGCTTTTGAGTGATCAAGTTAGAATCAGGCAACTTTGAGCTGAGATGGTAACCTGAGCCATTGTGGGACAAGGAGAGCCTGTGGAATTCTGTTTCCAGTCCTTTGTTATGAGTCCCCCCCCCCTCTGAATTCTTACAGAATTGCATCTTACAGAATTTATTTTAATAATCCTTTCTTTCATGATGCTGGATTGATTTCTCTGTTCAACATCCAATTAAGGGACATTTGTCAATCATAAATTATGCAGACAAGCTTGTCAGAAGGAAAGCATGAAAGAATACGAGCCTTTGCTCTGAAAATGGTTCACAAGTCATTGTTTTATAGCTTGTATCCTGACAATTTATAATTGCTAAGACGTCCACACTCCTGCTCACAATGGGCCATTAGCACCTATCTGGTAATATATTCCGCTTCCTAATTTTATAGGAAATAAAAGTCACTGAGTGTACATCCATATATATTTTTTCCTCCAGTAAAAGATTTTGTTTTCTTAAGCAATATCTATCTATCCATCCATCCATTATCTGTCTGTCCGTCCATCCATTATCTATCTGTCTGTCCATCCATCCATCCATCTATCCACCCATCCATCCATCCCCTCTCCCTCCCTCCCTCCCTCCCTCCCTCCCTCCATCCACCCATCCATCCATCCATCCATCCATCCACCCACCCACCCACCCACCCACCCATCCATCCATCCATCCATCCATCCATCCATCCATCCATCCATCCATCCATCCATCCATCCATTAAAACTTGCTTTCTGCTACATGTGATTCATTCTATTGGAATTATTTGTTGCTGCTTTGATTTGGGTGTTTAATTTATTGACTCTTTTAAAAACTTCCCCTGCCCTTTCACCTTGGTGAAGTCTCATTTGCTGATATCCAATTTAGCAGCTTCTGCCATAGGTTTATATAGGAGGAGTAGCTTTCGAGTTCATCTGTATTGATTCCTGCTGGATTACTTTACTTGGGATAGAGTTGGCTGGGGTGTGTGTGTTGATATATTTGTATCTCTATTTTATTAAGCCCTAAGCTGGGCCAAGAGTCTTCAGGTTTGGAGGAACAGGGAAGATACAAGCAGTTGCCATAAATAAATATCGGTGTAGTCGACAAGAGCTGAAATGAATTTGCTTCCCCTGCATGTTCCGTCCACACCGCGTGACAAATTGTTATGACATGATCGTTTAAGAAGAGCTGGGCTGGATCAATCCAGTGGTCCAGTTTTATTACACAGTGGCCAAACTAGTTTTCCTGTAATGCCCACCATTCAACTCACTCTCGTAGCAATCCTGGGGGGGTTAAGTGTTGCAAAGTCCTTCAGAGTCTTCGTTGGGGAGTGAAGAAAACCACAAGAGAAAAGAAAAAAGAATATGGCCAGTACTGTCTTGGCCCAACACTGTATTTAGTGATCATGGACTCAGCCCCAGCGATCCATCTGGCCCCTAGTGCCCCAAAGGGCTGCTAGGGGAGAGTGGGGCTTGCATGCCACCCCTGGTCCTATAGGCTCCTGTAAACAGGCCCATCCTCACTTGGTGCTGGGAATGGTCAAAAAGACCAACTTGCTAGGGCGCCATCTTGCCCACCCCTCTTCTAAACTAGTTTTCCTGGAGGGCCAATGAACAGGGCATGAGGCCATGGCCTTCCTGTGATGCTGGTATCCAGAGGTTTGGAATCATAGAGTTGGAAGGGACCTCTAGGCTCATCTAGTCCAGCCCCCCCCCCCCCCCGCACAACACAGGAAACTCACAACTATCTATTTATGGTTTATAGTTTTTATATCCTGCCTTTGTCCTTGAAGAGACTCAAAGCAGCTTACATTGTTCTCTTCTATTTCATCCTCACAACTTCCCTGTGAGGTAGGTAAGGCTGAGAATGTGTTATTGGCCAAAGGCTGCTCAGCATACAGGGTTGCCAACTCCTCTGAAAGGGAATGACACCACTCTTGGGGTTTTTCGAGGCCAGAGAAATATTTCAGAGGTTCCTCCATGGTCAAAAAGTTGAAAAAGGCTGGTGTGGTGGACAGCATTGGACTTGGCACTGGGAAACATGGGTTTTAATTTCCCACTCCGGGATATAAGCTCTCCAGGCTAGTTACCGTTTCTCTCCACCTAACCTCCCTTAGGGGGTTGTTGTGAAGAAAAAGAGCAGGAGGGGAGGAGGATGTCAAAAGCGGCTTGGGTTACCTGTTGCCGTCTGAATGACTCAACAGAACCACGTCACCTAGCCTGTGGCAAAGCCACATGGGGGAAAAGAGGATTGTGTGTGTGTGTGTGGGATCCCTCTCCCTTCTGGGGATACTGACTGAAAACCACATTCTGTTGCCGGCACCAAACAACCACCCTTCGTCGGAGAGCTGTTAGGCTACTGCTCTCTTTTTTTCCTCAGAGCTGTCATGTTCCTGTCACGATTATGAATCGCTGGGTAAACATGCAGCCCAAACAGGATTCCGCTTTCCTTTACTGGTGAGGCGGGAAGGCGAGGCTTGCCTCCCCATCTACGGGGTCGATTTCATATGCAAGGAGCGGCGGGGATGAGGTAAGCCGGGAGAAGGAAGGCGGGGAGCCGAAAAGGCAGAAATGGATGGTTGATTGCATAGGAGGAAGCAAAGGGCAGCAGTAATTCAAATGGACGCGGAACCTAAAAGCCCCCTGATGGATATCGATGAAGCCCATTTGGAAACAGGGAACCGACGCTTTCCAGGGAAGGAATCAGTCACTGAACGGGACCCAGAGTCAAAACCCAAGCGTTCCCTCTGTTCTAAAAGCTGCAAGTGCCTTTTCTCCTTGAAGCTCCCGTTGTGTTGCAATATCTCAGGTGTTTGCCTCAGGAGAAAGACCTCCAGCTTCTCTCCAAAGGACCAGTGCTGATGGTCAGTTCCCAATACTCTGCCCTGAAAAATATGATGATCTTGCACCGCTTCTTTTAGCTGTGTAGTGTTCTAGCCGGTGTCCATGTTGATTGTAAGTTACCACCGCTTTCCTTGTCATCCTGGTTTCCTTCACTGCTGACCAATCTTAGCTTTCTCCATTGAGCTGGATCACATTACATGGCCCAAGTAAACGAGCCAGAGTTTTGTAATTTTGCCAACCAGGAATGGATCAGGCTTTATGCGCTGAAGGATTTCCTTGTTTGTGACTCTCGCTCTCCATGGACTGCAAAGAAGCTTTCTCCAACGCCAGAGGTCAAACAAATCGATTCTCCTCTTGTCCAATGTTTTCATCACCCAACTTTCACAGGCATAAGTGGCTATTGGAAATACATCCAAATGATGACCAGGGTCAACTCTGCTTAGATTCCAAGATGAGACAAGATTTGGCCAACCTGTGCAGTTCAGCTGGTCCAGGCCTGTTCTATAATACAATCTGTTTATTATAAGGGTATTTTTTTCCCCTGCTCTGTTTTTTTCCCCCTATCACGCAGCATCCGCCGCTGTGAATCTGCGATTTCTTCCTCCTTTCTTGATGTATTCTTTGCTCCCAGTGATTAAAAGTGTTTTATCCTTGCTGTTTGATGCTTTAACTTGGTAAGTCGCCTTGAGCATTTTTCTCACTCTCTTAAGGGGATGAAGAAAACAGCTGGATGCTTTCTTGTGTGTCTCAAACCGTAGCTTGAAGGGGGTCTATTTGACCTTCAAAAAAAAAAAGTATTGAAGGTTTTATTTCCCAGGCACGGTGGGAAAAAAACGTCCCTCCCCCTCCCTTCAGCAATACTTCAAATGCATAAAAGCCCCTTTAGAAAGGAATTAGTTTCCTTTCTCATTCTTCTCCCTCCTCTTCAGCTTTTCTTCCCTTTGCAATCTTTTGTATCTCTGTTCTTTAAAACAAGGGAGCGCTCAGCTCCCGGGATCGCGTGTGCCTGTTCCTAACTTTCAAACACCCTGTGGGATGCAGAGCCATGTGGCTTCCCTCACGGTGTGAAAGGAAGCGTGTGCTCGCTCCAAGGGAAGAGGCGGGTGCGAAAAACGACTTCGCTTGAGTGGGTGATCGGGGAGGAATGGAAATCTGCAGCAGGGGAGAGGGGCGCGCATTCCAGCACATCTCAAAATATCTGTTTTGCCTTTCAAAATTACCTCAGGTGGATCGGGCGCCAAACTTAATTGCAAAGTCCTCGAAAAGCTGGCCTGGGAGAAAAAGGCCGGAGCATGGTATTTGGGACAGTGGGGACTGAACGTCCGTCCCACTTTCAGGCGGGGAAATGCCTCTTACGGCTGCTAATGGCAAGTTTTTTTTTACAAAGACACGGCAAGACATGGTCTACCATGAAGCTCTACCATGAAGCTACAGCCCCTCCCTTCTTCTGGTTCTTTTTGTGAATTGTTACGTCCAGGTCAGTTCATGGGGTTCCTGCTTTTCTAGGATTCATCGAACAGGTGATTCCAACCAGTCAGGGACCACTTAATGAATGATGCTATGGAGTCCGTAAGATTCAGCGACACAATGACACCTCTGGAGCAACTGGCCTGTACTAAGGGGGAGGGAAACGTGCTGATTGGCCAAGAATGTAGCCATTAAGGCAGCCTTTCTCAACCTTTTTACCGTCAAGAACCTCCTGAAACATTTTTCAGGCTTTGAGAAACCCCAGAAGGGATGTCAGCAGGCGATTCCTCCATGCCACGCCCCCAGAAGTCACATGTCACCAGAAGTGACATCACCGAGACACTCCCACTGGATGTGACGTCACATTCTGTTGTCCCCCCCCTGTCAAAAACAGCCCAGCAGCCTACTCTGCTGGACTGGTAACAGGGCTGGGGCAGGCTTCCAGTGCTCTGTCGGCCCTTGCCACCCCTCACCCCCTCTGCAGCTAAGTTAAAAATGTAAAGGTAAAGGTATCCCCTGTGCAAGCACTCCAGCGTTTTCATGGCAGACTCAATACGGGGTGGTTTGCCAGTGCCTTCCCCAGTCATTACCGTTTACCCCCCAGCAAGCTGGGTGCTCATTATACTGACCTCGGAAGGATGGAAGGCTGAGTCAACCTTGAGCTGGCTGCTGGGATTGAACTCCCAGCCTCATGGGCAGAGCTTTCAGACTGCATGTCTGCTGCCTTACCACTCTGTGCCACAAGACGCTCTTGCAGCTAAGTTAAAATGAGAGTATTTACCTCTCTGGACTTCAGTTGCTACCACATGTGACAAGCCTTGGCCAGGAAGGATTTTTATGACTTCGGCCCGTCCCCTTTCCACCCCCTTCGGGCCTATCATTAGCCATTTGGGGAGAAGGAGAGCGGGTCGACAAAACCATATATGATTGTATTGCGTGATAATATTTTCCTAAAAGCCCTCGCGGAAAGGGGCAGACGTTTCACCACTGCTGTAAAAGTTCCCGCAAACGGCGAACGGTTTGAGCTCCGTCGTAAAAATAATCCTAGATGTCATTTTGCATGAAAATCATTGTTGGTTGCTATTTTAACGCCCCTTCCTTCAAGCCGTAAATGGGGATGGGGAATAGCAAGAGTCCCCCTTCTGAATGCAAATGCGATCCTCAATCCGATCCCGACCAAATTATAAGAAACAGGAACGGCAGCCGTGGAGATAAATATTGTAATAATGCAAAGCATTTGCAGTGATTTCCTCGGCTGGAATTTACTCGGTGAGTCGTTTATTGCACTGGGAAGCCCCTGGCTCCCCGACCGCATATCAGGCGACTGGGTAGTGCTTGCAAAAAATAAAAAAATAATAATAAAATGGGCCTGTTACTGTTCTAAACACTACATGGCTTGTCAGCAGCTGTGAAACATTTAGGGGATTGGGCATGCAGAGGATCGGGTCCAAAAGTGCCTTCCTTCTAGCATAAAGGTTCTTCTCCTAGCAAAAGAGCAGGTTTCCCTGAGCAGATGAGTGGTGTAGTGAAGGAAAAAAAGGCCATTGTCGGCTGCCATGAATGGTGCAAGGCTGAACAAAACTCTGTTATGGTCCCAGGTTGTACCACCCAGGCAGCTCATAGGCCTAGCTGTATAGGGGTCAGGTTGGAATCTTTGCCTGGATAATAACTAGATTCTGGCCTAGTTTGTAAGACTTTTTAGGTGCATTCTTTAGCCCAGTTCCATTCCACCTTATTTCCTGTTCCTCTATCTCCTGTTTTAACCTGCCTTTCCAGGTCTGACTAGACCTTCATCTGGATTTGCTCAGTTTAGAATTTCGGGTACTCACTCAGCGAATGATTATGAGGGCCATTCCCAGGGAGGGAGTAATATGGGGAGGATGTGACATTGTTTCTGGGTGATGCTCTAGGAAGTTCCCGTAATCTCTATGGTAGACCAGAAAGACATTGGGAAATTCCTAGATAGTCACTCCAGGAGTCTTCCCCCCCCCCAGCTACTTTTCTGCTCCTTCTCAGTTTCTCAAAGGTGGGGGATTGGGGTTCAAGGGAGGGGGTTTGCCCTATATGAACAGGTAACTGGTGAAACTATCTCAGTTTCCACCACTTTCTGATCCAATTTCACTGCATCTGATACTTCTAAGTCCTAGTCGTCTTTGTCCTAACATCCCAGAATTATACGGTTCCTGGAATCCAGATGAATTTGGAGAATCAGTCTGCTATAAATGTCCACCACAAAATCTCCAAGGATTCCCCAAGAAAGAGTTTGCAACCATATGCTGCTCTCGTCTTGACTCACTACATCTCTTCCTGTTCAAGGGCCTTATGTCATTTAATGAAAAGGAGACGGAACGAGGCCATGAGCAGATGTGGAGTTTTATAGCATTTCGGGAAGCAACCACAGGATCCTCAGAGTGGAGTTTTCCATGCAGCCCATCTCCCCCCACCCCACCAGCCCAGCGTCTCAGTTGTGCTCGCAAAGAAATATGTGGGTCAAATAACAGGTGGAGCACCAGGTTTCCTTTTTTCTTGAGCACGAGGGCGACACCAGAGCGCCAGGAAAGAGAACGCCGGGGTGACAGTCTGCAAACATCTCGACCACCTTGGAAAAGTATGAGAGCAATACAGAAACTGATTTAGCAAGTTGTCCAGGTCACTCACCCCATGCTGCGGATGTGATTGAAATGTCTACTGCGGATATCACAAGGGGAAGACAGAGAAGGGTGACCCAGAATGCTAATTTTTTCCAGGTCAGCACACACTGGGGTGCAGCTGGTACGGAGAGAATGTTCATAATTTTCAAGAACTTCTCTCTCACTCTTTTTTTTCCCCCTGAAAGGATTTTTTCTGTAAAAGGACACATTCCATTGGTAACCTTTGCCAAAGTTGTTTCAAAGCTGCCACTGAGGTGAGATTCAGGGGGGAGGATAGAGAGCCACTCACCCCAGGAAAGGAAAACCCTTTAGGGAGGTCAGCCTCTTCCTTGGGCGAAGGAGACGTTTATCCAGAACATACCTTTCTTATGTTTTTGTGAACTACAACTGAATTCAAGGGAACTGATTGGCTGTTTTAGCAAAGAATTATCACATGGCTGGATGTGGATGTTGTGACACAGTTTACTAATTTAACAGAATTGACTTTTTTGCTTTATATTTCCGCTGTTATGGCGGTAGTTCATAGTCTGACGAAGAGTGCTTGCACTCAAAAGCTCACACCTCGAATAGAAGAAGAAGAAGAAGAAGAAGAGTTGGTTCTTATATGCCGCTTTTCCCTACCCGAAGGAGGCTCAAAGCGGCTTACAGTCGCCTTCCCATTCCTCTCCCCACAACAGACACCCTGTGGGGTGGGTGAGGCTGAGAGAGCCCTGATATCACTGCCCGGTCAGAACAGTTTTATCAGTGCCGTGGCGAGCCCAAGGTCACCCAGCTGGCTGCATGTGGGGGAGCGCAGAATCGAACCTGGCATGCCAGATTAGAAGTCTGCACTCCTAACCACTACACCAAACTGGCTCTCAAAGAATAAATCTTTGCTGGTCTTAAAGGTGCTACTGGACTCTGATTTTGTTATACCTTTTTAGATGTGCTATTGCAACATGCAATGTTGGAAGGGTAGACAATTCTTCCCGGCCACCGACAGCCTTCTAGGGACAGAGGCAGCCTCGCTGGGTTGTTTTCCCTGCTCACACACCAGGCTCCCACATCTGCCAGAAAAGGGGTACAGTGTCCCTCCCAAGCACTGTGGGAAGAGTTTCGGTGGAAGGGGGCTGGGAATTGTCTTTGAGATAGCCAGGCAGCCATCCCCCCCCCCCTGGGGTGCGCATTAGAGATGCTCAAGCAAATTAGCCCAAAATAGAAAGTGGGACATATGGGTCTGCAGATAATGTTTCATTATAAATTATCACATTCTTCAGGGAGCGACGCCTGTTCTCTTCACACCAAGGATGTGAAGAATGGGCTCCCCCTCCCCCTATTTCTGTCTTTGCCGTTTAAAAACAAAACACGGTACCTTTTTTTCCACTCGCTCCGTTAAAATGCCGGGATTCTCTAGCCGGCTCCTAAACCCGGAGGGGGGGGGGAGAGGAGAAAACACATACAAATGACTTGAGATTGCAAACATTAAAGTTCGCAACATCTGCATTTGCCATACCGCATGCACATCCGGATGGGTAGAGAGCCAAAGTTATCCAAGGAACCTGCCACAAAAAAGCTCAGGGAGGACTTGCAGAAATGTCCCCTTCCGTGTGAAAAACCCCCTTCCCTGCAACCCAAAACATTTAGCACCATTCTTCGGCTGTAGTTGAAAGGAAGGAAGGATGAACGGAGGCATCTGCGGTAGAGTGCAGAGATGGAAGGGGAAAAACAAGATGAAGGAAAGAGGGAGAAAGCCAGCTCTGCAAGGAAGATAGCACTTCCCCCTCTCTATGTACTCATATGTTCAGTCCCACCCCACCTTTAATGTCTCCTCAATCCAAAAACCGTGTCCCACCATCTCCGACCCTCCCATCAGTTTGCATCTATACTATCACCTGTGCATTCCCTGTGTTTTAAGTATCTTGGGCTACTTTAAATGAGTTTTTTTTTCTAAATAGGCTGGGTAATTTGACTGCCTTAATTAAGAAAAAAAAAACCTTGGCATTCACACCATGAAGCTAATTGGCACCATCAAAGCACTGAATGATCCCTAATTTTGCTAGTTAGAGACACACCTGTTACCTGCGTCTCTGAGTAATATCCAGAGATTAAGAGGAAAGACGGCCTCGAATAGGAGCAGCTGCTATAATGCAAACAAGTCGGGCCGACAACGCTCGGAACGGTCCGCCTTCCCCACCGCCCCCGTTCCTGGGTGTGGAATCAGCTGGATGGGCCTCCTAATATCGCCTTGCAGCTGCCAGAGAGAATGCTTTGTGGAAACCTGAGGAAAGGGGGGTCTCCTTAGCATTGTAATGAATGGATGTGAACAAGAGTATTCTTATCCCAGTGCAGGGCAGTCGACATCGGAAGCCAAATCACGATGCCCTGCCCTACAAACAAATCCACCTGTCATTGAAGCAGAACGTCAGGGTGTCTGTTCTCCAGCTCCGGTTCTTTCCCGACTTGAGGATTTAATTAAAACACAAGGCCCGTGGGAGTGTAATACCATCTGCCCACTGTAGAGGTCAATATTGCATACCTGTAGAGCAGGGGTAGTCAACCTGTGGTCCTCCAGATGTTCGTGGACTACAATTCCCATGAGCCCCTGCCAGGTCCATGAACATCTGGAGGACCATATGTTGACTACCCCTGCTGTAGAGGGCATCAAGGCCTGAACAGGCTGGAAGGGCAGGGAATCACTTGTCCAGAATTTGAGAGCAAAACGTGAGAAGGACACCCTAGAAAAAGCATTTCCTCCTTAAGCCTCAAATCATCCCCAAGTGCTCCATGAATGTTTTGCCCATATTGCTTTGTGGCTGCCCCTGTCTTCCCACCCCCATTTGTCATCCACTTAACCTGCAAGAATGTGTTGTGCATCTGAGGCGGACTGTCAAGCACCCGGTTAACACGCTCAGTTTGGGGTTTCGTGTAGTTTATTCCGTACAGCACTTTGCCCAGATAAAAATTGTAAGCAGATCTTAGGGGGGAGAAAACGCAGAATACAATATAAGACAAATATTTCGATGCATGCTGTAGCGTTCCAGCAAAAAAACAGGTTTAACCGCTTTAAAGACAATAGGTTAAAACAATGTTAAAATTAAACAGCATGTCAACGAAAGATAAAAGATCCTCCTGTAAGACACATTTGAAGAGCCTTATCTGAGCATTCCAATAACATTACACTTGGGTGCATTATTTTGCAACTTGTGTAACAGCTGGGGCTTTATTTTTTTTCCCTCTTCTGTACAACTGAGTATGTTTTCATGAAGAGGAAGAATTTGCCTAATTCTGGCAGCGATATAAAGGGGGCACCCTTGCATCTGTGCAAGGGACTCTACCTCCCCGGAGCTGCAAGGGCAGAGTTTTTTTGCTCTTGGCTCGGTTTGGGGGAATTATCAGCTTCCGAAATAGTTTAACGCCATTTGTCTCCAGAGTGCTGTGACAGCCAAGGGCAGAAGTCACTCAAATATAGCAAGTCTGTGTTAACCGGGGGCTTGATGCCATAATGACATAACACATTCTTGCAGGGGTCAATTCCGAGACCGGGCCCATGTGCTAAACGCTGTGAACTGCGCATCAGACGAAGCATATGAAGTGGAACTGTTTTAAACTGAGGCGTGTCCTGCCCGTGGTGACCGTGGGGCATATGCGACAGCAAATTGCAAGCGTGTGCCAGCAGATGCCCAGCGAACCGACTCTCTAGATGCCAACACTGTGCCTAAGCAAAAAAAAAAAGGGGGAATAAATTCTTGAACGACAAACAAATCATCAATGCAATCGTACGTGAAGCTCGGCTCAACAAGAAATAAACATTGTGAGGAAACCGGGGCTCTTTCACATGGGTGTTCTCTTGATGCAGCTGGACTGCACTGTGTGAAGAAGCAAAATCCACTTGCAAATAGGGTTGCCAAACTCCAGGGGGTGGCTGGAGATCTGGGACTGCAATGGATCACCAAACATAGTTTTACTATCTGGGGATTGCCTTCCTCTCCTCAGCTCACCTGGAGCAGGGATTCCCAACCATGGGCCTGTGTGGGTCCACAGGAGCTATGAAGCATGGCCTTTCCCCTCCTGCATGAATGGGCTAGGGAACCAGCTGCCTCTGCCTGGAGGGCTCTGGGGGTAGGCCAGGTGTGTAAAAATCAAAGGGGAGGAGTAATTCGTGGTGTTGCATGGGAGGTCCAGGCTGTCTTCTCAGCTCTTGCCCAACTTTCTGGTCTACTTGAGGCAGAACCACTGTAGTAGTAGTAAAGGTGGGGAGAGGGAGTGAAAGGAAGGCAAAAGGTGCAGGTGGCGATGATCCTTCTGGTGACGTGTCACTTCCAGGGGCGTGGCAGGGAGTCATGGCCAGCTGACATCACTTCCAGCAGTCCTTGAAGCCTGAAAATATATTTCAAGGGCTCCAAGAGGTTGGAAAAGGCTGACCTGGAGAAAATGGCTGCTGTAGAAGAAGGATTCTGTGGCTCTGAAGTCCTTCCCTTCCCCAAGCACCTCCCATCTGAGACTCTATTCTTCATCTCCAGGTATTTCCACACCCACAACTGGCCATCCAAATGGCTCAAAGAAGCATTGAGAACATTATTCAGCATGTGTGAAAATACTCAGGGCTTCCTTGTCCTCCATCTTCTTGGCAAACTGTGACATCGTCCTTCTCCCACAGTAGCTGACCAGTTGGCATCAGTTTAGTGTTGCCAGATGGAAGTACTTGGAAGACAGGAGCATTTGGGAGGCTAAGACTGGGGAGCAAAGCTTGTGCGATGTTCTAGGAATTTCCCCGGTCTCTATGGTAAAAAAAAAACACCATAGAGTTTATGGGAATTCCTAGAGTGTCATCTTGATGCTGCCATGTTGTTCTTTGCTATTCATTCAGAAATAATGTCATGGTGTCACACCCTACCCTCACCCCATTGAGACTCCACTGAGCAAGATGGGAGGCTGGCTCGGTAGGCAAGCCAGTACATCTACCCCAACTTCGTGCTACGAGTTCAAGGTCCCCGAAGCCAACCATCTGGTGCTGCTCACCCCTCCTGTGAAAACCCAACCGGCTCTCTCACCTCCAACGACAATGACTCTGAAGTCCACAGCTGTAAACATTCAGAGCCTTGATGGATTGCTCTCCCTGCCATTTAATTATAAATCTGAAGACTCGGGAATGAGCAGGCGAGGAGATTGCTGAGATGACAATCGCCCATCTGGCAGGACGGCTGCAGCTCCTGACTGAAGGAGAGTCGACCTTTCCCTCACTGTCTCCTGACATTGAAGCAAATGGTCCTCTGAAAGATGATCTCCAGGACCATGGAGAGCTGCCAGCATCCCTTGCTGCCATGAGCATCCATCCTCCATGCGTCCCCAGAACTGCAAATCTTCTGCGCCGGGAAGGTCCGCTTTCATAGAGTTTCAATAAAGATAGACAAACCTCCCTATAGAATAGAGCTGGGAGGTCCTTGGAGGGTTGACATTGGCTCCTTTTGCTCCTCATCACCACCCAGAGTGGAGAAATATGGAATAATGACTGCCAGGCCAATGACATAATGGTGTCATGTCAGCTTTTTGGGCACAGTGATCTTTGGGGTCACTTCTTCAGAGGAGCAGACATTGGATCACCACTGACCTCACTCCTCTCTGCTGTCCTCAAGGATCACACCCCAAACCTCCAGGAATTTCACCAGAGTTGTGAACCTTGTTGAGTGCCTTCTTTGCTCTGCTCTCTTTCCCCCGGAGGAGACCCCAATCACTTTCATAATGATGGGGTCAGCTTTGGGACAACCATGTAGGAAGGTGGGCTTGTGCTAAATTTAGTTTTGGCAAAGAGCATCGTGTACCTGTTTTGCTAATCCTTTCAATAAAGAGAGATTTCTTCATAAAGATGGGCACGTGGTTCATGCACCGAAATTCGTGGCAGGTCAACGGGCATGAATTTTCCACAAACAAAAAGGTTGTGGAGCTTCATAGAGGGACGCGTTCCCAGGCTGCTTCTGATCAAACAAAATGCTTACCAAACTTCAAAGCCACAGAGCAAGTTCAGAGAAATGGGAGAGGTCAGAACTTTCCGCCCTAGAAAATACCATAGAATCATAGAGTTGGAAGGGACCTCATGGGTCATCTAGTCCAACCCCCTGCACTCTGCAGGACACTCACAACCCTCTCGCTCATCCACGGTAACCTGCCACCCCCTTAAGGCCCTCTGTGCATTTGATGGGTGCATTTGATGGGTGTAGCTTGAATGTTTGACTCTGCACCTTATGTAGTCCCCAAAAGGACTTTCTTGGAGCAATCTTCTTGAGGGGAGGGTATAACTGGGACTCCCGAAATCCAATCTTCACATCTCTTGGAAGGCATGTATAGGAGAATCAGGGGGAAGTGCTCTGCGAATTGGGCCTTCGGGAAAGCTGTTTGGTCACTGTCCAACCCGGGATTCCGCCTTATATGCTGTGATCCAACAAAGCATCCTCTTAAATCCTAAACCAGCTACCTGCAATCCCATTCCGGCTAAGCGCTACAAAACCAATTACCTTTAACCGGAGCCCTCAAAAAGGCTCCCGGCAGGTTCCCGCAATAAAAGAGGAAGAAAGACGAGGCTTTAAAAGAAAAGCAGCGATTCCTGATTTATTTTTCGTCGCCTCGAAAAACTAATTTTGCTTCCCGAAGAATTCTTTGCATATAACTCAGAATCAGGAACCTCCCAAGTCATGCTGAAATTAAATTATACTCCGGTGAAATTGGGTGGCAATTTCAAAATCAAACACCCACAAGCGACGCGCAATGAAAACGTTGACACGATGATCAAATGCAACAGCCTCAGAACAAACAGGAAGGGGAGAGACAGAAGCCCCCCCACCCACCCACCCATTCAGCATGCTTCATGGAATTCAGGCATGAGTTAATGTTTACATTCCCAAGTGAAATAGCTGGGGAGATTGGTTTTAATGGAATTCAGGCTTTGGGTTGGCCTGGAGGGGCTTCCATAAGAGGCGGTTTCCGAAAATAGCACCACGCACACGACCTTCGCCAAGGGCTGCCAAGAGTCACCGTGTCCCCCTGGCCAACAATGTATTTTATCATTGCATTTCTTGATGGGATTTATTTATTTCTCAACAAACAAATGCTAAACGGAGTCCATCTGGAACCTCCACGGGACCATGATCCAAACCAAATATCCGAACAAAACGAGTGACTTGGCTGGCTGTTAGCACACAGCGATAATAAGAGGATCCACGTCTCCACTGGCCCGCCCGTTGGTGGCAGGCAAAATTCAGCAGGAAATAAAAGTAGGAAAGTCTAAATTGGGCCAACCAGAGCCAAAAACGAAAGGAACTGGACGATCTTGGCCCAGATTATCTCTGGACACCATCCCCACCACCCAGAAAGCTATTTGCAGTGGAACCTAAGGTTGTGTAGTGGTTAACAGTGTGAGTTTCAGGCAGTTTCAACACCACCTCTCCGTGCTGCTACCATGCTTGCCACCCTCCAGCTTGCCTGCCCCCGTGCTTCTCCCCCTGATGTCCAGTCCATCTGCCACCAAGGGACCCAAGGAAGGGTTGTCAGCCAGCCGGCTGGCCTGCCAGAGATCTCTTAGCCACCTGCCCAGGACATCCTTGAAGCTGGGCTGCAGTATGCTGTATGGATGGTCCTCCCAAGCAGTGCCCAGGCCACTGTAACTTGGATAAGCTACCAGAGAATGCAGCCCTATTGGTAGCCTTTTTCAACCTTTTGACCATGGAGAAGCCCTTGAAATAATTTTTCAGGCTTTGAGAAGCCCAGGAAGTGATGTCACCTGGCCACACCTCCCTGCCATGGAAGGACCGTGTCACTGGAAGGGACATCACATATGTTAACAGGCAGGCTCAAGGGGAACTGAAGAGGGGAGAAATTGGAGGCAGTTTAAAGTAGGAGTAGGTGTGTAGGTTTTGCCCCACTCCTAGGCACAGAAACCAAAAGATAGGGTGAGAAAGGGAAGGGGCCATTTCTCTAGTTTGTGGCCATTAAGGCAGGAGGGGAAAGGCCACACACCCCTTCCAGAATTCCAGAGCGGTTTCTCAGTGGAACAGGCTTCCTTGGGAGGTGGTGGGTTCTCCATCTTGGGAGATTTTTAAGCAGAGGCTGGATAGCCATGTGACAGAGAGGCTGGTTCTGTGAAGGTTCAAGGGGGTGGCAGGTGACAGTAGATGAGCGATGGGGTTGTGAGTGTCCTGCACAGTGCAGGGGGTTGGACTAGATGACCCAGGAGGTCCCTTCCAACTCTAGGATTCTATGACCCCCCCAGGGATCCATGAACCCGTGGTTGGGTGTCCCTGCATATAGGTGTGTCAGATCTTGATGGTCAGTTCTGAAATTTTTATCACCAGTTTTTAAGCATACGTTTACAAGACAGGTAATCAGAAGCCTTGCAAATCTGTTTGCACCATGAAGAGAAAAAAAATGGTGATGTAGCAAGCCTGATTCCCCCGCCCACCCAAAGAAAGTTTTATTGTAAATAATCTGGGTTTTAATAGCCCCCTCATTAGCACATGAAAATGCATCACACTATTTGCTCAATCTTTCCCTTGCAAACAGAAATCAGCACCATCCATTGGCAAAACAGAACAGAGTGGGGTGGGGAGAGGGGGGGGGAAATATGGTAATCTTTTGTGTTTGCTTGTTTGTTTTAAATCATCGAGTTCACACTAAACAAATCATTACAGCAGATTTCGATTGTCTTCAGCGGAAACCTGTTTGTCGAGGAGGAGCCTTGGCTGAGCATGCCGGCCTGGATGTTTGCAGAAGTTGCAACTTAATCTCACTGCATTAAATACTGGGGACCCCATCCAAGGCCCCCCCTTCCTCTGGACACAGAAGCATGTGCAACTGTGGACAGCATCATCAAACATTTCCCCTAGAAGAGCTTGAAAAGGAATGAGCTTTCAGGAGACTTCCTGCTGATCCTTCGGAGTTTTAGATTTACCGCAGGGGATTGGAACACACGACAATTATGTGGAAGGATTCTTCATTTTCAGTGGCTCCAATCTGGGACTTGGCATCCCACAGAAAAGCCTTTGAAAGAAAAGGTGGCCCCATCAACTTTCAGCAAACAAGCATCTGACACCGAGGGGCGTTATTGTGATTTGATTTCTTAGTTCTCCAGAGAAGACCTGCAGACTCCCAATGAGCCAAATATTGCGTCTTCCAGGAACGCCACACTGGGTCGTGACATTTAATTTCTGCATATTTATGGACTGATGTTCCTCTTTCCTTTGGCGGGAACCTTCTCTTTGTCTCCTCCGTTCTTTTACAAATTGATAATATCTTCCGGACGCAGGAGGGTTTGGCAGTTTCCCCAGCCTCTGATCCCCCCTTCCCCGCGATGGGGCCGCTTGATTTAGCGATTCGTGCCGATTCCGTTTTCTTTCCTTGATAATGTCTTTTATTGCTTTCATTTTCGGCGTTCGCCTCCAAATGACACGATCCATCTCTTGCTCCTTAGTGCTTGAGATTGGAGACTTAAAATTCGCTGCTGTTTCCTTACCTGGAAATATTGCAGCACCAGCATAATTGGTTTAGGATTCTACCTGTCTTTTGCACTGATGGCCCTAATTAATTAATTAACGAGCAAGCTGGCTGTCCTGTGTTTTTTGGGAGAGTTGACCAAGATGCTGCAGCCGGACAATTGGCAAAAAACCTGGAACTTCTTCCTTTTCTTTGGGACTCTCTTCATTAAAAGCAAAACTTTTTCTAAATGGCAGGGGGTCATTGGTAGGGTTGCCAGTTTTGGGTTGGGCAATTCTAGGTGACTGGGAGGGGTAGAAATTGGGGAGGGATGGGTTGGGGGAGGGAAGGGAAGGGACATCAGCAGGTTCTGGTGCCTTATAGTCCACCCTCCAAAATATCAATTTTCTGCAAGGGAACTGATCACTGTAGTCTAGAGATGAGCTGTAATTCTGGGTGGGGGGGATCTCCAGGTACCTCCTGGAGGCTGGCATGCCTGTTGGTACCACAAGGAGACCCCTTGTTGGACATCTTGACTTTCTCAGATGCAAACAAAGGGCTTCAATAATCTTCCAAAAGACTAGCCCTTTTTATGCTATCATAAACTTCCCTGGACTAGAAGAAGAAGAAGAAGAAGAAGAGTTGGTTCTTATATGCCGCTTTTCTCTACCTAAAGGAGGCTCAAAGTGGCTTACAACCACCTTCCCTTGCCTCTCCCCACAACAGACACCCTATGAGGTAGGTGAGGCTGAGAGAGCCCTGATATTCCTGCTCAGAACAGCTTTATTAGGGCTGTGGCAAGCCCAAGGTCACCCAGCTGGCTGCATGTGGGAGTTTCGCTAAGCTTGAAGAATGTTTCAGGGGTTCCTCAATGGTAAAAAAGCTGAGACTGGTCTAGGCAGAGAAAGAAATGACGTTGATTGACAGTCTGCTGCCCTCTAGAGGTGAGGTAGGCAGACCGCACGTGGGTGTCGCTTGGTTGTTTTGAAGCCCCTGCTGTCTCCAATCAAGACGTGCTTCCAATTCGGATTACCTGACTCTGCTTTTCGCAGCTCCCCCCCCCCCATCCCCCATGCCCTGCCAAGCATTCTCCCGCAGGAAACATTCTGATTGATAATAACAAACCTACCCTTCTGCTCATTAGGTAACCATTTTTTGATATGCAAATGCTCTTTTAATATGCTGTAATAAAAATAACGTTAAATACTAATCCGATTGCTATTTATAAATGTATACATAATTAAAGAGAGATAATTCATGTCGACAGGGTTTGTGAAAAAGTATTTTTTTTTAAAAAAATAATATATTGGAATAATGAGTGGTAATTATGTTTGACTAGGAAAATGTCAGGAAAAAAAATATTGAAGTATCTATTTGCATTCTTTAAATCTGAACAGGGGGATGAGAAATATTCCTGTCAGACGCAGGGAAGAAAGGAATGCCGCAATCTTCCTTCTTGCGGGTTTGTCACAGTAACCGGGAGGGAACAGGCGAATCACGGCAGGAGAACTCTCTATGGACCAAATTAGGCTTTTGACAACAACTGTAAAGCCCTGGGGATGCTTGAACCCATGTCTCATATAGCCTAGTCCAGGGTTTCCCAACATGGTGCTCATAGTGGGTGGGGCCAGCCAGGATCCCTGCCCACTACAGCTTCTGATTGGCCACTGGAGATCAGATTGGCAGTGCGGATCAAAACAACATAGTTTAGGGGTCAGCTGCCCCGATAGCAACAGTTCTGTTCTCTCTCTTACACATTCCTTCCAAGGGTATTACTCCTGACCCTGATGTCTGCCTTTCAAACCAAGTTGCCTTTGAAAGAGTTGGACCATGGGTCAATCAATTTCAGTGTTGTCTGATCTTTAAAAACAAACAAACAAACCGAAGACGCGACAGATGAGTGAACCTGGGATGCGCAAATCATGCAGGCCCCTCCTTGAGCAGAAGCTCATCGAACTTGGCTATAACAGTTGCCTCGCAGCAATTTCTATCCCTGAGTATCGAGATCAGCCTTGGTGCTCTTGCCTTTCGCTTCACAGCTGAACTATCTCTGCCACCTTAGTAAGAGGCAAGATGTAACTCAGTCTAGGCCAGAACTAGTTTAGATAGGATCATAGAGAAGTCAGTAAAGTTCAGTTTGTTGTCTTAGGGGTGTTACATTGTGCAAAGCTCTCAGCTTCCCTGGCACAGACTGGGCTGGAGGGCACATGCTGGGTGCTGATAGGATTTGCTGTGCCCACGAACTGTGAAATGGGAAAAGAGCACAACTTGTGTATTACAAGGGCCATTAAGAACCAGTGACCCATCCGGACCGTCTGTTCTCTTGCGTTGCCTTCCCAAAGTTACAGCTGCAAGCTTGCCTCTAACAGGAGACACCTCCCTGGATTTCAGGAAACAGTGTCCTTAAAACTGCGGCCATGTGTTTGCACCCCAGTGGCACAGCAGAGAAGGTGCCTACATCTTTTAAAAATAATCAGTTGCGTTTTTTTCAGGCTCGTGGAAATCCAAATCTGCTCGAGCCTTGGAAATCCAGGCCCTTTTTCATATGCTCAAGAGGAATGTGGAATTTCTTCATTTTATTCTGAAAAATAACAGCATCGGGAGTGGGAGCAGTCAAAATGGGGGGGGGGGAAATGTTTGAGTTTGACACCTCTGATTTAAGGACAGCCCCCTTACAACCCCCATCATTTCATAGATAAAACCAAGGAGATTTGTGGCCAGTAACGTTCCCTCTTCTGCTATCAAATACCATGGAAGGGCGCACCCATCCACATTATAAATGGCCGCAGGCTTTTCAGTTGTCGGCTGCATTCGTTGGCTCGGCAATAACTTGCAGCGCGCCGATAAAAAAGCAAAACGGGTGTTTGTTCTGTTGCCTAATGATGTGCTAGAAATACTCATTTGTCATTCAAAACAAACCTCGGCTACAGGAACATCGTGGGGAATGGGATGCTGTGCGCCACATGGTGCCTTAGTGTTCATGCGCACGCATTGACAGGCGTGCATGCTAAAGATAAATTCATCTAATCAACCCCCTGGAGGTGTGACTTCGAGAGACACAATGGAAGGGGGTAGAACTTGGCTATTTTGACAACACACACACACACACACACACATATAATCATAAGGTTTATATTACCATACCATATCATAACTTCCTTATGAACCTGACCATAACTTCCCTAAAATGTTGGTTGGAAACTGAACAGGGACACCCAGCCTGGAAACTGGGATGGTCTCTTGCAGAAAGAGAACACAGGATTCCATGATACTTCCTTGCTTCCTTGCTTCCTTGCCTTGCTTCCTTGCTTCCTTCCTTCCTTCCTTCCTTTCTTCCTTTCTTCCTTTCTTCCTTGCCTTGCTTCCTTGCTTCCTTCCTTCCTTCCTTCCTTGCTTCCTTGCTTCCTTGCTTCCTTGCTTCCTTGCTTCCTTCCTTCCTTGCTTCTTTGCTTTGCTTCCTTGCCTTGCTTCCTTGCCTAGTCAAGAGCTGCCTAAATTCTCATTACCTGAACAAAGAATTTAGCTTTAAAAAGTGTATTTGCTGGCACAGGATCCTCCCTAGGAGGTTTGTTTTGCTTGCCCATAAGTGGCTTAATTCTGATAGTTGGATTCTTTGAAATGTTCCAACAAGCAAGAAGGGGAGCATGCAGGGAAATCGGTGGCAGGGCTGGTCAATCCGGGTGATGAAATGTATTAGAAACTGAGCAACACCCATTCCTTTTTGGTAAGACAGCAGAGCAGCAAACTCAGACCAGCAATTAATACCTGCATTTTGTCCTTCTATATTGCAGGATTTTGTCCTAGCTGCCCATTGCTTTGCTAGATTTGTTCCATCTTGCCAAACGCCACTGTTTAAACTTTTCTTCACTGTGTGAATGGACTGGAACTGAATAAATTGCAAAAGCAAACCAAACCAGTTACTAAAACATTGATCAGGTTGGAGAACTCAATCCAAATTGGATTGCCTTAAGCCCAAATGTTGAATGATTTAAAGTTTCTTCTTAAAACACATGCTCTCCATTGCCCGAAAGACATATAAATAATGCGTTGACGATGGGGAAAGTGAGCCAATTCCCAAAAAGAGCTGGTCCATGTTGCCTCTGTCTCCTCTCTCTCTCTCTCTTGCAGCATATTAAATATGTAGCAATAGCATTTTGGAGTTTCCTAGTCCTGGGAGAAACTGCCAATGCATTTCAATGGGGTAACAGAGATGCCACACTTAGTATTACTGGATGGTGCAGCGGAAGGAAAAGGGTAGGTGAGCCTGCCATTTTCTGCGGAAGCCATGCGTCATCTGTATAATGTTGCTGAATTTGTCACCAAATTTGTCTCCAGATGTCCATGGACTACAATTCCCATGAACTCCTGCCAGAAACCATGCCACCAGGGGCTCATGGGAATTGTAGTCCATGGACATCTGGAGAGCCACAGTTTGGCCACCCCTAGGAAAACTCTTGGATGCTTGCCTCAATTCTTTCCCACATCCATCACTGAGGCACTGCACTAGGCCTCCTCCCTCCATGTTGCTAGGTAACACCTCACAGAGGCTTTCTCTGAAAACTCTTCCTTTCCCCTGCCCCCAGGAGAGCAGAAGTCTTCAACCTGTGTTTTATTAAAGGCTTACGTTTTCTCAGCAGCTAAAGATTTGACATCCCAGTGGATTCACCATGCATATATTTCTACTCATTATGAAGCCCTGCATCTTCCATTTTATGCAGACTGTTGTCACAACTGTCCCTAACTATACTCTGTGTGTCTAGACTCTATGTGCCAGGTTCGATTCTGCGCTCCCCCACATGCAACCAGCTGGGTGACCTTGGGCTCGCCACGGCACTGATAAAACTGTTCTGACCGAGCATTGATATCAGGGCTCTCTCAGCCTCACCCACCCCACAGGGTGTCTGTTGTGGGGAGAGGAAAGGGAAGGCAACTGTAAGCCGCTTTGAGCCTCCTTCGGGTAGGGAAAAGCAGCATATAAGAACCAACTCTTCTTCTTCTTCTAGAAGGTAGATGCTTTCTTGTTTCCCCTGCCAAGGGTACATGGGATTAATTTCATCTCCAGTACTGCCCAGCAGAACTAGTGCCACGTTTGCTGTGCCAAACCCAACAGGACTAAGTCTTTGAACCTGAGCATCTCTGAAGTAGGAACTCAAGGGGAGGGGGCTTAATTCTGCAGTACTGTACTTATCCTGTTGTCCCTACAGGCCCCTCCTCCTCACTTGGATTGTGATTCTGTGCTGGCCGTTGCCACAATGGGGTCATGCTGCTAGGCACTGCCCCACCTTGGGTATGAGTAGTACATCACTGACCTCCTTCCTCACTCCTCCTGCAGTAAGGGAGGGTGGGTGAGGGTTCCGCCATGTTGGATTTTTTTGTGTCTTTTTAATGGGTTTTTTAATGGGAGGTTTATAAGACTTTGTAACTCGCCACGAGCCAATGTGGTGGGAAATAAATCAAAATAGTAGTAGTAGTAGTAGTAGTAGTAGTAGTAGTAGTAGTAGTAGTAGTAGTAGTAGTAGTAGTAGTAATAGTAGTAGTAGGTTGTGCTGCTGGGCTCTAGTAGGGTGACACTAGGTTGTGCTGCTGGTACTGGAATATTGCACCGGAGCTACTGACCTTCTTCCATGGAGCTCAAGGACGTCGATGGTTCTCTTTCTCCCTTTCACCCTCACTTCAACCCTGTAAGGTAGCTTCAGCTGGGAGAGAGGACCTGGCCCACAGTCCCCCAGGAAGCTTCGTAGCAGTCAGGTTCTGCATTCAGATTTCCCACACCCTTCCCGGTCCTACATTTCAACTGTTGTGCAGCAACTGCAGCTGTCCAGTCGAACTATGACAGCAAGGACATCTTTTTCTATACAAAACGCTAAAACAAAAATGACACTGTGCAAATGCAGGGGGGGGGCAGGGAGAGAGAGAACTGTACCCTAGCAAATTGAAGTTGCTCTAATTGAAAACGTGGCCGTTTTTTTTTTTAATTTCCTCTCTGCTCCCCCAATCTTCTCAATTTGCAAGCGTCCCTCCTGGCTGGTGGTACCCAGTGCAAAACACCCAACTTGGACGCGGCCACACAACTTGTATCAACACAACATTAAGTGGCAGCACCAGCCTCGGGGGCTTCCTCGGTGGCTGCGAAGCGTATGACGTTGGCCAAGTCTTGTAGGGTTGACGGGCAGCGGCTGATCCGTTGTGAAAGGAACAGTGATGAATGCTGAATCTCCCCCCCCCCCTCACACCGCCTGTGTATTTCTGTGCTCTGGATGGAGGAACGGGCCTTGACAACAACCCAAAGAAACACGAAGCGTTTCACGCCCAACAGGAAGCAAGTCTGGCCCTGTTGAGGGCCTGGATGTTAGCAGGATGAATAAGTCAAGGAGATGCAAGCGCTGTAATTAGGACAAAGGAGGTAGAAAGGATTTATTGATGGGACGCCATGCTGTGATAGTGCAGCAGAAGGACAGGGAGAGGTCTGCCTACATGGCTACCTGAAGGAGAAGAGAGAAGAGAGCTTCCTAGAAGAAGCAGGAAATTGCCCTGAGAGTAGCAATCTAGGGACAGACAAAAAGCACACTTAAAAGACAGAAAGGTCCTGAACTCTCTGACCTTTTTGTCCTCTTGCTGTCCTTCAGGGTCATCTCTTCTTAACTTTGTACACCAGACATTGCCTGTTCTAACACTGGATGATGCACGCTGGGTGCCTTGAAGGCAGAGAGGCAAGCAAGCCATGGGGGCCCTGGTTTTCCTGAAAGGGTATGTCCTTAAAGAAAGACAGCGGTGCAGGTGAACAGAGTCGGTTTGTGGCTCTCTTGAAATGTGATGCATCTGGAAGAGGTCTGTGATTTCTCTCCTTCTGGTGGCTTGACCGTCTGCTTCTTCCAAGACACCAAGTCCACCTTCCAAGAAATTCATTTTCTCCGTGGGAACTGAGCTCTGTAACCTGGCAAGCAGATGTAATTTGGGGAATTGCTTCAGTTCCGCCTGGAAACTGGCAACCCTATGATGTGTTTTTGCATGCCAAAATGTGTGGGGACTCTTATGGCCTAGTCAGTGTTCAGAGGACTCAGCGATGGACTTGTTTCCTTTCATTATCCGTTTCCATTGAATGAAATGAAGTTTTGCTATTGGACTGCCTTTGAGCCGGAAATTGATACCTCTTTGGCTCCCTTGCTTGTCCTTTCCTCTTATTTCCACTTAATTCGGCAGGAGAATCGGAAAGGAGTTGTCTCGAACTCACTTGTCATCCATCAATTTGTCAGTGGTAAAGAAAAGCCTAAATGCGGCAGAGGACTCTTTGATTTTTTTTACACTCAAGCTTTGCCGGTGTGAAAACAATAGCCCGACTTGCTTGATTTATTTATTTTGGTGTTGTTGATGCTGGTTTTGCCTCTTTATATTGTCTAGAGTTCTCCGTTGTTCAATAGGCCTTCCATTTATCTAACTGGTGTGGGGGTTTACCCACCACCAGCCCGAATTTCCCATCAATTGGCAGCAATTAGCTACTTTGGTGGAGTGGAATTTCTCTTCCCCTTGAAGATCTCTGATTGTTGTGCATATTCATCCCTCAATTCTCGTCTGGGCCCTCATTTGTCCGTTGATGCTGTTTTAACCCTATCTCATTTTTTTTCCTTACTGAATGAGTCAGCTGAATATTTCCACGCAGCCTAAATCACCATTCAGCTTGGGCAGAATAATCATGCCTTTAATTACACGTTGATGCCGTGCCGTCATGTGAATTTGACAAATTGAAAGTGTCAGTGAGGGCAAGTGAGGGCAATTGAAAGCGAGGACAAGATAAATAAACCAACAACATTTATTTATCTTTTTTAGGAATGTCAAAGATCTAATGCACTGAGAGAGAGAGAGGATGATTTGGATATACCGAAACCAAAGGGGACAGAATAGCATCAGGATCACATAAGTTGACTAAGAAATTATATGTTTTATAAGCTCGGTAGCTTCCCCCTACTTATAACAAACAACTTCCCTTCCCTTCAAGGCTGATGGCGATCTTTAAAATAAAAACACGATGTTTGGGGTGAGACTAGTTCTTTGCCTTAACTACTTAAGACCATAGGAACCATGTCAGAACATCTAGTCAAGCATCCTGTCTCACTCATGGGAATTGTAGTCCATAGACATCCAGAAAGCCACAGTTTCCTGCAGTCCACCTTCTAAAGGGGCTATTCTATCCAGGTGAACTGACCTCTGTTGCCTGGAATTTGGTTGTAATCCCAGAAGCGCTTCATCTACCACCTGGAAACGGACAACCTTTGGGGGCAGAGTGAATCCCCACCCCTGACTATGCTCCTGTTTTTGGAAGATCTACCCCTTTGCTCTAATCTTCTACCTCCTGCCTCCACCATGCCAGCATCGACAGAAACACAACAAAGTCTCCATCTTTGATGCAGAGGGAAAGCCCACCAGCACCAGCTCATTCCAATAAAATATCCTCATTTAAATTACAAGAGGGGCCCCCTTCACCGTGGACCTCTCCAAACAGAGGAGCCCTCTGTGCAAATCAGAGGTGACCTTTGTCAGGCCGATCGTCCGTCCTACCCATCCCTTTCCCGCTGCCGACGGAAACATTTCCCCCCAAATCGTGTTTAATATATGGGAGTTTCAGAGAGTCTCGTTTTCGACGAGAGCAGCAGGAAGCCCAGAGGATTCCAGCCCCTGCTAAGCGCCGACTGCAAATTACCATCGGGGTAATATATATAGTGTAATATTTATGATTTCGTTGCGTTTTCTCCACCATGCTCTTTTCTAAACTCTTTGTGTTTTATGGTGCCGGGTTCTCAGGAAGTGCTTTCTTGCTGCAAATCACCGTCGCCAGCTGCCTCGCTGATATTAGCAGATCAATGGGAGAAGAAATGCAAGCTTGCGGGATAAACCCTATAAGTGCAAAAGCCAGCTTCTCTGTCACAGCAGAACCGCGAGACAGAACCAGGCATGGGGGTATGCAGACTGCGGTTGGCTCACGAATCTCCAGAGTGGAGTCTCAAAGCGACTTACAATTGCCTTCCCTTTCCTCTCCCCACAACAGACACCCTGTGGGGTGGGTGAGGCTGAGAGAGCCCTGATATTCCTGCTCGGTCAGAACAGTTTTATCAGTGCCGTGGTGAGCCCAAGGTCACCCAGCTGGATGCATGTGGGGGACTGCAGAATCGAACCCAACTCACCAGATTAGAAGTCCACACTCCTAACCACTTCACCAAACTGGGGAGATAGCGGAGTGATATTTGGGGGAGAAAATTAAGACTAGGGGCAGTTCAGTGGTAGAATCAGTTTCCTGGAAATGCTGTGGGTTAGAATCATAGAGTTGGAAGGGGCCAGACAGGTCATCTTGTCCAACCCCCTGCTCAATGAAGGGAGACCACCGAGGAAAGCTCTGCAGAAGAAGACCGGGGCCAGCCACCTTGGCTTACTCACTTGCAGAGTGGCCGGACACTGGTTGTGACTCAGGACTGTCAACCTTCAGGTGGAGATCGGCGGTCTCCTGAGATGACAACTCCAGGGGGCAGAGATCCATCAATTTGCAAGGTGGGCTCAATGGCTCTATAGCCCTTTGAATTCCCTCCCCTTCCTCAGGCTCCCAACCCAGAGCTGGCAACCCTAGTGTGACCTGACAGCAATCTTACACGCACAAAGTGTTCAGATCTTTATCCTCTCAATACTTCATCCCAATTCAGGACCACTTCCATCATTCCAGAGGTCCAGTCCAGTCCAGTCTTCGGAAAGGTCCTCCCTTGAGACTCCTTTTGGTATTCACAGCCAAGCATCCAAGGAATTGGCAGGGCAGGGGCGTGAGTGTGTGGAGAGAAATCTCACTTTCATTGGCTGCTTTCGCAGTTTATTTCCGGCAGCCGAACACCAGCTGCGAGGTGCCTGATTCATGTTACCTCCTAATTGAAAATGAAATGGTTATTTGCTTTAAATGCCACTTCTTCATATAAAAATGCTCTGAGCAGAGCCGTGAGTAAACCCATTAATGGCTTCCATTGTACTTGGCCCTTTGAAGAGCGCTGCGGGAGGGGAGGGTCCTTCTCCCTGGAATAGCCTTTTAATTCGAACGCCTCCCCCAAATCTCCTCGCCATGTCGATACGTCGCAGCCGTTTCGAACTTTTTTCTTTCTTTTTTTTTACAACTGCGCTTCCCAGAGGATCTGACCATTTCTTTCTTAAACGGCCGTTTTGAACCTTATGCCAGCGTCCAACATCAGTGCAGTGAATCCTGGCCAGACGACATGGGGGAGGACAAACCCATGCATGTATTTATTTTTTATTTATTTGTTCATGCAACTTATATACCGCCCCTCACTGTGATGTCTCTGGGGGAGAAAGGAGTCATAGAATCATAGAATCATAGAATCATAGAGTTGGAAGGGGCCAAACAGGCCATCTAGTCCAACCCCCTGCTCAACGCAGGATCAGCCCTAAGCATCCTAAAGCATCCAAGAAAAGTGTGTATCCAACCTTTGCTTGAAGACTGCCAGGGAGGGGGAGCTCACCACCTGGACCTACTGTCCAGGGCTTCATTTTCGGAGAAACTCTGTTCCTGTCCATCAGTTTCAGATGAGATGGGCCTAGTCTGACCATACGTTTGTACACTGACCTCCACCTCGAAAGTCTTCCACAGCAAAAAGAAGAAGAAGTAAATACATGCATTGGCTCAGAAAATATTCTTGGACATTTGGCTGATTTGAAATGCACCAGTTCCTTGGAGTGAGGCGGACATTTAGGAACGAGGAAGGAAGCCTATTAACCAAAGTGCAGAACCGTGTCTGGTTTCCCCCCGCAAAATTACAGTGCAAAGTCATGTAAAAAAGCGCCTTGGAGGAAACAGCCCCTATTTTAAAGGAGCTGCATTTGGGATGCATGTTCAACTCGCAGTAGCCCATGTTTCTCTCCTTTGTGATGCCCTTGAGAACATGGAGCCCACTATGCGCTGGATAATTCAACAACTGTTAATGGTGTGGCGAGACACCAGTGTTCCCTTAACCGAACACCACTTTGGTCAGCACCAGAGGGATCGAGAAGAACCGGGCTCTTTTATTTCTCATGTTCTGCACGGTCTAGACATCAATAACTGGACTTGAAAGAAAGTCTGCTTGTTTTAGTCTTTGACATTCCCAGTTCAAATGCCACCCAGGGGGCGAGCGGGCAAAGGCAGAGATGATTGGAGAACGTGTCTAAAATGGGGTTTGCTGTGCCTGGCTGCACCTTTCTTTTAAAAACGAGAGAATCATCTGGCAGGCCACAATCTGTGGTCTGGACGGACTGTTTCTCACTTCCTTTCCCACCTTTCCTGAGTAATTACCTTTCAGTATGCTATTTTATCCCACGGGTAAGTGGGACCACGGCCAAGGACCCCGCACCATCACAAATTAATTATCCACTGCTGTTTGGCTACTGCTAAATTGAACAGCGGCTGCAGAAAAGGAGGAAGGAGAGGAAAAGCAAGAAGAAGAGGAATAAGATGACAAAGATGACTAAGAGAGGAAGAGAAGGAGGAGGTTGAAGAAGAAGAAGAAGAAGAAGAAGAAGAAGAAGAAGAAGAAGAAGAAGAAGAAGAAGAAGAAGAAGAAGAAGAAGAGTTGTTTTTTTAAACCCAACTTTTCACTACCCAAAGGAGACACCAAGCGGCTTACAAACACCTTTCCCTTCCTCTCTCCACAACAGACACCCTGTGAGGTATGTGGGGCTAAGAGAGCTCTGTAAGAACCTCTCCTCCAGAACTGCTCTAAGAGAACTGTGACTAGCTGAAGATCCCCCAGATGGCTGCATGTGGAGGAGCGGGAATGGAAACCCGGTTCTCCAGATTAGAGTTATGCTCAAGCGACACAGCATGATGACGTCACTTCCTGTACACACCGGAAACAGCGTGGTCACAGCACCAGCAACCTCACCTGGGCCTCCCTCCTGCCTCTGATACGCCCCTACATCCCTCGCCGGTTGCCAGGAGAGACCTGACAGCCCTGTTGCTGAAGCTTAAGCTATGAAAGGCCATTTTCCAGACTGACCCTCAGCCTCATGGCCAACCTGTGTACGATGCTTCAACATTCATCATTGGCCACCTGGATCTGTAACGTTGCACGGGTCCGCATGAGACAGAGGCGTCCTTTCAGTGTGAGCTCACCCTGGAGCATCCCCAGAGAGGGATCGCTGCCCGCTGCCCTCCCGCTGTAATTAAAACAAAGCAAAAGAGAGAGCCATAAAGTTGATCTATACGGAACACAAAAGAGCATCTGTTTGGTTTTTAACCAATGAACTCCCAGAAATAGCACCCGTGTAATTAAGCACATAAATCAGTTGACTCCGGTTCCAGAAAAGCCAAGGTGCAATGAAGGTCAACACGGCTTTTCCCCTGAGGGCTCTCGCACAGCAAAACCCAAGCACCGCTGCAGATTTTATTAATTTACTTGGCGAGGAAGTGAGTTAATAATTTCCCTTTCCCCCCCCCCTCTCCCGCTCTCCTGACCTCACAAACATAACTTCACAACTTAACGGGTGTGCAGATGTGCGCGTTGGTTTGCATGTTCAAATCATGCATTGGCTCCAGCCGGTGCCCCCGAGGGAAATGCAAGGCTGAAGCTGGAATTTAAAAAGAAGCCGCCCCTGGTAGCAGTCTCCTTCCCACGTCACTTATAAAGCTATCGGAATAATTTCAGAGGCTAGAAGTGGGGGACGGATAGATCCCGTGGGCTTCCCAAGCCCACCTCTCAGTCTTCATGAGTCTTCCTCTTCCCCTTGGCCACTTGGCCTCCACACACATGGAGATGCCTTATTTAGGGATGCCAGTCCCCAAGTCGGTGCACTGAAGCAGTCGGTGCAAACTTAAATGGACTCCGGGGAATGGGAGAGGACAGGAAGGCCTGGAGGATCATTGTCCATGGGCTCGCGATGGGTCGGACACGACTTCGCACATAACAACAACAACAAAGTCCCCAAGGGGGACCTGGGGTTCCCCTGAAATTATAGCTCCTCTCCACGTGACAGAGATCAGTTCCCCTGGAGAAAACGGCTGCTTTGCAGGCTGGATTTCATAGCATTATATCCCATTGAGGTCTCTCCCCCACCCCAAATCCCGCCCACTCCTGACCCCACCCCAAAAGTCTCCAGATATTTCCCGACTCAGTGCTGGTATTCTAACTCGCAATGAATCAGGCATTCTCAACCAGGGATTTTGTGAACCCCTAGGGTTTTTTGAAGGCCTTGGAAGGGTTGTTTGCTTGGAAGGGTTTCCCAAATGGGTGGGAGTGAATGAATTGTAATGTATTTTTAGAATTTGTTACACTGTCTATGGCCATAATAAAATCAGAGGCCAGTAGCACTTTTAAGACCAACAATGATTTATTCAAGGCGTGAGCTTTCGAGTGCAAGCACCCTTCGTCAAATTAAGAACTCCCTGGAAAAAGAAAAAGGAATAAATCTTGGTTGGTCTTAAAGGTGCTTCTGGACTCTGATCTTATTGTGCTACTTCAGACCAACACGGCTACTTATTTGAATCCATCTGTGGCCATGTTGACCTGCCCTCCCCTCCCAAAATGGCCAACGTTGGGCCTGGAGGGGCTGGGAAGAGGAAGGGCCCTGGGTGGGCATGTGCATAGCTCTGCTTCCCAATCCATCTTCCAAAGCTGCCATTTTCTCCAGTCGAACTGATCTTTGCCTCCTGGAGATGAGTTTCAGTTCCCGGAGATCTCCAGACACCTCCTGGAGGTTGGCAACTCTACTGGTTCCCCATTCCTTTCTCTGTTTCTGCATTTCCAAGAAAGACCGAGGCAGCAGAGACTGTGGGAGGGGAGGCTTCCGCCTTGACCATCTTCACGATCAGACCCGTTGGGTGAGGAAGGCAAAGGACTCATCAAAATGTCCTTTTGCTCATCAGTAGCTCAGGGCTGAAGTCTTGGTTTTCCCCTCCCCTCTGGCTAATGGGGGAGAAGTCAAGAGAATTAGCAAGAAACGACAAACACAATAGAACCGCCCGCCCCCCCTTTGTGCTTCCAAATCCATTGTCATAATCCCAGCTCTCCGGCCACCAGGGTGGTTCAGACGGAAAGAACATTCGGAGCCTTCTGTACTGAGCTTATCCCAGTTGTAGCAGTAAGAAGATTACGGAGGGGAGCGATGCCTGGAAGGGTCCCATGGAGGTTTACATGATGGCCATAAAGGGAGGTGGGAAAAAGCTCCAAAAACAACAGTTTATACCAAACATTCTTTTACCAAATGAAGCAGGCCTGTCGGCACGCTGACGTCAATCCCTGTTTCCGTTTGTTTCGATGTCTCCTTCTCCCCCCCCCGCAATGTACAGTACGACCCCCCCTCCAAATCGTAAAGAATGGAAGCAAATGCAAGGGAATTGGCATGGAAACAAGAATGGTGTGATCAAGCATGCACAAACTCCCGCACTGCAGACCAGAAGGAGCGAACTGCGCTGTTCTGAACAGAGTTCTGCCGTTGGTAAGCTGTTGGAACCAGCGGGCTGAGGAGAGCTTGTCTCTGCTTAGGATGGTAAAAAGGTAAAGGTAAAGGTGTCCCCTGTGCAAGCACCGAGTCATGTCTGACCCTTGGGGTGACGCCCTCTAGCGTTTTCATGGCAGACTCAATACGGGGTGGTTTGCCAGTGCCTTCCCCAGTCATTACCGTTTACCCCCCAGCAAGCTGGGTACTCATTTCACCGACCTCGGAAGGATGGTAGGCTGAGTCAACCTTGAGCCGGCTGCTGGGATCGAACTCCCAGCCTCAGGGGCAGAGCTTTCAGACTGCATGTCTGCTGCCTTACCACTCTGCGCCACGAGATGGTACTGGCATATAAGAACCAACTCTTCTTCTTCTTCTTCTTCTTCTTCTTCTTCTTCTTCTTCTTCTTCTTCTTCTTCTCCTACCTTGCAGGGGTTTCATGTGAAGCGGTGGCAATTCTTCATGTACACCATGCCAGGCGACTTCCCAGGCGGACGGGCACCCGGGTGTGAACCGAAGACCATCTCTGGGAGGTTTCAGTCATCTCCCAGGGCGCTATTTATTCTACAAAGTGGCCAACCTCTTCCCAGGTTGCTCCGATGACTTCATCCCTCCTCGCTACATCAGAACCGGGATTTCTCATTAGCGATCATATTGAAAAACTGTACCTGAGAATTATGGATTGTTTTACTAGTAGTAAAATTTATTTTCCCCTGACTCTCCGGGGAGCCGGAGATGAAACTCGAAAGGGCTGTCACTTTGGTTATTGACCAGTTTATGGGAGAAAAGGGGGATGTAAATGCCAATCCATAAATTGCCGGCGGTCTCCCTCCACCAAGGACTTAATTACTTTGACAGCCCTCATCCTTTATCCGGGCTTTATTAGCCGGGGGTTTTGAAAACCTGGGAGGAGTTTGATGGGGACTTTCTTTCATCTTGGGCACAGGGGATGCAGGTGACGTGCAGTCGGGACAGCTTGAAGCGCCAAGCCACAGGATTTCTTTAAAACGCAAAGATCTTCAGAGAACTTAGCCGAAGGGGAGTCTTGCCTCAATTGACCTGGCTACGGCCACCCGCAATTTCTCCTTCCAACGCAAACACCTCCGTCTTTGGGATTGCTGCTGTTAGGAATGGCAGCAATTCTTCCCTCTCTGAATTCCCAGGGATCCAGCAGTTCGGCTCAGGTCATGCTTACCTGTTACAAAGAAGAAGAGTTGTTTTTTATACCCTGACTGGCTTACATTCACCTTCCCTTTTCTCTCCTCAACAGATGCCCTGTGAGTTCAGTGAGGCTGAGAGAGCCCTGATATCCATGAAGAAGAAGAGTTGATTCTTATATGCCACTTTTCTCTACCTGAAGGAGTCTCAAAGTGGCTTACAATTGCCTTCCCTTTTCTCTCCCTACAACAGACACCTCCCTACAACAGACACCCTTCCCTTTTCTCTCCCTACAACAGACACCTGGAGTACTGTGTGCAGTTCTGGAGGCCTCACTTCAAGAAGGACGTAGATAAAACTGAAAGGGTACAGAGGAGAGCGACGAAGATGATCTGGGGCCAAGGGACCAAGCCCTATGAAGATAGGTTGAGGGACTTGGAATGTTCAGCCTGGAGAACAGTGAGGGAGCTCATTCTACCAGGTAGTGGCCAAGACCAAGAAGGCCCTGGCCCTAGTTGAGGTCAACTCAACCTCCCTTGGGCCAGGGATCTCCAACAGATTCCTACCTGCTGAGCCTAAAGCCCTGCAATGGGGCATAAGACGATAGACCTCATCCTCCTCTAGCAACAAGACAGCAATCTGTTTGTGCCACTGTGTGGTTTGTCATAACAGGTGGAATTCGATGAGGAGGTTCAATTGAAGAAAGAGAGAAGGCAGCTGGGAGGTGCTGTAGAAACTAATTACCACCTGCCTGGTTCAATTTTCAGGCCGAGGAGGAAGGAGTCCAACCAGTGCTAAGCATCAAAGGCTGCCAGAAACGAGATGCAAAAATGGGACAGAGACTTGAGACTGTCCACTTCTACAAGTGAAGAAACTGGGTTGCAGGTGTGCCTGTCCTGTCCTTCAAAATAAATATATCTGGAACAGGGAATGGGGGGGGGGGGAAAAACATCTAATGACTGAGATGTCAGCTTGTGTGACTTCAGAGGCTTATTTTTAAAAAGGGGGAAAGAAAACAGATCAAAACCTTTTCCCCTCACGCACAGTCATTCCCCCAATGTAACATGCTTGCCTTAAGGTAAGAAAAATCAATGTTCAAAGCCTTTTACCGGTTTCTCAAAAGGAGAAGTGCCGTGTTTAATAAGCTGTTGAAGGGATCGTTCGGGAAGACACCGTCGAAGCGAAGGACCCTGGGTGAGCACGAACAACAAAATATGGATTTCAGCAGTGCAGCCGATACCTTTGAGGAGTTCTTTACCTGGGGAGAGACTCTTAGTTATATTTGGGGATCTCCGATTTACAGCAATGATGCCCCGGGATATTCTGAAACAAAAATGGGTGACGTTGGATGGAAACTTCTGATTTGATGCCGAACAACTCTGGAGGGCAGCAGAATCGACGCAGTTCTCTAATCCCAGATTTTGGAATGGAATTCAAAATCTGAATGGCTTCTGTAGTCCACTCCAGATCTGTGCAGAATCATAGAATCAAAGAGTTGAAAGGGGCCACACAGGCCATCTAGTCCAACCCCCTGCTCAACGCAGGATCAGCCCTAAGCATCCTAAAGCATCCAAGAAAAGTGTGTATCCAACACAGAGACATCTATACCAGCCTTTCTCCATTGTTTTACCACTGAGAAACTCTTGAAACATTCTTCATGCTTTTAGGAACCCTGGGTTTGGCATAATTGTGCAAAATATGGCTTGGAAGCAGAGCTGTGAACATGCCCACCCGGGGCCCCTCCCCTTCCCAGCTCCTCCAGGCCCATCATTGGCCATTTGGGGAGGGGGTGGGTAGGTCAACATGACCATTCACGGTCATATCACCCAATAAATTATGGGCCTGGAGTGGGTGGGAAGGGGAGGGGCCCCAGGTGGGCGTGTCCACAGCTCTGCTCCCCAACCATGTTCTTGCACGATGGCAGACAACACAGACCTTGATGGATGCATGGTCTGATTGGATAAAAGGAAGGTTTGTGTGTTTTCTGTGTCTTTCAGATATTCTCATTCTTGAGAAAGGTACAGGCAGTAGCAGCTGCAATCCCACATACTGACCCCAAGGGGGCAGGCTTGAGAGGATCCATTTCATCCACTCTGTGTACCAGCTGCTGACATTTTGCCAAAAGGTATTCCCTTCTCCGGGACAAACAAGGTATTTTAACTGGTGACGATTCCTGGAGGGAACTTTAAGAAAGAACAGCAAGAAGGGAGGTGTGAGCGAGGGAGAAACGGGGATCTCACTTTCCATTGATTTAAGATGACACCTTGAATTGGTTCTGTCACTTCCTATTGGGACCACAGTTTTTATGGCACGAAACAAAACTTCTGCTCAGAAAAGTTAATCTCGGTCAGGAAGGAGTCGTTGAAGCCTTAGCACGACAGAGAGATGGAAACAGAGAGCCGGCGTGGGGTCGTGGTTCGGAGCGGCGGCTTCTAATCTGGTGAGCCGGTTTTGATTCCCAGCTCGTCCACGTGCAGCCAGCTGGGTGACCTTGGGCCAGTCACAGTCCTGATACTGCTGTTCTTGCAGAGCAGTCAGCCTCACCTCCCTCACAGGGTGTCTGTTGTGGGGAGAGGAAGGGAAGGTGATTGTCAGCCACTTTGAGACTCCTTCGGGTAGGGAAAAGCGGCATATAAAAAGCAACTCTTCTTCTTCTGAACAAGTAGGCTTACTATGAGAGACAGAAAACTTAGTGTTTTGTATGTTGTCCATCCTTCCTAACCTATCTCACAGGGTCACTGTAAGGATAAAATGGAAAAGAGGAACTGCTATGGGTTCCAGTTGAAGAGGAAGTCAGAAGGTCAATTAGCTAAAACAAACAAATAAATAAAGTTGGATGTAAGCGAAGGTATTTTTGATAGGGTGCATTTGTGAATGCATCTCACCCAAATTTGAGTGCCCCGTTGACCGCCCTCACAAAGCCATCCTTGACATTCAAAAAGTTCTTCTCCCAAATTGGGTTGCCAACATGGAGTAATCTTGAGATTACAGTTGATTTCCAGATGACAGAGATCAGTTCCCCTGGAGAAAGGGCCCTGCAGGAGAGTAAACTTAATAGCATCACAACCCTGACTGAATTCTCCCCCCTCCCCATGCTCTACCCTTCCCAGCTCCGCCCCAAATATCCACGAATTCCCCACCCCGGAGTTGACAACCCAAAGTCCTTCACGCCACCCTGAGGTGTCATCTCACAAAAAGTGTGCACCATTTGCGGCACGAGATCCAGCATAGATTCACAGGGCCTTTCAGCAAGGAGAAACATCTCATGTTATCTCCTCCCCCGTCCGCACACAGAGAAGACAGAGAGCCGATAACAAACAGGGAGGCAGCCTGAAATCAGCCATTTCCCACAGGCTGATGCCAGCAGGGAAAACACAGGTGGGCGGACAGACACCCCTCCCCTGAAAAAAGCACCGAAGCATTAATTAGTTTTCTCTCTCCGTACGCGGGCAATCCGAGGCACGAGAACATAAATGGGCAGGCCTGAGAGCTTCAACTCCAAGCCAGCCCGAGCACGGTTTGGAATTATTATTGGGAGATGGTGGCAGCCAGAGATTAGATGGCCTGACCATCCCACTGCAGAAGCGGGGAGTGAGATCAGGATACCTGTTTATTATCAACCCTGTATCTGCCGGCCAAAGGTGATACATGAACCCCCTCTCTGTGTTTGCAAGTCCCCGATCAGTTGCGAATGTTTATAATGATTCCGTTCCGGTACTCCTCCGTGGGTTCGTGGTTAATGGGATGATAAGAGCTCCTCGTAGATACAAGCCTTCCCCTTTGGCCTCCCATCTACTTAATTACTTGCTGGTCGGATGTCTTTTCAGATACCGAACTAAGCAGGGAGGCTCGGAAGAAATGCACTCAGGGGGGTTTCGGGCGCTTTGCTTTCTCGCTTGAACTTTTCCTGATCCACGCGGCTCAGAATCCACACGTGGCACAAACGAGAAGAAAGGCCAGACGGGGTGGGAGGTGGTTGCATAGCGATGATGTAAACGCCTCTACTCCACCAATGTCAATCATCGTATAGGCGGGTGAGTGGCGTCCACGTTTTTCAAACAGTCTTCATGAGAAGTTCTCGAGTTGCCGTTCCTTACTGTTTGCACAGACGTTGGGAGGATAAATCTGCATGCTCCTTCCATCAAGTAAGGACCAAGAATGAAAAGGCCTGGATGAGGCCAGGTGCACTACTCCAGGGCCTGGGAATGACCAATAAGTTTAAGTAAAATGGCCCAATGGTCCACCATTTTCAGTACCGTCTACTTAGAATTCCTGCCGCTCTCCAGGGTCTTGGGTCCTTTATATCAGGGATAGTCAACCTGTGGTCCTCCAGATGTCCATGGGCTACAATTCCCATGAGCCCCTGCCAGCATTTGCTGGCAGGGGATCATGGGAATTGTAGCCCATGGACATCTGGAGGACCACAGGTTGACTACCCCTGCTTTACATCATCTTGAACCTTGTCCCTGGAGATGTGGGGATCGAACCTGAGGTCACCTCCATGCCAAGGAGGTGTTCAGCTACCAAGGCACAGCCTCTGCCCTTACCCAAACAACCCTGATAAGGCAACCGTTTTTGTGCTGAAGCTCAGCCCCTGCTTATGGCAATTATCAATGGATCCCACCTACATGAGCCTCTTGTGGTGCAGAGTGGTAAGGCAGCCGTCTGAAAGCTCTGCCCATGAGGCTGGGAGTTCAATCCCGGCAGCCGGCTCAAGGTTGACTCAGCCTTCCATCCTTTCGAGGTCGGTAAAATGAGTACCCAGCTTGCTGGGGGGTAAACGGTAATGACTGGGGAAAGCACTGGCAAACCACCCTGTATTGAGTCTGAGTCTGCCATGAAAACGCTGGAGGGCGTCACCCCAAGGGTCAGACATGACTCGGTGCTTGCACAGGGGATACCTTTACCTTTACCTTACCCCCCTGGTTCAATGTAGCCCTCGCACCAGGCCCAGCAACAGGGCCCAACTCTTCAAGCTGCCTCAAAGGGATCCGGGGGCTTTGATTCATTCAGCACGTCTCCCTTAGATCCCGGCTGTGGAAGCCAAAGCCAACCCCAAACCCTTCTGTAATTAAAATTGCTCTACAAATCGCAAATTCTTGTTGACGCCCCCAGGGAGACAACCAGTCAGGCATGAAAGTTCTTCACTGCCTCACCCGCCACTGCCCTTTCTGGGATCCGAAGGCATTTTTTCTTGGCTGCAAAGCCAGTAATCCATTAGGACCCCCTCCCCCCAAATATTAATCAAACCCCATGCAGGTAAACCCCCCCCAGCTCCTGAGCAAGACCACTGCCTGTTTAGTCATCTGGTTTCTGATTCCAGCGGAGCTCGGGGCGGGGGGGGCAGGGGGGGGATAATTGCATTCGCTGTGAAGCACAGGGAAATGTGAAATTGCACAAAATTAATATTGATTCCAATTAAGGCATTTATCTCCCTGTGCTTTTCGGCTCCACGTGAAATGCAGTTGTACCTTAAGTTTATCCCTCCGCAAACAAAATTACACTCGTCGGGATAGGGCAGATTTCTTTTTAAACTACACGTCCAACTCCCCCCCCTCCGTACACACACACACACACACACACATCTTTTGTTACCAAAACAGAACACTAAACTGGAATCTACCTGGCTTTTATGGCTTCTTTAAAATATAAACTGAATAGCATTGATTGCTGCTGCGCAGAATTTCCATGAAGTTCATTTTTCAGTCTTGCGAGTAAGTTTTGAGGAGTGTGAAAGGCCCACCTTCTAGAACAGGGGTAGTCAAACTGTGGCCCTCCAGATGCCCATGGACTACAATTCCCATGAGCCCCTGCCAGCGTTCACTGGCAGGGGCTCATGGGAATTGTAGTCCACGGACATCTGGAGGGCCGCAGTTTGACTACCCCTGTTCTAGACACTCAGTTGTTACTGAGCTTCTTTACAGCCAATCGGGGATCACGACCGGTGGGCCCATTCTGCACACGATGGATAATGCGCCTTCAGTGCACTTTAGAAGCAGATTTTCCTGTTCCGCACAGGAAAATCCAGCTGCAAATGCACACTGAAAGTGCATTATCTTGCCTGTCCAGAATGATCCCGGTCTTTTCATATGATAGGGCTGCTCATGCCTGCTAGTGATTTACAGCAGGTCTTTCATCATGACCTGGCTCTCATATCAGAGGCCTAACTAATGCAAGGCCTGACCTGTACAGCCCAGGCTAGCCTGATCTCATCAGATCTTGGAAGCTAAGCAGGATCTGCCCTGGTTAATATTTGGATGGGAGACCTCCAAGAAAGCCCAAGCTGAATACACAGAGGCAGTCAATGGCAAATGTGCTCTGAATGCCTCTTGTCTTGAAAACCCTACAGGGGTCTCCATAAGTCAGAGGCGACTTGATGACAAAGGGAAAAAATAAGACGGAATTTGAAAGGAGACATTTTCTCCTTAAGGAGAAAGGTGGAGTAGAGGTAAAAGAGATGGCTTCTAATCTGGAGCGCCAGGCTTGATTCCCCACTCCTCCTCCACATTCCACCGGCTGTCTGACCTTGGGCCGGTCACAGTTCTCTCAGAGCTCTCTCAGGCCCAGCTACAACATAGGGAGAAAAAGGGAATGGTGATTGTAAGCTGCTTTGAGCCACCTTTTGGGTCTAAATACCAAATCTTCTTCTCCAGGATTAAGACTGCTGCTGAATTTTCGCCGCTCCTGCTGTTTCCGCTCGAAAAAATCTCTCTTTGGGCTTTGTTTTATTCGTATGCAAACTTTGCGCATTTTCTGTTTCCTCGTGTTTAAGATTCCTCTGTAAAATCATGCCACGTACTGTAATTCGGGCATTTCAATGGCACCTTAATAGAGCATAAATGATCTCTAATGTATGCCGAATGACTTCGTGCTGAGTAAATCCATCCGTCAATCAGGGGCCGCATTGTCTGCTCTGATTGGCAGGAGCTCTCCACAGTCCTAGGCAGAGGTCTTTCACTGCCTTTTCTTCCAGAACCTTTTAACTGGAGATGCTGAGGGCTGATCCTGAGACATGGAACCTTGGTGAGGGGGTTAGAGACTAAGATGTATGAAGAAAGGTTGGGGGAGCGTGGTCTGTTTAGCCTGGAGAGGAGACGACAGAGAGGGGATCTGATAACCAAGTTTTTAAAAGGGTGCCATATAGAGGATAGAGCAGAGTTGTTCTCTCTTGCCCCAGAGGGACTGATGAGAACCAATGGGATGAAATTAATTCAAAAGAAATTCCATCTAAAAATCAGGAAGAAGTTCCTGACAGTTAGAGCGATTTCTCAGGGGAACAGGCTTCCTCGGGAGGTGGTGGGTTCTCCATGTTTGGAGAATTTTAAACAGGGGCTGGTAGCCATCTGATGGAGAGGCTGATTCTGTGAAGGTTCAAGGGGGTGGCAGGTTACAGTGGATGAGCGATTGGGATGTGAGTGTCCTGCATAGTGCAGAGGGTTGGACTAGATGAGCCAGGAGGTCCCTTCCAACTCTATGATTCTATGATAGGAGCTCCTCTCCTTGAAAATTATTTTGTTCTAATCCAACCAAAAGTATTCCATTCCCAGCCATGGGAAAAGAAATCTGAACTCCCAGCAGGTAGCTAAATCTGAGCTTGAGCATTTGGCTTTAGGGTGATCTTGTGGGTCATGAGTGTCTTTTTGGGTGGTGGAAGATGACCACCGTGGATGGTACTTCCTAAGGAGCTTGCAAAAGTCACTAAATCAGTATTGAAAGCAAGACCAGGAAAAGGATCACATAGAACAGGGGAAGGGGAACGGTGATCTCTAATCTGGAGAACCAAGTTTGATGCCCCACTCCTCAGCATGCAGCCCGCTGGGTGACCTTGGCCCAGTCACAGTTCTCTCAGAGCTCTCTTGGCCTCACCTACCTCACAGGGTAGGTGGGGAAAAGGAGGGAAGGTGTTTGCGAGCCGTTTTGAGACTCCTTCGGGTTGTAAAAAGCAGGGTGAAAAAAATGGGACCATCTGTCTTGCCTTTCAAAAGGACAAAGCCCGTTATGTCCAAAACAAGGATGAAATAAGGATAACTGTTAACAACTGCTAATGTGAACTAAGAAGTATATGAAAAGAAATGACACACAAGTGTTCCCCCCCCCCCGTTTCCAAAATTATTTATTTACCCTATAAACTTGCGTATAAGCCTAGTTTTTCAGCACCTTTTTGCACACTGAAGCCCTCCTCGGCTTATATGTGGGTATATACGGTAATTGAAATAAAAGCCTGATCCAGCCAGCCAATCGTTACTCTGGCAGCTTGTAGGACATCAACAGTTTGACTGAGAGACTCTGATCTTTTTTTTTTTTTTTTTTAACTTTTGCCTTCACTTCTTCCTCTTCTTAATCACTTCTTCCAAACTAGTCTTTTGGTTTCTGTGGGTGAAAAGCAGGGTATAAAACCAGCAGCTATTCATCCTCTTGTCTATTCTGCTTTTGTTGGGGGGTGGGGAGGCTGGATGGGAGAGCCTGTGATGTTGGAGCATTTCCCACCCTTGGCCTCTATGCGAGTCAATACATTTGCCCAGATTCGGGGGTAAAATTAGGTCCCTTGGCTTATATGCAGGTTGGCTTATATGCAAGTATATACGGTAAATCTTAGCACCTAAAACGGAGTAATAATAATTTTAAAATCCTACAGTTTAAAGCTAAAGAGGGGGGAAATCTTGTACACGCCGTTCTTAGAAACAAGTACGGAAGACAAATATTCCCGAATTATTAAACAAGATTCAACCATTTGTAATAATTATCTGCTGCAGAAATTGATTCATTAGCTACGCTACAATTGGGCTCCAAATATCTCTTAACGTTATCAATTTAACTCATGATCTTTGGTAAGCTGTTAGCTTGACAAGAAACATTACCACCCGCACTTGTCACAATTATTTCTGTTTCGAAGGAGCTGCTTGCATTTTCCGGCATGTAGCAAAGGCCAGATTTGCGGCGACTAATAGATTTAGAGCCAGTTTGCACAACCCTGCAGGATGTCATTTGTTTGGAATGCTTATTTATTTATTTAGGCCTCGGGCAATGTAGCCGGTAAGGTTTGTTAGGCAAGGGACGTTCAGAGGTGGATTGCCACTGCTTGCCTCTGCCTAAGCAGCCCCCAACTTCTACAGTGGTCTCCCATCCAAGCACTAATCACCAGGGCCCACCCTGGCTAGCATCTGAGATCTGATGACTGAGTGCTAGCCTGGGCTATCCAGGGCCCATTCTGCACACATTGGATAAGGCACTTTCAATGCACTTTAAAAGTAGATTATCCTGTTCTGCACTGGAAAGTCCAGCTGCAAAAGCACATTGAAAGTGCATTAGCCTATGTGTGCGGAATGGACCCTGGTGAGGGCAAAATGTCCCTGTTTATTTCCTAAGGCTCTAGGGCCCATTCTGCACTTGTTGGATAATATACTTTCAATGCACACTGGAAATTGAGAAGAAGAAGAAGAAGAAGAAGAAGAAGAAGAAGAAGAAGAAGAAGAAGAAGAAGAAGAAGAAGAAGAAGAAGAAGAAGAGGAGGAGGAGGAGGAGGAGGAGGAGGAGGAGGAGGAGGAGGAGGAGGAGGAAGAGGAAGAGGAAGAGGAAGAGGAAGAGGAAGAGGAAGAGGAAGAGGAGCCCAAGGTCACCCAGCTGGCTTTTATACCTCTCTTGTCACTGCTCGAAGATGTCTCAAAGAGACTTACAATTGCCTTCCCATCCTCTCCTCACAACAGACACCCTGTGAGGTAGATGGGCTGGGAAAGCTCAGGTTAATGGCCCAAGGTCACTCAGCTAGCTGCATGTGGAGGAGAAATGGGGGAATCAAACTCAGTTGTCCAGATTAGAGGCCCTGCTCCTAACCGCTACACCAATCTGGCTCTCAAGGGGACTTTCCAGGGGCTTTTGGCATCCTCTTCCTATCTGCTTGCTCACCTCTTGCTCCATCAGCCTCAATACAAGCTGCGCAAGAAGGGAGCCCTGCCGGACAAGAGTCAGCCATCAGGCAGTGGCCCCACCATGACCTTGGCCAGCCATATTTCGAGCTCTCCGCGTCTGTGCTTCTCCGGCATTGAGACGTCTGTCCAATACGGCACAGTTCACCTCACAAAACGACAAACATCCCCACCATCGCATTGCTGGCTGTTGTTTCCAAACGGGGAAGCGAGCTGCAGCTCGCGGCCCGCCCCCCTCGGCGGAAATCTGCCAAATGGCAGCCCCGTCTATCAACAGAGCTGCAGCTGCCACTGTGAAAAATTAATTTTATTTCACATGAGCACCATGTCCCATCTCTCTGAGAGGAAGACAGCAGATGTGCGGAAGATCCGTGGGGAAGCGCACCCACCGTGCTGATGAAGACATTCGAAACAGTCTGTGCCGGAAGAGGCGGCGGGACCCTTTCTCTGGAAAGGAACCAAGACGAAAGGGAGAGAGGAGGCACTGGGGATTATTCTCGGTGATCTTGGTCACCGCATTCCGCTGCAACCAAAGCCGAAGCTGAGATTTGGGGTCTGTTGATGCAAAAATCAGGGTGATTGGGAGCCAAATGTGCCTGGATTAGGAATGTGTCCAGGATTCTCATCATCTGGACCTTTCCCCAGATTCTGAAGAAGAAGAGTTGATTCTTATATGCTGCTTTTCTCTACCTGAAGGAGTCTCAAAGCGGCTTCCATTCGCCTTCCCTTTCCTCTCCCCACAACAGACACCCTGTGAGGTGGGTGAGGCTGAGAGAGCCCGGATATTACTGAAGAAGAAGAAGAGTTGGTTCTTATATGCTGCTTTTCTCTACCTGAAGGAGTCTCAAAGCGGCTTCCAGTTGCCTTCCCTTTACTGATCAGTCAGAACAACACATCAGTGCTGTGGTGAGCCAAAGGTCACCCAGCCGGCTGCCTGTGGGGGAGCGGGGAATCAAACCCGGTTGGCCAGCTTAGAAGTCCTCACTCCTAACCACTACACCAAGCCGGTTCTGTCAGGAGTGGGTGATTTTTGTCCATGAGAAGATGGGGTTGGATTGAATGGCCCTTGGTGATGTCTTCCAGCTCTCGGGGATTCTGACCCTCCAGGGACATAAGGGCCGCTTTTATATGAACTACTGTATGAGCCTTTTAGAGCCTCTCCTCCAACCACGGCCGTGATCTGACATTTCCTCCCCTCCTCCTTGCCAAGGTTGGCACGCGGCTAGGTGGAATAGAATGTCGAAATAAACAACCACCCCCAGAATAATGAAGCGGCAGCACCAATGCCCTGAGAGACAATATATCCCGCCCCGGAGCGATGGTATGTTTGTTCAATGCAAACAGGGGAATTACTTCTATTCTTCTGCCCATAAATAACACCCGCTGCACCACCGCCACCCCAGCAAATGTTCCTCAGTTGGCACCACCATTTCCCCAAGGACATAAATGTACAAGGAATTGTGCTGCCTCAAGAATGGATGGCATTCCTCCCTCCTCCCAGTTGTTGCCGATTTATTGCCCGGCCTTGGTAGTCCATGACTTCGCTATGACGCCATCTGGTAGAATTGAGAACAGATCAGACCTCTGCCTTTTGTCGGGAATGAATTCTTCCTTGATGAGCAAAGCAGTCCTTGCCCAGGTCTCCTCATTGTGGGATCTCCCATCTGGAACCCCAGTTGCAAGTCACTGGCCCGTTCCAAGTTCCCCTCGCAAACTCAGTGGAAAGAGGAAAGAAGTCCGATGACTTTAGCCAAACATTAAGAACAGGAACTGCTTCTTCCTCAGGACAAGTCACTTCCTCCAGGACTAGGTCTTTATTGGTCCAGAATTTCTCTTCTTGCATATCCCTGTTAGTTCAGGTTTTGTGGTTGTCAATGTTGCAGGAGAGCCAGAACGGTGGACTCTAATCTGAACAAAAGCAAAAAGTCATTTTTTTCAAGTGGGTAGCCGTGTTGGTCTGAAGTAGCCCAACAAAAATGGAGTCCAATAGCACCTTTAAGACCAACAAAGATTGATTCAAGGTGGGAGCTTTCGAGTGCACGCACAGAGTGCACAAAGAGAGTCCAATAGCAGCTTTAAGACCAACAAAGATTTACTGAAGGCATGAGCTTTTGCGTGCATGCACTCTTCCTCAGACTACTCGAGTGAATGCATCTTCAATAAATCTTTGTTGGTCTTAAAGGTGCTATTGGACTCCATTTTTGTCGTTTTTATAAGTTATCTTCCTTCCTCTCCTTCGCCCTTCTCTTTTCTAAAATATAAAACTCTCTATTTTGGAGAAAGGTAAGAATCAACAGGAGTCGTAAAATAAAAAAAGACATTCGCAAGAAGTAGCTGTGAATAATAGACTGGAGGAATGTCTTTTATAAATATAGGTTTAACCACTATGTTGAGCCCCATCTCATCTCCGACGACCTTCCCAGAGGTGTTTTATTGACTGGGTAGATACTGCTTTGATCTCTTTGAAAATGCACACTGAAGCATCTTAGAAGACTCTGGATTATCTCTGGGAATGGGCCTTCCCCAGCTGGTCTGTGATCTGTGGTCTAAACATCACAGTTAAAGGAGCTGCTTAATGAGAATTATTGACAAAATTGTCTATAAACGTCTCCGTGTCCTAGCAAGCTATCGTCTCACGGTTAGTCATTTAACAAACAAAAACTCAGAGGAGATGGGTGTTTCTTTTAGAGCCATTATACTTAACTGTAGGGTGTTCAGCACCTTGGAGAGCTCCCTGATAAAGCAGGAGTTCGACAATAGAAAAAGCCTATAGTGCAAGCTGTGGCTCTCCAGATGTCCATGGCAGGGGATCATGGGGATTTTTATCCATAGACATCCGGAGAGCCAGAGTTAGAGTAGTTGACTGCTGGAACCCCACCCCTCGGAGGAAACTGCAGGGAGATGAAAGCAGGTTGAAGCAATGAATGGTGGTACTGTTCAATGACCTTAGAACGGTTCTCTTACCTGCCTCCTACAATGTAGATCCCCTGTACAGCCATTGGTGGTTGCACTTTGATTGAGTGATTGATTGATTGCATGGCATGTGTGTCATATAGCCAAGGCAAGAGTTGTTCAGAGGTGGTTTGCCGTCGCCTGCCCCCATCATCAAAACCTTGATATTCCTTGAAGGTCACTCTTCCAACGGCTAGCCAGGGACAACCCTACTTCACTTCTGATGGGATCTAGAACCATAGAGTTGGACGGGGCCAGACAGGCTATCTAGTCCACCCCCCTGTTCCATGAAGGATCTGCCTGATGGGAATGGAGTTGCCTGGGCCATCCAGGTCGGGAGGTGGCTGTGCTGGCAAATATGAACTGCTCCTCCTGTGCTCCAAGCCCGGAACTCTTCCTCCTCCCTTATCGCTTCTCTCTCCATTTTCTGTACTCTTTATGAAATCACAGGGCTCTGTTTGTTTGCCAGGGAATATGAACAGCCACCTCGCGGTGAATTCTCTCTTTTCTCTCTCAGAACAAAAGCACCAAGATGTCCTTCAGACTTTATCTAATTTTGCAAGTCAGAGAGCCAAGAAGGAAGAGGCTGCAAAGGGCAGAGGAACTTTTCATGCCTTTAAAATGCTTGGTGCTATGTTTGAAGGCACGCCCCGCCTCTCCGGCAATCAGGCAATCATGAATCGCTCAATACGGGGGCGTGTCAGAGTTCAGGCTAGTTTCAATGGCTGCTGCTTAAGAGAATTTGGGGATCTTTTCACATGGTTTATTTGGCTGCATACACGGTCTCTGGCTGCTACACAGAGACCTGCCCTAAGTGCTCATTTAGTCTGTCTTAATGAGATTATTTTCTGGCATCATTTTTATTGACACTTGACAGATTTACGCCTGACTTGGGACCTTAATATTCATGCTGATAATATAGACGATAAATGGGCTGCCAAATTTATCACTGTATTAAATGGTGTCATAATTTGCTCCCCTCCATTAACTACCCAAAAAAAAAACCCTCTCCCGGAAGACCTCAGGATTGATTAAGATTGTGAGCTGTTTACATAACGAACTTAAGAGGAGACCCACTTGATTGCACCAAGGTCCATCTAGTCTAGACAGCTGGATTCCTAAGAAGTCCACAAGTACAGCCTAAAGTCAACAGTGCTCCCTTACTGTTGTTCTCACAAGAGTGTTCCCTTATTGTCAGACCCACCAGAGTGCTCCCTTGTTGGTTGCAACACATATTGGCTATTTATCTCTAAATGCTGCTCTCTTTTGTCATTTGCCACATATAGAAACCATGACAACTGTGTTTTCTGTATAGCTCCTGACATACTCTGCTCAAAACTGATGTTCAGCAGCTCAGGTAAGAAGACAGATAAGAGCCAGCTTGATGTACTGGTTAGGAGTGCGGACTTCTAATCTGGTGAGCCGGGTTTGATTCTGCACTCCCCCTCGTGCAGCCAGCTGGGTGACCTTGGGCTTGTCACAGCTCTGATAAAGCTGCTCTGACTGAGCAGTGATATCTGAGCTCTCTCAGCCTTCTTAGTCTTGGCCACTACCTGGTGGAATGAGCTCCCTCACAGGGTGTCTGTTGTAGGGAGAGGAAAGGGACAGCCATTGGAAGCCACTTTGAGACTCCTTCTGGCAGAGAAAAGCAGCATATAAGTACCAACTCTTCTTCTTCTTCTTCTTCTTCTTCTTCTTCTTCTTCTTCAGTAACTCTTCTTCACCAATTCTTCTTCTTCTTCAAGGCCTCTCTCAGCTTCCTCTATCTCACAGGGTGTCTGTTGTGGGGAGAGGAAAGGGAAGGAGATTGGAAGCCGCTTTGAGACTCCTTTGGGTAGAGAAAAGTGGCATATAAGAACCAGCTCTTCTTCTTCTTCAGTAATATCAGGGCTCTCTCAGCCTCACCTCCCTCACAGGGTGTCTGTTGTGGGGAGAGGAAAGGGAAGGAGATTGGAAGCCGCTTTGAGACTCCTTCAGGTAGAGAAAAGCAGCATATAAGAACCAACTCTTCTTCTTCAGTAAAACCCTCTGAAATATTTTGCAGGCTTCAAAGAACCCTAGAAGTGATGACATGCCCCAAACGTTGCCATTGCCACCCCCCTCCCCGTGATAGCCGAAGGGGTTTCCTGTTGTGCTTCCGTTATGAGAAAAGGGACTTGCAATTAATTCCATAGGGAACCGAGGGACGCTGAACGGACACAAAGCAGCCCCATCCGTGCAAGGGGAAATGTCAAAGGAAAAGCCCGACTAAGTTTACCAAGTACACTGCCATTAATCTCGGCACGACAGGTTCTTGTGGCTGCGTGTGGATGGCTCTTGTCAGGTCACATCAATTTACACCGGCTGCCGTCGCGGAAGAAGTCTGGCCTGATGGATCCGATCTGACACGTCACTTTATGGAGAGACGCAGCAGATGGGGAAAAGGTGAGTCTCTCGGCCCTGGTAGGCTTGGCTGGGTCTTCTAGGTTCCAGTGCCATGAGCGGGAGGAGAGGGCCCGAAAGGGTGAACAGGTTCAGAGGCAGCGGCAGAGGAAATTTGCCCCTGCAACTTCAACAAGTCCTACTTCGCCTTGACTCAGATAGGCTTACCAGCTCTAGATTGGGGGGAAATCTGGAGATTTGGACGGTAAAGTCTCAGGAGGGTGAGGTTTGGGAGGGGGGTATAAGGCCACAGGGAAACCTTTCTCGGCTTTTTTTTGACCGTCGAGAACCCCCTGGGACATTCTTCTGGCTTTGAGAAACCCCAGTAGTGGCATGATTGTGCAATATAGGGTTGGGAAGCAAAGCTGTGGATGTACCCACCTAGGGCCCCTCCCCTTCCCATTCCCTCCAGGCCCATCATTGGCCATTTGGGGAGGGAGGGCGGGTCAGCATGGCCATAAATGGTCGCATCAGCTGATAAACATTTAACCCATTCAGGAATCCCTCCCAGGGCCATCAAGAAACCACAGGGCTTCACAAAACCCTGGTTGAGAAAGAGAGTCTACCTTCCCCGATGACCATTCTCTCCAGATGAATGGATCTCTTTCTCCTGCAGATCACCTGTAATCCTAGGAGATCTCCACCCAGGGGTTGGCAAGAATACTTAGGTACTTAAGCACCAGAAGTTCCAATCAACCTGTGGCACCCCAGGCTTTTGAGGCAAATTAGGAGCAGAGGTGGGGTTGACATGGCTTTCCTCTGCAGAGCCTTCCTTGGTGGTCTCCCATCTGAAGACCGACCTTGTTTAGTTTCTGAGATCTCTTTGCCAGCTTGGTGCAGTGGCTAAGAGCCGCAGTCTCTAATCTGAATAGTTTGATTCCTCATTTCTCCTCCACATGCAGCTGGCTGAACGACCTTGGGCCAGTCACAGTTCTCTCAGAGCTCTCTCGGTCTCTCCTGCCCCACAGGGTGCCTGTCGTGGGGAGAGGAAAGAGATGGTAACGTGCCTTGGGACACAGGGGGTCTCCTGGATCTGATTGGGCTGTCCAGATCAGGGCACTGATCCACTCATGTAGTTTAAATAATAGTTCAGGAGAGCAATTGTACAACTCTACTCCAGTGGTAAAGAAGTAGAAAAACTAGCTGGCATTTCTAACCCAATCAATAAGAACAGAATTAATTAATTGCGCATTTATGGAATGGGTTTTTAAATGCTGTGGTGTGTTTTTTTTCCCCCAGTCCTGCACAAGCAATTTTGCCTTCCTACAGAATTATTTGCGTTTTTAAAAAGAACTAACAAATGGGGTTATTAACTTCCGCAGTGCACCTTTAAATGAACATCTTTGGGGTCGGAAAAAAAACCCTTTTCACAGCAAGGCCGTTCTGGAAGTTAAACTATGTGTTTGTAAAGCTGCTACCCCCCCCCCCCAGCCGCCCCTTTTAAAGTCCCTTCATGCTGTTAAAATTTTTTAACTTAATTTTTTTTTTCCGCCGGGTGGCCTCTCTTGAAATCCACTCAAAACACTTGTGATTAAACCAGGAGAACAATAAAACACTCCTGAAAAATTAACAGCTTAAAGAAAAAACACACCAATAAAAAGCGAAAATAAAATCCTGCAAACAATTAACTACGTGAGAACAGGAAACCATAAACGGCCGTTAAATACAATCCTGCATAGCTGCCCAAAATACTAGAGAAGTAGTATACTTGACACTATCCTAGAATCAGTAGCAGGCAAAAGCATATAAAGCAGCCAGTATTTAATTAATAAAAGGAGCAGGTCAAAGAAAAAATAAAATTACTGATAAAACCTCAACATGGATAAAATTGCAGGAACATGACTGGTGCTGTGGTTAGCCTGCTGGACTAGGCCTTGGCTGACCCAAGTTTAGAATCATGCTCACAGCGTTAGAAGGGTCCATGAAGGCCATCTAGTCCAACCCCCTGCTCCATGCAGGATCAGCCTCAAGCATCCAGGAGAAGTCTCTGTCCAGCTGCTGCTTGAAGACTGCCAGTGAGGGGGAGCTCACCACCTCCTTAGGCAGCCCATTCCACTGCTGAACTACTCAGAATGTGACAAAATTATTCCTGATATCTAGCCAGTACAGTTCTACATGTAGTTTGAACTTGTTACTGCAGGTCCTCTCCTCTGCTGGCAACAGGAACTACTCCTTGCCCTCCTCCAAGTGACAACCTTTCAAAGACTTCAAGAGAACATTCATATGCTCTCTCAACCTCCTAGCCTCCAGCTTGAGCATTTCCACGTCCCTCAGCCTTTCCTCTCCAGGCAGGCCCTCGGTCATCCTCATTGCTCTCCTCTGCACCCACGTCCTTTTTGAAATGAGGCCTCCAGAACGGCACACAATGCTCCAGGTGTGGCCTGACCAATGCAGTGCAGAGCACAGCGGGACTCTGACATCTTGCAATTTCCATGCACTGCCTCTGAATTCTGCCCTCTGGCCTGAAAGCTTGCTGGGTGGCTCGGACCAGTATGTACTCTTGGGCTAAGCTACCTCGCAGGGTTGTTGTGAGAATAATACAGGGTTGTTGCGAGGATAATATGGAGAATGGGGGTGAAGCTTATGAAACAGTTTAGAGGGAACAGTCAGATCTATGGAAAATCCTAAATAACCGTACTCACTTTCCACCGGCTGGCCATCACTGCCCATCCATTAGGCCATCACTGCCCATTCATAAGACCCATCACTTGCCATTCAGCCCCATGACCTCCATGACAGCTTTTGGAACAGATGGCCGTGGCTTCCGAGGGGACGGCGGCTCTGCGTCCCACAAGGCACCTGTGCTGTTCTCCACCTTGATGCATTGTCGAATTGCAACCCCCTGGGGGGCCGGTGATAAAACCTCGGAATCGGCAGCGGCGGCCAGCCCTTCCAGGTGCAGCACAAATACAGAGTAAATAATCGTAACAGCTCTTTGCATTGCCAAGAGAAGACGAGCGGACCAGTGGAATGAGAGCCGTTTCTCTGCTCCGTTGAACATAAGCAGGCGGTTATAGCAGCTACCCTTCTGGTTTGACGTGTCAATGGTCCCCGCAGGAAGTATTAATCTCGGGATTATTGGCAAGGTTGGGGGAAGTTAATCATACCAACAGGAGCTTACGTCGTTTAAAAGCAATCGCTCTCGGGATCCTGTCATGCATCCGGGGGAAAGTCCGGGCAGAGACTTAAGTAGATCGCAGAGGTAGGAGAGAAAGGAAAGGAGATGGGAAACCAACTCCCACAATGGCAGGCGGCCAGAAAAATGGGAGACGAGCTCTCTGCGCAAGGAAGGGGAAAAAGAGGAGACATCCTTCATCTTCATTCCCAAGTGGTAGGGACCATCCTTCCAAATATCTGAGGCTGGCTTTCTTTTCTGAATTCGCATTGGCAGCACAGTTGTGTTTGAATCCTGCCTTTCTGCCCAGGATCTGGGCGAGGCAAAAAAAAGCAGCAAGCAGAGGGGGATTTGAGAAAACAGATTTCACTGTTATCCAGTGTCTGTGTTCCACTTCCAGACAGAGAGACCTCCATATTCAGAGGCAGTCAACCTCTGAATCTCAGTACCAGGAGGCAACCTCAGGGGCAGGCCTCTATGCCCTGTTGTGGTTTTTCCAGACGAACTGGTTGGCCACTTCTTGGTACTGGGTCAAATGTAACAGGGCAACCGTAATCGTTTTTGGCAGCCCTTTGATTGAGTGCATTGCAGAGGCAAGACGATCGTGGCCTCAGCAACTCTATGCTTGGCTGGGTGCAGCCGTCATCTATGTTGACACTCCCTCGTTTTCACTAAATCCCCCTCCCCAATAACTCAACAAGGTGGGGAGAAGAAGGAGACTATAACACTAATTCCACGTGCATGGATTCAGCTCCAGGCTACAAAACAGATCAAGTCGGTCTTGATAAGCCTATGAATTTGGATTTTGCAAAATGGTCCAATCCGCAGGGGGTTCACAGCTTCCATAATTGGGTGGCCAGCTTTGGGTTGTGAAATGTCTGGAAACTTTGGGGGTGGAGCCAGGAGTGGGCGGGATTTGGGGCAGGAAGGGCCCTCAGCAAAGTCCACCCTCCAAAACAGCCAGTTTTCTCCAGGGGGAGTGATCTGAGCTATAAAACTGGGGGATCCCCAGGTCCCACCTGGAGACTGGCATCCCTACCCCATAATTTGTTCTGGAGCGCATATGCCCTGCATATGCCCCGCTGCCTAGGTGGGTCCAAACTAGGATTGTGCACCGCGGTTTCTGAATCGGCCTAGAACTGCTGATTCGGACACCCCCGTGCACGACCCTGGTCCAGACCCACTGGCCTCTCCACCCTCTGCCACAGCCGAACATGGCTGTTTTCCGCCACAATTGCGTTCCACGCTTGCTCCATGATGCTATTATCAGTGCCTAATTTGCCATCCTGTCCCCTAACATTTCAATTTCCCCCTTGGCTGATCACACACACTTTAACAGCACTTGGAAACTTTTTCCGCCGAGATTGTCAGGGAAATTGTCCGATTTATATCCGGATCCAGAGTCCTCCGTCGCCCGCCTCCCATTATCCCTGGGCTTGCTCGCCAGCCGAGAGTTCGCCTTCCTTCCGAGAATGAGACCCAAAGCCACTTTAAAAAGGAGAGGAAAGCAATTCAGAGCAGGACTGCATGACGCTGCCTCCTAGTGAACTGGAACTTTGGGGTCTGCCAGGAGCAGGCCTGCCCGTTCAGTCTGGCAGTAGCTCTCCCGGGCCTTAGTCTTTCTCATCGTTAACTACTAGATTACTGTCACTGGAGACACTGCGAATGGATTATGGGTCTGTTTGCAGGCCAGGAATGTGCACTGCCTCTGAGCCACAGCCCCACCCCTCCAGGCCTGGCCCCCACGTGCAAACAAAACCATTCTAAGAGTGTTTTCCTGGGAGTGAGCTCTACTTGCCGGCTCAGGATTGGGGAAATACCTGGAGATGCGTGGAGTGGGGCTGGAGGAGGGCAGGGGAGGGGCCACAGTAGAGCATCACCCCCTCCAAAGCCACCATGTTATCTATAGGAGAGCCAGATGGGTGTTGTAGTGAAGAGCAGCAGCCCCTAAACTGGAGAGTTGGGTTTGATTCCCACTTCACATGCAGCCAGCTTGGGGGGGGGGGGGCTTGGGACAGTCACAGTTCTCTCAGAGCTCTCTCAGCCCCACTTACCTCACCGGGCGTCTGTTGTGGGGAGAGCAGGGTAAGGTGATTGTCAGCCCCTTTGAGACACACAAAGCCTGCTGGGTGACCTTGGGCCAGTCACAGTGCTTTGAGAGCTGTCTCAGTCCCACCTTCCTCACTGTTGTGGGGAGAGGAAGGGAAGGGAAGGCAACTCTTAAGCCCCTTTGAGACACAAGAGGAAGAATACAGTGACCAAATTTTGCCAAAGGTGCCGTGAGCCATATATACGATGTCCCATTTGGCAAATTATGCAAATTTTATTTGATTGATTATTTGATTGGGGAGACTTTTGAGGGGCTGTCATCATTTATCACCTTCCAAAGATACGCCAGGAACTCTTGCATAAGTGGAAAATTGACATTTATCTCTGCCTGCTGAGCTGACTCATTGCATTCATTCAATTATACCTTGCAAAGGGTAAAGAAAAACACGTGCGCATACATACATACCTTAGACGTTGGTTCACTTAAAAAACATGAAAGGTTTTGTAAGAGCAGAAAATGTACAGAAGCTCAGCAGAGAATACGGTTGCGACGAAAATCTGAAAGCAACAGCCATAGGTACGGCTCCCTCCTTGAGAGTCCTACTCACCTTAATAACCAGTCAATGATTCCACCAGTCTCTGGACAATCTTTGACAGGGACCATGTCCAACCAGAAGATTAGCCCATGTTCCCACCAAACAGAATTGTCTTATTTGCATTCCTCTGTGTGTGTGTATGTACGACACACACACACACACACACACACACACACACAAAGGGTTTCCTTGAGGCCTGAAGAATATTTCAGAGGTTCCTAAATGGTAAAATAGTTCAGAAAGGCTGATCCAGGGGAATATACTTTGCTTCCCCAGACAGAACAATTAGCAGATGTTGGGTTTGATCTGGAAATTCTAGTTCCTGCTGATTGACACACACACCCCTTTCTTCCTTTAAAAAAAAATCCCATTTCATTTTCATCAAAAGCGGTAAATAAGCAGCTCCTGACATAGCCACCCTTGTTCACGCTTCGACAGGGTGGGCGGCTAATGCCAGCTTTGGCACACGTGTGCATGAAGGAACAAAAGGACAGGGAAATAAAAGACTCCTTCCAATAGTGTATTGACGGGATCTTAAAAGCTGGCAATTATTCTCCTCTCAGTATGGTTGCAAACAAAACCTACATGGCCCTTATCGAGTGTCGACCCTGCTTTCCTTTTTTCTTCCCCGGACAGATTTACATTTTGTCCCTCTCTTTGTTTCAATTAAAAAGAGGTGGGGGAACAACAACAAAACACAGGCCCTTGAGTACAGTGTTCCAGGGGAATAAGGGATGCCAGCCTCCAGGTAGGACCTGGAGAATCCCTCAGAATGACAGTTCCTCTCCAGACTACGGAGATAAATTCCCCTTCGGGAGCCGGAGTGGACAGGGAGGGACCTCAGATACTCCTGAAGATTTGGGATTTTCTCCATGGGAAATAGAGTTGCCTGGGTTTGGGAAATATCTGGAGATTGGGGGGGGGGGGTGGAGCTGGGTGTTGGTGGAATTTAGGATAGGAAGGAAGTATAATGCTATGGAGTCCATCCTTTGAAGTGGCCATTTCTCCAGGGGAATGAATCTCTAGTGTAGAAATAAGCTATGATTCCAGGGCATCCCTTCTGGGGACTGGCAACCCTCAGGCTGGACCGTATGACGCTATAACCTGCTGAGGTCCTTCTCCCCCCCAAACCCCACTCTCCCCAGCCTTCACCCCCAACTTTCCAAGGATTTCCCACCCTAGAGCTGCCAACCTTCTTTTAACCGACTGTGAGGGAAATAAGCGGTGTTGTATACAACCGACTTCTGGTGTGCTGTGGAGACGCTTGCCCATTCCCTGCCCCGGTATTTAACCCATTCTAACCTTGTCGGCTTGGATATATCAAAAACGAGTTCGCAATAAGCAAAAGTAGGAATTGATTTATTTGTTGGACCTAGAGAAGAAAGCTTTCGGTGTTCAGGGGAGTGCCTGTAGTTGAATCTGTGGGAGAGACCTCACTAGAAGAAACGGTTTCGCTGTGAATAGTTCCAGAGGGTGTCTGTGTGGAACGAGGACGGCTCAATCTGAGTGAGGAGCACCGTCAAGACCAACATGATTTTGCGGCGGAAGCCTGCGAGTGTCAAAGTTTCCTCCATCAGACCAGGCCAGGAATTCTTTGGCTCTCGAAAGCTTCTACTCCCAAAATCCTATCAGTCTCCAAGGTTCTCCCGGACCACTTTCGCTGTAGGCTACGTTGGTACAAAGACAAGTCAAAAGTTAGCCAGAAAATGCCAGTTGACTGTATGAGGTCAAACGAGACAGATTACTCTCAGATTTTCTGATTTTCTCCCAACGAGAGAAGAGCTCTTGTCCCCCCTATAGTTGGACAGAGGGAAAGGGGGTGGTGTTAGATCTCTGTATCTTTTTAATGTCCATTGTTTAATGTTAATTTTTGATGGGTTTTAATGGGGTTATTGGGGAAGGCACTGGTATTGAGTTTGCCATGAAAACGCTAGAGGGCGTCACCCCAAGGGTCAGACATGACTCGGTGCTTGCACAGGGGATACCTTTACCTTTACCTTAATGGGGTTATACAGGTTTTTATCATTTTATTGTGAACCGTTCTGAGTCTGAATGGAATGTGGTGGTATATCAATATGAAAATCAATAAATATATTTTGATGATTTCTTGAGCTATTGCATTATTGCTTTTTTGGCACGGTAGGGACAATCTTGCCCCCATCCCCTGTTCTTTTGCTTCCTGCTTTCGATGGAGCTCAGTCGATGCCTGCTGAGTCAGTAAGGCTCCCCAGCACTGGCAGGGCCTCATGGTCATTGTAGTCCATGGGCATCTGGAGAGCCACAGTTTGGCTAACCTCGGGCTACAGACACTGCCTGCGACCCCAACCATTTCCGACGGCCTGCTTTTCGGCTTCAGAAAGAGCAGATGTGCAGAGGCAAGCCGGAAAAGGGTTTTAGCTCAGAGTACATTTCAAAGCCTTCCGAGTGAAGCCTGCCCTTTTGCTTCCTGAGCAAAGAAATCCTTTTGGGTAAAGAAAACTCCCTCTTCTTCCAGACAATAAACCTCCCTCTGCGGTCTGTCTGCAAACGCTAGCACATTGTCTGCACGGTTTATACAAGACCGAAGCGAGAAGCCATTGGCTCTCGCTGATCACCTGATTCCTCGACTTAGGAGCCCGGCGCCCAAGGTTCTCGTCCTCTGGCTTCCCATCCCTCTTAGGCCTGTTGGTCTTTTGGTCTAAGAAACCAAAGTCCAATTCTGAGAGCTCCAGGTTCAAGCTTTGCTGGTCCCTGGAGGTCTCCTGTTAACACAATCGATCTCCAATGATAGTGATCATTCTCCTGAGAGGAAATGGACGCTTTGAAGTGCATCATACCTCCTGAGGTCCCTCCCCTCCCCGGACCCCGCCCTTCGCAAACTCCGCCCCCCAAATCTTCAGGTGTTTCCAAACCCAGATATGACAGCATTAGACCTGGTCATGGCTCCAGTTTGAAAAAAAATAAGCCCGAAGGCACCGAAATTTTGGAGGGAGGCCAAAGAATCCCAACCGGAAAGCCGGACTGTCAGCCGCCGTGATATCTGAGCCATGGCAGAGATTGTCACACTTTTGAGGTGTCTCCTTAAGAATCTAAGAAGAAAACCTGTTGGGGTGAGATACATATTGTATACATTGAAGGGGTGCTGTTTTCTCTCTCTTTTTAAATTTTAATTTTTTAAAAAATATATTTTTTTTAAAGAAAAGGAATGATGGTTTCCTTCTTCCTTTTACGCTGCCCAGCGATGGGGGGGAATGATGTGCGTAATACTGAGAGTTGTGGGGGGCAGCTCTGGCGGGGGGCACAATTATTATTAGAGCATTATCGCATTTGTGGTGCTAATGGAAACCGCTCCCCTACCGATACCTATTATATCACTCTCTGAGCGGCGGGTGGCGGGCACGTTTGGGGATTTACACACAGCAGGCCAGCCGGTCAATTCTCTGAGTGATAGGCATGCTTGAATGGTGAGGAGAGAGGGGAGGAAGGCGGGGGGATCAAACGGAGAGGATCTGATGAAGAGAGCCAGCGTGGTATAGCGGCTAAGAGCAGCGGCCTCTAATCTGAAAGACGGAGTTTGACTCCTCGCTCCTCCATGGTCAGCCAGCTGGGTGACCTTGGGCCAGTCACAGTTCTCCTAGAGCTGTTTTTGTCAAGCAGTTCTCTCAGAGCTCTCTCCACCACCACCACCCTCCTCTGCCATGGAGTTTGGAAGCCCTGCTCCAAAGCTGGGGTGGCAGATGTGGGATCTACAATGCCAGATTCCTGTTGGATGATTGGTCAAAGAAGTTTGCATGGAAAGCAGCTTTGGCTGCCCCACTCTTCCAACCCTGCAAATCATCTTTTATTTCCCCACTTCATTTATCCCCCCCCCCTTTCCAGAGTCATTTACGTTGTTCTTCTTCCTTCCAGTATATCTGCACAACCATTCTGAGAGGTAGGTTAGGTGGAGGACATGTGACTTGCCCAATCTTCTTTGGCAGAGTTAAGATTTGAACTCGAGTCCCAGCCCTGCTTTTCTCAACTTTTTTACTGTTGAGAAACCCCTGAAACATTATTCAGGCTTTGAGAAACCCCAGAAGTGGTGCAATCATGCACAATATGGGTGGGAAGCAGAGCTGTGGACACGCCCACCCGGGACCCCTCCCCTTCCCACCCCCTCCAGGCCCATCACTGGCCATTTTGGGAGAGGGGCGGGGCAATGTGACCATGCATGGTCATATCATCCGATAAATGTTTAACACCTCTTTAATACAGAGAAAAAAATAACGACCACCCATTCGGAAAACCCTTCCAGAGCTGTTACAAAACCCCGGTGGAACAAACCTGCCCTAGCCTAATACAAGATGCAGGGAGGAAGGGGAGCCAGACGGCCCCAGGGGTAGGACATGGCAAAAAAAAAAAAAGACTGAATGCCACTTGGCTAGCTGGCTGTTTTCATTCTTGCTTGTTGTGAGCAGAACACTTGAGAATGTCTCGGGGGGGGGGGTGTTGTTTTGACCCCTTCCCGAAAGCCCTGGTTCCAAAAGAGAACGGAAGACTGCTCATGTTCGCAGAAGCATATTGAGTCTCAGGTGCAAGACGCCGAGGAATCGTGGCCTTCCTTTCTGCTTGGAAACTGTTCCGGCTTCATGGTACTTATCTAGCGTGCTAGATATGTTCTAGGCAAAAACTGTACAGACGCCTGGAAGATTCCATCTCCTGTCCACATTTCTCTTCATTGTCTGGCGGAATTACAAACCGGGAGCCGGCAATCCATCACTCTCTCCTCGACCCCGTGGCAAGGGTGGAGAGGGAGAGGAAAGATCGGTTTGATGAAAGTGAGGCCTTTATCAAGGGGAACTGAGTCGGGGATTCAAGAAGACCTGTGGGTCATGCCTACAGTTTCCCCCATTCTCTGGCTGCAGAACTGCAGGTGTGGGAAGGAATCTCCACAAGATAGTCTCCTTTCTCCCCATGGACTAGAGTCCTTCAGAGTGCACATCCCCAAAGCACGTTTTAATGGATGGATGTACAGTCCCTTGGTGCTGAGTAGCAGCACTGGACTCAAAGCTTCTTCACAGCCCAGGAACAGGGGAGAGAAGGCTTGTAGGGTTACAACTAGGTTTAAATGGATCCCTCTTAGCCTTGCCAGCAGGCAATTCTACATCGGTCTAGGTTGACCCTCCCACCAGGCCATGCATCTGGAGAGCTGTGGGTGGCAGAAATGACATTGCACAGCATCAGGAATTCCCCCAAAACTCTTTGGCAATGCACAGGCTCTCTGCACATGCTCTCTCTGGCAGACTGCCTGGCACCCAATCCGGGGGCTTCACCGGGAAGGCATGCACTATGAGTGCTATGGAGATAAACCGCTACTGCCCCCGAATATCAGTTGAATCGTCAGCAAATGTATCCTTTCTCTTTCGTGCCCTGAAAAAGCGTCCAGTGCCCATTTCTACACATTCCGCAGGACATTTTTCTCCCTCCAGGCCTGCTGACGGCTCTAGAAGCTTGGCATCTCTCTGTGCAGTTTTCTACGCAGGCTAGGATAAGCCAAACCGGAAACCATGCCAGCTGAGACCACAGCCAGGGCGGCGATGCCCAGAAAAAGTGGCAGCCAGCAGGGCTGCCTCTAATGTGACCTGCCCTCCAACAAAATGATCAACAGCCTGCAGAACTGCCATTTCATAATGGTTTAGTCACTGTGTGTCTTCCATACAGCGGCATGGAAGGGTGTAGAGCTTGTTTTTACTGTTGAGAAAAAGAGGGGGGGAAGTTTCTTCTTCTTCTTCTTCTTCTTCTTCTTCTTCTTCTTCTTCTTCTTCTTCTTCTTCTTCTTCTTCTTCTTCTTCTTCTTGGCTTTACAATCCCAAATACATAGCGATGAAACACAGAAAAGTTATTGACTTCTTTTTTAGAAAAAGGTGAAACTCAGAATAAAACATAGTTGCATTTGTCTATTTTTTAAACTATTCACTACGTTCTCTGCCTCCCCCATTCCCCCGTCCCCCATCCATTGCTCAGATGTAACATTTCTAGAACAATACTCACCACTTCCCTCAGTAGCTGGATGAAGGAGGACAGCCTCATGGTGAGAAAATATATTGCTTTAAAATTAAATCCAGCTTTATTCAAGAGATGCAGAGAGGAAAGGGGAACGTGTTCAGTTGCGTGGCAGAGGGTTTTCGAAAGACCAACACCAAAAGGAAGAAGAAGAGCTGGGCTTTTATACCCTGCTTTTGACTGCTCAAAGGAGTCTCAAAGGTTAGAAGTGTTGGCAGAGTTTGAATATGCAGAAAGCACATCACCAGGTTTCTTAATATTGCTTATCTGTGCACAACAACCCTGGACTATTCGTACACAGGCACCGAGAGAGACACATACATGAAACTTCTTGGTCTTCTACAGGTTAAATCAGAAGACTTTGATTTGTGCTGTAATGTTCTTTTGACAACTTACCTTTGTCCTGTTACAGAATGGGGTTGGTGTTACGATGGCAATATACATTCCCTCAAAGTCAATTTTAGAGGAGTTTTGGCTGCTTGAAGCAGAAGAATAAAAAGACAGAGGCAGTCCAAAATGCAAAATGATCATGAAAAACCAATAAAGAGCTCGTTTTTGTACTCTGCTTTTCATTGCCTGGAGGAGTGTCAAAGCAGGTTACAATGACCTTATCATCCTCTCCCCACAACAGACACCCTGTGAGGTAAATGAGGCTAAGAGAACTTTAACAGCACTACGCTGTGAGAACAGCTCTAATAGGACTGTGACTAGCCCAAGGTCACTCAATTGGCTGCATGTGGAGAAGCAGGGAATCAAACCCAGAACACCAGTGTAGAAGCCACTGCTCTTACAGGGGGAAATGCCTTAAGATGGCCACACAGGCCCAGTCCACATGCTGGAAAAAAATCAAAACACTAAACAAGAGTTGTTCCAACAAAGATGATATTCCTTAGGTCAGGGGTAGTCAACCTGTGGTCCTCCAGATGTCCATGGACTACAATTCCCATGAGCCCTGCCAGCAAATGCTGGCAGGGGCTCATGGGAATTGTAGTCCATGGACATCTGGAGGACCACAGGTTGACTACCCCTGCCTTAGGTGACAAAGGGAAGATTCAGAAGATGGGGGGAAGGTTCTTGATGCAGTCCACAAAGCATCAGACAAATTGACATGCCCATATTCTTAAGGCCTACAGTTTATCTTCTTAACTACGCCAACAAGATGGTGCAGCGTAGGGTTGTTGCCGATTTCACCGTGAATGCATTCGAGCATTGCACTTACTGTGCTCAAGGGGGATGTCTGAACATGAACAGATCACTCACTCAGTTGGATTCATGCCAACCGGCCACCAACACCTGCCCAATCGGTTGGCAATGGATTCCCCCCCCCAAACTGAGCATGCACAAAGTCATTGCCAATCGCATCCATAGTGGCATCGCTAAGGCCTCCTTGGATGAATGACCAAGGGTAGCATTTTCTTGAAACGCAGCCTTTATCGGTGTCTGACGGATACGATCTGTGGATGAGCTAATTTTCTATTTAGACAGTTGCTTGTGAAGCACAGTGCTTCCACGGCGAGGACGGGCATGGGGGTGGCCGTCAAACTCAATCACGCCGCGTGAGCCTGTGCATGCATGAAAAGTCAGGGGCACTATACAGCGCTGTACAGTAAAGAATATAGTGGAAACAGCCTGCCGAACACCCACAAACGCCCACGACGAATTATCATGCATTGTCTAACAATCAGCTCCCTGTTTGCAACTGGGGAACAGACTGTGAGCTGAATCCGATGGATGTTCGAGCAACCTTAGCGTAGCAGTCCCCAATCTTTTTCAAGATCTTTAGGCATTTTTGGAAATTAGACAAAGGAGAGTGAGCCAAATCACAGGACAGCTGCCAGGGAAGTTGGGGCTAGTCACCAAATGTTGGGCAGCTCCAAGCCCAGTATCCTTCTAGCATGAAGACAGCTATTTCTGAACGGATGTTTCCAGTCGTCAAAAACACAGTGCCTTCTGGGTATTTTCTGAAGCAATTCCTGCGTTGTAGAAGTGGAGGGAAGAGGGAATGGTTCCCTTTTAGGGGGAAGTGATCCTGCATGGCAATACTTTGGGCTGATCCTGCATTGAGCAGGGGGTTGGACTAGATGGCCTACATGGCCCCTTCCAACTCTATGATTCTATGATTCTACTTTCAGTTTCCCAAGACAGACAAGCCCTCACTCCATGCACGGCCCAGGAGAAATATGCAGGAGGGTGCAGGAGTTCAGTAGGCTGCTAATCAGGCATCAGCCACAAAATGACCTACTGCTCCTTATTGTGTGGGCTTCATTCTAGGTCCTTTGGCGTTTACCCCCATGATCCAAAAAGCAAACAGGGGCTAGAACAGGGGTAGTCAAACTGCGGCCCTCCAGACGTCCATGGACTACAATTCCCAGAAGCCCCTGCCAGCATTCGCTGGCAGGGGCTCCTGGGAATTGTAGTCCATGGACATCTGGAGGGCCGCAGTTTGACTACCCCTGGGCTAGAACATAGTGGTGGACCTATGGAGGTCACTGCAGCATTGTGATGATTCCATAAACCGGGGTGGAAGGGGGGGCTCTCCAGATGTCCATGGACTACAGTTCCCATGAGCTCCTGCCAACTGGCATGGGCTCATGGGAATTGTAGTCCATGGACATCTGGAGAGCCACCATTTGGCCACCCCCTCCCATAAACCACGGTTTAATTTGTGGCTGCTAGGGCAGCTTAAGTCAGATACTGAAAAACCAGAGCAGAATGGAGAAGTCATGAATGGTTTAACCAATGTGCCATTTGCCTTAGTTAAGCACTCACACTGCCAAAGATCAAAACTTCAGTCTCAAGCAACGATTGAGGTCAAGGAAGCGGCCTCGCATTTCGTCCCTGAGGAATTGTCTGTGTCAAGTTGTAACCTCAATTATTTAAGGCTGTTATGATGATGTGGTGTTGCTGTCCTTTTAAGCGAGGGCTTTTTAATCTACAAGAACTGGAACAGAATAAAGATGCACATATCAGAAAGACTCTTGCTGAGGCATCTTTGGGATCATGTCCGATGCCCTTCAGAATCTGCCTAGAAGAGCATTTTGATGCGCATTCTTATTCCTCAGCAAGGTTTTCTTTTTGGCGGTGTGCCACTCCTGGCCTGAATGGCATTCGTTTCCCAATTCTACTGTCTACCGTGGAACCCTTGAAGACTGGACAGATTTCTGGGGAAGCGTTTTGGGGGAGCACAGGTCAGGGAGGTTTGTTCTCAAGGCCTTTCAAGCATCCCTTTGGATGCATCCAACATGTTCCGTTCCGTACCTATTTTCCTCGCTGGGGAAACATCAATAAATTTCGGAGAAAGCGTCAGAATTCCTCCGAACGTGCGTTTGAAGCAGGGCTGCCCGAGCAAAATCCTCACTCGACAGATGGGAGAGAAAAGTGGGATAGAAATGAAGCCAATCAATAAATAATAAATTTGAAGAGAATATATATTAGGCCAATTAAGAAATCTGCATGTCGGCCAAGGAGGAGGGGGAACAATGCCCATGTATTGTAACCTCAGGGAAATCCTGAGCCTTTAAATTTTTGGACTTTTACTGCTCACATGGTTTGAGGATCTCCACCTGATAAGGTATAGAAATCTAGCTTCCCCCTTTCCCCCAATGGAGAAGCAGAGATTCTCAAATAGATGGATTCTTTACTGGGCAGACCCCATCCACCCATCCCAAGACACCATATCATTTTGCTGGTGTGGACTGATTCTTAATTACTGCTCAAGGCCAAGCATACTGCCTTGAGGCCGGAGAAATGCAGCCAGTTGGTATTGGCCTATTGCAACACTCTCCAGGGGATGTACCTAGACGGGTGGTCCCTCAGAGACCAATCTTGTTTGTCTCTAGGGTGTGACGGGACTCAAATCTAGCTCGATGGAGTTTCCGAAGTCAGGGAAGCATATCAACCTCAAGATAAATAAATAAACACCCACCAAATCTTGCTGGTCCGTATGGTGTGACTGGACTTGATTCCAGCTCTTCGGCTGCAGTCCAGCCTGTCTGCCCTCCGCAAACGCAGCGTTTGGCACGTCCCGAGATTCAAAACCGTGTTGGAATGAGGGATTGGAAACTTTATATAATAATATCTTTATGATGTTCAAACTTCCATGAGGAATACATTGGAAATACCCACAAGAACTACACAGTGCAGCCGACAGGTACAAAGAAGTAGAAAATCCAGGGGAGAAAGTACAATGGGGGGGGGGGGGGGGTTGGAAACGAGGTCTTCACACAGCCCGCGGCCAGGTCAGGGGATCAGAGTGAAAACCAAAAGCACAAGAACTCTGCAACGGCAAGTGGGGAAAGCACCCCCCTTGTGGCCTGCACGGTTCACACCGGTTTAAAAAATGGAAGGGGGGAGGGTTATAGTGAGAGGACAGATTACACCAAAGTAGCCACCCCGAAATATCACATCGATCAGCGTGCAAATTTTGGTTTAACTGCTCCCTTCGGAAAAGAGTAATAAATAGCGGAAAGGAGAGAGGAGGAGAGGCTGTGTTGCTTAGGTTGCAAGGGGCCGCTCTGCCACAAAGAGTTGGTAGCGTCATTGTGGGCTGGATCGGGCCCGCTTTGTTTTCCTTTTTGGCCAAAGGTTACAGACAACCGGTTGGGGAATCCTTGGCAATATAAGGGGGGATTTCCGGGCTGGTGGAGTTTGGGAAGGGGGGGGTCTTCTGGGGGGTTCAGTGACACGGAGGCCACCCTCCAAAGCTGCCATTTTTTCCAGGGGAACAGATCTCTTCAGCTCGGAGATCTATTAGAATTCCAGGGGATCTTCAGTGCCCAGCTGGAGGTTGGCAACTCTGTTTTGGCCAGCCTCAGTTGGAAATTTTCTCTTTGTTCCTGCTTTGCATTGACCCTGGCTATGGCTATCTGAGCTTCAATGTCGGTGCTAACTTCTCCTTCCTTTTGAAGCTACTGGGCACAGCGGACATCTTCAACCTTTTGACCGTGGCGGTACCGCTGAAATGTTTGAGGTACCCGGAAGTGATGTCAGCTGGTCCCGCCTCCTTGCCCTGCCCCCCGGAAGTGAGAGGCACCTCGGGTAGCAAAGGTTTAGATGGTTGGAGCCCCTCCCCTTCCTGCCTCCTTCAGGCCCCTCATTGGTCACTTTGGGAGTGGGTGGGTCAACCTGCCCAAATAAGGGTAGAATTTTTTTTTTCTTACAATTGTTTAATGACAATTTCCTCTTCGCTTCGAACTGGAAATGGCAGGCACAGGGTGGGAAGGCCGTCCTCAACCACCATTTTGAAAAAACCCATGCCACGGTACCACTGAGGGGCCTTTGGGTACCGTGGTTGGAAAAATTCTGATGTACAGGAATTGGACTGAGCCAACGACATAGGAGGGCTAACAGAGTTTGTGAAGATTTGGGAATACGTCATTTTAATGTTTTCACAAAACAGGGTTGTTGTCTTTTTTGCAAATAAAGGGCATGGGGGAGGGTCACTCACAAAGAAGTACTATGTCCCTCCCCCCCTCAATGCATGAGTTTCTTTAGCACTTAACAGAGTTGCCAACCACAACTGGCTAAACCCTGGAAACTACTGGGAGCTGGTGATGGGGGCACCTGGTCCCTCTCTGAATCAGCTCCATCCATGGAACAGCCAACGCACAGTACAGTCAGCACCTTCCAATGAGGAAGACATGGTTGGGGGCATCTGTCCAGCCATAAAACTCAATGGATGACCTTAGGCTGGCCGCTATCTCGCAGGGTTATCATGTGGACGGAGTCCATTTATTATTTCTACTTTATAAAAGCTCCACCCTGCCTTCCTGTCCTCACAAAGGCCTCCAAGGTGGACCTTCAGGGAAAGGAAGCGAATGTTTGGCTGCCCAAGCTCACAACTGGAAGGATGGAATAAAAACATAATGATGACAACATGGTCGTGGTAGACGGCCTCTTCCTGGGATTCAGCTCTAGCAGCATAGAAGCAGGCCACATACACAACGGCTAACGGGTCCTGAAGAGGATCCCCTTGTTTCCGTCTGTATCGAAAGCCACCATTCAATGGAGCCTGGGCAAATGTCGTGGCACACAACCAGGCGTGACTCTGGGGACGCATCGTCTGAAAACATGGAAGACCAAATGCATGTTGACCCCTCCCTTTTGGACTGTGGATGAAGGGGCCATGCTTCTGCACAACGGGAGGAAGTTATCCTGCCAAACATCCTCGTAGTACAGGGGAAGGAAGCCCATTGTCTTTGGGTAAGGAGCAAGTCACGACTTTGCTCACTTCCTTTGGATTGCAAGGGAAAGGGCTATCCCTATCATTTCCCTTGGTTGGACTGGTGGCGTGTTGCTTCCCATGTCCATGGTGCTGGGCCATGGGCTGCTTGACATGCTGGTAGACAGAAGGACTGGAAGATGAAGCACCTCAGGACCAAGCCTGAGAGGGTAAGGGGCCGTGGCTTAGTGGTAGAGCATCTGCTTGGCCCCCCAGAAGACCCCGGGTTCCATTCTCAGCCCCTTCCGTGAAAAGGATCAGGTAGCAGGCAAAGCGAAACCCTTCCACCAGAGACCTTGGAGAGCGGCTGCCAACCAGAGTTGGCAATAGCACCCTAGAGGAAGGGTTTGCTCAGTATAAAGCAGCTTCAAGTGTATTTGTGTGGAAATTGCCAGAGGGAAGGTGAGAAAGCCCAGGAAGATGAGAGCAATCCCAGCAAACTGGTTTTCATAACCCTACCATCTAGGTGGGAAGAGTCACCTGGGCAGGATTTTGATTTGGCCTTCAGAGCCAGCTCCCTGTGCAGGGCAGGCAAACCCAGCTCCTGTTCTAGCTTTGGTGGCTCCTGGTCTCCCTCATGATCAGCCACTAGACAGAGATATGAACAGATGCCCACAGGGGCATCAAAATGGAGGGCGTCTTACAAAACACACAACTCGCGCCGAATATTGGAAGAGTCTTAACAAAACAAAAAAAAAGAAAAAAGGAGGGTGTCAGTAAAATTGATCTTTTTGCTATTGACCCCAAACATATCCTGCTTGGATATTTCTGCTGAAGCAAATTGCATCTGGAAATCTTTGGTACTCCTATGGGGTCTTCGGGCTGGTCTTAAAAGGGGGCGGAGGGTTTTGTGTGAGCATGGGGAGTCCTACCGAGCCCTAATGCAATGGTGTGGGGTGGTAGTCGGGGTGGGGGATGGGGTTTTTCATATGCTGGCACTGAAAAGAATTCTGGGAAGGAAGCTGCTCAGAACGGACTTCCATCTGGATGTGTTCCCCCAACAAAAACCTGAAAGAAACGCATTTTGGAAGGGGAATAAGGACATATCACCACAAACAATTTTTTTTTTAAATGAGCAAGTTCACCTGTCTTGGAATCCTCCAAAGAATTTTGGGAACGGTAAAGGGGGAGGAGTCTTGATATTCTCTGGTCATGGCCCCCAACTCTTGCACAGTTATACAACTCCCAGAATCCCTTGAGCTGCAGAAACCGCCAAACAGAAATCAGTTTGAACATGGCAAAGTAGATTGTCTCCAATGCACTTGGGGGAAATGTTGCACATATCTCTCAGACTGCCACAGAAGGTTGCACCTCTCCTTTCCACCCTTCAACGAATGGAAAAGGGCATGGTTGTCCGCTGGAGCTCGCTGGAGCTCCCAGGACTTTGGACACTGGACAGTTTAAAGCTGACACCCCTCCTCCCCTCTCCAATGGCTTCTCCGTCTCTTTTCTCGGTTACAGCAGCTGGGTGGAAATGGGAAAGCTTTTTTTGGTTTTGGTTGGCTGGTTGGTTTTTGAATGGCCCTAATTGTGCCGATGCTGGCAGTGCTTCCCTTTTGGGTGTCGTCTAAATTTGGAAGCTCCTTTATTTCCTATAGAATCGGAAACTGTAATGGGGCAGATTCTTCTCTTGAGTCACTGCTAGGCGGGGTTCAAGAGCGGCCGTGTGTAAATCCTCAGCTACAGTTTCCAGCTCAGGAAGCCAGAAACCAGTTTCTGAAGCTGCTGGCTTCACGTTTGGGCTGTAAGGTGGCATTTGGAAAGCAAGGGCTTCTAGTTACAAAAAGAAATCCGGAGGTTCCATCTCTTGAAACCCCTTTGGGTACCTGAAGGATGCCTTAAGATCGTCAGCCCTTGGGGAGTGGGATGGGGTGGGGAGCAGGACCTCATCAACAATGCCCCATGACAGCAATTCTGACCTAGTCACTAAAATTGACATCACCAAATACCAGGATGCTCTAGGAGTCACCCAAAACTCTATGGTAAAAACCATAGAGTCTCAGGTGAAACCTAGCACACCCTAAGTCACTCCCTTGTCCTCACACCACCACTGAGCGGTGGTAGGGAATGCAGATCAATGGCCAGAGCGGAATCCCTGCACTTGGCTCAGATAGGTCACATGTTACCTCCCTCTGGACTGCCAATGTAAGGTGAGCTGGTGCCCTCCATTGGCATCGGGCATGTTTTGTGCCAAGCGGTTCCAGCTGAGCTGGAAGAGCAGCGGAGGTTTGGCTCTAGTATCTCCTGGATGCCAGGGGACCTGTAAATTAAAAGGCTACTCCAATGCTTTGGTAGAGAGAGCCTCAGCAAGGAACTAGAGCTGCTAGGACCCTGGTGGTGGCAGGAGATTCCCTGCCCCCAGGTGCCATTTCCCGCCGCCATTCGGAGCAGCAACAGGAGAAAAAAGAAAAAAAATGCAGCCACATGTACTTATTGCAGATTCATACAGGAAGTGAGAAAGGTCAGCTCTAGGAACCACCAGACACTATGCTATGTCTTGACTTTGAGTTCCCAGGTCCATCAGTGCTGTCAACGGAGTGGGGTGTTTTCTGGGAGCAACGTAATGTCCTGACATCACCCATAAGGGATTTCAGCATGTCAGAGAGATCGAGGGAGGCACTCTGGCTTTTGGGCAAAACTCTATGGTAGAGTTCACTTCAAACCATAGAGTTTTGTCCCCGGAAACCAAAGTGTCACTCCCTCAATGTGCTGACATCTCTTCTGGGTGATGTCAGCATGTTGTACTTAAATGCAGTTTGCGAAGTGCATTTGGAGGAAGTGAGAAGCACCCGGAAAGGGGGAAATTCCACCCAGACCAGTGGACCCAGCAACCCCAGTTTTACCATAGAGTTTCCAGTAATTCCTAGGACTACTTTTGTCACTTCCTGTATGATCCAGGAAGTAAATGAGACTTTTTCCCCCTAAATTTCTCCTGCAGGGCTGTGCCTCCTCACTCCCTACACAATACAACAGGAGGGCTTGGGGCGCATCCTAGAACTCGCGGATTGCAGGGGAAGATTGGCAGTGATGACACAGCTTGTCCGCAACCGGTTTCTCACCAAGGAGCCCCTGCTCAGTCTCCATGGACCCCCAGAATTCAATCTGAAAGAACGTCGGGAGAACTGTGGCCATCTGAACCATAACTCCGTCATATTCCCATCAGACTCATCATGGCGCACTAGATCGACACCAGCTGTCGAGGTCATTAGGCCCCGTCCCAAACTCTCCGACACGTCTAACTCGATTCCCTAGTGGAGATGGATATCTAAATGCGTGTGCGTGTGTGCGTGTGTGTGTGTGCGACAACTAATTCCTGAAATGGAAAGCCTCCATTTACTTGAAATCCACACTAAGCGTGTTCATGAAATCATGTGCATCACCCACGTCTTTGTTGTTGTTGTTGTTGTTTTTTTAAAAAAAGAACGGAACATTTAAGATTTTCAAAAATCTGCTACCGTACAAAAAATGTTTGTGTGTTTATATATATATATATATCTATAATTTTATATATATGTATAGTAACCAGAAATACTGACTTTATTAGAAGAGATATCCCCCTACCCCTGGTTTCGGTTTTTTTTAACGTGAAATCCACTTATTTTCGGTTTCGGTTCCTCGAGAAGTCTTTCCCCCAGGTTCATGGCACATAATGGTATTATTGGCAAAGGTTCAGAAAAAACAATCACAGTTCCACGTGACCCAGACGTCTGCAGCAGCTCCAGCCGGTGTTGATCCTTTCGTCTTTCCTCTCGTTTCGACTTGCATGTTGATTTGTCCTGTCCCCGTCCCCGCCCACGCCGTCCCCGCCCTTCTCCCGCGAAAAATAATGCACTCTTTGAAAATGCAGTCGCTTGTAGGGGCAAATCCCTTCTTCTTCAGATATAAAAATATATTTGGCTGCCCTTTGAGTCTTCCATCAGTAAACACTAAAAGTAGGTACGGATAACCCATGATTTTTAATTTTCTTTTTTTTTTTTACAGGTTCACCAGTGGAATCCTGTTTAGGACAAAAGAGGGGGGGGGAATACCGTCAGTAACATGTCATCAGAATCTGTTTTTTTTTTTTTGCTTTAAATATCTCAGTCATGCATTTTTAGGGTCATTGCATAGAGGGGCTGTTTATATGGGGGAGGGTGTTTTCTTTCTTTGAAACGTTATGTCAATAAAAAAATAAAATAAAAGAACAGACGCCAAAGAAAAAAAGTCAGAAACAGGTATTTCGTTCTCTTGTTGCTTTCAGCGGCATTTAAATTATAAAGGGAAACGACAAAGACGTAATGCGGAGATGTCCTTCTTAAAAACACTTTCTTTGCTTGCGAGGGTTACAACTGTTAGCAGGGAGTTTGACGCACTTGTGGCCGTGAAGCCAGAAAAGGTACTCTTGACCGTCCATTCTGCCAATGGCTAGGCTAGTCTTTGTGGCCTAACAAAAAATAAACCCCCATCAACTCCTTTTTGGTTTACACACCGAGGTTTTCCTACTTGGATCTCCTGGAGATTTCTGTTCAGCTCGGGACAAGGGGCAGTTAAACATTTTACATGCCTGGCTTATTGAAAAAAAATTAAAATAAAAACCAAGAAAAAGCAATCGATCCCAACAAAACGCACATCGCCATGCTGGGTGCAGCAGAGAAACTTCACGAAGAGGATTGCATGATTTATCTCTGAACAGAAGGGTGCATTCCACCCTCCTCTATGGAATACTGGTCAAGGAGGAATCTGCTAGTATCCACAAGTGTCCCTCCACAGAATTCTTTCATTCACATCGGTGTGCATTCAGCCAGCTGAGACTTGCCCTGGTCCATGCTGGGCCAGTGTGTGGGTTAAGGAGCTTGTCTCCCATGCTCTCAAGTGAGTCCCAGACAGTGGCTCATCACACCCCCCTGTAAGCTGGAACGGAAGACACTGAGAGACGGTGAAGTCTCCCTTCCATGTAACCCCACCTCTGAGCTGGAAGGTTCTTGCCCTATTGGTTGTTGTGCTTTGGACCTGGGGTGGAGAACCCCAACAGGCCAGTGTGGAAAACTGGCTGTTCCGCAGAAGTTAGATGAAGGATGGATGTTTGGTGGATGGAGTGAAGTGATAGAGAGATGGTAGACTGATAGATTGACAGATCGTGGAGTCCTGAATGTTAGACCAAAGAAAACTGGCAGGGGCTCATGGGAATTGTAGCCCGTGGACATCTGGAGAGCCACAGTATGGCCACCCCTGTTTTAGGCTGATCCTGCATTGAGCAGAGGGTTGGATTAGGTGGCCTGTCTGGCCCCTTCCAACTCTATGATTCTATACATGCTTCAAGCTGATCCTGCACTGAGCAGGGGGTGGGACTAGGTGGCCTATCTGGCCCCTTCTAACTCTATGATTCCATCTAAGTGATGCTTCAGTGGTCAAACCCCTTCTTTCCCTGCATAGCTCCAAGGCAAACTGAAGCCTCACGAAGCTGCAATGTTCATTTTACAAACTGGCAGAGACATGTGGTCTTCATCACGCATGAGCCCTGAACAGCGTGATGTTTCAGGGGCCACGAACTCTCTGACAGTGGTATAACGCCTCCGTCGCACTAGAGGGAAGCGCACAGGGACCGGACCTGCCTCCCCAATGCCCGGCCTCCAAGCCCACTGCCTGTGTGTGAATCTGGGCAAGGCAGGGTCTTTAGTGATGCTCTGAATGCTTCACATTTAATTTAAATTAAAGGAGGCAAGGTTGTGTATTAGCAAAACAGTAAATCATCATTAGACGTACATCTTGCGGAGGATTAGCTGACAGGCTGGAGATAAGCAGCCCGTGTTACAGCTAAGCCTTAATTACATTTTTAAGTTAATTGGTGTCCGTGCCAAAGAAAAGAACCATCGGACTGAAATCAAAGGGTTTCCCCGACCACCCCCTCTGACCACCACCCCCCCTCTAGCCTATCCTGCGAATGGTGATGGCTTCTCAGCTTCTGCATTTCAGGGCTCCTTCCTTTTCTCATGTGCCCCGGTCCTGCTTTGGCAGGGTGACGGGAAGGGGGGGGGAAGCATGCTATGCACCGGGCACAAAGGAATGCAAATTCCAGTGTGTAAAAATTCCGACTCAGTTGGTGGAAGGAGCAGCGCCCAGGTGAAATCTTCCTTTAGTCATTCCAAAGGAGTGCCTGAACACTAATGAGAATTACAGCCTTTCATTGGGGGTTGACTGGACTGTCAATTACTACAAATGCTAGAGAGCCGGCTTGGTGGAGTGGTTAGGAGTGCGGACTTCTTATCTGTCGAGCCAGGTTCAATTCTGTGTTCTTCCACATGCAGCCAATTGGGTGACCTTGGGCTCGCCACAGTACTGATAAAGCTGTTCTGACCGAGCAGTGATATCAGGGCTCTCTCAGCCTCACCTCCCTCACAGGGTGTCTGTTGTGGGGAGAGGAAAGGGAAGATGAATGTAAGCTGCTTGGAGACTCCTTCGGGGAGAGAAAAGCGGCATATAAGAACCAGCTGTTCTTCAGTAATATCAGAGCTCTCTCAGCCTCACCCACCTCACAGGTTATCTGTTATGGGGAGAGGAAAGGGAAGGCGACTGTAAGCTGCTTTGAGCCTCCTTTGGGGAGAGAAAAGCGGCATATAAGAACCAACTCCTTCTTCTACTACTACTATTATAAAAGCTATCTCTTATTCTACTTCTTAGCATGGCTGCCTTTATAAACTGACTCTTTTAAAAAAAATAATTGCCACCATTCCTTTGCTTTCTTTGTTTGGGTTTTATTTTTATATCTCTGTCAAAACTGTTCTGAATCATCTACATCTTCAGTGCACTACACTTCACGTTGAAGTTAACTTTGTCTTGAAAATCGCCTACGCCAGTTGACGATGAACAATTTATTGCCCAAATCTCTTTTTCCTTACTGGTCAAATGGCCAACTGTCTATCTGAGTATCGGCCACTAAACTATGTGGTATCACAAGAGATTCTGTGAGGGAAGTGAGGCTGAGAGAGAAGAGGAAGAGTTGGTTCTTATCTGCCGCTTTTCTCTACTGAAAGGAGTCAAAGTGGCTTACAATCTCCTTTCCTTTGCTCTCCCCACAACAGACACCCTGTGAGGTGGGTGAGGCTGAGAGAGCCCTGATATCACTGCTCGGTCAGAACAGCTTTATCAGTGCTGTGGCAAGCCCAAGGTCACTCAGCTGGTTGCATATAGTAGTCGTAGTACTGGTTGCGTGTGGAGGAGAAGCAGGGCATCAAACCCGGCTCACCAGATTAGAAGTCCGCACTCCTAACCACTACATCAAGCTGGCACAAGGCAAAGAGACTGCAGGGAAAGATGAATGGTGATGGGCCATCTGTCTTTCCGGGTAGCTCATTGGCCACTGCTGATCTCTTCACTGAGGGAAGCTTCCAAGAAGGCTTAGGATTCCCTGGCACCATGGATGGAAAACCATGGCTCTAAAGCCCAGCGCTGCCCACAAGCTATTTGGTTGCTATGGTCCCTGGTCCCTCCGGCCCCTGAGCTGCTGTGAAATCTTAATTAACTGCATTCTTCCTGATGCTTAATCTCTGGCCCCACAGCTGGTACGCACTGTGCTCCGGCCTCCCCCACCCCTGTCCGAGATGAGAGGAGCCATTTGACTGTGACTCATTAGCTCTTAATCCAAAAATGTGTTTGCTGGCGTCAGGCAGAATGCGGCCAGTGCACCAGCTACCTCTGGATGCTCCCCCGGTAGACTCAGATTGCCTCTGTGCTAGGTTACTTCTGGCGCTCTACAACGTGGGCACTGCAAGGCACCCCTTGAGACCATTGTCGTCCAATCCGGCGGCCTATAACGGACAGACCGCACCCCCACCTCCCTCCCGTGCGATCCCTATCCGGGAATGCCTTGCTAGCAATGACACAGAGACAAAGTCTCCAGCTGCAGATGTATTATTATGCCTGTATGTTTTCTTTCCCCCCCCCCCCTGTGCACGGCCTCAATTTGCAAACTAGGTCAGCCCTTGATGCGCCTGGTGGAATCTTCGGTGACCTCATTCCACATCTTCTGAGCCAAAGAGGGAAGAGGATCAGACCCCAGGATGGGAGCCCAAGGAGAAATTCATCACGGAAGGCCCTCCGAACTCAACTTGGCTCTTGTGTGCTCCCCTTCCTTGTCACCCCAAATACATACATCAGGGGAGGACATGCATGGTGGCAGAGCTTAAATTTGCAAAGAGGGGCGGAACACATGCGCTACACAGCTTGCATCTTCCAACAGTCCATTCCCCCATGTCCCTCTTCGAGGAGCAAAAGGAGGGCTCACTCTATGCTTCCTCAGAGGGAATGACTGTTCTTCCGGAACATTTTCAGCAAGGGTTGAAACGCCACCCACACCCCCATTTCGACACGTTTGGGTAACACCTGCAAAAATATTCCGCCTCTTCATCTCTCCCGCTGTCTCTCTTTCTCTCCCTCTGTCACGCTGATTTGCCCCGAGGCATAACATGCAATCCCATATCAATGCTTTAAATATTATTAAAGGGCTAATCTTCCCCACACGGCAATGTTATAGATTTCGTGCAGCGCGTCTATAGACTTGGCATGCATCTTTTTTGAGGTGGGGAAAAGGGAATGTAATGAAAATAAATAAATGCACCAGAGGTGAGGGAGAGGGTTGGCAGGACTTGGGAGTGAGCATTTCCCAATCAGGAATTGTATTTGTTTTTTTTTTTATTTCAGATTAATCAGAAATTTGGTCTCCAGGGTGGGATATTTGATCAATGTCCTAATGGCTCCTCAACAGATGGCCTATAGATTTTCCACCGAGGGCAATGTTCCAAGGGAGCTTCATTTGCTGAGGCCTTCATTAGTGTTTCAGGACAATAGACCTATCCAGTCATAACCTATGGAATTGGTGATGCCTGTAATGTAGCTCTTAAATGCCAAGAGGGACTTGTCAATTTTCATGGATTTGCAAACAGGTCCAACGTACTCCCTTGGCAGATTTTTGCAGCTTGGCAAAATCATACCTAAAGTCAGAGGACACCTCGAGGAAAGACCTCTGGTTGGCTTAAAGAGAGGGAGGGTTTAGTTTTTGGGTTCTGCCATCAAGCCACAGCTGAATTATGGCCGCCCCTTTGAGGTTTCAAGGCAAGAGACTTCCAGAGGTGGCTTGCTGCCACCTGCTTCTGTGGATTTCCTTGGTGGAAGGAAAACAGAACGAAATATAATTGGAGGAAATCCCCCAAGACTAGAGGGAGATTATCCAAAGAAGCATCCCATCAGAGAGGAGAAGGTTCAAGCTGAGGACCCATAATAATTGCCTTTCACTCCACGCTAGCCTTCAGGCTAACCAAACCCTTCTGATAAGTTCACGTTTCATCCCAGTGGCCAAGAAACAGCCATGTGGATCCGCAGCTCAGACTGTTAACTTTTTATTCTCTTTTCTATTCTAATCTAATTACCTTTTTTTTGTACTGCTCAGTGACTGGGCATAATGTTAAATGGGCAATTCTGAGCAAGTCACCGTTAGCGGAGGCCGGAAAATTTCATTTAGAGTGGATCTGTGATTCATTACGACGGGGTGGGGTGGATTTGAGAGTGACCAATTAACTTGCTTGAATGCTTTGCTAAGACCTGGCATGGCCACCCTACGGTGAAATGCCGAGTTATTTCTAATAGCTTTTCCCCCTAGCATGGCAGCCTGCAAGGCCACCTTCAAAGGGGGTGTGGGGGGGACTGAAAACAGCTATTGGGGGGGAGGGAAGGGAGAGATAGCTAAAATATTTCCCGCATGCTTGGCCACTCAGAGGCCGCAATTTAATTTGCTTGTTCATTCTTGGTGGCCACTCGTTGATTTCAGAACAAGGTGGAGGTGGCAATTACAGTACAGAAGAGGAAGAGGAGTCAGGAGCAGGCAATGGGAGGGAACATGGGGACCAGTGGCAGACGGGATTTCCCCTCCTGTAAAAGTTGCTAGCAGGAGTCCTTCTTGTATAACCCGTGATCCTGACCTGGGTGCTTGAGATAGGGTAGGCTTAGGGAGGCTATCAAACTCCCTCCGCTGGTTTGCTTAAGTGGAATATACCCGGTTTACTTCTCCCTTAAGCAAATTCAGCTGTTGACTTCTGCACCATTTTCTGTTGCCTTGTACCCGCTACGTCCCATAAACATGTGCACTTTGTATATACCAGGCTTTCTCAACAAGGGATTCATGAAATCCTGGTCTTTTTTCATGACCCTGGAAGGGTTTCCTGAATGGGTGGGAGTGAATTCTTCATATATATATGTCAACTTTCCCCCCCCCCACCCCCATAATGGCCAATGATGGATCTGGAGGGGGTGGGAAGGGGAGGGTCCCTGGGTGAGCATGTACACAACTCTGCTTCCGAACTTTATTCTGCACCATCGCGCCACTTCTGGGGTTTCTCCAGAACTTGGAGAACATTTCTGGGGTTTCTCAACGGTAAAAGAGTCGAGAAAGGCTGCTGTACATACAACTGGGGATCATTCAAGGTCACTTCCTACTTCCCCCTACCATTTCCTCTCTTCTTTTGGTATCCCCGTGTTCTCTTCTATTTTCCTGCTTCCTTCTCTCCTTTCCACACACCGACCTGTCTTTCTTTAACCTGCCCACTTCGCCAGGCTTCAGCTTTCTTCATTGTTCACTTCACTTATTCTCCGCTTTTAGACCCAGTAGGGACCAAAAGCAACTCATACCACTATCTATTTCTTACTACTACGGGCAGGGAAGACATTTTGTCCCGTCCCTCCACCACACCCTGAGATGCCAGCGGCGGGCCACAAATCGAAGCAGAGGCCTTTCCTGATTATGCTGATCCATCTCCATCTCTTCCCCCCTCTCTTTTCACAGTTCTCATTGACTGAACACATTAAACATGCAGTTTGGAGCAAGGTGTCATTAATGTAGGCTAGAAATTTTCATTTACAGCAAATTATGATGAGAGAAGGGATTTGTGACTGCTCGGTTCATCTGCAGATTTGGGCAGGAAAACGACTTTGCCTCAGAGATGCTTTTTTGACAAATGCCTAAAAATCAGCAGCACCTGTCACAAGACTGCGGCACCCTCCAGATGACAGGATGTCCCCTCCCCCCACCTTTAATTTCTCTCCGAAGAAGCAAGCATGACCGTGACTTTATTAGATTCTGATACCCTGGATTATCCTCATCAATTTGATAGCATTTGAACTGTACAAACCGCCTTAGAAATATTTATTTAGGGCAATTTCACATACCAGTACCTTTATCCTTTTTAAAAGTCAGACTGATTTATTTAGATTCGCACAGGGTGATGCATTCCGAAAGCTTGGGGTGGATTAAAAAATCATATATTAAAATATGATTGAAATTGTAAACACGACCCAACATCTAGAATGGCTCAATCAAACAGCGGGATGAGACAAACTTCTTGCCAGCCAAATTTTCAGATTGTGCTTGTAGTGAAGCTCCATGGGGGGGTTAGAAGTCATTATTTCATAAAAGTCATTTTTATACCTAAAAACCCAAACAAAAGGTGATCAACCTAATCCAGGCTTCTTCTACCTCAAAATTCAGAATGGCCCTGGAAAGATCCCTGCCCCTGCCTTTTTCTGACAGAAACCAAGGTTTCCACTGGAAACACTGTTCTGGTTGCTTAGCAACCTCTTTTATGCCCATTTTATAGATGTGGCTAGTGACCAACCTGGGCCCATAACTAAGAGTCACTTTGCTCTATATAAGAACCTTCCTTCCAAGAACTAAAAACAGATAAGATAGATTGTAGTGATAGATTGTAGTCTAAAAAAGATCTTTTGAATCTAGAATTGCCTGATCTGGGTGGGGATCCTCTGCTCTCTGGATGCACCTTGCCCCCACAAACTTACCCCAAACTGGAAGTTTTAACGGGAAGTGCTGACATCACCTGGGAGTACCTATGGCATGTTGGGGGTCATTGAAGGGATGACACTCTGGTTTAGCAGCAAACTCTATAGTTAGAGGCAAATTCTACCATAGAGTTTCCCCCCAAAGCCAGGGCATCCTCCCTCCGATGTCTCCAATTTGCCAACATCACTTCCAACATGATATTGGCATGGCATATTGCTTCTTAACGCTTCCCCCCCCCCCCCCGCCCACGCCACCAGCAGTGTCAATAGACCCTATGAAACCAGTGCTCTGCATTTATAGAAAAATTTAGTCCTCAATGTGCTTTGCATATATTGTTGCCACCCTGACAACAATCTAACAAGATAGATGAGTTTTCTTATCCCTTCATTAGAGATTGGGTTGGAGATTCAACTGGACCATGCCCACTGGGTAGAGAAGAGATTAAGAATATCAGAAGAGCTGTGCTGGATCCGACCAGTGGTCCATCCAGCCCAGAACCCTGTCTCACATAGGGGCCAACCAGTTCTTCTGAATGGGGGAGGTTCCCTTCAGTCACCATAGCTGGTAGCTGTTTCTTCAGAGATTCAATCTCTTGAGCTGTTGCACCACATTGACTGATTAGCTCTTTTGCTAAAGCATGTCCCTCTTCCCTCCCCTCCCTGGAGTATGAAATGATATTGCTGAAGAAGAGAGATGAGTGAGGGGAGGAAGTTGGTTGTGAAGAAGGGAGAAGAGCTTCCCTGTGACGATGGAAAAGAAACTGGAATGTTCAGGGGGTGGCCTCCCTCTTGACACAAAAGGAGACATTTTGATTGCTAATTATGTTACTAATTATCAATCTCCACTTCTAATCAACTCCAAGAAACATCAAGAAAGAACGGAACCGAACAAATGGGAAATCTTAGCCTGTCAAGCACTGAAGGACTATGCAATCCATTCTAGCCCTGACGCGAGAGACGGGTGCCTTGTATGATCAGGATCATCAGCATGGGTGTTAAAAGAAACAAATCAGCTCATTCAGAGGAAGGGATGCTCTGCTGCATCTCTGGGATCTAGGCCAGGCCCTTATTTAGGGTTGCCAGCTCCAGGTCAGGAAAGTTCTGGAGATTTGAGGATGGAGCCTGAGGAAGGCGGGGCGTGGAGAAGGGGCGGACCTCCACAGATTACAACAACATTGTGTCCAACCTCCAAAAGCAGCCATTTTGTTCAGGGGAATCATTATCCAGAGATCAGTTGTCATTCCGAGTGACCTCCAGGCCCCACTTGGAGTCTGGCAACCCTACGAGCACTAGCCAAGCTCCGATACACAGGTGCGCATGCAAGGGCAAACTTGCAGCACAAAAGTGCTCTCTAGGCAGGTGTAATAACAGATTTATTGTTATTTTTTTTAAAAAAATTATAAAAGGCTGAAGAGAAGGTACATACCAGGAAATAGAACATGGCATCTGCCCTGTCCCCAGGAAGTAAAACAGGCTTCGGCCGGTCAGCAGGAGATTTCAAACCATTTCTCAGACACAAAGGCCACAGGAATTAGATGCCGATCGGAAGAGGAGGGTCTGCAGCGAGCAGAAAAATGGACTTGCACAGGCCCATACGTGACAAACAGGAAGCAAGCCTGCCTAGGTGGGTAGGCCTGCAGCCCAAAAACAGCATTTCGCATTGCGTATTTGGAGAGAGGGCGGTCAAGAGGGTTAAAATAATGCTTTGCTTGGACTCATTGGTTTTGCGCGCGAGGACTTGGAAAAGGGCGCAAAGGAACCCTCCCCAGCCCACCCCCAGGAGAATTAATGGAACTAGTGTGGAAAGGACAAACGGGAAGTCTCGAATACAGGACAAAAGGAGGAGTTTCATTCCTCACTGGCTCTGGCTTTGGACAGCTCGGGCTTTCATGTTGGAGCTGGAGACCCAGGCAAAGCAAACACGAGAGAGACTCCACAGGGCCATTGTGGGTTTCCAACCTCGAAGTAGGCAGGATGGAGATCTCCTGGCATTACAGTTGACCTCCAGATTACGTGGATTGCACCTTTGTTTTGTGTTTGTTTATTTGTTTATAGAAGAGTAGACTGTATGGCATTACTCCCTACCAAGGTTCTGCTCCCCCCAAAACCTGTCTCCAATGTCAAATCTCCAGGGATTCCCAAACCTACAGCTGGGAACCATATCACCAAGGGCTTTGCAACTAAGCATCAAGTTGCCAGCTCTGAATGGGAAAATAACTGCAGGTTTTGGAGGTGGAGCCTGGTGGAGCCTAGGGCTGGTTTAGGGACAGGAGAGACCTTTTTGTAATGTAAGGCCAGAGAGTCCACCCTCCAAAGCTGCCATTTTCTCCAGGGGAATTGATCTCTATAGTCCACAGCCAGTTCTATCAACCAGGGTTTGGGGGCTTCTTGACAGCCCTGGAAGCGTTGCCCGAATGAGTGTTAGTTTATTTTAATATATTTTTTAATTGGTTACATTTATTGTGTGATATGACAAGATATAGCTATGTTGACCTCCTGCCCTCCCAAAATGGCCAGTGATAGGCCTGTAGGGGGTGGGAAGGAGAGGGGCCCACACAGCTCTGCTTCCCAACCATATTCTGCACAATCACGCCACTTCTGGGGTTTCTCGAAGCCTCAAGAATATTTTGAGGGTTTCTCAAGGGTAAAAAGGCTGAGAAAGGCTGGTCTAGAGATCAACTGAAATCCCAGGAGATTGCGAGGGCTCACCTGGAGGACGGTAACCCTCACCAAGAGGCTACACCCTGTGTTTTCCTTGGCCAAAAAAGCTTAATTTTGGCTGGGGTTCTATCAGGAAGGGTTGGGCGGAGACCAATAATTCCCAGCAAAGCATCACCTTAAGACAAAAATCATAATGGAAGGAAATGAGCAGTGAACCCTGTCCAGCCAATGCACGCCTGCCATGGAACAAGACAGAGAAAGGCGCCAGCATGGAAAAAACAGCAATGCCAACAGGTCACAGAAAGGACGGGGACACACAAAGAAAACGTGTCTTTCAAATCGCCACCCCCACGGCTACCCCGGCATTGGTTGGCTGGGGCTCATGGTCGAAGATCACAAGGACGGACATTCGATGAAATGGTTTGAAAATCCTGGCCAATTCTCTGCCTCCCACTTCCAGGAAGCCCATGCCACATGGCGCCTAGCCAACAGCCATGGCAACACCTGACAGATTTCCAGAGACCGTGGTTTCAGAAGGGTTGGATGACCCGGTTGTTTTTGCATGTGTGTTGGGAAGCAGAGAGGGGGGCTCTGCAGTATCATGGTCCCTTTTTCTCCTCCGGCAGATTTGTTCCAAAATTGGGGCCAAAAGCAAAGGTCAAGTCACTAGCTTTGCTATGCCAAGGGTTTTTTTGGGGGGGGGATTTGTCCGTTTTGTCTTGCAGGCAGGCCATCTGGGTGGTAGAAATCACTGCACTGCTCACCGGTGAGAATTGTCCAGGTATTCCCAAATTTTTGCAGGGCGAAAAGTGGTCTCAGCAGTCCCCAAAGCATGCAGACTTAACTACCAAGGGCCTAGTCTGCACACAATAGATAATGCACTTTCAATGCACTTTCGAAGTAGATTTTCCTGTTCTGCACTGGAAAATCCAGATGCCAAAGCACATTGAAAGTGCATTATCCTGTGTGTGCAGAATCGGCCCTGGACTCTTCTCTTACCCTCCCTGGGGACAGGCAGCCTCGGACCAAATTGATCACATCACGGTGTTTGTGGTACAGTTGCTACTCCCCTATCAGTAAAGTCAAGTTTTGGACTGTGTGGGAAATCTTGCCTAGAAATGCAGTAACCAGGAACTCCACGTTACATCAACAAGATCCTTGGGTTGCCAGCTCCTAGCTGGAAAATTCCTGGTGTCAAGGGACAGACGTGGGAAAGCCAATGGAAGAAGAGTTATATACCCCGCTTTTCACTACCCAAGGGTGTCTCAAAGCGGCTTATAATGGCCTTCCCTGCCTTTCCCCATGACAGATTCCCTGTGAGGGAGGTGGGGTTGAGAGAGCTCCAACAGGACTGTTTTATGAAAGACAGAAGGCTTTCTGAGGGGTACTTGGCACGATCAACCATTAGTGCTTCAAGAAGAGAATAACACAGCTAGGATGGCCAGTTCTGGGTTCAGAAAGACCTGGGGACTTTTTGGATGGAGCTGGGAGTGGGCAGGATTTGGGACAGGGTGCGTCCTCAGTGGAGGATAATGCTATGGAGTCCACCCACCAAGGTAGACATTGTCCTCAGGGGAACTGATCTCTGCTGCATAGAGATAAGTTGCAAAACTGGGGGGTCCTCAGGTCCCACTGGGGACTGGCATCCCCCATGGAATCTCCACTGTAAGGTGGACCCAAGGGGGCCAAAATCCAGGCTAGGGGAGAGCTCCAGAGAGGATCTACTTGGCCCCTGGAGTACCAGCTGTCCTGAACTAGGGGGATCATGATTTAAACACACACGTACGCACGGATGCACAACGACTAACAAAAACCTCGGAGCCGCATGCAAATTGGCCCTACAGAAAGCAGACTGGTATATCATGGCGAACAAAAGCGACTGGATCAAGAAGCAGCCGATCATAGGACACGTTGGCCATCGAGACGACAGACACACAGACCCATGGCTCAAAGCCTGACCCGGTCGCCTCTCTGGTCCTCCCTCGACAGAGCATGATGCAAGGCAGAATGTGGGAGAGTTTGTGGGTCTGTACCATGCCTTCTCCGCTCGCGTGGAACAACTTGCGAAACTGAGCCTAGTTGGACTGGCTGGACCCAACCTCTAGAGTGAGATGCAGGTGGGGAGGGGGGTCAGGTGGGCATGGAGCTCTTCAGCAAGTACAGAAAGCGGTCGTCAGTGAATCTTCCACGCAGGTTTAAGCAAGGTGAGAGTTCCTCCAAAGCCCAGGTCAAGTTTTGGAGAAAGGGTTTCCCAACGTTGCTGCCACTCCATCATCCCATAGAAAGCCAGATGCCTAGGTCTCAAATACATGAGAGAAGGGAAAGGAGGAGGGGAACCTGGTCCCCAGGGCCAGGGAGGATGTCTCTCACCACCCACACAACCGCTCCTACTTCTGTTTGAAGGCCCGCCATGTCTTTTGGAAATTTGATTGCCATGGAGCGGCTAGGAGGACATTTTCATAGGGCTGCCAAGTTCAGGTTAGTCAATTTCTGAGGATTTGGGGGCGGAGCCTGGGTAGAGTGGTGCTTGGAACGGAAGGGACCTTTGCTGGGTAAAATATCACAGAGTCTACCCTCCAAAGCACCCATTCCTTCCATGGGGGACTGGAGACCAGTTGCCATTCTGGGAGACCTCCAGGCCCTACCTGGTGGTTGGCAACCCTAATTGCCCAAGTGGTCTCCCAACCATGCCAGACCCGGGGAGGGGCCAGGGGAGAGCCCTCGACACTTTGCACATAATCCACAAACATACAACAAGATGATCGAGAACTGTCCACACAAGGACTGGCCAAGGTTGACACAAGGACTGGCCAAGGTTGACTCTAGAGATGACCCCGGTGACCTTCAACCATGCTATGGTAGTAAAAATACAGGGCGGCGATCTGTAAACTTTAGGAACGACACTGCCCTTCTGCTCCTTGAATTTTGCTTGCTCGTGTACAGGCAGACCCAACGATTGGGGGAGGCCGCGTAAAACGTTCCCGGGGAGAGGGGGGAGGCACGGTATAAACCCAGCTCATTCTCAGGCCGAGTTCACCCACACGAAAGGATGCCATTTCAATCCACTTCATCAACCGCTCGCAAGCAGACGTGGCCATTCTGCGCAGTGAAATTTGGTCGCAATGTGGATCGGAAGTGCGTCATTTTGCGTGTGCGTTCGGCGATGAAACCCAATCGATCGGCCGGACTCGGAGACACAGAGCTCCCGGTCCCTTACCTATTCCCGTTGAAGGAGGTCTTGTAATCCCCGGGAGGAAGGAGCGTCTCCTCGCTGTAGACCGGCACCGGTGTCCGCACGCACTCGTGGGAGCACTGCAGCGTTTCGTTGTAGGCCGTGAAGATGTCCAGGTTGCTGGGCACTCGGGCCGGAGTGAAGTCCGTCAGATTCTGGCAACTTTCCTCCTGCTGGTTGATCTTGCGCTGGTGGCTGTTTCTCCGGGTGTTCCCGCTTTGCACGCAACTGGAAAGAGGAGGAGAAGGAGAGGTTAGGAAGATGAGGACCAACAGGCACCAGATGGGACTTGATTGAATGGGGGCATGTACTGACGCTTCCAGGTTTACTGGCCTGCTTTCCGGGGCAATGTTCTGGTCTTTGAACGAAACTCTATGGTTTTAAGCAAATTTTATCATTCGTCTCCAGAGGGCAGAGAAGATGGACCCAAGGAAAGCATAGAATCATAGAGTTGGAAGGGGCCATACAGGCCATAGAATCATAGAATCATAGAGTTGGAAGGGGCCATAGAGGCCATAGAATCATAGAATCATAGAGTTGGAAGGGGCCATACAGACCATAGAATCATAGAATCCTAGAGTTGGAAGGGGCCATACAGACCATCTAGTCCAACCCCCTGCTCAACGCAGGATCAGCCCAAAGCATCTTAAAGCATCCAAGAAAAGTGTTTATCCAACCTTTGCTTGAAGACTGCCAGTGAGGGGGAGCTCACTGAAATGCCCTGCTAATGTCTCTGCTCTCCCCAAGCCTATCCTCACAGGGACCATTTACACACTGGGAACTTCATTGCCACAGCTCCTGTGCAGGAGCAGAAATCAGGGGCGGATGAGGTGCATCGGTCCAAATGCTCCCCCATTTGGGTGCAGGAAGAAGTGGGGCAACCTGCCGTGACTAAAACTCCAGCCTGCAACCCAGCATGAAACCTCTAGTGCATAAACGGTCAGGGCATGGTCTCCAGGCAGGTCCTGGATCATCCTCCTCACTCTCCTCTGAACCTTCTCAATTCTGCCCGCCTCCTTTTTGAAGTGAGGCCTCCAGAACTGCACACAGGACTCCAAGTGGGGTCTGAGCAATGCGGTAAACAGCAGGACTGTGACATGTTGCAATTTGGATGTGTTGCCTCTGTGGATAAGTCTACATTTGACATCATTACCACTGCAACACATTGTCTTCTCATATTTAGCCTACCATTCACAAGTGCCCCAAGATCTCGTTCACGAACAACTGCCCTACCATCCAGTAGGCCTGCTTCTCACTTTTGTGACCCCGATACAGAACTCTTCGCTTCTCCTTACTGAATTGCATCTTCTTCTCACATGCCCATTTCTCTATCGCTACCTTCTCGTTGAGCTTTCTCTCTATATGTCTGTGTGTGTATACCCACACCATGTAGATCAGGGGTAGTCAAACTGCGGCCCTCCAGATGTCCATGGACTCCAATTCCCAGGAGCCCCTGCCAGCATTCGCTGGCAGGGGCTCCTGGGAATTGTAGTCCATGGACATCTGGAGGGCCGCAGTTTGACTACCCCTGATATAGAGGAGGGCTGGGAGAGAAAACAACTCCTGAAAGAGGAAGTTTTAGTGGTGCCCCCTCCCCCACCCACTAATTATACCTGTGCATTCAAATTTAATAATCATTCTCAAGTATCTGAGAAACGTCGCCCTCAATCAAACCATCGGGCGTGCGGGATATTTTATGCATGTATTTATTTATCTCGCATAATCAAATTTGAATTTTAAATACGGGCTTGTATAATTAAGGGGAAATTACTGATGTTAAATGCAAGGAGAACACAAGATTTTGGGTTTGGAGACGGGATTTCGGTATGTTCGGTAGCCTCCAATTCTCATCCCCCCCCCCTTTTTTTGTTTTAATCCCAGAAAAAGAGGAAGCAGATCTGCAATCTTCTTGCGTTACCCTTGTGTCATGGAGATGCTTAAGGATACAAAAGAAGCTCCTGACCAAGCAGGGGAAACTGCAGACAAGAAGGACATGAATGGACACAGAAGGTGGGGAGCCATGACAACACCCAATAGAATTTATATCTATAAATTTGTTAAACATTTATCGAGTGATATGATCATATATAGTCATGTCGAGCCACCCACTCCCTCCCAAAATGACTGGTGATGGGTCTGGAGGGGGTGGGAAGGGAAGGGGCCTCAGGCGGGCATGGACACAGCTCCGTTTCCGAACCATATTCTGTACAATCGCACCACTTCTGAGATTTCTCATAGCCTGGAGAATGTTTCAGGGATTTACTCAACGGTGAAAGAGTTGAGGAAGGCTGCCCTAAGGGCTCCTTGCCACTGATAAAGGCTGCGTATTCAGGGTAAGAGGTCTTTGCCCCCTGTTTGGAATGAGACAGACTTCCACAGATGGACACTCCTCCCTCCTCCCTGACCCCGTTGAGCTTCTTCCTTCCAGGAAACTCCACAACTCAAAGGGCGGCACACTGATTCTCAGAATGAGCAGGAAGCATCAGCAAACAAAAGGAATGGGAACGACAGATGCAAAGCGAGCATGTGCAGAAAGGGACTCGTTCACCCACTCCTGGTTGAATCCCCCCCCCTAGCTAATTGCCCCCATTCCTCCCCTCTCGCCTTCATGAATAGGCCCAGGAAATACTGTTATCTGTGGTCAGCTGAACATGCCACGGAGTAGGATGCAGCTTTTCATTCTGGGGGTCATCATTAGCAAGGGGCACAATTTGGGTGGCGTACCCCTGCCCCCCAGCGAAAAAAGAAGATCTGCAGCCATTTGGGGCAAGCCTAGCAGCTCCTCCTACTGGCCCCTTGCTAGAACTACAACCCTCTCCAAACAGAATTAGCATGGCATGACTGCCTTTACAGATGGACATTTGTTTTGTTTTTAAATAGCTGGCTTTGTTCTGCTTTAATTCCATTTTTTTTAATGGAACTTTAGGCCTACCGTGTTACAGGATTAAAAGACTAATCATCCCCATTTATAGATTTGCTCCTGCTGACGGAAATAGAAACACTACCTAATGTGATTTAAAAGTTAGAATTATCCTCCCTCCCATCGCGATTTTTAAAAGTTACTTTGACAACAGCCAACTAATTTGCTTTTGCAACCAAGGTCAGGAATTGAGCTTGTCGCTGGTTGAAAGTTTTTGTTGCTGTAATGAAGTTAACGCTCTCAAAATGCTTCTAACATCATCCTGGTGGTCCCTGACCCAAAAGAAGTATATCCGGCCTTGACCAGAGTCAGGGCGTTTTTGGTCTTGGCTCCATTCTGGTAGAATCAGCTGCCTGCTGAGATCCAGGCCCTGACGGAACTACCTAAGTCTCACAGGGCCTGTAAAATAGTGCCTTATGGCTGAAGCCAAAACAAAGGCATAAAATCAAATGGCCCTTCCTCCTTCCCTCTCTGAGAGCCAGTTTGGTATAGTGCTTAGGAGTGCAGACTTCTAATTTGGCGTGCGATCCAGTGTAATGGAGTCCAAACTCCAAGGCATCCATTTTCCCCAGGGGGAACAAATCTCAGCAGTCTGGAGATGAGCTGCAATTCTGAGGGATTCCCCAGATCGAACCTGGAGGCTGGCATCCCTTACCTGGCTTGGCCTCTCCTGATACCTGAGCAGTGACTCCGCTAATTCTGGCAATTGGGGCCTTTGCGGGGTCCAGTCTGCAACAGGGGTCCTGTGATTATTTCCGCTCGTCTACAGGGACTGTCACCGAAGGACTGTGTATTTTAAAAACAGCCAAGCAGCTTTTTTACAGAGATTGAATTAAGGCCTCAGCTGAGAAAACGAATGCCTTAGCGGAGGCAGAAGGGGTTCGGGAGATGCATGCTGGCTTCCAAATGAGATTTGCTCTTTAATCCTTCCTGACAAAGGGGAGCAGGGATCTCTCTGAGCCACATTCCAATTTACTTGCCGACTCGGTATCCGATTGGGCCCAGCAGCCCCCGAACCGCCCGGGCAAACGCCGCGGATCGGAAACTATTAGCGAACTTGCTCCAAGCTGACCGGAGGACCTGTTAGATGAGCAAAGCCACCCGGACTCCCTGGCTCCCCCCCCAGAGGTGCCGGAGTATTATTACAGCAAGCAAAACTGACCTCAAAGTAGGTCAATTTGACTAGGAAAATAAGGAAAGGCAGGGACGCCTGGAGCAGAGAAGTAACCTATTTAACTATATGCATAGCTGATGCCAACGAAGAAAGGAGCGACAGCGAGGCCAGACAAGCACACAGAGAGAGGCCTGGAAATTTGGAGCGAGGGGGAAAGGGCTGCTTCTTGCAAGAGCCACACGACATGCAGGCCAAGCCCAGGCACAGGTTAATCCTGCTCCTTCTAACTCCCCTTTCTCTGCTGTGTGCGTGTGCCCAAAGGCAAGGGAAGGATTTTCATGTGATTGTAGGGATGCACATTTTTGCACAATGGACACGTCTTGGCATTTTTGCATGTACATATGATCCCCCCCCCCTGCAGTGTATTCCAAGTAAACCAGCATTTGGGAGCACCAGTCAATCAACACAAAGACCTTTTCTTTGTCAGATGATCTACAAGACTGGATCAAGTTTCCTTTTGCGGGGTGTTTTACTATGGATTGGGAGCATCTGCACATAGCAGTGCTGCATAGAAATGCAGTCGTGCGTGCGACCACAGGGGGAATGGCTTGGTTGCAGGTTTTCATCCAAGCATTCAGAGGCATCAATGATGTCCAAGTGGGGAAAGATGCAAACGGAAAGCCGGAAGGGAGCAGCATGGCAAATGGCCCACTTCCAAAATTTGTCTTAGAAATTCTCCTAGTTATACCAGAAATCCTGAGAAGACTGGAACTCGTGGCAGAAGGAAAGGATAAAATAATGAAAGGAACAGAATGGGCTTTCTCAACCAAGGCTTCCCAACCATATTCTACACAATTGCACCACTTCTGGGGATTCTCGGAGCCTGAACAGTGTTTCAGGGGCTTCTCAACAGTAAAAAAAGTGGAGAAAGGCTGGAATGGAATAAGGAAAAAACCCTCTCTGCTCTAAAGTACTGAATGAATGAATGAATGAATGAATGAATGAATGAATGAATGAATGAATGAATGAATGAATGAATGAATGAATGAATGAATGAGGGAGGGAGGGAGGGAGGGAGGGAGGGAGGGAGGGAGGGAAGGAAGGAAGGAAGGAAGGAAGGAAGGAAGGAAGGAAGGAAGGAAGGAAGGAAGGAAGGAAGGAAGGAAGGAAGGAAAGTCTCTGGTGGGATTTGCCGTTCCCGACATTGGGTCTCTCTCTTTTGCATCCGAAAAGTAACCCACCATCCTCCTTCTCCCTGGCATGATCCCCACCCACACCCACCCAAATGGGCAGCCCCACTCTGATCCTTACCAATTTTTTAAGACGAGCGTTGTTATCAGAGCAGCTATGACCATGATGAGAGAGACTGTGATGGTGATAATCTGATGGACGGCCAGACCTGTAGAGGAGATAAAAATATAGGATGGAAATATCTCTTGGGAACAAAACGAATCCTGGGTGTGCTGGGAGAGAACCAACCTCGTCCCACTGCTAACCACTAGCTCCGAAGGGGAGGGAGATAGCCTGTCAGGGATCCTCAGGAGCATATCACACCAGGGGTCTGGTACCTACTCTGGCTTTGTGTGTCCAAGCTCCATAGAAAATGCTGGTGAGCCACCAAGCTCTGACCAGCTTGTGGGTCATGGGCCTTGTGCCTTATGCTTCTTTAAAATCCACTGTAAATGCAGTCTCAAAGACCAGAATTACAATGATGTGCAGAGGACACAATCTTGGCGACTGCCCTAGAATCACTCCTCCCTAAAGACTTTATTTTTTTTTAAGAATTAAAAAGTGACTTATTTAATGCCCCAGGATGGGGAAGAATAATGACCAGGCTGCCTCACATGTTCAGAGCCATCCCTACAGGGTGGCTATAAGCTCATCGAAATGATAGCACGAGTGAGCCTCTGCTCATGGAAGATTCATCAGCTAGTGCTGGTAAACTCCAGGTGAGCGTTTCTTGACAATCCTGGCGTTTCTTGACAACCCTGGAAGGGTTTCCTGAATGGGTGGGAATTAATTAATTTATGTGATCCTATATGGTCAACGAAGGGCCTGGAGGGGGTGGGAGGGGGGAGGGACCCCAGGTGGGTATGTATATCAGCTCTGCTTCCCCACCATATTCTGCCACTTCTGGGGTTTCTCGAAGCCTGAAGAATGCTTGAGGGGTTTTCTCAAGAGTAAAAACCTTGAGAAAGGCTGCTCTAGACTAACCTGTTCAGGAGAATTCAATGGTATTACACTCTGCTGAGTTCTCTCCTCCCCTGCCCTCCCCCAGCCCCCAGCCCGAAATCGCTAGGGATTTCCCAGCCCAAGATTGGCTACCTTAATCAGGACTCACTCCCTGAAAACATACATAGCCAATCAGGGCTGGGCAAGTGACGGCAGCTCTGAAGGCAAGCGAGGGCAATTTCAACCGGGGAGATAGAAAGGAATAAGCAAAATATCATTGCCATGTGCCGACATCACAGAAAATAAAGCTCCCCACCATAGGAAAATGCCAAAAATTCTCCCCCCGATCCATCCATGAGTACTGTAATTTGTATGTTGTATTTTCACCGCTCCAAATACCACAAAAGCCAGAGAGAAAGAGAAGGATTCTGGGACTTGTGCCACCTTCTTTGTCGCCCGGCTTGTTCATTCTAACTTCCCTCCCTCGTTCTTGGGGCTGGTGGCGATGACTCCCCGGCAACAGGAATGCTGCAAGGGGAACCTCAATGAAAAGTGGCAACCGGTTGGCAGCCCCTGAATGGGCCAGGCCTAAAGGCAGCACCCTCCGGGCTTCAAGCACGGGTCTGTAGCCTACGCCACTGTCCTCATTGTCTCCACACACTTGGCCACGCAGACTCGGCCTGCTCATTCATCACAACGAATGAAAGAGTCGGCCAAAAACCCACCTGCGTGTGTGGCCACCCCTCCAAGTCATGATGAGTTGGCCGTCCCAGGAGATGGAAAGACAAAACCCCTTCTGTGCTGCTGTAAGAGATGCCAACTGAGGAGCAAAGGAGGAATGTGTCGGGGAGGGGGGGGGATGACACTGTGAAATCTTTTCCCCCCCCCTACTCATTGCTCGCAAACCCCTTGGTGGAGTTGCTACATTCAGTTTGAGAAATTTCTTGAGATTTGGGGTGTTGGGGAGTGGGGAGCACAGAGTTCAGGGGGGGAGGAATTCCATGGGCATGGGATGCCTTCAATGTCACCCTCCAAAACTGCCATGTCTTCCAACGGGGGAATCTGGAGTGACTCTGGGAGACCTCCAGGCCCCGGCCTCAGTTGATAACCCTCACCCTCAGAGCAGACAGGACTAGAAACTTGCATTTGGTCTGTACATACTTTGTGCTAACAGAAATAAATAACATTTAGTGCCAAACTCCACCAAATGCCACACAGGGAAATCCGTGGACGCTGCAACCTGTATCTAATGCATCCAATATTGCTGACAAGCTATAGACCTTTTTAAAAAATGAAACCTAAAATTATCAACCAATGAATTCCTTACTCTGTGCCAAGATTTTTCCCCCCTCTTCAAGATTCAGGTTAAGAGTGGCAGCTTCTAATCTGGTGAGCCAAGTTTGATTCCTTGTTCCTCCACATGCAGCCAGCTGGGTGACCTTGGGTTCGTCACAACCCTGATGGTGCTGTTCTGTCTGAGCAGTTCTGTCAGAGCTCACTCAGCTTCACCTACCTCACAGGACCATGGAGTGGCCAAGTAAAGGTGCCAGTCCCCAGATGGGACCTGGAGAGCCCCTGGTTTTACAGCTCAGTTCCAGAGATCACTTCCTCTATAATGGCAGACTTGGAGGCAGACTTCATAGTATTCTACTCCACTGAAGGTCCTCCTTGCCCCAAATCCCACCCACATCTGGCTCCACCTCCAAAATCTCCAGGTGTTTCCCAACCCAGAGCTGGCAATGCTACTTGGGATCCAAAGTTCAATGTTTAAGGTCCCTGCGAACGGTAGCAAAGGTGATTGGATGAGGATCAGAGAGAGACCTGGGATCCATGAGGTATGGCGAGGAGCACTGCGTTGAGGGGGAGCGGGGAGACAAGGTGTTTGTGCATGGTTTGGTTGCCCAAAGCAAATTTCTGTCAAAGTCCACAGCAGGGGAAACATCTCTGTTGCTGAATGACAAGAAAATATAGCAGCATCCCAGCTGGGTCCCCATCCCGCCCCCCTTCCCCCCCGGTTTGCTTCTAGGCTACTTGCCAAAATGTGGGGAGAGTTGCCAAACTTTTTTTTCCATTTCAGCAGCAGCTGGCTCCTGGCTGGGCCCAGACTTCCCTTCCATCCCCCCATGCCTCGCCGGAGCCTGCCCGAGCCCTCCCTGTCCAGAGATGGGGTGATGTCTGTCAGCTGACAGGGGGGTTGACAAAGAGAGGGAGGAGAGAGCTGAAAGGGCCATGAGCCACAAAGGTAATGTTGGATCTTCACATTTATAGTAGTAGGGAGGGAGGGCTGGACCTCAGCATAGGAGGGTTTGGGGAGGAGCGGGACCTTGGCACAGCCATAGAACAGGGGTGGCCAGACGGTGGCTCTTCAGATGTCCATGGACTACAATTCCCATGAGCCCCTGCCAGCACGGGGCTCATGGGAATTGTAGTCCACGGACATCTGGAGAGCCACTGCTTGGCCACCCCTGCCCACAAATCATGAGGGACTTCCCAACCTAGAGTTGGTCACATTTCTCATAGCCTATCTCAGGCTCCCAGCTCTGGGTTGGGAAATGGAAACTTGGTGGGGAGGGAAGGCCGGACTGGTTGCTCTCATCCTTTCCCCCTGGGTTCCCTCCCCCTTCCTGCTGGTCGCCCGACGCTGATTCCTGAACAGAGCTGCTTCTTGTCGAGCGCGCAAAGGCATGCCGGCACGAGTGCATCAACACCGAGGTGCTCTGCCATGCATGTCCTGACATTTTGTGCACGCGGCAGCTTGCAAAGGTCGCTCGGAATCGGCGATGGCATATTAGAAGCCGTGAGGGGCCCTCCCCACCACCACCACCACCACCTCTCGCCAGGATATCTTTTAACTGTATGAAGAAGGCACTTTTTTTCCTTCAAGAGAGCCCCTTCCCTATAGGCAGCTGCCCATACTCCACAATTGTGCTGAAATCCTCCTGCCATGCAGGGAAGAGGTGCCTGGCAGGCTGGCCAAGCGCAGAGCTGAGGGTTGCCAGGTTCTGGGTGGGATCTGGAGATCTCCTGGCATTCCAGACAACAGAGATCAGTTGTCTGTTGGGGAGCCAGCTTGGTGTCATGGTTAGGAGTGCAGACTTCTAATCTGGCGAGCCGGGTTTGATTCCCCGCTCCTCCTCCACATGCAGCCAGCTGGGTGACCTTGGGCTTGCCACAGCACTGATAAAGCTGTTCTGACTGAGCAGGGATATCAGGGCTCTCTCAGCCTCACCCACCTCCCAGGGTGTCTGGTGTGGGGAGAGGAAAGGGAAGGTGACTGTAAGCCGCTTTGAGACTCCTTTGGGTAGAGAAAAGCAGCAGATAAGAACCAACTCTTCTTCTTCAGTAATATCAGGGCTCTCTCAGCCTCACCTCCCTCACAGGGTGTCTGTTGTGGGGAGAGGAAAGAGAAGGCAATTCTAAGCCGCTTTGTGACACCTGGGAGAGAAAAGTGGCATATAAGAACCAATTCTTCTTCATCATCATTCATTTCCTCCTCGGACTACAAAAAACCACCTAGGCATAGTGGTTATGAACAACAGCCTCTAACCTGGAGAACTGTGTATGATTCCCCACTCCTCTGCATGCTGCCAGCTCGGTGACCTTGGGCCAGTCACAGTCCTGACAGCGCAGTTCTCAGAATAGCTGTCTCAGCTCAATCTAACCAACAGGGTGTCTGTTGTGGGCTGGGGAAAGGAAGGCGATTGTCAGCTGATTTCAGTGGGGTAGAAGGCTACGGAGCACCCCTTCCAAAGTGGCCGTTTTCTCCAGGGGAAGTGGAGGCTGGCAAACCTGGACTGGGGAGCAGCGTGGAGAGGACAAAGGAAGGCTTCTGTTGGCTCCAGGTTGCTTTGAAGAAGTGGCCAAACTTTAAAAGATTCAGGATGGAGACAGAATGTGTCGTTGGATTTGGAAACAAATAGAGGGTTTTATGAACAGTTGTTGATCTGGCTGGCTGAACGGGCTTGATGTTCAATTAGGGTAATAAAATCCAAAGAGTGGAGCCATAAAAATGCCAGAGTGGTTTCCAAAGACGGGTGGAAGGAGAGGAGGAGAGAAGGCAGGATGCTAAAGTTCACCTTCGTGAAGAGCAGGCAACCCGGTTTCAGGGGGGTGTCTTATCAGCAGCCTAGCACAGCTTCTCATCTCCAAGGGCAGCTGCTTCGGGTTGGCAAAGAAGGTAGCAAGCAGGTAGGGTTGCCAATTTCCAGGTGGGGCCTGGAGACCCCCAACTTTTACAACTGATCTCTAGATTTGGGATTTCCATTTCCCTGGGGGGGGGGGATGTGGCTGCTTTGGAGAGTTGACTCCAGGGGTGGCCAAATTGTGGCTCTCCAGATGTCCATGGACTACAATGACCATAAGCCCCTCCCAGCACCATGCTGGCAGGGGCTCATGGTATTTGTAGTCTATGGACATCTGGAGAGCCACAATTGGGACACCCCTGCTTTCGGTTGATCCTGCATTGAGCGGGGGGTTGGGCTAGATGGCCTCTATGACTCTCTTGCAAGGCAAGCAACAGAATCAAAAGCTGTCTTGTTTTCTGCAGTTCGGACCGATCAGGAGGACTCGAGGGTGGGCCACGTTTCCAAAGCAGGGAAGTGGTTTGTGGCTTCTGTTGATTTGGCAACGGGGTTTTCCCGCAGCTGGCACGGCTGGCATTGACTCAGCTCCCCCGGGGGCTGGCACAGCAGGACTCCGCACAGGGCAACTTTGCTCTGTCTGAGGTCAACCACCAGCTTTGATCTGAGCGCTCCGGGAGTTCCAACTAATTCCAGTGGAACGGTTTTTCTCCCCTCCCTAAATGCTTGCATCCCTGGGTGGGCCGGAACATGGCAAATGTTCTGCTGGAACGGGCATTTTGCATTCCAGACAGGACGGAGTGGAACCACAAGGCAGCTGCCAAAAGGTCTGGCAGAAGCGCTGAACAGACGCATCCCAGAGTGGACTGTGGAATCCGAGGCAGCTCCTTTAATCCGGAGCAAGCACCCCAGCCTCGGACGACTTTGTACCCCTGCTAGAACCCCTCCCCATCTTTCAGCCCCCCTTTTCTATACAGCCCCCAACTGTGTAGGTTTTACATCCTCTCACTAAACAAAGCAATTTTTAGATTGCTTTTTGGCATTATGGTGTTTTGGGGGGTTTTTTTGCTTGCAGATGTAATTGTGCATTGTCCCCCTTTGGAATGTCAAGAAGTTTGGGGATCGTTACACACAATTCCCCGTTTGAAGTCCAACTATTCCCGAGGGAGAGGAAGGGGTTCTTGGGGATATAATGCTATAGAGGCTGTTTCCTCCAGAGCAGGGGCTCATGGGAATTGTAGTCCATGGACATCTGGAGGACCACAGGTTGACTACCCCTGCTCCAGAGGACATGATCTCTGTCATCTCAAGATTTGTTGTCATTCAGGCATATCTCCAGGCCGTGCATGACTGCTTGGTCATTTCGTCAGCACCAGGAGCACCTGTTCCTCAGCCACAGAGAACGTCCTCAAGTAATTACAGGATGCACAGCGAGAGCCCCATGAAACTTCTGGGCTTGATTTTATGTCTCCACAAGTTATAGGCGCCTGTCCCACTTCATTTTTGCAAGCGGGTTCCCGTGTCAAATTGACAAGGGCCATAAACGTAATGGAGACCTGGGAACAGCTTTTACAAGGTGCTTCCTTCCCCTCTTAAAAAGAGGATCATCAAACTCACCGTTTAGCAACTCACTGAAGGCGTTCTGTTTTTCGCGGACGGCAAAGGCATTAAGATCCCTGAGGTCCTTCTTTTCCCCCAACCCAGGACTGAAGAGGCATTTTTAGAAGTCTCCTCATTCACGAGGAAAATGAGAAAGAAGTGTGATATAGACTACAGGCTTGCATGGGCCTTCCCCAGGAGACCTGAGCTGGTGGGCCCAAGCCTTCCCAGTCACCACACACATCTACTCCTGACCCTTTTCCAATATCTTATAACTATTCAGAGCTCTCAAAGATGGCGTTCACCCCCTAAGCTGCTAAAGGCGACAAATTTGTAGGGTGCAACTGCTTCTCCCCAGCTTTGAAACACAACTGCCCGATTTGGCTTCTAGTCTGTTAACTTTTGCCTTCTCTGAGGTGCCCCAGAAAACGTTATTGGGGCCTCAGGCCTGTCATCGGAAAGCGAATGAAAAGGAAATTCATTGCTCTCTCCAAGACTGTTTATGCACTGGAGGTTTCATGCCAGGCTGCAGGCTGGAGTTTTAGTCGTGGCAGGTTGCCCCACCTCTTCCTGCACCCACAAAGGGGAGCATTTGGCCTGGTGCACCTCATCTGCCTCCGATTTTTGCTCCTGCATGGGAGCTGGGGCAGTGAAGTTCCCAGTGCATAAACGGTCCAATAGGAGATCTCCATTCTTTCATCGGCAGAAAACAAATCCATAAACTTGGAAGGGTGAGTTCAGACCCGGTTGCTCCAAAAGAGACTTCAGCTCTGAACGGTTGACGTGTCTGACTTCTGGATGATCCCGGCGCATTAATTCAGTGTGCCTTGCTAGCCATGAGCCAGAAGGGGACTTCCTTGTCAGGGACGCTGTCTTCTGCTTCTTTAAGCAGCAGCATTTTTTTACAGACTCAAAACCTGTCAGTTTGACTCACGGCGAGCTGAGCGCCGACCACTGAGTCGGAAATGGCAGGGTAGCCCTCCGTATGCCGCCATGTTGCCCCGAGACACCTGCGGGCAAAATCAGCAAGCATCATTGCATAAGCAATCAGATATTTACCAGAATGGCCTTCAGAATGGATTAAGCCATTCTCATTCAAGGAAAAGCATTCCAGTTTCACTCGAGGTTCGGAGCCGAAATGACTGATCTTGGCCTCGCAAAATGGAACGGCAGGCTGGATGCTTCTTGATGGCATTCATTTATTTTTAGATATTTAGACCCCATTTTACTCCTCAGCAGGAACAAGAATAACCAGCACTCCATTGGCCACCTGCAGCAGTGAGTCATAGGAACTGTAGTCCATGGATATCTGGAGAGCCACAGTTTGGCCACCCCTGGGCTATATCTTACCACCTTCTATGAATCATAGAATAACAGAGTTGGAAGGGGCCTCCTGGATCATCTAGTCCAACTCCCTGCACTATGCAGGACACTCACAACCCTCTCACTCATCCACTGTCACCTGCCACCCCTTGAGCCTTCACAGAATCAGCCTCTCCGTCAGATGGCTATCCAGCCTCTGTTTAAAAATCTCCACAGATGGAGAACCCACCAACTCCCGAGGAAGCCTGTTCCACTGAGAAGCCGCTCTGACTGTCAGGAACTTCTTCCGGATGTTTAGACGGAATTTCTTTTGAATTAATTTCATCCCATTGGTTCTGGTCTGTCCCTCTGGGGCAAGAGAGAACAACTCTTCTCCATGATCTACATGGCAGCCTTTTAAATATTTGAAGACCTTCCCTTCCTTCTTCTTCCTTAGCTAGTGTTCTAAGAAGGCAAGAGATGGACAACATGATCCTTCACCTTCCTCGCAAATTCAGAATGCAGAAACGCAATTTCTGCTGTCCCGAGTCGTCTTTCCAAGTAGCCAGATTGTACCCTGATAATTTCATGCACCATTTATGCCATTATCTTTGGGAGGAACAGATTGGGTGCTTCTATAATGAAGACCCCAATATGGTCTTTGCCAAAGAGGATGTAACACACAGACAAGGAGAGGGATCCTGTCTGCGTCTTTTCCACTGGAGTGTGCAGATGGCATGCTTCAGCAGAGAAAGCCACATGGTTCTCATCACAACACATTGGGTTGATGTTCCTGTTCTGAAGGGACAGTTTGTGCTCTCAGTTCAAAGCTGCTCTGGCACAAGACATGTGTCACTTTGAGATTCGCTACCAAAGTTTTGGATAATGAAAAATGTGAAGCAAATATATAGATATATTAAGGATTACTCTTCAGGAAAACCCTCAAAGCATTCGGAGATAACTCAGTTTATTTTGTAAGACGATACGTGTGATCATGCAATCAAACTTGCTAGAAAAATCATTAATGCTCAGAATGGCCAGTGGCAAAAGGAAATGTGATTGCCAAAGGATCCACTGGCTCAACACAATCAAAGCCGATACAGGGATGACCATGAACTAATTAAAAGAAGTAGTCAGAGACAGGGGCGCATGACGAAGACTTTCCTATAGAATCGCCGAGGGTCGGACACAAATGAATGGATGACATCATCATATGTGTGGGACAACTACCGGGAGAGGCTATGGTAGAACATCTGTTTTGCACGCAGAAGGTTCCAGTATTAATCTCCAACATCTCTAGTTAAAAGGATTCAAGAAGTAGGTGGACATGGAAGACCTCTCTAACTGAATCTCTGAAGAACCACTGATGGTCAGAGCAGATTACCCTAACTTTGGTAGACAAATGGTCTGATTTGTGTTCAACTGCAATAAACATTCCAGGGGTCCCTCCATGGCCAAATGGTTGGAAAGGGCTGCCATAAGGTTTTCAAGGCAAGAGATAAACAGAAGTGGTTTGCCATTGTCTGCCTCTACATAGCAACCCTGGTCTTCCTTGGTGGTCTCCCATCAAGCACTAATCAAGGCTTGCTCTGTCTGGCTTCTGAGATCTGATGAGATCAGGCTAGCCTGGGTCATCCAAGGACTTAAGAATCACAATTCCTGGGCTGGACTGCAAGGGGTTAACAGCTAACTTGAATGCGAGCTGGAGGAAGAGACGGAGAATTGGGTAAATAACTCTGAAGAGCGTGCTGATGGGCGAGCGGGCTTCCTTACATCTTAATTACCAGGCAACGGATTGCCTCCGGAAATTACACACGACCAACCGTATCATTGGGACGCCTCGAGGATGTCACTTTTCAAGCCCGGAGTCAGAAGTGCCACCGACTCTCCAAATATCGGGGCCTCGATCGTCACGGAGGGAAGGCGGAACGGAAGCCTTCTCCGTTCACCTGTCAAACCCGACGGACCGAACATGCCATTCTCGGCAGGGTGCAGGACGTGAGGCCTGAAAGACGTAATCCTCGGACAGCTCATGACTTCCCCTTCAACGCTGAACAGTTAAGACGTCAAAGCAAGCCTTGGGGAGATGGATGGAGTCTACAAGAATTTGTGTACGTGCCACACCACGTCTTCCTCTTTTCTGTGATATTTGGTCCCCACCCGCGAACTGATTTATTTCCGCCAATTGGCTTAAACCAACGGTGGCCAAACTATGGATTTCCAAAGGTCCATGGACTACAGTTCCCATGAGCCCCTGCCCACACAAGCGGGCAGGGGCTCATGGTCACTGTAGTCCATGAACGTCTGGAAAGCCACAATTTGGCGTCCCCTGCTCTACTGCATTATACCTTGCCCCCCATGCTAATTTCTACCTGGAAATTAAAAACGCAAGCAGCCAGCCGCTCTAATTACCACCCTGCAGGGTACCTATGCTCTGTGCAACTCAGCAGCTTCTGGAACATTCTGGGGGCCACGCTCGCCACCGGTGTAATTCATGGCGGAGGAAAATTGATTTGGGACTGGGGTTTCGCTGAGCTGCGGCCATAAAAGCCGGTGTTGCGATAGCGGGATGCAAGGAAACAGAAGTGCCTAATTAAAAACAAAGAAAACCCCAGTTCCCCCTAGGCCTCTTTTTCAAAAGTGTTGGGCAAGGAAAACCGTCCTTGGTGCTTTTCCCTGAGAATAAAAAGGGGGAAAAGCTGACCCTGATGTGACTTTCTTCGTGCAATAGCAGGCATTTTAGAATTGGGGTTCCTCCAGGTTGAGCTGGGATCTGGAGAGCTGGGGAGGGGGGGTTCTTTAAAAAGTCTGCCATTCTGGATTTCGGGTTTGCTCAATCTCCTGCCTGTAGCACCATTTGGAGGGAGCATCCAAGTCTGGCAGCCAAAGCTATTCCAAATCGCATCTGGAGGATGGAAGGCCATTTATGAGGATCATCATCCCAGCCCTATCTGCCCCACCCCCCCAGCCACCAATCAGCTGGCCAGCAGGGGGGGCACTTCCATAGAAAAACAAAAGGTCTAATCCACATTGCCAGCACTGGCAAGTACTCATGGGAATTGTAGTCCATGGACATCTGGAGAGCCACAGTTTCGCCATCCCTACGCTATATATACCATGCCACCTTCCCTCCCTTCTTCCTCCTTAACCAGTTTCCTTTCCTGCAAATCAGCCATTCTCCAACAAGCACGAATCCCAGACTCAAGCAAGCAGGTAATGACACCATCTCCTTACGAAGCTGACCCCGGACAGCCTTCCCTGCCCATGTCCCTTCTGCAAAATCCACAAAGCCCAAGACTGCTGTGCACCTGCCATACGGCCAACAACCCCCTGCCCCCTCCAAAATGGAAAGAGCCTTAAAAATGTCTCCATACCGGGAGGTAAATCACAGGGAAAATGAGTCCGTTGACCAGTCAATAAATGGCCCGCTCTTATACAGTTAACTCAAGCATGAAAAGAGCTATCTTAAGCCTCCGACGGAGACTTCAATCTTTGGAGAATTCAGCCTTTTCAAAGCGGCAGAATCAATAGGCCTTCGGAGCAGCACTGAGAGGAGTTTGTCTTCCTTCTCCTCTTTTCTGCCAAGCTGGTCGCTCCGGTATTGATGGCCAAGAGCCAAGAGAGCAAGCTTTCAACACGCCTTGAGACTGACCACGAGGGCTACTTGCCGTGGCAGGGATGGAGCTCTGGAGCCTGGTCCCCATCCTGGGTTGTTCCTGGGTTTTGATGCATGCGGTGTGCCTTGAGTTGCCAACCTCCAGATGGTGGCTGGAGGTCTCCTGTGATTGCAGGTGATCACCAGAACTGCTTCACCTGGAGAAAACAGCAGGCAGCTCTGGAAGGTGGCCTCAATACTAATATTCCCTATTGAAGTTTCTCTCCTCCCCAAACCCTGCCCTCCTCCAAAACCACCCCCCCCCAAAAAAAATTATCCAGGTATTTCCCAACCCAGAGCTGGGAACCCTAAACACAACTGAGATCAGTGGGCCTCCGGAAGATGTTAAGATTTGGGAGCAAGGAGAGACATAGAGCTGTCCCCCAACCCCATTTGTACCTTTATCTATTGTCGTCCCCCCCCCTCCCGTTTCACATGCTCACATTGGGATGTGAGTGTCCTGCATAGTGCAGGGGGTTGGACTAGATGACCCAGGAGGTCCCTTCCAACTCTATGATTCTATGATCCCTTGAGGGCGTGTGAGTGGGCTGTCACAGGTCTAGCTCTGCAGAGAGAACTGGCACAACACCTGCAACCCAACACTTGCTGGTTCGCCCCGTTTAACTCAGCTTGTCTTACATGACAGAGGGAAGGGAGAGGAGACGGAAGAGAGCCTGCAATCCATGCAGGAGAGAGATCTTGCTCCAGGGCAAATAAAGGATGAACAAGCCCCGGGCGATGCTTCGCCCGAACAGCCACGTCGTCGAACAGCCGTAGCTCAGTAGGCAAAGCACATACATGCCTGCCGTGCAGACTGCGTCAGGTTCATCCGCCGTTCGATAGGTTTCCGGTAAGACGGCTGGGAAGCCACCGCCGTGTTCAAGAGACCAAGGGGCTGCTTTGAACAGGCAGCACTGAGCAGGATCATGGACCAACAGTCGGATCCAGTCGAAGGGGCCGTTGCGTGTTCTTAAATCCTACTCCCTATCTCCTAAATATATGCCACGTGTTTAATCCCCTATAAAGTGGCCTGAATCACGCAGAGGACTTGCTGGACCAGAGTTTACTAGACCAGAGTTTGTTTGTTTGTTTGTTCGTTTTATGGCCCTGGAAGGATTTCCCGAATGGGTAGGAGTTAATTAATTTTTAAAATATTTTAAAAATTTTGTTAAACATTTATCAGGTGGTCACCCAGCAAGCTTCCTTAGCAGAGCAGAGATCTGAACCGGGGTCTCCCATATCTTAATCTGACATTCTAAAACAGGGATTCCCATCCAGGGGTCTGTGGTCCCCTGGAGGTCCACGGGAGCTCCGGAGTGGGGCCACGGCATTTTCCCTCCTGCCTTAATGGATTTGGCCACAAGCTAGGGAATTGGCCTTAAGTTGCCTCCTGTCTCTCTCCTCCTCAATCCTGCCTACTAGCACGGGTGGTGATGTCACTTCCAGGGAGGGTGCGGCCAGCTGACATCACTTCCGGGGCTCCTCGAAACCTGAAAAGTTATTTCAGGGGGCTCCTCCATGGCCAAAAGCTTGAAAAAGGCTGCTCTAAACCACTACACCACAGTGCAACAGTCTAACATGGACTAACATGGACACTCTTCTGAAATTAGGAAGATACTAATTTCGCTGGCAGGGGCTCGTGGGAATTGTAGTCCATGGACATCTGGAGGGCCGCAGTTTGACTACCCCTGAATCAGAGGCTCCACCTGCGAGCACGGCCTCCCCCGCCCATACGCAAGGCATCACTCGACTATGATACAGCTGAATTTCCACTCAAAGCCTGGGTGAAATCCACTTCCTTCCTGGGAGCCTGCCCCCCCTCCCTTTTGAGCTGCTTCTTCCAGCATCCAATTTCAGCACATTCCAGGACTGATTATGTCAATTAGGCAGCAACACCTGGGCTGGCTTCTACCAACACTAATCAGCCCCTTAAGACGGCCTTCTCGGTTGGAGCCATTTCTTTTCCCATCGCCTAGCAGGGGGGGGGGGCGAGAGGCGGCACCCTGCGGCCCTTATTAGCAACAATAATCATGCCAGTACTGCAATGGGTCTTCTTCTCCTTTTCCAATGGGATATTTTTTTCCTCTAAGAATGCAAATTGTAAGTGGTCTTTTCCTGCATAAACCACCAGGGCTTTGCAAAAAGAGAAAGGGGAGGGGATGTGAAGAAGAAGAAGAAGAAGAAGGGTTGGTTCTTATATGCCACTTTTCTCTATCCAAAGGAGTCTCAAAGTGGCTTACAGTCACCTTCCCTTTCCTCTCCCCACAAGAGACACCCTGTGAGGGAGGTGAGGCTGAGAGAGCCCTGATATTACTGAAGAAGAAGAAGAAGAGTTGGTTCTTATATGCTGCTTTTCTCTACCCAAAGGAGTCTCAAAGCAGCTTACATTCGCCTTCCCTTTCCTCTTCCCACAACAGACACCCTGTGAGGTGGGTGAGCCTGAGAGAGCCCTGATATTCCTGCTCAGTCAGAACAGCTTTATCAGTGCTATGACGAGCCCAAGGTCACCCAGCTGGCTGCATGTGGGGGAGCGCTCTATAATCTACAGATAGGAGGGACCATATCCAACTTCAGAGAAGGTGCCTGGCATCTGTCTTTCTATTCTAAAATAGTCTACCATGTTGTCCATTATGCATAGACTTTTGACAGCCCTCCTTGCCCCAACTGAGCCTGATGAAAAATAACCATCCCAAGAAGGACATCTTAGCCTGCTGGTAATGCTTCATCTCAACCAACGTTCCATTTTGAGATATCTGGGGAGGAAAGCAGATTTTGCTTGCATCCTTGCGTCCACGAAAAAGAGAGACGAAATTCTAGCTTTAAAAATAGCTGTCCAGCCTGATCTGCATATTTCTCTTTGGTTATTGTCACACTAAATTTAACAAGATGGATACAGCGCGTTGTAACACTCAAACAGCCCTATGAAAGAGGGACTGATGCGTCACCTCGTCTTCGTTGCTCAGCATATGGTCTCCCTGAGAGGAAGGCAGAGCCCCGCGCGTCCGAGGATGGCATTTTACGGGGTCTGTGCAGCCTGCCACATGGTTATCAGGACCCAGAGATCAGAACAGAAGTGGAAGATTTAGCTCGCCATTTCAAAACAGGCTGCCAAGTGGAACGAGGGCCCTAAAAAGGGACGGTAGCTAAATGGGTGGATGGGTTGTATTCTCAGCACCCCTTATCAGAGGACACTGATTAGGGATGATCCAAAATGGCTGCTCATTTTGGGGGGGGGGACAAGTCCCACAATGTCCAACCCACATCCCAACCCTGTCTCCCCCTTTTGAGCATCATAAAATGATCCTTATTGATTTACAGTGATTGAAAAACTTATTCACTTAGACGGCTTCCCTTCTCGATTGAACGCATTTGTTCCTCCTTCTAACAGTCTCCCCAAATCCAATTGGCTGTGATGCATGGGACATCCAATGAATGACCGTTTATTGGGTGGGTCTCCCGGTGTGCCTGATCGGGAAGCGCTAGCCTTGCTAAGGAACCCATTTGTCTTCGGAGGCATCACGACTGCATAGCCAAATATTCAGGGCTGCCATAGAATCCTTAAAATACTGGGATTTCCATGTGATGTGCCAAATAAAGATGGCGGTGTTGATATTACCATACTCAAATATGATTGGCTAGAGAGACCAGTTCCATCCGTTTATGTGATCCCTTCAATGGGTAGGGTTGCCCATGGGACTGATGCGTGAAGGACGGCCCTTGCTTACAAGGGACTTCATTTGCTTTCAATGGCATCATCAAGTGGCCAAGCCTCTAGAGCAGGGGTAGTCAACCTGTGGCCCTCCAGAGGTTTATGGACTACAATTCCCATGAGCCCCTGCCAACAAACGCTGGCAGGGGCTCGTGGGAATTGTAGTCCATGAACCTCTGGAGGACCACAGGTTGACTACCCCTGCTCTAGAGCTTTCTCGACAGGGATTTTGTGAAACTCTGGGGTTTCTTGATGGCTCTGGTTGGGTTTCCCAAATGGGTGGGAGTTAATTTATATTAAATAATAAATATATATTTTATTATTATATTATAGTTTATTATATTAAATAATAAATATATTTTTAAAATGTGTTAAACATTTATCAGGTGACGTGACTACATATGGTCATGTCAACATGGCCAACCTTCCCAAAATGGCCAGTGATGGGCGTGGAAGGGGTGGGAAGGGGAGGGGCCCCAGGGGGGCGTGTACATGGCTATGCTTCCCAATTGTATTCTGCATGATTGCGCCCCTTCTGGGGTTTCTCGAAGCCTGAATTATGTTTCAGGAGTTTCTCAATGGGAGGAAAGTTGAGGAAGCCTGGTACAAACAGACAACACAAAGGTTTGGATAGTTTTAAAACGCTGAACGCATTTTGTTGGGAGGAGGGCCTGTCAAATAATGAAGATAAAAAGAACAAGTCCCTTTTGTCCTCTCCCTGTTGCCCAATATTTTCCACTTGAAACAGGTTTCCCTTGACTTTGATTTTAATTAGATGCTCCCCTGCTTTCTCAGGGTGACACAGGCGTCATCAAACAGCTCTCTGCGGATCGGTCTGAATGTCAGCAATTGAAGGAAACCAAAAAGGCTCGGTAGGACAAGGACAAAGGAGACGGGAAACATGTCCTTGGAAGCACATATGCAAAACAACAACTTAAAAAAAAAACACAGCTCTATCCTTAGGCTTTGATTGATATCAGCTAGAGAGCAACCTATGAATAGTTACAGAGATCAAAAGCTCTAATCTTTTCTTAGAACGCTCTTTGTTTTTATGCAGGGCACCAGGCAATCTGTCTAAAACTGCTGCAGGGAACCAAATGTTGCAGACCAGGCAGGGAGACTGACTGGTTGATCCTGGGACAAACGGGATCAAGGGCCACAGACAAGACCGGAGATAGCCTTCACATTATCTAACAAGCCTGGTTGGACTCCAGCAGCACCTTCAAGACCAACAAGCTCTCCAGTTTATTAGCTGTCAGGAACTGAACTTTCCTTTGTTAGATATGGGTCAATGGGAGAGTTCCCAACTTCCAGGTGGGGCCTGGAGATCGCCCAGTAATCTCCATGTGACAGAGGTGGGTTCCCCTGGAGAAACAGCCATTTCGGAAGGCGGACAGTATGGCATTCTACCCCTTGAAGTTGCTCCTCTGCCCAACTCCCACCCTCCTCAGGCTCCATCCCCAAAAACCTTTAGATAATTCCCAAGCCGGAACTGGCAGCCATAGAATTTTGACTCTTAAAAGCTTATACACAGAAAATTGTGTCGTTCCCCAAGAAGCAACTGTGTTCACATCTAGCTCCTCTAAAGCAAGCCAATGTGGCCACTCTCCAGTGTATTTGTGTGTGTAAAGTGCTGTCAAGTCTGAGCCAATTTAGGGTGTCCAGAGCAAGGGGTTTTATTTTTATTCATTTGTTTTATTTATAATTCTGTTTATACCCCACCGCTCCCATAACCCCCCATGGCGGCCAACCATCAACGGAACTGATCTCCATCTTCTGGAGGCCCAATGTCATACCAGATCCCCAAGGAGCCACCTAGAAGCTCGGCAACTCTACTTAGCGATATGCAAAATTCTCAAGGCCCTTTTGTAATAACAGACCCACTAAAGAGAGAGAGAGGGAAATGCACGGTGACTCCTTTCGAGGACTGACGTGCACGCTCCGTAACCTCCCATGTTGCAGGGCCTCATCAGCGGAGCTTCTGGAGTGCTCTTGACAAGGTCCCTGAGCAGGCCACGGAAAGCCAAAGCCAAGTAGTGCAACGGCTATCGGATGAGACACGAGGGAGAGGGGAGGCAGGGCGTAGGGTGGAAGGGGGTATTCGAGCAATCAAGCATCAGCCGGCTCTATCTGCCATCCAGAAAATTAACTCTCCTCGTCTCCTGCTGATGACACGAAGCAAGAAGGGTTCGCGGTTGAAGGCCAGTCCTTGACACGGCAATTAGCGGTGGTCATTCGGTGATTGTGCATGCAGAAATGCAGTGTGCCACACACACACACACACAGTGTGCGCGACTCAGACCCATCAGATATCATTACTGAACAGCAGGATTATCGTTCGCCTCGAACTTAACCCTTGAATGAAGCAATAATTAGCAGGCTCCGGAGGTATTTGCTGATGGAGAGGGGTCTGGAAAAGGGGGTCAGGCAGAGCTGCCTGCTTTGGGTGGTGAAATACCTGGAGGTTTTGGGGTGGGGGTGGAGCCTGGGGGTGGGGGAGGGGCCTCAGTCCACCCTCCAGAGCAGCCATTTTCTCTGGGAGAGCTGATCTCTACAGCTTGGAAATAAACTCTCACAGTGGGAGGGATCCCCAGGTCTCCTCTGGAGCTTGGCAACCCCAGTGTCAGGAGGATCAGGCACACCCACACTCAAGAATGGCAGCAAAAAAAACCCTACACATTGGAGAAAGGGGACCAAAATAACAGCCCAAATTTGGGAAACGAGGAGAAAACCTTGGGGAACATGTAAAAAGATTCATCCCCGTCAAGATTCCACAGGTGACAATGGGGGGAATGCATTACAGTGTTCACACTCCGGAGAAGAATTCAGCACTTCCTTCACACACAATTGCTCTCGGTTGACAGCTCTTCCACACCAGCTGCCTTTATCCGCCCTCCGATAACCTGTCCCGCACTGGGTTTTTCCGAAGGAATAAGACCATGTGCTCTTTTGGCTACCGATCGCATGGCAGAATGTAACAGCCCCCCCATAACGTGGTGTTAACAGCTCACAAGGAGTATTGCCCACTGCAGCATGTGCAAAATGGAAGTCTCGGAAATCAGCTGGGATCTGGGAATTCCAACAGAGGGTTTGTTTGGAGAAAGGTGGTGACGCCTCTGTGAGTTTTGATTTAACACCAAATTCTGGGCAGGATGGGGGGAAAGGCAGAGAGACAGACAGGAAGAGAGACCGACAGACAGAGAGATAGACAGTAGGAGGGAGGGAGGGAGGGGTCATCCCTTTCCCCTCCAAATGGTTCTTCAGTTCTAAATCAGCCTCTCCAAATTGCTTTGTAGCGCAAAACCACACCCATGCACAGACATAACAGAACAGAATAACAGTCAAAGGAGATGCCTAAGGAGGTGGTGAGCTCCCCCTCATTGGCAGTCTTCAAGCAGCCCCTGGACAGATCCTTATCCTGGCTGATTTAGCCTGATCCTGCATTGAGCAGGGAGTTGGACTAGATGGCCTGTAGGTCCCCTTCCAACTCTATGGTCCTGCACTGAGCAAGGGGTTGGACTAGATGGTCTGTAGGTCCCCTTCCAACTCTATGGTCCTGCATTGAGCAAGGGGTTGGACTAGATGGCCTGCAGGTCCCTTTCCAACTCTATGATTCTATGTAAAGCACAGGTTTTCTACCCACCTGTGCCACCCGGTCAAACAGCATCCACCTCCTACTCAAGAGTTATTTTTAAGACCTGGGCAAGGAGGCTAAAGAACTCCACCTGAGTGCCACGCAAGCGCTGCATTTCAAAAAAGGCCTGAAATTCTCCGCCCCTGCAAATAAAAAACGTAAGAACTAAACAAGGACAGCCATCTACGAGGGGTGAGGACGAAGAAACAGGGACTGTCCCTGAGAAACAGGGATTATTCAAAGGTCCACCCCATGATGAGCAAACAATCACCGGCTCATAATTGGCTCCGTTCAAAAATAAACCGGAACGGAACCTTTCTCTGTTGTGGCTATTTCTGCTTCATGAGGCATAACGCCCGGACGCAGATCCAAACAGTTCTGCATCTTAAATGGCAGGAGATGGATGGGAGCCTTCCTCCCCCCCTTCCGAGTCGCCTCCGGGGCTGCAAATTAGGCTTTTTGAAAACCGCGGGGCGCTCTGCACGCATCGGGTCTGACTTCACCATTTCTCACAGAGCCAGAAAGGCAGCCTTCCAAGGCCAAACCATGGCTTTGAGGGGTTTGCTGAGAGCGCATGAACGCATAGCGGGCTGCCTTGTGCATTGAAAGATGCATGGTTAAAAAGAAATGTTATAATCTCTACAGAAACACACGCCCGCACTCTGACCCTTTAAAAAACGGAAAGGAATGGGTGGGGAAGTGCCCTAATTGTGCACGATTCCGAATGAATGGCCTTCCGGGGTTTGCTAGCTTCATACCCTGGTGCATATAGGATTTTCCAGCATCTGTTTCCCATATAAGTTTAGATCTGGCTTTCTCCACCAGGATCTCATGACGGCCCTGGAAGGGCTTCCTGAATGGGTGGGAGTTAATTATTTTTAAAAAAATATTTTAATTGGTTAAACATTTATCAGGTGATATGACCATATATGGTCATGTTGACCATCCCCACCCATCCACCCAAATAGCCAATGATGGGCCCGGAGGGGGTGGGAAGGGGAGGAGCCCTGGGTGGGTGTGTCCACAACTCCACTCCCCAACCATATTCTGCAGCATCGCGCCACTTCTGGGATTTCACGAAGCCTGGAGAATGTTTCGAGGGTCTCTACATGACTTTAAAAAATTGAGAAAGGCTGCTTTAGATTCTAGCATGGCTTTAATTGTTCCCTGTTGAATGCCTTATTCCATAATTGAATGGGCGGGACCTGAGAAGCAATCCCTGCTCACTTTTCCTTTCTAGAAACTGAGAATTTAGGCTCCTAATTGGCACAAATCTGAAGTAGACACTGCAGAGGAGCCAGTTGGCCGGAGATCTCCTGCTATTATGTCTGCTCTCCAGGCAACTGAGATCAATTCACAGGAAGAAAATGGCAATTTTGGGAGGAGAACTTTATGGCATTGCATCCCCGTTGAAGGTCCTGCTCTCCTCAAGCCTCACCCTTCTCAGGTTCCACACCCAAAATCTCCAGTTATTTCCCAACCCAGAGGTGGCAACCGTAGGACCTCTGAATAGGGTAGCAACAATAGAGCAGGGGGATTTTTTTTCTTATTAAAATAATTTAATGCACATATTACAAATTAGTCCCTCCTAACATCCAGGAGGTGAAGAAATCACTCACTCTTAACCTCAACAGGTTTCTGTTGACCAAGAGGAAGAACAAAACTCTCCTCCCTCCCAGAAGTCCATCCCACAGGTCTACAAGACCGAGGACAAGGAAGAGCTGGTGACTCACACAGAGATGCAACAGGCAGACTCCAGTCGAGATCTGCCAGATCCCTGCTCAAAAGAAACAGAACGATCAAATCATGACTGAGAAAAGATCTTGCACATCCCGAGAGAACTGTCTAAAAGGGGACAAAGTCAGAACAGTGAATCATGCAGGGATGCAGAGGGCAACCTCCTCTCTGCAGGAGGATCCTCCTGGCTCTCGTTGAGTTTGTTTCTGCAGAGAATAGTGGTGCAGTAACAGATTAAATTCACAGAGATGTAACAATAGCAGAATGAAGTCAAACCTGTAAATAATGCATGGACTGGCTGTAAGTTTTTTTTCTAAAATAAAGCTTTAAAAAACAAAAGGAAAGAAGGAAGGAAGGAAGAAAAGCCTTGTCATTTTCTCAGGGTCAGGGAGAAAATTCTAGCAACTTGCGCCTTTCTCCCTGTGCTGAGAAGGGCTCTGTACTCTTTGCCCTTTCTGATTTATTCCCACGGATACATGGGGGTTTTCTCAGTATTAATGCTTGTGGGTGGATCCCGTTCCAGATCAAGCTCACGGTGAAACATGTTGCTAATAGCAACAGAGCTTCGGGGAGGGGGGGGACAACACTGCCACGGTTTATGTGGTATGGGGGGGGGACCTGTGCCTCCCACAAGGCCCGCAGCCCGGAGGAGAAGGAACTGCCTGGCTCAACCAGAATCCGTCTCCCAGAGCCCTTTCCCCAAACCTCCCCAAATCAACCAGAAACGCAGCAGTGAACCTCATGATCTTGATGGGCCAAATCTGAAAAGAGGAGGCTGAACCGCTCAGATTGTACTTTCCAGTTCTGCTCCGCTTCCTCTCTTGGACAGGCCACCGTGACCCAGCCTGGCTTACCACGAGTGGGCTGGGCGGTTAAAATTGCCCAGGCAGTAGCCAAGTGGGCGTGGCTCTTAGGATGCTGGCGGATGGCGCTCAGGAGCTCCTCAGCTCACACCTGGCCAGAGGTGCTAGGGAGAGGCATCAATCATGGGAGGAGAAAGCTGCTGAGACAGAGGTGAGCCTGTGGGAGGTCCCAAGTGTCTCCGTTTGATGGTGGACGTCAGCAGTTCTCCAGGGCAGTGGGCCACTAGGAACTTCCCCAGAGAGTTAAATGGCCAGTCCACCCCTAGAGATGATGTCACTCAATGATGTCACCAATCTCTTTTGTAGTTGAAAAACTTGCATCTCATCATGTTTCGCTTATAGTACTAGAATTTGGGGGGGGGGCTGGGAGGCGACACAGGCCTGCTGATTTCGGCGGCAGCCATGCGGTTCCTGCAGCATCTTAGTTTTGGCCACGGAGACAGGAACCAGTTCATATGTCCCTTTCTGCACGCAGAGTCCATTAGAGAAATTAATCTGTGCCTAGATTATTATGCGGAATCCCATCATTCCTTTCTCCCTGCCTTTTTGGCGAAACAATCAGGATCGTTCTTGCCGGACAAGTCTCAACCAAGGCTCCGCGAATTAATTTACTCAAAGTGCACCAGGCGGCCTCCCAATTTGACTTCAGAAAGAGCAAACATAATTTGCCGTGACTGGAAAGCCAGCTTCCTCATCCATATCTGCTGAGTGAGAGAGAGTGGTAGGGATCACAGTGAGGGAGGAGGCCAGAGGAGACATTCAATAATGCCGATGTGGTGTGGGTTTACTGGGTTCACAAACCCAAGTGTTGTTGAAGCCTCCAGGGGACTAGAGTTGCTGCCCCCCTGTTGGGGCTGGGGATCCCCCAGTTTGGCACCTTTCCCCTCACATTTCTACACCACCTGGCTGTAGTCATGTCAGTGACGTCTGGGGGACACTCTGGTTTTTGGACAAAACTCAATGGTAAGAAGCTAATTCTACCATAGAGTTTTCCCAAAAACCAGAGTGTCATCCTCCCAACATCATTGACGTCCCTATGTCTCTTCTGGGTGATACAGTAATGTGACTTATTTCAGGCTTCTTCCTTCCTCACTCCAGGTCAGTTCTACCCCATTCCCCAGACTTGGCAACCTTAAAGAGAACACCTCCCCTAAAAACGATCAGGAAGACTCCCAGTTTGTTCTGTTGCTGGACATTTTGTTGCATCTCCTCTTCTACTCCATTGTCAACTGTGCTTCTTTTCTTGGCTGGCAGGCCACTCCCAATAAAGGTCTCTTTATGGGGGTTGGGGACATCCTTTGTTTGGGACTCTGCTTGGGGGCTAAGGAGAATCTGGGTGGGTGGGTCATCAAAAGGCAGGGTGGGATACACAGCAGAACCAGACTCCAGCTTAACCCCACCTGCTGATGCTAACACAGCTACCCAGGCTGCTGGAAAGGACTTTCGGAGAATGTATCAACAGCTCTGCTTCTGTTTTAGCTCTTTCGGGTCAGGCAGTTTACAAGCTGGTTCCCTGGAGCTGGGGGGGGGGGGGGAGAGAGATCAGCCTTCAGGAATTTTTGACAAGCTCTCTCCGAGATGCAGTTCAGGTCCCAGGCTGGGACTCAAAGCGGAGAAATGTTTTTCATTTCCATGCCATTTGCTTAACTGCATGCTGAAAGGTTCCCCCTCATTGGGCATGCAAACTTTTGACAGCCAAACGCTGAAAATGCTCCAAGAAATCAGGGAGCGTTTCTGTAAAGAGAAGGCGGAGATGACGAATGGGCTTCAGGAGGTCTTTCCTCAAAGCGTCGGCAGCCTGGCCCAATCAGCTCTGTGCTCCCAAGCCATGCTGTTGCCAACCTCCAGAGGGCACCTGAAATCCTCTGCTATTGCAATTGATTTCCAGGGCCTATTCTGCACACAATAGATAATGCACTTTCAGTGCATTTTAGAAGTAGATTTTCCTGTTCTGCACAGGAAAATCCAGCTTCCAAAGCACATTGAAAGTACATTATCCTCTGTGTGCGGAATGGGCCCAGGTGACCACGATGGCTTCCCCTGGAGAAAATGGCAGCTTTGGAAGGTGGGCTGTATGGTATGTTCCTCCCCAGACTCCACCTCGCAAATCTCCTGGAATTTCCCAACCCAAAAGGGGCAACTCAGTGTTGACATGCTTCAAGTCACTGCAGAATATAACCACACAAGCCTGGGACACTGAAGATATATATCGGACATCACAGCAAAGCTTTCAGAGCCATTTAATCTGGAATACTAACCATCCCTTTCAACCGCAGAATTCATTCATTCATTCATTCATTCATTCATTCATTCAGAAAGCTTCACCTTTCTTCTCCCACGGAATGCAAGACAGTGTTTGGAAGGTTCCCCAGAGGCCTGTGGGCAGCAGCAGTCTGCCTACCTTCAGTAAGATCAACAAGCAAGAGTTTGAGGTCACCAAGAGCTTGGGCCACTCACTTTTCCACAGTAGGTCCATCACCTTGGGCAGCCTTTTGGCGTTTGTCCCTTAGACTGTTCCAAATTGGGAAACGCTCAGCTCCCCATTCATACCTAACCCCACGTCATCCATGAAGTATTGGGCTCTGGGTAGCTCAGGCTAGCTCATCTCAGAACCTCATCTTGGTCAGCCCTGTTTTGGTCTTGATGGAAGACCACCAAGAAGTTCCAGGGTAGCGATGCAAAGGCAGGCAAAGGAAAACCGCCTCTGAAACTCTCTGACCTTGGTAACCCTATGAGGAATCGCCATGAGTTGGCTGTGACACGGCAGCGAAACTAACAATTAGAATCGACATTCCAAGAATTCGGTGGGGTCGGATCTCCCTGCATGTGCTGGTGGGGGCTCATGGGAATTGTAGTCCCTGGACATCTGAAGAGCCACAGTTTGCCCACCCCCTGCTCTAGAAGAAGAAGAGCTGTTCTATATCCCACCTTTCATTACACAAAGGAGTCCCAAAGCACCATGTAAACACCTTTCCCTTCCTCTCTTCACCACAGGCACACGATGAGGCAGGTGGGGCAGAGAGAACTCTCACAGAACTGCTCTCCAAGAACAGCCCTAAGAGAACTGTGATAAGTTCAAGGTCACCCAGCTGGCTGCACACAGAGGAGCGGGGAATCCAACCCGGTTTTCCAGATTAGAATCCGCTGCTCTTTAACCACACCCCAGCATGTTCTCTGGCTGGGCCAAACAAGTGGAATCCAAAGACCAGGGGTACTCAAAAAGGTTGGTCGGCTCCTGCACTATGGTGCCGCTGGTTATGCAAGCATCAAATTGTCCCTGCCAGGCTACTAGATTGCTGGAATTACATTGACAGTAAGTTTCTCTGAGGATAATACATCATTACCTCGAACCCAACAGCTTGATCTTTCATGGGTTTTATCCTCAGTGGCGCATCTCTCTCCTTCTCCCTCAAAGGGCAGCCTGTCTCTTTTCTCCATCTCCCAGTTGCTAAGCATCAACATTTAGAAGGCAACATCGGCCCACGACACGGAAACAGATTTGGTACCTACCTGAAGTCTCCCCCGGTAGCTTAGGCGGAGGGACGTCGACATCTTTTCCGCTCCCGTTGGGGGTGGCGGGCGGTTCCCTTGTGCTAACCTGAGTCCCGGGGTTGTGCCTGCCGATCCCAGGCCCGGGTCCTTTGGGCGGTACCGTGGTGGAAGCAGCCATGGTGGTGGTGGTGGCGAGTAGGGTGGTGGTGGTGGTGGTGATGGTTGGCGTACTCCTTTTGGTGCTGGTGTGCGGGAGCGTGTCCGTTTCCAAGGACTCCAAGGGACTCGTCGAGCCCCACACTATCACCCCGTTCTCCGCCGTGGGGTTGATGATTCCCTGGATGTTCCTTTTCCTCCGTTTCAAATAAGCCTGATACTCGGCCAAGGACGGAGGCTTCGAGGCCCCAAAGCGCTTGGCCCGTCCGCTTTTCCAGAGGAGGTCCACCGCTTTGTGCAGCCTTCTGGAATGATACGTTGGCATTTGTCCGTTAGACTGTTCCAAATAGGGGAAGGCCCGGCTCCCCAGAAGCCCGCGACTCCTTGCTTGTTGACCGCCTTTAATGTGCCACAAAGAACGGTGGGGAAATCCGTACCAGCTAGCAGGTCTCTGCAAGAGCCGGAGCCTGTGGCCTTGGCTCAGAGATTCGCAGGAGGTGAAATCCATGGCGAGTCGAAACATGGCTATTAAAATCCAAGCATGGCTTTGTACAGGGTAACCTGACCTGCGGAGGGACACAGAAACCGGTTAGACAAAGCGATCCAGGTTTATTTGCAGCACAGCTCTAGTCTAGCTAGAAAAACCTGCACAACGTTGCAAATTGTAATCAAATCAAGTGCTTACCGGCAAATGGATGCTTTAAAGTCAAATGTATAAAAAAGAATTAAACCCAAAAGAGATCAGGGTTAATAGTGAATCTGTGAATACCTTTATTGGCATACCTGTTAAAAATTAGACATTTAAAGGGTTACAGGATTCCTGAAATGGTGAGTGTGATTTGGAATAGCCAGCAGTATCTTGGCTACCATCACAATGAATACAGGGTCTTTATTACTTAATAGTAGATTAATCAGAGGCTTCTCATCCACACAGATAAATTTAATTTTCTTCACGTAAAGGACAATGCAGTTGAACAATCCTATGACATTCAATAAGTCTAGGGTAAACTGTGTCAAGAACATTACAGGCATAAATCTCTTAGAAGCAGGAATTGGGAGAAATCTGCCCTGAGTTACATTTGAGGGGAAGATATTTGAATGTGCTAATAGCTATGCCCTTCATGGGATTAATAGTATACCCAAAGCATGGCAGTTTTCCAGTGAAACATTTTTGGTGTAATATGCATGCACAATATTTAGCGACCTGTTTGGAAACCTCAATGTTTCCTCCAGAAAGGAGGTTCTTCATTTTCCTTTCCTTTCCCCCATTCCTGGGAATGCGGGGTAAGAGGTGTGGGGGGGGGCATGATCTTATTGCAAACTCCCACATAGTGAACATTTGAAAAGGACGTGCCCAGTGTATTCTGGGTTAGGCAAACTGAAACAGAATCAGGTAGGTAGCTGTGTTGGTCTGCCCAACACAAATAGAGTCCAATAGCACCTTTAAGACCAACAACGATTTATTCAAGGTGGGACCATTCGAGTGCATGCACAGAGTGCTTTTTTTGTTTCTATTGTTGTGAAACCGATTCAGTCGGTGAAGCAAACCCTCCCTATTCCACACATTTTTTATGTTAAGGGTTTTCCTTTCTTGGCTTTGTGGCTCCCAATCATTCTAAAGATCTTTGTCACCCGCCCCATCCCAAATCTCCTTTCTCCGAAGTTGGACCTTCTTTGTTGGGATCATCCAGGACTCAACGGGGAACATCTCGGGCTGTGCATGGGGGAATCTCTTGTAGCCAAGCTCCAATGGCTGCAAAGTAAAGATAAAGGGGCCCGGAGTATCCTCCCACGTTCTCAGCATGGCCTCATCTTCTCAGGGAGCCCACCAATGACTTTTCAGCCTACGAATACTTCCCAATCATGTCCAGGACTCATCGAACCCTTCCCTGGCTCTCCATAGCAACAACCGGGCTGACTCATTAGCCGACACCGTAACCGAGAGCTCCCGAGATAAACCGGCGTCCAGTCGGCTATAAAACTTTTTCTTTAAATGAAATGAAAGAGAGCTAGACGAGACAGGAGACTCACTGCACCAGAGCTTGCTGACTGGGCATGACGCACAATCAGATCTGGCATGATCAAAAGAGCTATCACAAGCAGCCCTAGGACTTCCAGGAACCTGACCGTGCTCTGTGGCAATGCAGGTTTCTTTTTATGAAAATGCAGTCCTAGCACCATTATCCTGGAGGCCAGGGATTAACTCTTTCCAGTCCTTTGCTCCAGAGCAGCCGCACGGCTCCCTTAGATGAGATTCATAAGGAACCGGGCAGTAGAAACGAGTCAAGTCACTATGGATTCTCCCCAAAGGAGCTGGTGGTTAAGCATCATGAGCCCTGTACTGGAGAGTCCAGAAGGGGGGGGGGAAAGCTCTGGCAGGTACAGAGACCCTAGTAGGTACATCTCACCGGAAGAGGGCGCTTCTAGTCTGCTCCGTGCTGCTGTACAGTGCCACCACTGTGGGTGGCCAGGGGGTGAGCTTCCATCTCAGCAAGGATCATGTGACACAAGAGACTGCCACTCTCATTGAACCATCTGTCCTACAAGTCATTGCTTGCTAGTATAGCCAGCCAATGGGAGAGGGAGAGGGCTGGTCTTGGGGAATGAGGTTGCACAAAATATTGTCCCAAATACTGAGGTTGCACAAAATATTACTTCCAAGTAACTTAAAAGTGATGTCATCACACTGGTGCGACGCTCTAGGATTCTCTGTGAGGAATCATAGAATCATAGAGCTGGAAGGGACTCATCTAGTCCAACCCCCTGCAGAAGGAAAGAAATTCACAACGGCCTTTTGTTTTCCTTCACCACTCCACCAAACAGTGGCAGGCAGAGCAGTTGGGAGGCTGGGAGGCTGGAGCAAGACACTTGGCAGGCTTATTGCTTGCTCCCCAAAAATCTCCCACCCCAAAGAAATTGTTCCCTCTCCCTCTCATCCTGCCAGTAAAACACTCCATGCCACACAAGTCTCCCTCCTTGCTCCCCAAAGGGTCTCACCAAACACCCCGGGGCTGCAGATTCCACTCCTGCCTTTCTCTGTGGCTTGCGCTGCTCATTTCAATGAGACAGAAAGAAGCCACTGCCGCAGCACGCCCTGGCAGTCAGGAGTCGGTCAACCCCTCTGCCTCCCCTGCGAAGCGCACTGCTCCCCAAGCCTTGCAGGTGGCCGCAAGCGGAGCATCGTAGGCACGCCGTACGACGAACTGGAGCTCCAAGGGCCTGAACATGTCCCCACGCTCTATGTTTGACATCCCTCACTCCCTCGCACAGTGAACCGGGACCCCCACGGGGCCCTAACACGTCCCCAAGCTTTATGTTTGACATCCCTCGCTCTGGTTCGCGAGCGAAAGCAATTGCGAGTCAGCGCAGGGAGGGACGCATCCCCATCTGCCACACATCAGCAGGTAATTCCCAGACGCCGCTGGGGAGGAAGCAGGAGCTCGAGTTTCCTGGGAATACATTACGGCGAGACTCCCCCTGGATGAAAGTCCTTGGCCTGGCTGCCTCTCTCATGGCATGTCAGACTCAATCGACAGCGCCGGCTAACGCTTTTAATACAATTTGAAATTTCTTCCCCAAGGAGGAGGAGCTGGGATTGCGAGCACATCCATTTGGTGGAGAGGGGCTCAAAATCTTAAGGACTTTGCTTCGTTTTCGTTCCCGGATGGCATTTCCAGTTCTGCCTCGGCACACTCTGTGGAACGGATCTTCTTGACTCAACTCCAGGGGTTTCTTGAGCCTCTTCTAATGGGGCTCTTGCACATATTTTGGAGGAATTGTGGGTTTTTCCCCATTTTATTGCTTCCTTTTGTTAGGATTGCCAGCTTTGCATTGGGAAACTGGCGGGTTTGGGGGTGGGGACTTGGGATGGTGGGCTTAGGTAGGGGAGGAAGTTCAGCAGGGATGAGGCACCATAGAGGCCACACTCCCTAAATTGCCATTTTCTCCATGGAGATGATCTGAAGAGCAATTAGAATTCTAGGAGAGCTCCAGAATCCACCTGGAAGTTGGAAACCTTCCCCTTTACCTATCATGACGGGTTTGGAAGAGGTTCGGGCAAAGTAGAATTGGGATTTCTTGATGACCCCAGAAGGGTTTCCCAAATGGGTGGGGGTTAATTGATGTTTATATTTAAATTTGTTAAAACATTTGTTGGGTGATATGTCCACATATGGTCATGTTGACCCCTCTCCCAAAATAGCCAATGAGGAGAGGGGGGGGTCATGTACACAGCTCTGCTTCCCAACCTCATTCTGGACAATTGTGCCACTTCTGGGGTTTCTTGAAGCCTGAAGAATGTTTCAGGGTCAAAAAGCTGAATTAGAATTTCCCCTGCCCCTTCTCACTGCAGCCTTCTGTAACCCCCCCGCCCCATTATGCCTGGTCCTTTAAAACTGGAGATGCGAGGGATTGAACCTGAGACCTTCTGCGTGCAAAGCAGAAGCTCTTCCCCTGAGCAACAACCCCTCCGTGGACTCAGAAGGGTCAAAGAGTCTCTTGGTCTGAACACTTTTGCATTTCTGAGAATGCCCTCTTGGCTCCCTTGCTCTGTGCTCACTTGTCCAAATGACTTGTTTCACGGCCCACGGACTGTCATCCCCAGCAGTCTGTAGGCAGTGTCAGCCCATAATATTCCTCAGTCAGACATACCAAGGTTAGGGATACAGCATTAATAACCGAGTTATCCTGACCTAGCTGCCCCAGGCTAGCCTACTCTGTCAGATCTCAGAAGGTACGCAGGGTCAGCCCTGCTTCGTACACTGATGGAAGACCACCAAGGAAGTCCAGGGTCATGACCTGGAGGCAGGCAACAAAGGAACCGCCTCCGTTGATCTGTTGCTCGGCTGTGACTTGACTGCACTTTCCATCCTCCGTAACTGGGGCTCCTTGAGCATCTCAATTAGCCTCATATTTCACCCTTCCTTCATGTGGGTCAGACGTGGGAGCACAAAACCAGAGGGTCCTACCAATAAGCAGGAAGTCAAAAATGATCCTGGGGTTCTGGAACATGCAGAAATATGGACCGTGAAGCACTGCAGATTTGTGGGAGGTACCTCAGATGACATCCAGAGCTCCCATGTTTGTGTGTGTTTGTGTATGTGTGTGTGTGAGAGAGAGAGGGGGAGGAGAGATTGAAGGAGAGGGAGAGGGAGGGAGAGGAAGAAGGAGAAAGGAGCAGATAATGGCAGAATGTCTTTTGGAGTGAAACAGCGATGTGTGGGAGTTCTGGTTGTCTTGGCAACACATCACTAAATTGTTTGGAGACAGCAAAAGGAAATTTGGAGCTCCCCAGGAGCCAGCTTCCCAATGGCGTGAAGAAAAGGAAGCCCTTTCACCTTCGGGCATCAAATGCCACGTTATCTCCTTGGTCCATCGCTCTTGGTGTCCTTCACCTCCACGGGCAGCAGTTCTCCAGGGTCTAAGGCAGAGAGAGAGGTCTTTCTCCCACCTGTCACCTGAGATCCTTTGATTAGCATGGCTGGGGATCAAACTTCCTGCGTGCAAAGCCTGCACTCTATCAGTGAGCCGGGGGTTTATCTGTTGCGTGGGGAGCACAGATGTGACAGTCCACAGGCAAAGAGACCGGGGGCTTGGTAGCCAGGCTTCCTGGGGACACACTACAGTTGACGTAGTGTGGAGGGTAGCCATATGTGCAGCTGGCCCTTCGTGCAACATCCTCTGCATGTACACCTCTCCTCATGAAACACATCCACCTCACAGGTTGTGCTATCCACCCAGCCAAGCGGAAGGCTGCCCACCCCATCGCACGCCATGCCGATCGGTCTGGAGCGGGTAAGAAGAGGACAGTCATGTCCACAACTTTGCTTCCCAACCACGTTCTGCATGATCACGCCACTTCTGGAGCTTCTCAAAGTTTGAAGGAGGTTTCAGGGGGCTCTCAAGGGTCACAAAAAACGGAGAAAGGCTGGAATAGACACTACGGGGTTTGAAAGAAGAAGAAGAAGAGTTGGTTCTTATATGCCGCTTTTCCCTACCCAAAGGAGGCTCAAAGTGGCTTACAGTCACCTTCCCATTCCTCTCCTGGCCTGATCCCTGGCCTGTTGCCATATAAGGGTAGCTCTGTGTCCGAACGTCTGATGTGGCCAATGGGAGCCCATGCCCACGATCCCTTGTCCCAACCTCTTGGAAGACGGTGGCCAGAGCTCGAATGGTCCATGCTCCCTCCAAACTTCGCGATTGTAGGGCTGCTCACTGCTCTGTGTTCTGTCGTTGCCGACATTCTCGGATTCTGAAGCCACCAACCAGCGTTTTTGACCCCTGGACCCCTCTGAACCTTGCATCATTTCCACCAAGTCTCTCCACGGCGACATGGATTATTTGCTTTTGAGCTTTCGGAATAAAAGCGGAAGCAGATGTGAAGCCAGCTACCCTTCTTTATTCTGGCTCAAGGCATCCCACTCTCTGCATACACACACACACACACAGACCCTACAACGGACAAAGGCTTTGCTTTCGACGGCTAATCGTGAAACGAGGTGTTTTCCCTCCAACACATTAGCGATAGAGCTGGCAATCAACCCAGGCCTTTTTGGCTACAGCGTTTTGCCGCAATTACTATAATCAGCAAGATTCAGAGGGCCTAGCCAGGCAGGAGGGCTATTTACTTATTTTGCCGTGGAGTTCCCTTTCGAAAAGAAGCACTCTGGGCCTGCCTTTGAGCTGGGAGAGGGTTTCTCGCTTTCATTCCCTGAGTCTCAAAAGTTCCTTTCCCCACCTCCTCACCCCCACCTCCTCTTCCCACTGATAACGACTCTCCAAAATGCTTGAGTGCGGCTTAGGGGGCCCTTGAAACATAATGGATCCCCTGGAATAAGATTTCGCCTTCCCTCTTGGGGAGTTGAACCACAGGGTGATAGGACAAGCTGGTTAGGTGTCCATTTCTAGGAGTGCCAAAATGGACTTCTCAGCTGAGGTCATTTTCAGACAATCATCCATCCTTCCTTCCATCCATCCATCCATCATCCATCCATCCATCCATCCACCCATCCACCCATCCACCCATCCACCCATCCATCCACCTACCTACCTACCTGACCACTTGGGTAATAGGATAATAGAACAAGCTGGTTATGTGTCCATTTCTAGGAGTGCCAAAAAGCACATCCCAGCTGAGTCCATTTTCAGCCTATCATACACCCACCCACCCACCCACCCATCCATCCATCCATCCCTCCCTCCCTCCACCCATCTATCCATTCCATCCATCCATCTATTTTAGGGTGGTCTAAAATTCAGTTGAATGAATGAATGAACAAACGAACATACGGACCCTGCCTTGTGCCAAATCAGATCCTTGGTCCATTACGGTCAATACAATCTGCTCAGACTGATGGCCGCTTTCATGGTCTCAGGAAGAGGTCTTTTCACATCGCCTGGTCCTTTGGACAGAGTGGTATTTAAAGGAAATGTCTGCAAGCTTGTCATTGATCATGTAGCTCTTGGGAATTGGTTTTCGTTCCATGTTGGAGACCAAAAGCTGATCTCTCTTTTTGCTCTGCCTTAAGAAGGACCGCTTGCTATGTAACCTTTTCCCTACAATGGAACATAGTGGAAACGGTTTATAGAGTGCCTTTCAGATATGTTAAGGAATTATGTTTTGACTAGAATGAAAGGTCACTTTAACTCTTGCTTCTAATGGCTCGATACAAGCTGGTGCCAGAAATACAGGGTTGCTTGGAAATACGCCCTGTTTAGTATAAGCTTGAGAGATGAGGCCTGGACTCCCTGCCATGTCAGAGGGTGAGATCAGGTCTCCAGGGCTGGCCTGGAGACTTTGGGGGAGGACCAAAGGGGACCTGGAGATGACTATTATCAATATTATTATTACTTTATTTCTAGGCCGCCTAGCGAAAATCTCGGGACAGCTCCCAGCAGTCAAAACCTCATACGAGATAAGACCCTATGCATTTAAAACCATCTATTTAGAAAACTATTATACCAAAGACCCAACAAAGCATCCTCTGCCACGAAGACCAGGGACAGATGGATCAGAGGCTTAGGGGGGGAAGGGGGGAAAGGGGGGGGCAGATTTTTGAAAGAATGCCATTATTGCATTGGTCCAGGCATCTTAGCCAGCCCTATAAGGCAGACGTATTGGTGCAGGTTTTCGGAACATGAGTCCCCTGGGCCTTTTTGGTTTTGCTGCAGTTAATTTAAAAAATAAATAAAAGGTTTTCCAGTCTGGCGTGTTTTTAGGGAACCCACACTAGGCAAGAATAGTTGCTTGGCCCCAGAGGCAATATTTTCAGCCGGAGTTGTCAGGGACAGAACCTGGACTTCTTGCGTGCAAAACGGATGCTTTGCCGCTAAGCCATGGCTGTTTCCCAAACAAGGACACCCATGAAGCTCGATCTCTTGGTCCATCAAGGTGACATTGTCATGATGTCAACCTGGTCACTGCCTGATCTTTAATTTGATGTCATCACTCAAGGGGCTGAGCCTGAAGGAGGAAGCGGCGAGGGAGAAAAAGGGAATTCAGAGGTGGAAAGGAAACAAGCAAAAGAGAAGGACCGTTTTTTTTATATCCTGCTTTTCACTACCCGAAGGAGTCCCAGAGCAGCTTTAAAAACTCCTTTCCCTTCCCTGCCCCACAACAGACACCTTGTGAAGCTCTATATTGTGGTGGGACTGAGAGACCTAAGAGAACTGCTGTGCGAGAACAGCTCAAAGACAACTGTGACTAGCCCAAGGTCACTCAACTTGGGTGATCGAGCCAGCTTGGTGTAGTGGTTAAGCACGGCGACGTCTAATCTGGAGAAACGGGTTAGATCCCACCACTCCTGCAGACGCAGTCGGCTGGGTGACCTGGGCCTACTCACCGTCCTGCTAGAGCTGTTCTTGCAGAGCAGTTCTGTCTGAGTTCTCTCAGGCCCACCTACCTCACAGGGTGTCTGTTGTGGGAACAGGAAAGGAAAGATGTTTGTAATCTGCTTTGGGGCTCCTTTGGGTAGTGAAAAGCGGGGTATAAAATCCCCTTCTTCTTCTGCATGTGGAGGAGCGGGGAATCAAACCCAGTTCTCCCGATTACAGTCCACCACTATTTAACTACTCCACCACCATAGCTCTCAAAGGCAATAACAGGGGCTAATGTGATTTCTAAAAGGTGAATATTCAGGTTTGGGGGTCAATTTCTCCCCCCCCCACTGCAATACAGAGTTTCTCCTCCCAATTTTAAAAAAATCCAGGTTGACGGCAGAGCCCCAGAAGCGACTGCATTTCTGCATCTCCGCGAAATACCAAAGCGCAGAGTACTTTGTTATGCAAATGCACGTGAGCTGCAATGTCAATTTTCCAGCAAAGCAAACAAAATCGGAGGGAGAAGGGATCTCTGCAGGCTGCCTTAATTAGCCGGGAAAGGTTATTTCACCCCGCAAACTTTGCTCTGAAAACAGTACCGGAGCTGCAACACTTCAACAAAGGCGGCATTTGCAAGGGTAATGTCCTCGGGTTGCAGCTTGATCGCATAAGAGTGTGACGGTGCCCGATAAGCTGACTGCACCGTGCTCTTTACTCGTTTGGCATCTGAAGAACCCGATCTCTAAAGCCACTTTCCTTTTCTCCTTTCCTGTTCATTGATGACCCTGAGAGGTTCCCAGGAGGCTCCAAAGGTAGAATCTCCTTTAGGGTTTGAACTCTCTGCGGGCGCAGAGGGCCGATCCGAAGAGCTTTCACGGAAGCTTGCAAAAGACACACCTCTGGGCTCAGGAAAAACACGACAAGAGAGCTCAGAGAAGGACCAAGAAGAGCCAAGACTGCATCTCAGGTGTCAGCTTGGCCAGACCCAAATTCCCTTGAGATGGGACCCGAGGAGCAGAGCTGAGATGGGGGGGGGGGTCGTATTTCCATGGCCAAATCCAAACTGAACCGGAGTTTGCAGCTCAGACCCCAGCATACACCAGACTGTTTGACCCCCAAATAATTACCCCAGTAATATAGGCCCAAGAGATGTATCCGTTTGAGTAACTGGCTACAATGATTTCAGGTAGGGTTGTGCCCAGTGGTGTCCAAAGTGGCCGTTCCAAGCCAAAGCAGCCAGGACTGTGGCGCAGGGGGGGAGGGGAGGTGTGGGCGCCGGTGCGCCAGTTGGCACACACATGCAAGTGCAGAGTGGCATGCTGGCACCCGTGCCTCCCCTCTCCTCCATGTCGTGACGCTGGCTGCTTCAGCCTGGAATGGCCACTTTGGAGGCCACCGTGCACAACGGGAGCTATTTACTTCAAGATGGACCTATTTCAATGGGTCCAATTAGAAATGAAACCAGCCAGTTGCTTCTCCCCCGCCCCGAATTCTGAGCACTGCTGGTGAGTCACCCAATTTTGACATTTCTTGGTCAGTCTCCACGGCCGTCTGTTTCATTTCCTGTCTGAAAGCTGTCTGTCCGTCTGCAATGTGTTTCTTCCAGTAGGATATGAAAAAAATACATCCCAGGGCTGCCAGCATTTCCAAGGCGAATGCTGGAAGATTTTGAGGGCACTGCCTGGGGAAGTGGAGTGCGGGGAGGATGTGATGTCACTCCCGGGTGGCACTCTAGGATTTTCCTGAATCTCTATAGTAAAGTCAATAAAAGACACCAGCAAGTCCCTAGACTAGAGCATCACTCCGAAGGCCATTTCTAGTCCATATTTTCTCTCCCACTCCTAGTTTCCCAAAAGCAGGGAGTTGTGGCCAAGGGCAGGGGTTTCCCGGCTGCAGGTGAGCCTAACACATCCTGATCCACATTCAGACCAAGCTAGGTGATTTAACCTGAGGGGCCAATGAACACTAGGTGAATCCCCTGAGCCAGTGTGGTGCAGTGGTTAAGAGCAGCAATTTCTAATCTGGCAAACTGGGTTTGATTCCTCCACATGCAGCCAACTGGGTGACCTTGAGCTAGTCACAGTCCTGTTAGAGCTGTTCTCACAGAGCAGTTTTTTTTCCTCTCTCACAACTTCTGTTGTGAAGTGAGGAAGGGAAGGTGCTAGTAAGCCACTTTGAGACTCTTTCAGGCAGTGAAAACTCTTCTTCTCTGGAGAAAATGGCTGCTTTGAAGGGTGGATTCCATAGAGATATACTCCACTGACGTCCCTCTCTGCCCCAAATTCCACCCACTTGCAGCTCCAGCCCCAAAATCTGCAGCTATTTCTCAACCTGGAGCTGGCCACCCTACCAGGGATGCATTCCTCCTTCTTCCTAACCCCCCCCCCCATTGCAGACAATCTCCTGGTTCCCATCCCCTTCCCCCTCAACAGGCCATAAATTGGAAAGAAAAGCAGGTCATGTTTCATGGGAACATCACACTCATTAAATGAGGCCTCCCGTGTTTCAGCGGAGCTCTGAATCCTCCAGGAAGAAAAACAAGCCCTCTATGTTAGCCAGTGTGAAGGAGCCTCTGCTTATTAAAAGGGCCAGGCACCCCACCCCGCGTGGTCCGCTGACCGTGCTGTTTTGCAAAGACTATGCTGGGCGCCTGGCCTTAGCCAACAAAAAGCTCTGCTGCTCTGCAGCAGTGACCCGTGTGGCCATTGAGAGCCTCTGTACCGTATCCTCCTTGGCGGAACACAGGTAGCCAGAAGCAGCAGAGAAACAGTCCAGAAGGGAAGGGAAGGGAGGGCAGAATTGCAGCACGCTCAGCCACCCTGTCTTTCAAGAGGGTTTTCTGCCTTCTTAGGTTTGAGCCAAAGGAGCGGGTCAAAGTGGATGGAAAGCAGCAGGAGACGTGGGGGGGGGGGGTATTTCCCAGTCCAGAGCTAGCAACCTTGTCCATGGCTCACCTCCCTGCATCTCCAGATGTGAACAGGCTTCCCTGTTCAACCATCCTTTGGCCATCCCTCTGCTCCCTTCCCTTTTTGAAACCCAGCCCGGCTCCTCCCCTCTCTGCCCCCTGCCTGCCCTCCCATTGGCCAGGGCCAAGATTCCATCACCCCTTTGATCAAAACACTGCAGAAGACCCGGAGACGGTCTGCTCCCTCCCCTCCTTTAGAAAACAGGAAGGTCTCTGAGCGCCAGATTAATGGAAGGGGACGTGGGGGAAATAAGAGATGCGATCAGAGGTTGGCCATCCGTAAAAAAGAAGCGAACGAAACAATGCGCCCGACCCAGCTGCACGCTTGTGTTCGGCTGGGGCAGGGAAGGGGTGATGGAATCAAGGAGACGTAGCCCGTATGGTGAACCACGGGGTGGAAATGAGGGCCTTGGGGAGGGGGCAGGTCTCACTGGGGATCTCGCAATCTATTGCAAGGCCCATCTCTACTCTAGAGCCAGACCGGAGCATAGGGGCAGTCACAGAGGCAGTGGAGGTGTGATTTGAGTGGGAGTCCGAAGGTGCAGCCCACCACATCTCGGCAAATGCAGCTCAACCACAAGAAGGAAGAACGGCATGCAATTTTCTCCACCACAGGGTCTGGTTCTATGGCAGAGGTGGCCAAACTGTGGTTCTTCAGATGTCCGTGGACTACATTGACCATGAGCCCCTGCCAGCTCGAGCTGGCAGGGGCTCGTGGTCAATGTAGTCCATGGACATCCGGAAAGCCACAGTTCGGTCATCCCTACTCTACTGCATTATACCCTGCTGTAATCCCTAACCTAGACACAAGTATCTCAAGATGGAAATTGGCCATGGTGAAAATAGGCTCTCCTTTCCCAGAAACTCCTGGTTCATACCCATTAGATCCCAATGTCATGCATTCGCTGGCAGGGGCTTCTGGGAATTGTAGTCCATGGACATCTGGAGGGCCGCAGTTTGACTAGCTGGTCAGAGTCCTGGAAACTTTCCTTCTTTTATTTGTTCCCTTTGGAGGAGGCACTTGTTAGCCTCACGCTTCTGAGGATATTTTGTTTTTTATTGGATTGTGCTCAGTCCTCGGACTTGTAAAACGTTGCAAGGGAATAAATCACTGGGAACAAGGACATAACCTTGATTCTCCCTGCATGTGTTGCCTAAGGCAGTTCTGGGAGGGAAGGAATCTGACATCAGCACTAAAGAAGAGAAAGTCTTTACTCCTGAAATGCTGTGCATCAAACACCTCCGATGGGGGTGAAGGAAAAGAGTGACTTCTGGACACACCCTCTGAGTTTAAGGCTGATGCCAGAATCGACGGATGATCCATTTAAATCTCAGGGGCTCCATGGGTCAGAAAGGTCTTTCATTGCAGTTGGGGAGCCGTGGGGGGACTGAAGCATCAGAACGCAATTTGAGTCCAGGGACACCTTGAACATTAATGAAGGTCTAGTCCAAGTATAAACGTTCATGTGCATGCACACTTCTGCAGAAACAAACCTTAAGGTATTTAGTGACAGCAGAGCCTAATCTATTCATAGCTTCTGGAAGAGGAAGAGGAAGAGGAAGAAGAAGAGGAGGAGGAGGAGGAAGAAGAGGAAGAGGAAGAGGAAGAAGAGGAAGAAGAGGAAGAAGAGGAAGAAGAAGAAGAAGAAACATGCATTGACTTGGAAAATATTCTTGGACATTTGGCTGATTTGAAATGCACCAGTTCCTCGGATTGAGGCGAAGAAGATGATGAAGATGATGAAGATGATGATGATGGAGGAGGAGGAGGAGGAGGAGGAAGTCAAGCAAGGTCCATATTGCCCACTCTGACTGCCAGCAGCTCTCCAGGGTCTCAGGCAAAGGTCTTCCACATCGCCATCTGGTCCCTTTTTCTCCTGGAGATGCTGAAGATGGAACGTGGGACCTTCTCCTGCCGAACAGATGCTCCCCCATTCGGCCACCCCGGCTCCCATCTGCAATGTAGGAGTTGGAATACTGCCTCCATTATAAGGATGTCTTAAGGGTTACCCGGGGTAAGATACGTGACGTTCCTGAGCTTTATGCAAATATTAAATATGAGAGCTGTCAAAGTGAATATTGTAATTCAGCTGGGAAGAGATGCGGGGAAGCCACTGCTGAGCCCCCACGCTCACTGGGGAGGCTCCGGCAAGGCGTTCTGACTTAGCCCACAGCGTTCACCTAAACGGGGAACATAAAGGTTCTTGGGTCGGGCCACGGACATGCTCAGATAATGCATTTTCAGCCTCTGCACCAGGGGACATCGTCAACAGCCTCTGACCCAATGCCCGTATCTGTCCTCTTACGGAAGACGGCTTTTAGTACACGAAAAAGAGTCTCCCTGTATTATTCATAAGCCAGATGTTTTAATGAGAAAGAAACTGCGCCTGCAGACGTCTACTGAATCCCCTCTCCAGTTGTCCTTAATGAGGGCATCCAAAGTGGGACTAGGAAGAGCAGGTCACCCCTGAATTGTACTTTGAGCCAAGTTCATTCATCTCCACTGCTCATGTTTGAATGGAAGATGGATCAGGACAAAAGGTCCAGACGGTCTATGTCAGGTTGGCCTCTGCAACCTGCCATGGTGTTACTGCATGGATCATTTGTGTCTTTATGTTCTCTGCGGGAGGAGGGTGGAGAGAGCATTTGGCGATCTTGGGTTTGCTCCGATGCATGCAGGTAGGCTCTGTGTCAACCTTAGGTTGATAGATGGGTGCCTCGGAGGAGAGGACATTTAGGTGTTATCTGTAATGCAATGTCTTTGCGGTTGCAGCGTCTGGAGGTTGGAATTTATACCTGGGTATACCAGGTTCAATCCTGGGCATCTTCAGTTTCAAAGGACCAGGAGGTATTTGATGTGACAGACTTCTACCTGAGACCCTGGGGAGCCAACCTTGAAGGACCAAGGCTCTATTTCAGGATAAGGCAGCCTGACTTGTTCATGTGCCTACAAGACTGGGGTGTTGTTTGTTTGTTTGTCACAACTGAGTAACGCGGCTAAGATTCTCGAGTTCTTATTCGGATATCAGATTGAAGTGAGAATCACCTCGCCAGACCCCTCTTGACCATTGGACGGGGGGCAAGGTTGTCAGATCCAGGTGGGAAAACTCCTAGAGATTTGAGGACAGAGTCTGGAGAGGGCAGTGGAGTCCCATGACAGAGAGTACATTGACTAATTAACCACATTAGCTGGATACTATTCGGAAGATAATTGAAAAAGGCAAGCCCGAAATGGGGCATTACTGAAGACCCATCTTATCTAGCCACCGTGCTGCTTTTTCAGCTTCACGTAAGATATGAGCATGTTTTGTCTGATGAGTTTGCTAACGATGCATTAAAACTGGATCTGTTTGTTCGATACGCATCAACTTGAACAGCAGACGTTCCTGCTGACGGTGACACTGCATTAATGAAACTGTTATTTCCGTTTCTTTGGTGGTGTTGGATTAAGGAACGTTTACGTAAACCTTTTGTGGATATTTGTACATTTGCTTCTTATATTTAGGTAACTACCACTGTATTGAGCCTCTTGTGGCGCAGAGTGGTAAGGCAGCAGACATGCAGTCTGAAGCTCTGCCCATGAGGCTGGGAGTTCGATCCCAGCAGCTGGCTCAAGGTTGACTCAGCCTTCCATCCTTCCGAGGTCGGTAAAATGAGTACCCAGCTTGCTGGGGGGTAAACGGTAATGACTGGGGAAGGCACTGGCAAACCACCCCGTACTGAGACTGCCAAGAAAACACTGGAGGGCGTCACCTCAAGGGTCAGACATGACCCGGTGCTTGCACAGGGGATACCTTTACCTTTACCTTTTACCTTTTACCACTGTATTACTGTCTCTTTCGCAGGATTCTCTCCCTTGTCTTGTATGCATTGACTAATTAACCAGAATACGCCATCGATAGAACCATACATTACGTTCATGCCAATGGGAGCCTGAGAACTGAGTAATGCCATCCCTCTAAAAGCATGCTCTACGGCCATCATTTGAAAGGCCCAGGTTGAACCCTGGCCACCCCCTGGACAGATCCCAGCTCTATTGTTTAGCAATTGTTTTGATCCACTGCCATGGCTTCGGCTTGTCTACCCCGCAATATCAGAGGAGCCTTGCTGTTAGGCCCCGACTCCCGCACAGACATCCCTCGCCTTACAGTTTCATCCTCTCGGAATCACAGAGCGGGGAACGGCCCCGGCTTTAGAACTCTGCTTTCGCTGCATCAGCTCCTCTTTTATTCTGATGCTTGCAGCCAAAGAACCAAGGGAGAGCAATTTGGCGGCAGCCACCCGCTGGGCCCAGAATACCAGAAAGCGCTCAGGAAACTGGAGGGAGGGGGACGCCTTCCTGCAAGAGAAGAAGCAAACTTGCCGAAGGAGAACCGCGGGAATGCATCGGCCTGCGGATGAAAAGGGTAATCAGAGAGCGCTAATGTGCCTCGGATTCTCATGTGTTGTATTTCTTACATCCACGACTGTTACACCTAAAGCTGTCATGCCACAAGGAGAGGCATCAAGACATCAAGAATTACGCAGGTATAACTTGCCGGGGAAGCCCTGCTTGGTTATAGTTCCCTGTGGAGATCAAAAGATCATCCAAATGCGATAGGGATGTCTAGGAAAATAGTAGCTTAGGGTGAAGCACACGTAGGGGGATCCGTCCCAGGAAGTGACATCATATTACAATACACCTCCTTCCCCTGGAGAAAATGGCTGCTTTGGAGGTTGGGTCCGATGGCAGTAGACCCCACTGAGGACCCTCTCCTTCCCCAGGTTACACGCCCAAAATCTACAGGTTTTCCCCAACCCAAACCTCACTCCCCTATCACTCCCTTGTCTCCAGAAACCTCCCAATCCAGATCAGGGAATGCTAAAAATGGAGGCCTGCAAGAATTTCACACGCTGCCTGCCCTTCGAAAGAATCCCGGCTTCCAGAGGCGTATCCCCCACACACTGGCCGCATTATTACACTAAGAGCAAACAGAAGGGGTTTTCATCCGACGGTCAGCAGCGTCCCCTCCCCAACACTCAAGAGCTTGTCTGGTTCGGACAAAGAGATTTTGTGCAAGCGGAAATGAGCACCTGCTTCGGGGGCCGAGTTCACCCCCTCCAGCTTGCAGACCCAGCTTGCTAGCACCCCCTCGCAGAGCCCGGCAGTGCCTTCCATCCCACTGAGGGTTGTCAAACGTTAAACACCGGCTTAGCATTGGTGTATTTCCCCCAGGGTCACCGACAGCCGGACTGAATTTGCTCCCAAAGGATTTCTCCTGAAATGTCTCCTCCAGTGAATATTTGGGCCAAACAGCAATGGGGAAATCTTTGCAACTTTGCAACCGGCCTCTCCTCTATTGTTAGCTGGGACATCTGATATTGGAGGACAGTCCCTGACAGTGTTGGGTAAACAACATGGGATGGTAGGGAATAGCGTCGGTGGTGGAGGGTATCAATCAAGACTTGTCAGCTGGCACAACTTTGGAATATGATGCCTCGCAAAACCCAAACAAACCTGGACGAGGCAGATGGGGCGGCAACATTCCAGGCTCAGAACTGCGAGAGTCAATCCCACAGCCAGAACGGAATATTCCAAACTGAGTAAGTAGCCAGTCCATCTAGATGGGGACAGACTGAAATACCAGGAAGTGCACCCCTGTCGGAACCAGATCAAAGCTGCTGAGGGGCTTCTGTGGTATAAGAAAATTAGAAGAGCCCTGCTGGATCAGACCAGGGGTCCATCTAGTCCAGCATCCTGTCTCACATAGTGGCCAACTAGTTCTTCGGGAGGGCCAACAACTGGGCAGAGAAGATGAGGCCTTCATTAGGACATCAGAAGAACCCTGCTGGATCTGACCAGGGGTCCCTCTAATCCAGCATTCTGTCTCACACAGGGGCCAGCCAGTCCCTCTGGAGAGCCAACAACAGGGCAGAGAGGCCGAGGCCTTCCTAAAAACATCTGACCGGGGGTCCATCTAGTCCAGCATCCTGCCTCACACAGTGGCCAACTAGTTCCTCGGGAACTGGGCAGAGCGACCGAGGACTTCCCATGTTGTTGTCACCAGGCAATGGCAGCCCCAAATTCCATCACATGCACACACAGATACACACACAAAGACATCCATCAAGTAGGGCTGCCAGATTCCAGGCAACACCTGGAGAGCTCCCAGAATTACACCTCCCAGTTACAGAGATCCATTTCCCCTGATTTGGATGGTGGACACTACGGTATTGTACCCCACTGAGGCCTCTCTTCCCCCAGCAACCCTCACCTTGCCCAGGCTCCACTCCCCAAATCTCCAGGTATTTCACAATCCGAATTCCAAAGACAAACCAGGCCCGTAATCCTTGCCTGAATGGTTTTGCCTGGGCGTGTCATTGAAACGGTGCCGGTTTTAATGCCCCTCCATGAGCCGCCAAGCAGAATCAATCAGGTGCGTCTGAAAACACACAGCTTTGTTCCTCTGTGCCCTTGCAGGGGCTCCTAGAGGAGAGGAACCCGATTACTCTCTCTCCGTCTGGGTAGCGGCAGCTTCTGATTGCTCTGCCCTTGGATCGTCTGCCCGGAAGGCTTGCTAGGCAAGGAGAGTGCCCGGATTCAAGAGTGACTTTCAGCCAAGGGGGCTTGCTGGCTTCTCGCTTTACCCCCCCCCCCTCTCCTTGATTGGCTCGCCAGCCTTACATAATTGTTTTGCTTTTAAGCAGCGGGAGACTGCAACCTTTCGAAAGTTCTTTTTTTTTCCAGAAAACAAAAAAAGGAAGGCTCCCAATAATCAGGCAAGCTCGAAACTGAGGGCAAGCGGAGACATTAATGCAAATGTTGGACAACAGCCCGGAGGATGCTGAGCACATGCAAATAATCACACGTTTCGGATTTATGGGCTGCAGAGGAGGAATGCAAAGAAAGAACAGCTCCCGGCTGGAGCTGCAGACGTCCGGTCTCGGTTAGAAGAAGCCCAAATCCTGCGAGCCTAGAACATGGGCCACAAGCCACATTTTTTACTGGTTACACAAAAGACACAAGCACTCGTTTTCTTTGGGAGATATCCATGCCTCCCAGAAATCAGTTGCTCCCCCTTAGCATCACCCCGGTTTAAGGATTTGGGGGCCTTAGCAGAGTACAGCTAGCTGTTGCTTGTGCTGGGGCATCCTTCCCAGGGACAGAGGGAACTTCGGAAGCAACTGGCAGCTGCTTCTTTTTGTCCTGGCAGCCCACTAGCCACATAAGCATTAAGACCCCCTAGCATTCACAGCGTGAAGGTCCCCTAACCATACATCACAATGGGGTCCGTAGTTATGTGCATGTGCCACTAGAATAAACTGCGTGAAGCAGTGGACTGGAAAGGTAACACCTTTAGGACATTTTTGCATCTCTCTCTCTCTCTTTCTTTCTGGAATTAAGCTGCTGAGCTGCTCAAGTTCACTGCCATATTGATCCAGCTGACCTGACTCCGAGGCACTTTCCTTCCCAAGAGACTGGGGTGTTAATTGCCGATTACAGACCGGCGGCAGGTCAACGGGCTCAGAGTTCCAGCCCTCCCTCCACCCCAGCCGACAGAATCAACTCGAGCAGTTCAGGGCCTTCGATGGCAGAATAGATTGTGTGGTGGGATCACCTGCTGAGGTCCCTTCCCTTCCCAAACCGTGTCCCCCCAAGCTGTGAACCCCAAAGATCCATGAATTTCCCTGCTAATAGATGGCAACCCTCTGGGAGTCTATCTGGGACCCCCTGGAAACCGGCTACTCTCTTTAGGCACTGGTCCACCCCTCGAAACTATAAGAAAAAGCATGAGGCATGCCCAGAAAGAAGCTCCTTTGCAAGATGATCGATGCAGACAGACCAACTCCCTTGAAACTCTTTCCATGACCACTCTATTTTGCAACATGCAACAATCAGGCTAGTCTCTGGTCACATGAGCTGACCACACAGCCTCAAAGGTCTCGGCGGTATCCCAGCATGCACCGGAGAACATCCCTCCCAATCCTCTATGATACAAAACAGGCCCAAACAGGTGTTCCTGGGGGGGGGTTCCTTGGCGAACAAACCCAAGTGGGAAAACAGGCATTTGGAAAACACGGCCCCGAATGCCACTCATGCGCTGTTCAGGAATGTGCGACGCGCACGGAGTCATTTCTCAAACCTGGCCCGAAAACAATTTCATCTTCATTCCGGCTTTCTCGGGGATTTCACCACAAAGGCTGCCCGGGCGGCTGTCGGGCCGCCAAATTGGTGTCCTGACAGTTTAGTATTAATATTAATTTTGGAGGGGAGGTTTTGCTGTCGTCGTCCACACACACACACACACTTCTTGAGGAACAAAACAGACATTACCAGCTTTCGGGCCTCAGCACCCTTGTAGCTGGCACTGACAGATGCCGTTTGCTTCAGGAAGGAGTGTTTTCCCCGGAGCCAGAAGAATGAAAAATGAGCTTGCTCTCTCTGACAGGTCGCTCGGAAAGCTCTCCGCCTTCCCTCACGTGTTTATCATCTGCCTGGTCGATTCAAGGAGTCAACCTGGTGGGGGGTTTTTTTGGTCCTTTCGGACCAATTGTGCAGCTCCGTTCGTGTGGCGAGAATTAAAGTGGCCTTCAGTGGGCAGGGCCTGGGCAATAGAGAAGATTCGACCCACAATGGCTTTAGGAGCTTGATTTCTGAAGAAGCAAAACCCTGTGGCAGATTGTCAACCTTCAGGGGGTGGCCAGAGATCTCCAGGTGACAAAGATCAGTCCCCCTGGAGAAAATGGTCACTTCGGAAGATGAGCTTCATGGGGCTATAGCCCATGGAAGTCCTTCCCTACATGAACCCCACCTTCTTCATGCTCCACCCCTAAAATATCTAGGTGTCTCCCAACCCAGAGCTGGCAACCCTATAAGAGCAGGGAATATCAGACTGCAAAAGACACCGTCTGTTGTCTAGACCAGGGGTGGCCAATCTGTGGCTCTCCAGATGTCGATGGACTACAGCTCCTATGTGCTGGCAGGGGCTCATGGGAACTGTAGTCCATGGACATTTGGAGAGTCACAGTTTGGCCACCACTGGTCTCGAACCCAAATCAAGATGGGTTTTGGCAAAACATCTGTTATGGGCAGCACGAAGCACTCTTTGATTATTTCTTGCTCCAAAGACCAACTTCAGAGCGCATGTAGAGGAACATTGTAAGCGCTCACTTCTCGGTTTTGCTCCTGCTTAATGTGGTTGTGCATTTGCTTCTTCTTCGTCTTGCTTCCTACTTCTTTCTCCTTCCAGATTGGTCACAGGGGGAATCCCGGTCGATCAGGGACCGTCCAGTCAAAGGCATTAATTGGGTTTGCCAACATGACGACATCGCTGAAGATGAATGAAGTAGAATAGGTGCAGAAGGGGTAGGATGGAACTGAGAATTTTGGCAAAGAGAGCCAACCCTCCCCCCTTCTCCCCAACAGAAGGCTGCTTGAATGCTGGATAACCAGTCAGTGAAAAATAGGTAGGGGATTTAGAGGAAAGCTCAATAGTTTTGCTAAGGCAGGTGGAATTTCTCTTTAGAGTGCTGTTGGAAGCTTCTTCCTGAGCTCTACATTAAAAGGAAGCTACTTTGGCTAAAGCAGGTGAAATTTCAAGGGCAGCTTTTGACATCCTTAACCTGAACAAAGCGCCGGCAATATTGCTGAGTTGATTTCGGCTCTCGACCCAGATTGACTTTTGGCTGAGACAGGAATACGCGCGTGCTGGCCGCACCTTGCATGCCTCGTATCTTGTCAAAACAGCAAGATCAGGTAGCAATAACAATAGCAGCAAGAAGAAGACCACAAACCACCTGACATGCTGCCCAGTCAAACCAGCAAGTTCGTACCATTAACAGGAGCTCCTGCTTTGGAGACGGGACTCCATGGAACCATACAACATCAAAGTCCTTCCATGCCCCAAAAAATGCCCACTCCCAGCTCCTCTCCCAAAATATTCAGGTACTTCCCAACCCAGAGCTGGCAACCCTATAATGGAAAGTGTAGAGATCTCATGTGATTTTGAGATCAAGGTGGTTTGCCATCCTCCTCCTCCTCTGTGTAGCAACCCTGGACTTCCGTGGAGGTCTCCCATCCCAGGTCCCCATACTGCTTAGCTTCTGAAATCAGATACCATCTGGCTAGCCTGAGGCTTCCAGGTTAGGGCCCCAACAGCTAGCAAATCCACCACTGTCTGGCTGACTTCACCAGAAAAGCAGCAAGGGTCTCTCCCCATAAGCTGGCTGATGACAAGAGAGTTTGCAATTCCAGCATGCTTTTTCTTCCCTGGAGGATGGGGGACAGGGATGGCTCTATTTAGCCTTAGTTCAGCACCGGAGATGTTTGCAATGCAGGAATATCTTGCTAAATCGCAGCTCTGCCAGAGATCTGGCTCGAAAATCCCTGGGTTAGGCCAATCCCCTAAAGCGAAGCTTACAACTTGGGAGTTCTTCAAAGGCTCAGGTATTCCTTGGTGGGAATCTCAGGGGGGAGGGCTGGCAAGGAACCTTCAGATGTTCTGAATCTCGGGACGGCACCTTTGCATCCCCAGCAACACTCCGGTATCTGCAAAAACACTACAGTGAAATGGACTTCGGCCCAGAGCATCCCCGCGTTGCCAGCAATGTAACGATGCCCTTTCCAGAGCCCGCTGGAAGTGATGTCACCAGATCACTGGTGATGCCAGCCCAGGCCCCTCTTCACTGCCAGCAAGTCTTCGAGCAGCAGCTGGACAGCTCCTTCTCCTGGATGCTCCAGGCTGATCCTGCATTGAGCAGGAGATGGGACTAGATGACCTGGATGGCCCCTTCCCACTCTAGGATTCTATAAGTCTAGTTCAGGGGTGGAATGGGCTGCCTAAGGAGGTGGAGAGCTCCCCCTCCCTGGTGGTCTTCAAGCAGCAGCTGGACAGAGACTTATTTTGGCTGCTGGAGGCTGATCCTGCATTGAGCAGGTGGATGGGTCTAGCTGGCCTGTCTGGCCCCTTCCAACTCTCTGATGCTAGGATTCTATAAGTCCCACCACCACCACCACCCTGCTGATTGCCAGGTGGTCTGATTTCCCTGCATGAAGATCAGTTGTAATTCCAGGAGATCTCCGCTACCCCCCACCTGGAAGTTGGCAATGCTCAGCAGCTCTCAAGAAGGAGCTGGGAGGAGGGGGAGCTGGAGACCTTGCTCCCTGATTAATAGGCATGTGAATGCGGGCGAGAACAGAGGCTTGCTTTAGCTGCCTCTCTCCATTCAGCGCCGAACCTCACAGCTCCCACCCGGTGCTGTGTAGGGAGTTCTATTTTCTTCTTCGTCTTCTTCTTCTTCTTACCGAGCAAAGATGATCTCTGTTACGGCAACAGAATAAAGGGGAACATGAGTCACCAAAGCTGTTCTTTCTTTCCCCCTCCCCACCCCTCCCCACCATTTGTCAGAAGCCTCAAAAATATTGTGCCGGTTTGTTGGCCACACAACTTTGGGGAATCTAATTGCTCCATGAGTCAGATTTGCTGGCGTTCTCCGCATCTCATTAACGGCAGTCAAAGAAAGGCAGGGAAAAACAAAGAAATTAAAAACGGGCGCTAAATGTTTTCTCCGCTAAATGAAAGGGTCGAGCAGAAGGGAGTAAAAAAAAATAATAATCATAAAAAGTCTCCGCTGCAGCCTTTGATCTTGAACTGTGGAGCTCCACCCCTTTTGCTCTTTTAACCACGCCCACTGGCCCCAGCCATAACCCTTGGGCCATAACCCTGGCTTTAAAGGAACGAGGTAAGGCCCTAAAGGAGGGGTGGCCAAACTAGGGTTCTCCAGAAGTCCATGTACTACAATTCCCATGAGCCCCTGCCAACACCGTGCAGCTGCTGCAACTTCCAGATGGCACCTGGAGGTCTCCTGCTATTACAATGGATCGCCGGAGAACCCGGATCAGTTCCCCTGGAGAGACTGGCTGGTTTGGAGCACGGACTCTACGGCTTCATGTCTTTCTGAGGCCCCTCCCTTCCCCAGGCTCCGCCCCCATAATCTCCAGGTATTTCTTTACCCAAAACTGGCAACCTTCTCATGCAAGAGTAGCTGTGAAGTTGGAAGGAGAATTGTTTCCCCAGCGCAGGGGTCGTCAAACCGCGGCCCTCCAGATGTCCATGGACTACAATTCCCATGAGCCCCTGCCAGCGTTCGCTGGCAGGGGCTCATGGGGATTGTAGTCCATGGACATCTGGAGGGCCACAGTTTGACGACCCCTGCCCCAGCCAATGGCATTAATCGTGGCACATCAGCAGAAGCGGCTAAGATGCTTCTCGGGAATCCAAAATTGCTCATCTTAAACTCTTCACTCAACTGGCAATCACAGGCAAGTATTCTCCCGCAAGAAAAGGTCCCTTGCTCTGTTTTCCCGTTAGGCGAAGCATTCACGTGAACTCACCCGGATTTGGCCCTACTTCCGTACCCCCTGTGACCCGGTTCACTGTGACTAGCCCAAGTTTACCCGGAAACCAACGCGGCTCACCAGATTAGAATCTGCCACTCTTAACCACTACACCATGCTTGCTACCCCCAACCCTTTCCCCTCCAAGGTGTTGTTTTTTTAACAATTTGTAACCGTTTGTATTTTACTACAAATGCAGAAATTCTCCCGCCCCCTTGAACCTAGCTGGGGGGGGGGGTCTATTGCAAGTGTAAAACTGCGAGTTTTAAATTGCAAGCTCTAGGGGGGAGCGGAAGTATCGGCGAACGGACTTGCAATGCTAACACCTCATCACATTTTATTCAAGATCTCTGCCTAGCTAGCCGGAAGCCCCCAGTCCCCCTCGAAGGCAATCAGAGCATCCCGGAATGGGACCGTTCTGCTAAGATGCACTCCAGCCTGCCTGTTCGGAGAGCTATAAAACCACCACCCGGGAGAGCCCGTTCGAAGCAGCCGTCTTCCTCGAATTCCACTCCTGCGGCAGAGATGGATTCTCGGCCTAAAGGGCTCGGCGGACAGCAACAGCCGCTTGCAGAGAGACTGGGGCTAAATTCCATAAAACTCTATTTTTATTTGCCTCCCATAAAAAGCCTCCAAAAGTGGAAGCCGTTACGGCCTGGCAGGCCCGCCTGGAACGCCTGGCAAAGACATATGCTTGCGTGGCGTTAGTAGCGCTGGCGCAGTTGAAACCCTCGGCTGCCGCAGGAAGGAGCCGCGGACGGGTTTATTAGGAACAAGGCGCGCTCTGCTCTTTATTTGCATGGAAATTTTTGCTGGGTATCGCACGTCGGGGAACGGCGCTCCCCCAAAGCAGAAATGCGGTTTTCACAGTCGGAATCCCCGGCAGAGGGAGAGAAGGCTTTCAGCCGCACGGTCATGACCCTCAGGTGGGCCGTAGAGCCCACCTGTTGGCTTGCATCACCTTTTAAAGCTGCCTTGAGGGTGCTGCTTTTTAACTGGATCAGCTGCCCATGCACAGGCGGGGAGAGGAATTTAGCCCTCCCTTGGCCTGCTTTTGGAAAGAAGCAGCCGATTGGCAGGTCAAGAATTCTTCCACGGCGCTGGAATTTGGTTTGTTACTTATTTTTCGTATCCCTAGCTCTCTCAGCGGGACACCCTAGGCAGAGGCAGCCCTTTATGAGCCCATCAATTTTACAGAATCATAGACTCCTGCAGTTGGAAGGGGCCATTCCCTCTAGTCCAACCCCCTGCTCAGTTCAGGATCAACCTCAAGCATCCAGGATAAAGATCTGTCCAGCCGCTGCTTGCAGACTGCCAGTAAGAGGAGCTCACCCACCTCCTTAGACAGCCCATTCCACCACTGAACTACAATCATAGAGTCGGAAGGGGCCATGCAGGCCATCTAGTCCAACCTTCTGCTCAGTGCAGGATCAGCTTTGAATATCCAGAATAAGCCTCTGTCCAGCCACTGCCTGAAGACAACCAGTGAGGATAACCACCTTTCAAATCCTTCAAGAGAGCCACCCTGTCCCCTCTCAACTTCTTCTTCTCCAGGCTGAACATTCCCAAGTCCCTCAGACTTTCCTCTTATGACTTGGTCTTCTACTTTGACAGAAGGGTGCAAATCTACTTAGGGTAGCACCAAACGTCAGCGTGGCCTTGAAACAAGTGAGGTCTTCACCCTACCCCCCCCCACCCTGTTTTTCCTGTAATACAACTGTGTTACCGCCTGATTTCCAGACCCATGCTTACAGCTCAATAGCTCTCATGCCACTCCCCAAGGGTCAAAGCTGGGTCCTAGATTTGAGAGGGATTAAAAACCACTGTCGTGCAGAGTTGTCAGGTGCCCTACAATGGCAGGAAACCTCCCAGCCCCGGCTGGGCCTTCCTGCAACCGTTCAGGTGGTGGTTGGGGGAAACAGGTGGGGAACGGGGAGTGATTGGCAGCATCCAGGCATGATGACATCACTTCTTGAAGGACCAGCTGAGGTCCCCATGTCAGCAGCAATGCTGTGGCATTGAACCAGGGCGTCAGAGTTTAGGCCATGTGCTGGCAAGGGCTTGTGAGAATTGTAGTCCATGGACATCTGGAGAGCCACAGTTTGGCCACTCTTTCAGAGCATCCCCAGTGACACGGCGACACTGCTTCCAGGGCTTCTCCAAGCGACGCCATTGTACTCATGACGTCACGGTTAACAGCCCACCCCGCCCAACACACAGGTTGGTCGCTCACAGGTTGGCAGCCTTCCCGGTGCGTCACGAGCCGAATGTGCCTGAATCACCCATCTCTCCCTTCTTTTATTTCACCCACCTGGCAATGTTTCCAAAGCTACCGCCTGCTTGACTCACTTCTCCACAATGGCAAATAAGCTGTTTTGACATCCCAAAGTGGGAAACCACCAATATCCCCGCTGAACTCAACCTGCTGCCTCATTTAGCTGGTTAACTGGTTTTATTGGCGCTTTTCTTCCTGCTGTGTATGGTTGTGGCTTTTCCTATTACCTCTTGCACCATTTTCGGGAGCTGCCCTGAAGGAGTATCCTTTTCCAGGGCGGGTGGGGGGCAGGAGAGGCTGAGCATAAAAGGTTCAAAGAAAGACAGCGCCTGAGGGAAGGAATCGGCCGACCCGAGCAGCCATTTTCTCCCGGGGTTACTGATCTTTCTACTCTACTCTGACAGAATCCTCAGAACCAGTTGGTTTATGGCGACAAAAAATGTGGATGTCAACAGAAACTTTTCACGAAAGCATGGAGGGTGGAACATAAAGCTGCTGAAGGCATTAAAAACAAATTGGCTCCTGGAGACATGCAGAGTATATAGTCTGTTTAAATGGTTGCCTCCCTTTTCTGGATCAATTCCCGGACACCGTCTATTGGATGCCTTAAACTGTCTGATTTAATTGTATTAAATATTTTGTAATCGGCCTTGATAAGTGGACTATACATGGATTAAATCTGTTCCACTTAATATTTCTGGTAAGGACTTGGAGGAGGAGCTGGTCTCATGGCTTAAGTGCCACTCATCGCTTAACACCCAATCAGGGTGGCTGTCCCACCCCTGAGTGCCTCCTCCTCCAACCGGCTTTCCTGGCTGTTCAGCGGCTGGCCAATCGCCTTCTGTCTCCTACCCCTGACCAACCCCTCCTCCTCCCACTCCAAAGCATCCACTGCTCCAGGGGACCTGATCTCTGCAGGCTGGAGTCCAGCTGTAATTCCTGAAGGCTGCCAGCCCTGCCCATCCATGCACTCTGCACTGGGTGCATCGGCTAGACCTGGTTCCAGAAGGGGAACTGGCAGCTGTGCCGGGGTTCTGAAAAGCACCTTTTACGACAAAGGAATCAAGGGCCGGAAGGAATGCCAAGAAACAGCCTCCCCTCTTCCCCGCCCCACAACCCAACAAAGCAGCCGGCCACATCCTGCCTGACACTGCATCTCCCTAGAATTTTTAGCCACCGGCTTCTCTCAACAAAGAACACAATGCAGCCAGCGATACAATCGGCTGTCCGTGAAATGACAGCTTCCGAGCCCGGCCTGTCGAGCAGCGGGAGCTGCCGTTCCTTCCCCAGATCTCTCTGTGGCTCTGGCCTTTTGCAGATCAAAGCCAAAAGCAAAAAAGAATGTGGCTGAAGCCCTGTAAGGTTGCAGAGGGGGGGTGTTATGATGAGACATTCCAGTGGCTGCAATGTTATTAGACAACAGTTATCCGCAGTGGTACAACTGAGACCCAAGCCAATTCCGCTTCCCTTCCAGATGGCCCAATCCACTTTGATTTCCCCTGGGGATGGGCGAATGTTCAGGGTTCAATTGCTCCCTCGGCTGCACATAACCAGCCTCATCAGCTCACAAGACATCCTATGGGAAACTATATGAGTGCCTGTCTAAAGACCCTCCAGGTTTCAAGCAGATTCCACAATGGGCTTCATTTGAGAGCCTGCTTTTTGTTGTGGTTATGAGCAGCAGCTTCTACTCTAGAGACCTGGGTTAGATTCCCTCCGCTTTTCCTCCACATGCAGCCAGCTGGGTGACCTTGGGCCAGTCACAGTTCTCTCAGAGCTCTCTCAGTCCCAGCGATCTCACAGTGTCTGTTGCAGGCAGAGGGAGGGTAGGTGATTGTAAGCCACTTTGAGTCTCCTTTGGGTAGTGAAAAGCAGGTTAGAAAAAGCCAGCTCTTCTCCTCAGTTGTATGGGTCCCTGCACAAGGTGCGCATTTCATTGTTTCCTGGGAGGTGGGGAATTCACAGAGACCAACAGTCCAAACACACAAAAGCAGCCACTGGCGAAAAGCCTCCAGGTGCAAACAGAGCCAGCAAGCCCAACAGAACCGATGGCGAACCAGAGAATCCAAGCAAAACCACACGCTGTTGTGGCAAGCCCAAGAGAACCAATGTCAAACCGAAAAACTCAGTCCAAAGAATGTTGGTTTTTAAGAGCATCTCAGCCCTCGCCTGCGGTTAACCATTATTTCAAAAACTAATCTGAAATTTTCTTCAGAACCTTCCATGACAATTAATTTAAAAACAACAGGAACACCCCCCCCCCCAAACTTCACAAAACTGCTCTCCCCAAAAACACAGCACAGAAAGACTGTTAAAATGACTGCAGAAGCTGTAAAAGCAGAAGTGGGTCAGTGCAAAAAGATATAAACTTTATAAAAGAGCAACAACTTAGACAATATCATCGCCCCCCCTCCCGCCCCAGCCGCCCTCGAAAACATAAACCCTGTAAACATCATTTAACAACTTTTAGAAATAAAGCACATTCAAAGCAATTCTAAAAGCACAGTACAACAAACATGGCAAAACCAAACTAAGGAAGGCAATTCTTTAAGAACCAAGAAATTGGAGATTTTTAAACAGAGGCTGGATAGCCATCTGACGGAGAGGCTGATTCTGTGAAGGCTCAAGGGGGTGGCAGGTGACAATGGATGAGCGAGAGGGCTGTGAGTGTCCTGCATAGTGCAGGGGGTTGGACTAGATGACCCAGGATGTCCCTTCCAGCTCTATGATTCTATGAGGAAGAGGGAGAAAGGCTCCCTCCTCAACTACAACACCCACAAAATGAAATAATTTAAAATAAGCAAATTATAAAACTTGTCCTGGAAATGTCAGGCAGGCAGGCAGAAGATCTTCCCAGACCAACAGCACCTCAAAGAGCTGGCCTGATGGTTGGCACGCCCCTTAAAGTCTGCTCCCATTGCCTGGGAGATCTGACCCCTTCTCTCTATTCCTTACATTACACAGGAATCCTGTAAGCATGTGGGGAAACATTTTTAAAACAGCCTTTGGGCCCTTACACGAATATACACGAATATACACGAATATACACGAATATACACGAATATACACGAATATTCCCAACGTACCCGAATATTTCCAGAATTTTTGGGATCTGATTAATCCGCACCTTGAAAAATCCTGAATACCATTCAGAAACCCAAATGGACCCAAAACATTCCAGTAAGGTATTTGGGGGGGCATAGATAGGGGACCTGATAAATCCAAGGGCATATTCCTACCAGGCAACGTCATGTGTGAAAGGCAAGAAACTTGTTGGTTTTTGCGTCTTCCCCATTCACACTATCCCAAGTGCTAAAAAAAAACCCAACTCTAGCAGATGTGTGAGCAGATGGCTAGTAAAATCTTCGGTGGGCTTATTTGCATAACTGGTTTATGGAATATGATGAGGATGTTAATCACTGCAAGGAACGCCTTCCGAGAGCAGGCCAAGCACTTTCCCATTTCAGGCCGATGTCTCTTCCCAACAAACTTGAGAGGGAGCAGGGAGACCATCAGCCTGTCTGAAACCAGACATCACATCCCCATCTGGGAGCCATCTGGGTGGAGGGGTTAGAGGAGTCTCAGATCAAGCTGCAATTGGACTTTGGAGCTGGACTTTGGAGCTGTCCTTCTGCCTCACCACTGAGCCTACAGTGCAAGAGCCATCGTGGTGTAGCGGTTAAGAGCAGCTGCCTGGGTTTGTTTCCCCACACCTCCACAGGCAGCCTGCTGGGTGACCTTGGGCCAATCATAATTCTCTCACAGCTCTCTCAGCCTCCCCTACTCCTCAGGGTGTCTGTTATTGGGACAGGAAGGGTAGGCAATAATCAGCCCCTTTGAGACAGACAAGGCCTGCTAGGCGACCTTGAGTTAGTCACAGTCCTGTCAGAGATGTTCTCACAGAGCGGTCTTCTCAGAGCTCTCTCAGCCTCACTTCCCTCACAGGGAGAGGAAGGGAAGGCGATTGGAAGCCACTTTTGGCCTCCTTCCGGTAATAAAAACAGGCTACAAAACCGGCTCTTCTTCTTCTTCCTCCTGCTCCCAGGGTCCTGATGAGGACGGTGGATCCCTCTCAAGATGTATCCTCCTCTTTCCTCCGCAGCAGCGACCCACAGCCGATTACAGCTTCACTGCCACTTTATCCCCTGCGAGGCCGTTAAGGCAGAGAGAGCAGCTGGTCCAAGCCTCCCGTGCCCAGCCCCAATCCACGACGCACCGGAATGCGCTCGACCGTCCTGCCAACCGTGCACCGTCTCCCCTTGGAAGACACACACGCTGCTGCCTCCACAGCAACGAATGTGACCCCCGTCTCTTGTATCCGGGGGGGGGAAACAATTGCGCCTGCCTGCTCGAATCAGGGAACGGCTCGCTGAGGAGACACGCCGCCGTCCCACAGCAGATGGGCAGCCGGGTCGCCGGATCCGATATCGGCGTGCGTGCCGGCGCACGACAATCCGAGGTGTAATTGTGATCGACACGGATGAGTAGGGACGCAATCTTGCAAGAGGGGAAAGGCTCGGAAGCAGTGGTCCAAAAGGGAAAGCACATGTGGCAAGGTCCGGGAAGCTAATTTAATGGCAGGGGGAGGGAAGGGGAAGCGTCGTGGCAGGACAGGGGAGAGTTGAACGCCGCTCCACTCCAGCATGCATAATACCGCCACGGTGGAGACGAGAGGAAAACTGCCGAACCAGCGCTTCTTGGGGGTGCAAGAAAAGGGGGGAGTTTCTCGGTAGCCATGGCCGCTTTCTCCGCCCAATGGCTGGGGGCTTCTGAATAAAAGATTGGGAGGGGGAAACGCAGCCTGCTAAGCAACTGAGTCAGCTTCCCATCCGTCACCTCATCGAGCGCAGACATGCACATGCCAGAGTCTACCAAGAGTGTGCTGATTCCGAGTATTCTTGCAGGGAATTATTCATACTACAAAGAAAAGGAGTGTGGCGGGGAGGGGGGGGAGATACTCCCCACGCTCTGGATGTCTTCTCTCTTGTCAGCTACAAAAGAGCGGTTTCCTGAAAAGCAGGAATCTCCGGCATGGAAAACCAGGTTGTGTTGGAATAGCAAATACACATCCATCCCTTTATCCGTTTGGTTGTTTGTGTACCCTGCAAAGTGCTCCAAGCAGCTCCCCTAGAAAAAAACGGGTGCTTTGGAAGATGGGATCTCAGGCATTGTACCCTGCTGAGGTCCCTGTCCTCTCCAGGCTGCACCCCCAAATTTCCAGCAGTTTCCCCAACATGGACCTAAGCAATCCTAACCCCCACCCCCAATCCTTCACTGGTGGCCAGGAGGAACCTGGGACCCCTAGACCAGTAAAAGCTCAAGAGACCGGTAAAATGTTCTAGGTATACACTTTCAAGAGCCAAAGCATCCTTTATCAGATACGTTTGCATCAACAAAAAGAGTTGGAAGGTCCCTCCAAGTCATCTAGAGTCTAGACCAGGCTTTCTCAACCAGGGTTTCATGAAACCTTGGGGTTTCTTGGAGGCCCCAGAAGGGTTTCCTAAATGGGTGGGAGTCGATTAATTTTTTTATTTATTTGTTAAATATTTATCAGCTGATATATGTTGACCTGTCTGCCCCAAAATGGCCAAGGATGGGCCTGGAGGGGGTGGGAAGGGGAGGGGCCCCAGGTGGGCGTGTCCACAGCTCTGCTTCCCAACTATATTCTGCACAATCACCCCACTTCTGGGGTTTCTCAAAGCTTGGAGAATGTTTCAGGGGTTTCTCAATGGTAGAAAAAGTTGAGAAAGGCCGATCCAGACCAACCCCCTGCAGGTTGCAGGAAATACACAACCATGTGCATGGATTCCAAACCAGCTGGACTACCAGGAGTTCTCCGAAGACTCAACTTGCTATTAACCACACACACACACACAAAACTGGAAGACACACACAAAATGGAGGCTAGAGAGCTTCCAGAATTACAACTGACGTAGATAAAATTGAAAGGGTACAGAGGAGAGCGACAAGGATGATCTGGGGGCAAGGGACCAAGCCCTATGAAGATAGGTTGAGGGACTTGGGAATGTTCAGTCTGGAGAAAAGGAGGTTAAGAGGGGACATGATAGCCCTCTTTAAATATTTGAAAGGTTGTCACTTGGAGGAGGGCAGGATGCTGTTCCCACTGGCTGCAGAGGAAAGGACACACAGTAATGGGTTTAAGCTACAAGTACAACGATATAGGCTAGATATCAGGAAAAAAAATTTTCACAGTCAGAGTAGTTCAGCAGTGGAATAGGCTGTCTAAGGAGGTGGTGAGCTCCCCCTCACTGGCAGTCTTCAAGCAAAGGTTGAATACACACTTTTCTTGGATGCTTTAGGATGCTTAGGGCTGATCCTGCATTGAGCAGGGGGTTGGACTAGATGGCCTGTGTGGCCCCTTCCAACTCTATGATTCGATGATCTCCACCCCACAGAGGTCAGTTCCCATAAAGAAAATGGCAGCTTTGGAAGGTGAGTTCCATGGCCTTATACCCCACTGACGTCGCTCCCATTCTCAAACCCCACTCTCCACATCTCCAGGCATTTCCCCATCTGGAGTTGGCAACCCAACTCCCCCCCCCCACACACACACACACATATACCACTATTTGCAGATCTGCAGTGGTACACTCATCAAACCCAGGCTGCTTTGTCTAAAAAACAAGGCAGAAAAACAGATATGTCTTTTGCAGCGCAGACATGCCCTGGGAGGAAAGTTGACATACAGTTCTGACAGGAGGCGGAACGCAGAGGTAATCAGAAGCTCTAAAACGATGAGAATTGCTAAAAAGAAAGGGGGGGGGGGAAACCTCATTTCTGCCTCTCTCTGTTCCTCCATTCCTCTCCCTTCCTCTCCTTCCTGCTGCTTTCATAATGCATTCTTAGCAACAAGCAAATAGTCAAGCCACAGAAATCTGGCCCCAAGGTACCATCCCATTAGCTCTACAATAATGAATAATATTTGGGGTGGTTTATGGTTTTTGCTCGGCTTTCCCTAATAAGTTCCATCAGGGGGCTTGTTCCTCGGCAGCCACGGGGGGCTCGGAATTGCCATGACTATGCCGGGGAAGCTCGATTCCAATATCTCCCCGCGCCTGGAGGGTGTTCCAACTTTTGAGAACGCCTTCAAACACTGAGAACCATGAGAAATGCGTCTGTACCATAAATATATGTGCAGATAGGCCTTGATGCGGCTAGATCAGCTGCCAAGGAATTTGGCTTCCACTAAAGGTCCCATGCCACGTCGTGTGGCTTGACCATCGAGTTTCCAGCAATTCCTAGAACGGCAATTCCTACATCACTTCCAGGTTTTCCCCAGAAGTGACATAGCGGTGCACACACTGTCATTGTCTCCCTCATAACTATTCCCAAACCTCCCATCTAGCTTTCATGTATTTCGTCTATTCTAAACCCTCCACCTCCCATTCCAAGGTCCTGCCCCACAACTCCAACATATGGGAGACTGGAACTCTTTTGGCCAATACTTTGGACACCTGGAGCAAGCCAATAATGTCCATGAAGCTCATGAGGTTGTCCAAAGAGACAAAGCGTGGAGACCCAGCGTGGACTAGTAGTTAGAGCATCCAACTGGGGTGGGAGAGGACTGTGGGAGAGGACCCAGGTTCAAATCCCCTCTCTATCTTCAATCTCGCTGAGTGATCTGGAGCCAGTCACCATCTGACAGCCTCAGACATCTTGCAGGGCCCTTGTAAGATAAAATGGAGGAGAGGAGAACCACGTTGCTCTCCTGAGCTCCCCCAAGTTATCCATTTTAGGATTGCCAACTCCCTTTGGGGAAGTTCCTGGAAATTGGGGGGGGGGGGGCAGAACCAAAAGAGGATGGGGTTTGGGAAGAGATTTCAGTTTAGAACCACAGATTCCCCCCTCCAAAGCAGCCATTTCCTCCAGGGAGACAGATCCCTACAGTCTGGCAATGAGACATAAACTTGGAGCTGCCATTGAAACAGGTCTCTCTTGTGTTCCCACCAGGTGAAAAAGATGAAGAAGGAATTGTAGTCCATGGGAATTGTAGTCCATGGAGATCTGGAGGCCACAGTTTGGCCACTCCTGCTCTAGGTGGTCATGAGTAGGCTATCCTCCCTGTTAGTTGTCAGCGTCCATGACTATTGGTTGACTGGAGAATCCAGCTGTTGGCTGGCCTACACCCTTTGAACCCTCTATGCCAGCGACCATCTTGGAGGAATGAGGTCTGTACATGAATGGTGTGGGAAAGTATTGCCTTTTGTCCTAAATTTACTGCTGGCCACTTTCGTTGGGTGACCAAGAATTCTAGTATTCCTGGGGAAAAAGTAAAGGGTCTCTCTGCCTGCTTCATCCATCCAAAGCATTACTTAAGAAACATCTATCCTGTCTCCACTCAATCGTCTTTCACCTAACCCCCAAAAACTCAGACTCCCATCTTTCACGAATGGGATGTGTTCCATCGCTTTGTCCTTTTTTCCACCTTTCCCCACCCCTCGGATATCTTCCTTGCAAGTTTGCTGAAATCCATCGAAGATATCCTTTTATACCCCCATACCATATTTAGGCCCTCATTAGATTCAAAAGGACACATGTACAATGCTCAGTTCAAACTGCTATGGCCTCTAGAATTAGGATCCTTCACCCCATACACACACCAAACAGTTCAGCCTTTTAAAGAAGGGATAATTCACATCCATGGGAGGGAAGGTGACACAGCATAGCCTGATCTCATCAGATCTAGGAAGCTAAACAGGGTTAGTACTTGGGAGAGAGACCACCAAGGAAGGTTATGCAGTGGAAGGCCATGGCCAACCATCTCCACTTCTCACCTGTTTTGAAAACCCCTTGCTGGAGTTGCCCTGAGTCTTGGAAGGAAGACCACCAAAGAAGGTTCTGAAGAGGAAAGCAATGGCTAACCCCCTCTTCTCACTTGTTTTGAAAACCCCTTGCTGGAGTTGCCCTAAGTCTTGGAAGGAAGACCACCAAAGAAGGTTCTGTGGAGGAAGGCAATAGCTAACTACCTCTTCTTCTCACTTCTTTTGAAAGCCCCTTGCTGGAGATGCCCTACGTCTTGGCTGGGAGACCACCAAGGAAGGCTCTGCAGAGGAAGGCCATGTCCAGCCATTTCTGCTTCTCACCTTGCCTTGAAAGCCCTTTGCTGGAGTCACCATAAATCAGCTATGATGACAGCACGTTATGCGCAGGCACACTATCAGATCCACACATACAGTAGCCCAAATGGAGCCACAGCACAGTTTTCTGCTAATTCTTCTGTTATGGCTATTTGATTTCCAATCCGTTTCCTAAATCATCCATTTCTTAGGACTTAATATTCTTTTAACCACCTATCAACCACATCTGGCCGGGCAAGCATTCTTCAACAGGCCCACAGCCTCCCAAGGTTTGGCTGAACACATGTCCAACAGAGAAAGCCGCATCGCAGACTCCTGCAACTCACATTCCCCGAGCATGGATGAAATGAACCCAGTCCTCCCAAATGCAACCGGGGCCTGAGGCTGGTAACTCTGGGCGGCTCTCAGAGATGACGAAGTGAGAATCAAAAAGGTTGAGGGACGAAAATGTGCACAACTATATCAAACATTTTATTTAGCAAAGCGATCTAAAACAATCAAAAACATTAAAAAGGGAACAATTCTTTTCCCTATAAATCCCCACATATATGTCCCACATAAATGCCCATGGACTACAATTCCCATGAGCCCCTGCCAGTGTTCGCTGGCAGGGGCTCATGGGAATTGTGGTCCATGGACATCTGGAGGGCTGCAGTTTGACTACCCCTGGACTAGAATGACAGCTGATCAACAGACTGCATAGATCAGTTTCCCTGCAGAAAAATGGCTCCTTTGGAAGATGGGCCATATGACATTCTACCCCAATGCAGTCCTCTCCCTTCCTATACACCCTGTCTTCCCCAGACCTCCCCAAATCTCCAGAAATTTCCCAACCCAGAATTGGCAACTCTGGACGGCCATGAACACCCCAGATCAGTCTGCAGACTGCAATTTCCTGGGCACAGTCATATGAACACCTCTTTTTTTTTTAAGAGGCCAAATGCTCAGAAAGGAGAATGCAGGCTCGATTCAGCATCTTCTCTGCTGCTCCCCTCTGGCACGATTTCAGTTGTGTATCCTGTGGGATGGGAGCCAACCACCCCCACGTGTGACCTCCAAGACTCCACCGCCACTGATCCCCTTTCTGTCTGCACCACAGCAGCGATTTCCTGGTCCTCAAGACCGCAGGGAAGCCAAACATCTGACCAACGGGCCGGCTTAACTGGTCTCCGATGCCCCCAGCCCGAGCCACCAAAGACAGACCGGCAAATCGCAAAACATCACAGTGGAAAGACTTGGAACCACCCTGTCCCTAATTTCATTAGATCCTTTTGCTAGAAACGTAACTCATTTGCAAAACAAGGTGAAGGCCTGCAGGGAAACAAAGAAAGAACAGAGAAGTATGCCAGATTTGGAAGGGGTCACACTGGCCATCTAGTCCAACCCCCTGCTCAATGCAGGCTCAGCCTCAAGCATCCATGACGCATGCTCTTAACACTGGAGGACCTTGTTTTAACCGTTCTGTCTGTCGCGATGGAGACAAACGCTCTGTGTTGTGGCTGTATTTTTATTTGCATTTCATTTTGGGGTTTTTTTTTTGCCGGTTCATTTTATGCATCCGAGAAAGCCATCATGAATTATTCTTAGGGTTGCTGGTCACAACTGGAAACTTGTTTACATGCGCTGCCCACACAGCCAAGAAAAACAGCTCCCTCGAGTACTTTTCGAACATGAGGAGTTTTGGAAAAGCGGCCTTGATCCCCTGCCCCATCCGGCATCCGAGGACCAAAATCCGAACATTCCTTTTCCTAGGACTTCACAGCAATCATGTCACAGTGTGTGTGTGTATATATATATATAAGTTACATAACTCCTTTACACCAGCGCTCTCCAAGACGGGACGCAATTAGCTCCAGCATCTGGAGATGATTTCTCGGTCTGTCACACGCATCCACCAGAGAACCCTGCAGCATCTCCCCACACTGGTCTCTGAGCATCGTAGATGGGGCCCACCACAGCCACACTGCCTCCTCTCTGCACGTCCGTGCATGAGATTTGCAAACGGCACAAAACCCAAAGTGGCACGAGGAAAAACAAGCCCACATGAGGACAGGAAGATGACCCCAATGGCTCAGGAGGGGTGTGTTGACCAGCCCTACAGGAGCATCTCCGCATGTTACAAGGCCCTGCACACCACGCATTAATCCCATGCGCATCGAGCAATCCACCTCGCCTCGCCTAGGCGACACTGTATCACAGGCAGGAAAGAGAGATTGAACCAGCCCTGCCCAGCCGAGGAAGAAGGAAACGGACCAGGGGGCTCTTGGTACAAATGCAGGCCATTCAGCAAGCCGGGCAGATATAGCCGAGGACAGGTCAGAAGTTTGAATCCCTGTCCCATCCAGTTAAAAGGGTCTTAGGCGGTAAGTGTGAGGCAAGCCCTTGCAGAGCTGCCGTTAAGTCCAAGGACAGTCCACCAAGCTAGGTGGACCCACCATCTGATGGACTCCAAAAGGCAAGCCCCTTATGACAATCCTCTCCAGCCACATCTGCTTCTATGAAGCAGGAAGAGAGACACAGAGAGAGATGGAGCAAGATCTCAGGAGGCCGTTCCAATCAACGTAAGGCTTCCCTCAACCGTCAGTTTTGCAAATCGCACCAATGTTCAAGGGAAGGCTACCCCAGCATCTTGACCTTCCAGAACCAGTTCCAGGACTATCTGGGAGCCAAAACTGGCGATCCAAGCTCCAATTGGCATCCTCTCTCGAGCCAACTCAGGTTTTTATTTTAACTCCTCGAGGTCCCCAAGATCCGTGCGGCACACGGGGCCCGAAGCCTGAGGATGCCGTGCTCGAGATCATGCGCCTCCTCGGTACCGAAGGAAGAGGGCAGGGCAATTCCAGCAGGATGTCTTTGCTGGGACACAGGGTCGTCCCCACCCCCCAAAAGACAAGAAACCAGCAGGTCTGCTGCTCCTCTCTCTTCCCGAAACATCCAAACTCCTGTTAGAGCTGCCTCTTCTTCCGGCAAAACGGGGGAAGGCATTTTGTTCACAGGTGGAAGCGCAAAGAAATTCTCCACAAACCGGGCGTCTGCTGCATCCCAGTGGAGAGAGGCATGAAGAACAGCTTGGATTTACTTGTCCT